>NC_050443.1:52019028-52619028 GCF_903995425.1 Onychomys torridus | reverse complement strand
AATGTTCAAATTGTTTCCTGGTTTTTTGTTTGTTTGTTTGTTTCCAATCATCTCTCTAAACTATATTATAACATAGGAGGTTAGCCTTTCTAAGACTGTACTGGACAAAAGCTGCCCATAAAAATCCTTTAACTTATTTTAATACTATTCATAGATCACTCCTTGGTCAACTTAAAAGAGCCAGGATCTATATGTCCTGTGATGATAGTGCAGCATATTTAGATAGCCTTTACATGACCTACAAAAAGTGGCAGCAGGCAAGTAATATGACTAAATTATATGTAAATGGTTCTATTTTAGTTTTTCAGTAATTCATTTGCAAAATTCAATATTCAAAATATGTTTCCACATCAAACTTTGGATACAATTGATCACTGCAAATTAAAACAGGACCCAACACCAGAACTGAGAAACACTTGTATATATGAGCTGCACTAAGTTTCTCAAAACAGTGGCCCATTCTCATGAACATAATAATATCATTGAGTCAGAGAGCTTCAAGAAATTGTCACACCTCCTGAGTCTGTTACTGAGAGTCCATGAGTCTTTGAAGAACATCCAGTTGGCACCACAGCCTCGCTTGGCATCTCTGGGGCATCCTCTCTCCTTTGTAAAGGAACTGGCCCTTAATCAGATTGATAATGTCAGCTATGGAGGAGATACCGAGATTCTTAATGCCTTATATGTCTTTTATACATGGTATTAGTGATGAATTTCTATGCAGTTTATATATAGTTAAGAGATTACAATAGTTAGACTATATGTATGCAATGATCCAAGACAAATTGGATTCTCCTGTTTTCTGTTGACAGTATACTCTCCATGTTTTCTTCTGTCTTACAGGCTCGGCCTTAGTTTATATGATGTATATATCACACAGATATATTCATGAGATCAAACTGATATAGAAAAAATATAAATATTGCTTTTACATATATATGTATATGTATGTGTTATATATATGTGTGTGTGTGTGTGTGTATTTATAGATGAGCAAAAGATATTACTGCTTGATTGTAACCTCAAAGTTATTTCCACCTTTTTTTTTTAATAGAACCAGTTATGTCAGCTCCAGAAGAGACTTTTTCTTTGTCAGTGGGCAGCATTTTGATTAATTTATTTTCATTTTTGCATCATTCAGGCAGTGGCAATCATTGCTATCATTGCCCTAGCATTTATTTAGCTATCTCCATTTCTTACACCCTCCTCAGCTGGTGGCTTCATATCTCAGGCTCCTCTTGCACCTCCTCAGCTCCACTTCCTATCCAGATTCCCTTTCAAAACTTTCCATGGGCTGTTGTGTGCAATTATGGGCCTCAGAGGAAAGGGAACACAATTGGTGGCTGCCTGCAGCCAGCGCTCTGGCCAGCCGCAGGAGAGGTAGAGGATTTCCCCTTTTTCTCAGTTGATTTCTGGCTCTGAGACTTTAGAAAAACAGATCTGTTGCCCTGGATTCGGCAAGGGGATGACAGAAATGATTAATGGGCTGCTGGCCTGATCTGAAGAAAGATTAAAACAAATGAATGGAAACAGGTTGTCCAGTAAAGAGCACTTCTGGACAGGAAGGGAGCCTTGCCAGGGGGCCTCTCCACTGCCTCTGCCTGAGGTGAGCCCTCTTTGCTGGATACCACCTCAGAGAAGAGCCAGTACTAGGGTGTCAGAGACTACAACAATGTTCCTTGGCACCAAGTGTCCCCAGACAGAGGGGCAACAGTGCTGTCCTCTCTACTCTGGTTTATTGAATCATAATGCCCAAGGATACATGGGCTATGGGACAGTGGCAGGCTCTTCTGTTTGTGTGAATGACGTATTTCCTTCAATGCCATCCCTGAAAAAGGTCAGACTTAGTCACATAAACTGTAGGGTCAACTCCCTGTGCCCATGCACTCCAATTTCACAGCCCCAACCAGCTACAAAATCTTCAAAATTACATCTATACTAAACAAGTACAGATGATTCTCTTGTCTTTACTCATACAAAATTGTATCATAATTATCTACATTTCATTTGCATTTTATTTTATGTTATAAGTAATCTAGAAATGTCTTGTAAGATATGTGTATGTTACAGTCCAAATGATGACATTGGATGTAAGATGACATTGGATGATGGGGTTGGTTGTTTGGAAATGAATCTTGGAAATAGAACCCTAAGTTTAACCCTATATACATAAACTGTATCACTTATCCTGAGTACAATGCATTGAAATGTATTCACATGCAAAAATTTATAGCATATGCATAATGCCTAGCCATGGTGTTTCTCAGTGACACTAAGACACTGAAAGGCAGATAGTTCCTGCCCCAAAGCTGATTAAATGAGATTTTACTAAACCTTTTCTGTTACTATATATCAGTTCGCTCCAAAAATAGTCTACAAACTTCATAATCTTCCCCGTTCTTCCAGATGAGATAAAACATGTGCATTGTGGGATTACATTTAGTATATGCTAGCCATTAAGGTTAAGTCTTCAGGGAAGCAGGCCATAGGTTTCCCTGGGATTTCTGTGAGTGTGGTTACATGGATCATTCCTTGTTGGAAGCTTCAGTTTAAAATTAAATCAGAATTTTAAGATCTAAGTCCAGGGAGTCCAATCAGAAGTAGATAGACAGACATGGAATAATTCATCATGTTAGATAATTTAAGCATAAACTTGACTCACTGGAGAACTTATCTTCTGGATCTTGTGTGGGTGGCTGCATCCTAGGAGAAGAATACTATCTTGAATACTTCCTGATACCTACTATGTTAAAATTGTTGTGTGTTGTTGAATTTGTTGTTGAAAAAATTCAAGTCAAAGAAGAAGCCATCAATTTGAGAGGGGACATGGGAAGAGTAGTTGGAAAGAGGGGACATTGGAGGGGTTTAAGGAAAGAAAGGGAAGGGGGAATCACTGTATTTTCATGTAAAACATATTTGATGTGAATATTTAATTAAAATACAATCTCAAAATAAACAAATAAAATGCAATACAATAAAACTTATTTTATAATTGTTAAATTTGCATTTTATGGGGAATGGTCAAAACATACAAAATCATGTTTCTCACCTCATTGTGTTTTGTTAGGCAGAATATTAAAAAAAAAAATCTTAATCTGTCTTTAAAGATTTTGTTCTCTTTATGAACGTTTGAGAAATATTTTGGTTCATTGTTCTCTCTGAGCTTTAAATTAATTATTCATGCTAAATTAACTATATAATTTCCCTCTTCAAAGAGTCACATTCTTGACTTTCCCAATTGATAGCCAATATAAGTGCTAAGTTATTGACAGAGAACAAATGCTCAAACATACTGTGCAAAAGAGTGAGCACTTATGTGTGCGTCTGCTGTATGAATTGATTTGTAAATATAGCATTTATCCATGTACATACACATGGTTATACCCACACAGACCTTGAACTCTGGGGATACTAAGAACTCAGATTACAGTTTTTCTGATTGGGTGTAGCAATTCCAGGCAATATTCTTGTGCTAATTCAATGAGTTCTCACAAAAGCCTACAGATGTAGATGCAAAACTGGCCCACTTTTTCATAGGTGCAAAATGTGAGCCCGCACAGTGGGATGTTGATGTTTGTGTGATTTTAGGAGGCAAAGTGGGAATTGAAACTCACATCATCTAGCTTTACAAAGGGCCTGCTTTATTCTAGGGTTAGATATTGCTTGCTATCGATGCTCATGTTTCAATGCCACTGTTATCTTTGGGTTTATAGTCTGACTCTGGTAGAAAGCTAACTGATTATTTCAGCAATACCTTGACACTGTATGCATAGGGGAGACACCTGTTCCCAGGCACTGAGAGAAAGATACCTACCTGGGTGGTACTAGTTCCCAGTCACTTTGTTCTGAGTTGATGGGACTAATATTAAATAAGATAGACATGTTTGTGATTCCACTGGGAAACAGTTCCAGCTTCAGGAATTATGTGACTTGTAGTCACAAGGGAACCCCTATGTATGATCTAGGAAGCACTGGTTCTATATTCATCCCTAGTTGGAATGTTTGTTTCCCTTACTTTGGGAGGATAATCTTAGATAATTCAGAAGTGTTTTCAGAGAAAGCATAACCAAAGACCGAATAAAACTAATGGGTCATGAAAGGATACTTTGCACATTTTCTTTAAGGTTTCAAGTTGTTAAAAAGAAGAGATAGAATGGGAAGTAGTTGTGGAGAGTAACCAGTGCCTTCAACCCATCAATAAGCAGACATTTCTGGTGAGGTTTAATCTCCATAGTGTCTATATGGCAGCACATCATATGACAGTTGATTAACTCACAAAAATACTTTTGCATTGTGATATTATATAGTATACTATAGAATCAATTATAAATATGTTATTTTTCTTTTTCTTTTTTTATGTATAGACTTATGCATTATCTCAGGACACTGTTGAAAGATGTGAAGTTATATTATTGCATAAATACATTTTCCATGTGATAAAATAACATTTACTAAGAGATAGCCTCATCACAAGGTTACTTTAAGTATCAAAGCTCTCATGGTGCCTTTAAAGTGGTGTTGCCTTTAAGGCATTGTGTTTTCCCACCAGTCTTTCAGACAGACATCTACTACACTGAGAGGCTAGGGTGCAGGGCATTGATGGATTCCTTGTTTTATTAAATTTTTCCTTAGACATTTGCTGTTAAAAAGTAATCTAAATCTACCATATATCAATGGACATCTTCATAAAGCTATGGCTTTAACATCTGTGACTTTTGTCTTAAGCTTTTCGAGTGTAAGAAAATGAAGAATTTTTCTTGAGTTGACAGGCCTTGTAATATGTTATATAATTTAAAGTATCAATCAACCCCTCAAATAAGGTTCAACATACAACTCTCCATTTCTTAATCATTGGCAGTATTTGTAGATTTATAAATTCATTTATATCAAAGGAATTTATAAATGATATTTATTTTGGATATCATTTATAGAATCCTTTGCAGTTTGAGATCCTAGCATATTAGGAAATGTGAAATATTTTGACTTTGAACTTAAACCCAACAGTAATAATGGAGCCAGCCATTCCAACACATATCAGGCATATGTGTAAAACACACACACACACACACACACACACACACACACACACACAGAGAGAGAGAGAGAGAGAGAGAGAGAGAGAGAGAGAGAGAGAGAGAGAGAACAGAGAGCATTTAGGAAGTGAATAGTTTGCTCTGTTTAGCAGTTTTCCAGAGCAGTTCAGCAAAGCCTTGAGGTGACTATTAGTTGTTTTACTTACTCTATAACAAAACAACCTGACAGAAAAGGAGTAGAGGTTTACATTGGCTCAGAGTTGGAGGGTATTACTGTCCATCAAACTAGGGAAGTCATGGTGCTAACAGCTTAAGGAGGCAGCTGGTCACACAGCCTCTACTTCTGATTCTCAGGAAACAGGGATGGATGGATGCTGGCACTCAGCTCACCTCCGTTGTGTTTAAACAAGGGCTACACAGCCCATGGAGTGGTGCTACCCATAGTCAAGTTGGATCTTCTCACCTCAGTGAACTCAGTCTGCACCCCCTCCTCACAGAAATGCTGTGTCCCCATAGTGATTCTGTAGCCTGTCAAGAGGACAATCATTAACTATTACAGTGACCATGATTCTTCTGGGATGTTTAGCTTTATCTTATTTTTGTTATGGATGGCAAATACAGTTCTAATTTTGTTTCTGAGCTCCTTAAATGGTGCAATTCAAGTGGCTTTTTTGGTGATTTGGATATTCATAGTATCTAAAATATTTAGCTTTCTTTCTAAGCTCAATCACTAGTTTATTCATAACTAGCTGTACTTTACATTTTATTTGGTGGCTATCTCCATACCTACCAGTGGCAACCACTGTTCATAACATGTGCTCAGTGCCTGTGCGATTGGAGCTTAAAGATGAACAATAGTTTTATAGAGAAAGTGAAAATAAACACAAGGTTGAATCATTTTTATGAAGGAGAGAATTTCTTAAGACATCTTAACAGTATGTACACACACACAACATGCATATAAAACTTACAGTTCTTGATATATCATTTGTTTTAATACTGATACAATGATCTCTCACATCTTTAATGTGGAAGACTACCTAACATGCTTACAAAAACATTTTAAAGATTTTTTTCCTCTGACACTTTTTAAAAGAAGAACAATTCATCATTGCACATCATGATTATAATTTTTACAACATAATTGTACCTTATATTGACAACTTCTCAGGCATTAACTAATTATGCCGTTTAATAAAATTATAGTAATTGCATTTAAAAAATTATCCAAGAAAGATATAAAAGGACACTATTTTAGCATATTTTCATGTTTATGTTTTCAAACTTATAATTGAATTGTGCCGGCAGACAGACTCTTAGGACACGCAGACCGAGTCACTTGGTACTTTAGAGGATACTGATTTTGACTCATCAGCACTAGGTCTTTACCATTCTAATCCTAGAGCAGTACACACTATCATGTTCACACAGCCATGCTCGATAGCAAAAGAATGATAAACTCTTCTCTGTGATTTGTATACTAGCCTCTACATCAGAACTCCGCCATTACTGTTACCTGTTACCATCATTCTCTTGGGCTAAACTTTGAGCACTCATTTCTCTTTGAACTTGAAAACAACATCAGCTGCATGTACAAGGACAAGATATGTGTGGGTAACACACACACACACACACACACACACACACACACACACACCATTCCCTGAGCTTTCTCTCAGAAGCCTTGCATCTTTCAGACTCCACTGGGATCAATTTACATCAGTCTAACCCTCAGGCATACCCTATTTTGAGTTTGAATGTGGTTCTCCTGTTACCTTAAGTTTTAGATAAAGATAGGATTCTAAGAGCCATGTGGCTCTTTTGTGTAGCTAATGGTTGGCTGCTTTCTTTATTGCCATCCCTATTCCTATTACACTTCCTTCCCATTACTGTTGATGGTCCAGCGTGTTTACTATAGTTACATATGGAGAGGCAGAAATGAACTTCTCACACTATGTAGCCATTGTTCCATGAAATTTCCTCCCCGATTTTTTCTTTTTCTTCCCATGTCTCATTCCTCACCGCATTTACTCTTTCCTCTCTACCTCCCTGCTTCTCACACCTCCTCATCCCTTTGTTTTTTTTCTTTTCTGTTCCTATTGATGTGATAGAATACTTTGATAGAAGCAGCAGATGGAAGAAAGAGTTCATACTAACTCACAGTTCAAGGGTACAGATCATCCTGGTATTGGAGTCAAGGCATCAGGAGCTTAAAGCCATCAGTCACATCATAGCCACAATGAAGAAACAGCCAGCAATGAATTCCTGTGCTTAGTTCATTTTCTCACTTTTATATAGACCAGCATCCCACCAAGAGAATGGTGCTACCCACAGTGGGTGGTTCTTCCCACCTCAATTAATGCAATTAAAATAATCCTCCCAAGGCATGCCCTGAGACCCATCTCCCAGGAGATTCTAGATTCAGGTTGACAACCCTAAACCTCATATTTTGCCTCTCTGCTTGTATTTTTTTTACCCTTCTTTTCTCCTTGTATTTGAAGACAAAAGATTATGTTTTGCATATGAAAATATTTGATGAAAAGAAATCTCTTCGAAAACCACCTTTGATAATAAGCATGGAACATTTTTTTTTTTAATGAAATAAGCTACAAGTAATGGTAGGAGTCCTTGTAAATACTAATAGGTATTGATGTTGTTCTAGTAAAAGCCTTATTAACAATATTTCATTGTGAAGTGTATTTTGTGAGGTTAACAAAAATGTCACGATCCATGTTATGTGCTGTAGTGAATGCACAAGAGCCAACTACTTCCAGGAACTCATTAATGTGTTTGTAACCACCAAATCCCAAAGCATGGACCACCACCCTCAAGGCTTTGATAGTTGTCTTCACACTTGCCTTGCTTCACATCAAAGGCAGGACACACACACTGCATTTGTTTGCTGCATTAAGGAATAATGCAGAGTGACTATATGTATTATTATGGTATGGTATACCGTGCTTCAAATGGCAAAGGTCTAGTCTTAAATTCTTCTGATGATAATGCTGGGAACACAGTAGGCATCTAAACCTTGCTTCCTGGAAGGATGCTAGAATTACAGGAAACCATCTGTTCCTTTTATTCCAGTTCCTCCTCTGATGCACTACCCTGTGACTTCTTTGGTGCAGAAAATCCAAAACTATCTGACAACTCTATTGTCATCATGCACAATTTTCTGACCCTGCGTGTCCAGAGTAGTGCTAATTAGCAGCAAAATGGTCAAAAGCAGCCAGCAACAGGAGGGCTAAGTGAGATCTCTAGCTGGAACCTACATTCGTTGAATCTTGGAGCATTTATTTTATTTTATTTTATTTTTTAAGAGCAGAGTGCTTTTCCTCCTCTCCATCTGTTTCTTTAACGTGACACCTGGATGTGCAAACATTTGGAGTGATGCAAAAATGGAAAAGAATATCTAGAAATAGAGAGAGGGAAGGGCATGTGTGAAAACAGCCACCACCATTCCCTGCATAGGTTCTGACCTGTTGAAGAACCATGCTTAGTGCTTCTATTTCTGGCTAATTTGATATTGCCTTTTTTGTTGCAGCCTGAGCTTTGTTATTTGTTTCTAAGCTGTCATTTTTATTAGTCTCTCTGGCTGATCTTTTGGGGCTCCGCATCAGGTGGCGTGTGCTCTCATTGTCTGGCTGGGCTCAGCAAACGGAAGGCCTTTTATTGCTGTGTGATGTGGGCGTGCTTGCCTGGGTAGCCTGTAATTAGACCCACCACAGGTGACAGTTACAAGAGAGCCCAGTAATCATCCGAGCTGCCTGATCTGATGTTTATGGAGAGCAACCTGCTTTGTGGTCTGGTTAGGGTTTACTGCCCGATAGCACTTCTGCCATTTGATTTATGCTTTTGAAAGGCATGTTTTGTTACCTCTCTCTGGAACTTGAGGTTATATCATTAGCTCTTTAAAATAACAGATCATTCCGTGTGTGTGTGTGTGTGTGTGTGTGTGTGTGTGTGTGTGTGTACGTGTATTATTTGCTTCTATTTGTGTTTCGTGTGTTGTTCACTGGCCTAATAGACCATATCTTACTTATGCCAAAAACCACATAAAGATATGAGAACAGTCATAATCAAATTCAATGCACAGTGCACAACCACTTAGCCAAGTTTTTGAGCGGGGCTTGTGAACTATTTCAGTTTCCCTGTGATTTTCAAACCACCACAATCCAGGGCCCTCCCCCACCTCCCGACTCCCCTCCCCGCCTGGGGCCTTTTGGAATAAATTTTCTATTTCTACTCAATTTCTCTCAAGTTTCCCTCGATTGTCATGGAGGCTTCCTTCTTGTTGGGAACTCGTGGTAAAAGAAGAAGACATGGTATGCACTTCTTGGCAAAAGCAATGCTGAATGAGACAGCCAGGGTTGCAGTTGCATCTGGAAAAGATGGAGCCACAGAATGTTAAAATTGGAGGAATGTTTGTGTTCCATCAGAAGGGTAGAAACAAGGCCTTCCTTAGAGTTCCCAGAGCATAACTGGCAAACCCTCAAGCCCCCAAACCTCAGCTCTACACCATTTTTACAAGGTGTGACTTTTATTGGCATTCACTTTGCTATTATGGTTTTAGTTCCTGGATATGAATTGCATCTACACAGCAGCCGCAGATTCTGCTGTTTTTTGGTTTTTTTTTTTTTAAACAGTACATTTCCCCTCAAATCCTCCTATTGGAAACTAGTTTGTAAGTCAGTGGAGTTGCTGCTTGGAAAGATAATGCTCTCAGGGACGGAAATCTGAACCACGACTCCTGTGCATTTGGCTGACCCTTCTGTTAAGGCAAATGGATCTCCACCATCAGAATTCTGTGAGCACAGGGATGGAGAGGCTGGGGATGATGACAATGACTGTAATAGCCTGGGATCCATGTGTTTCCAAAGCGCTGTGTTTTGACTTCTGCCATAAAAACCTCTTCCTCAGTCATTGGTCTACAAGCGTGATTTTTGCAAAATATTGCTTCTTTTTCAAAGCAGGAGAATACTAAGTATGTGTTTGCTAATAGCAATATTGCCTCTGTTCTGGATGGATCTAGGTACAGCGCTCAGAAATATTTTGTAAATTATTCCTAAACATGAGCTGTTTTCCTGGGAAAACGAATCCAGTCTTTTTGGTAAGGAAACTTCTGCCACCCCTGCCCCATTCTACTTTGCACAATCGGAAGATAAAGCATATGTTTTGTTGTTTAAAAGTGGCTACTGGAGCCCTCCTTAAACGAATCTCTTCTAGAACGTTTAATTTTGCATTTTATGGGGGTTTTTAAATTTTCAAAAATGTAACTGCTACCAAAGAATACTATTTATTTATGGCCATTTAACCCCCACCTCCCCCTGCACACACTCAAAGACAATTTCCAGGAAACAGAAAAAGAAAAAAGAAGAAGAAGAAGAAGAAGAAGAAGAAGAAGAAGAAGAAGAAGAAGAAGAAGAAGAAGAAGAAAAAGAGGAAAGGAATTAAAAGAGAACGAGCCAGTAGCTTGATGCTTGTCTGTGTTACTTAGAGTCCTGCAGGTGGCGACAGAATCCCACAAATGAAGAAAATCCCAAGGTTCGTTTCTGTTGACTTCGTGGGGATTTTAATTCCAGCAATTTATTTTTAATTTGATACAATAATCTGTAAACAGAAATTATTACATCCATTTAAAAAATTTAATTTCCATGTTGTGTAATTTTCTGCTCCGTTTTTGTAATCATTTTCTCTCATATTATGTAGCCTGTTTATCTCCATACAGATGGGATAAAAATCTAGATTATTGTCATCTTAGTACAGATTTTCTGTGTCAATTAGATACCTTGCACACTGGTATTGCAGTTTATTTTTACATAACTTTTACATAAAGTTATACATTATTGGTGGTTTAGAAAATATGTCCTCTCTCTCTCTCTCTCTCTCTCTCTCTCTCTCTCTCTCTGTCTGTGTGTGTGTGTGTGTGTGTGTGTGTGTGTGTGTGTGTGTGTTTACAAAGGCACATATTTAAGCTATAATATTAAACCCAGTTGCTGTAAGGGGCCTTTTCTTACTTGACTACTTAAGATCAGTTTCAATGTGCTCAGAGTCACAGATTTCTTAAAAGATGTTATCCAATGCTAAAATCACAACACAAACAATTGTCCTCAATTAGAGAATGCATAGCAGATATAATAACATTTCCATTTCTCTCATTTATTTTTGGGTATTAGGAACTGTAAAGGCAAAGTTAATGACTTAAAGAGTGGAGCTTTCTTTCTCTGATGCAGGTTAAGGTTCAAAAGTTCTTAAATTGCAATTTTTGCAAAGGCATATATTCATTTGCAATTTTTTTTTAGGTTTCAGCTTGAAGACACTGACTCTAGAATGATTCGCTTAAGCACAAAGCTAATTTCGGCTCTCCTATTTTCTTGTAGCCTCAATTAAAAAAAAAATCTGAAAACCTTGCAGTGCACATTTTCTGAGGGAATTGACATGATTCTAAGGAAATGTAATTATTTTGGTTTAAATGCTTTACGCTTTAGAAGTAAGTGTCATCAGCAGGCTACTGTGATGGTTCTGGGGAAATTATCTGAATTTCTGTCGTTGTCTTTCTTTGGAACTGTCTGCTAAGTCTTATGATAAAGTTCAAAACCCAATAAAGTCTTGTCTACTGGTCTCTTGGATCCAGACTGTCTTGTAATAGAAATGGGGGAGGAGAGAGAGAGAGAGAGAGAGAGAGAGAGAGAGAGAGAGAGAGAGAGAGAGACAGAAGAAACTAGATTTCTTATATTCTGTTTCAATTGCTCTTTCAATTACTCATGAGGGAGACTAGGGGAAGGCAAGCCCGACCCCCTGAAAACCTATTTTGCAGCCTCCTTATGAAGAATATTCAGTTCTCTGCTCTGTTAGCAGCTGACCAGAATCTAATCCATTAAAAATATGTCGTGGTAAGCAATTCTCGAAAATGTTTATAATAAATGGTGAAAGCCAAGCTTCCACTGTGAGATTAGCAGTCAGAGAGGACGTGTTCATCTGGAAATAGGTTACTGCTTGACCAGTTGTCCTGCCGAGAAGCCCGCAGGATAGGAGGAGATTTAAAAGCTGGAAGTGTAAGGGCTGTATTTGATCCCGCCCCCCCTCTCCCAACACACACACTTTGCTGTCTTTTGCATATAACTGCGTTATTTATCACTCGCATGAGGTTTTCTTCAAGGGATCTATTATGAAGCTAATTTTAAGAGGAAAAGCATGGTGTGTTTCTCGGGGTGGGGGGGGGGGTGGGATTTGGGGGTGGAGTGTGGAGGATTACCCCATCCCCATCTTATGACCATCAAATGACCTATGCATAGTCATGTAACTCATTTACTTTTACAGAACCAGCTCCGGAAAAATGGGGGTGTGATGTGGTGTGGTATCTTGCTTAGGATTGTAGTGAAGATCCAGCTTTCTGTTTGATTGAAGTCCAGCCTCTGCAGTGGACACGGCTGCCCAAGAATAATGCTTTGGAGGTGGATGATACCTAGAGTATCAGCAGCCTGAGAGACTGAGAGATCAAATACACTGGCAAAAAAAGCCTTAGGGGAGCATTATGTGTCTGAGGTCTGATCCATTGTCTGGGAGGTCGGGGGAGTGTTAATGCAGTCTGCAAAGATTACACTCCTTCTCTAATTGCTCACACACATCCTTAAAGGATTTAAGCAGTCTGGAGAGGTGACGCTCCTTGGCAGGGTTTTGTCTTCTGCTGCAGCTGAAGCGTTATCTGTCTTCCCACATAGATCACTAGATCCCCTCTAGGCTGCAAGGCCCACACCCCTAAGGAGGGATGAAAGCAACCGCAGATGATACTTTCAGCATGGTTCCTACCTGCACTTTAAATACCTTGGAGTTTACTTTGTGAGAAGCACAGCTTCACTGTGGCACACGGAGCCCTCATACAGGTCCAAAATTCTGCATGGATTTTTGGCCCAATATATTTTCATCATTTCTTCTCAGTACTGGAATGCTATATGACACTTTGTATTGGATTGGGTTAGACCAGTAGATCATTTAAGCATGTGGGGAAGTGAGAACATTCTCTGAACTTCCTCCTTTACCAAAAAACACATGGGAGCGAGTGCACGTATGTGTGTGTGTACACACAAGGACACACACAACCACGCATGTTCTAAACTGTTTACAAGACCCATCCACAAATAGGACCTGATAGCTTTGTCCAGACTTTCATTGTAAACTTCATGTAGTGTACGAGCACATTTCTACAAAGGCCCCTCCCAGATTTGGAGTGTATTTACTAAGTCTTGTACACCTGGGAGCCCATGAAACAATGTGATCATTCCTAAGTGACACCAAGAAGCTAAAATGAAGGCTTTACCAACTCTTTCACATGGCAGTTTAGGGAATACTGGCTGTCTGTGTGTTTGGAAGAACATAGTGAGGCTGTTACATTTGTAGTCTGTGTGGCCGCTTGAGTCGGGAGGGCAGGTCTGCATACTGCTCTGAATGTTCTCTCCTCACCATGCACCATTGCATCACTGAGAGGTACAGATTCCTCTTAGATCAGTCCCAACTATGAATACAGATTGTGTAGATGGCCTGGAGCCCACACTATAATGTTTATGTAGCGTGGTGGATGAGACCTGGGAGGATTCCCTGTGATTCACCATGGTGCTGAGTGATGGGTGTGGAAGGATTTTTTTTTTTTTTTCTTTAAAAGAAATCCTTGTTTGTCCCTTGGGATTTTTCGCACTTCTTAGTCGACAAGGCAGTATTTTACTCATCCTGGATAAAGCTGTCAGTGTGTGCATTATATGTGTGTCTTGAAGACCCTGCACAGATGACAGGAACAATTGCTGGAGGGAGAGAAAACACATTTGAATCAAAATCTTCAGAGGAGCGCTTCTCTAGGATCTCCGGCCCCTGCTTCTACGTGGTGGACTTCTCACACATTTCCTTTCTGTGTGTTATCTCACACTGTTGATAGATTGCACTGAATGTTTCATCTGTATATAAAAATTAAAAATTCAAACAAAAATCTGGCCCACATGAAGAACAGGCCCTTTGGGCATATGGTTCATTATGCATATTCGTTTAATTACTAAAACACTTGTGATGGCTTTTCTGCCCTTGCTTTCAACTTCCAAAGTTGGATCTCTTCTATTGCTCAGAAAATGCAGCACAGAATTCTGTTTTGAAGGCAGGGGAAGAAAAGAGAAGCAGCAGCAGAAAGAACCTTTGAAGCAAGGATGTTTTTCACTTGGAAGGGGAAGGTTTCCTCTTGGAAGAGGAATGTTTCCTGATGCGAAGCTGATAGGAGCTGGTGGTATTCCTCCTCTCCTTTTGCTCCCCTCACCTTGGGCTCTCCCTCCCAGGCCCATGGCAGCCCCATCCCCGCCTCCCAGGGCTGCTCTCACTGGTGAGTTCATACAGATGTGAACAGGGAGGTGACACTAGGGATGTAGGTTTCCGGCATGTTCCCTTGGAGTAACTCAGGGAATGGGATGATGGAGCTGTCTGTATTTTATTGGTTAGAATGTGGCTGCTATGAAAATGTGACTTTAATTGATTTTCAGGGCAAACAGGTGGTGACGGATTAGACATTCCCTGGTCTCGGTGCCACTCCTAATTTGCGGCTGTACGTAGAATAGCTTTATTAAAATAAACAATCTCCTGGCTTTGGTGCTACCTAAACATCTGCCTCCCTCCTTTTAAAGATACCCTGGAAAGATCTTCATATTGTGATCCTTTTAGAAAGTTCAGTTTCTAAGCTAGTTGAAAAAAAAAAGGGGGGGGGGGACTTTATTTTCTATTCTTGCCATTAAATGTAGTATATTAAAAAAAAAAAAATCTTGGCCTGGAATCTGTAGTGTGGCCCAGGGGGTCACACAGTACACCCTTTAGTCCATACATCTTTTCTTGTAAGTGATCACTGCAATGAGTCATTGGTCTGATGGAGGCCTCTGGCTTCTGCTGCACTCAGTACTGGACCCTCACTGGGATTCCTCTTAGACATCCTACTGTTGTGCAGAGTAACAGAGATCTTATAACTTTGGATCATCAGGTACAGCCCCTTCACATGCTCCAGCAGTTCATAGATGAGGTGGGTGTTGGTGTGGGCTACCTTGTAGACCTGTTTTTTTGTTTTATTGGTTTGCTTATTTTTTGTTTTGTTTTATTTTGAGGGTTTTACTTTTAAATTTTGCTTTGGGTGGAGGCTGCAAGGGCAGAGGGTGAAAGCGAGGGAATGGGGAGATGAGTCGGATTGAGATGCATGATGTGAAATCCACAAAGAGTCAATAAAAAGTTTTTTTAAAGTTGTATTTTTGCCCTTTAGTATAACACAGATAGAATTCAGAAGATGTGTAAATAGGATCATTGTTGTCTCTGTTCATTTAAGCAAAGGCACATTATTATTATTATTATTATTATTATTATTATTATTATTATTATATGATGCAACAGATTTTTAGCATGCTAGGTCACAGTTGAATGTGTGCTTATTCTGTTTTGACTAGACTTGAACTTCCTTGCTGGTGAGAGAAAGATTCCTGGGTTGAATAGACACAGGAGTGTGAGAGCTGTGTTGTGAGACCTTTTGGATTTCTTCCTGACTTATGGGGCATCTCTACTTTAAGAGAGGATTTCCTGGGCTCCTGCTAATGAGAATAGGTTTAAAACTGCTAAACATGCCTATCTGAGGAAGGTGATTCCAAATCTGGGCAATACATGTGTCTTCAGTGGCAGGTATGGGTGGCTCTGATGCAAGCATGATTTTGCTTTCCAATGAAGCAAATTAGTACTAGAAGAGAGGTACTCCAAGACGTGCTTGGTGGGATTGCTAAAGGAATTCTACTTTCCTACACATAGCATCACTTACCACTCACTCTGAAAGAGGCCCTTGGAACTAAGCCCCCCCCCCCCCCAGTCTGCTTTCAGCAGGGATAATGTATCTTGAACAGGCTTGGTATGAATACCCCACAGTCCAGCTGCTTTCTGTTTCAGAAACAAAGCTGCCAGTGGGGGTAACTCAGCTGAGGCCCTTTGCTCTAGCACTACACTTCTACTAATCAACTTGACTTATTTAAGAGCAGACCTGTCCACTCCTTGTTTTTAT
Source organism: Onychomys torridus (assembly GCF_903995425.1). Classification (NCBI taxonomy): domain Eukaryota; kingdom Metazoa; phylum Chordata; class Mammalia; order Rodentia; family Cricetidae; genus Onychomys; species Onychomys torridus. The sequence continues at coordinate 52,602,939 of NC_050443.1, read as the reverse complement.
TCTGATCATTCTATGAATATGAAGGACCAATGGCTGTTAATGGTTCAACTTCAGTTATAGTTGCAGTGGGCTGCTCTCTGACTTTGGACAGAAAGCCCTTTTACAGTAAGTCTTGTCCAGCTGGAGGGTGATTAGAGTGTGCCTCTTTCATCCTCTTCTATGGAGGATATCAACAATCCAAAATAATACTTCTGAAAGGAATGAGACCCTCATCAGCCCACACAATGGGACTACTGGTTTTTGACCTCTTCAGATACCCAGATTTTCAGAAGACTATATAGAGATGTAAGGATTTTCTCTCCCTTTTTTTAATGAGAATAGAAAACTTGCTGATAATAGTGAAAAATGTATTTACCAAAATCAGGCTTTCAATTGCACAATTACTGACTTTGACAAAAATGCATAATGAGAAATTCATTGTATGATTGTACACTTGAAATTATGATTATTACAGGGGACAAGCCAACAGTGGCTGCAATTAGATGACTATCCTTTCTTTCATTCAGTTTAGTACTTCATAAATTTAGTACTTTATAAATTTGTAGCCTGTCCTTTGTGTGTACTGTGGAGATTAGTTTGGAGCCGTCAGTGAAATGTAAAGCATCAAGAAATATAAAGCACATAAGGACTATAAACGTCATGCAGACATCAAAGTGATATTGTTTTCAGAGAAAGAACATGGGAAGAGTATTTAATGAGAAATGAACATATGTGGTGGCATATTCCTGTAATCTAGGACTTGGGAAGTGCATGGATTATATGCATGAATGATTAACTGAGTCACCAATAATGCCTTGGTGTTGCATTAAGGAAAGAAATAAAATCACTTCCCCTTGGAGTCCTTTAGCCAAGAGTGAGTCCAGATTTGAATTCTCTACTTCATGATTCCTGTGTCTTCTGTCCTCTGTCTATGGAATGAGTCTGAATCTGTGCCTGCATCTGTATCTTTGCCCATCCCTGTGTGTCTGTCTGGAGAAGGAATGGGATATTTTACCAAAATACTCAATCATTTTTATCAGGGCTTAAGTCATTGACTCCAACTGATCCCAGCTGACCTAGATAACAAACATCAATGTTTATCAACCAATATGAAAAATTGTTGCTTTCAGCTTTTCTAGTAGATTTCAGAAAGTTGCTTTCAGACTCTGTATTCGAAACTTTCAGCAAATGATACACATGAATTTTATGGGTCAGGGGCCTGGGAGATCCCTAACTTAAGATTGCAGCTACATATTAGCTTAGGTGATAAAAGTTGATCACATGGAAATCCACGACAATAAGGTTGATTGAGTGTTCTCTTTGAAGCAGGTTAAACAAACAGGCTAAGTAAACAGTAGGATAGCAGTCTTAAGCTTAAGTGACTCTAAGGTGTATTATTAACTTTGGCTGTGAGATTCAGCTCAAATTTCAGTCTCATAGGATGTAAGAGATATTGTCAGAATATTGAATCTCCCCATGGCGAGGAGGAGATAAAAAGATCACTGCAAATTCAAGCATAACTGGTTTATATAGTTAGTTTCAGGCCAGGTAGGGCTGCAGAATCCAGCTTAGTATGGGAACTAGCTGTATAAAGTGATGTGATAATATGCTCCATGGTATTGTTAAGGGGAAGTTTTTTGTCATAGATATGAGAGAGAGAACATCCAGAGGAATCTAGAACAGTCCAGAGCAGAGAGAGAAAGGAAAGTGAACCTGGCTCTGAGAGAAGCAGGAGCAGAGAGGGGTGTCTGTAGATATAATTCTAAACAGTGTTATAAATAAAAAACACAGAGCCAAATGCAGAGTTAAAAGCCCAGAGATCGAGCAGCAGCCAAGAACTTAGACAGCCTTCTTACCCCTCGCTGTCACTATCGTCCTTCCCTCTGAGAAAGAGACCTACTTCTTGTGTGTGTCTGTATTTTTATTGACTTTCTGCTCTGCCTTCTCATTGGTTGTAAACCCAACCACATGACCTCCTCGTCACTGCCTGTCTACACAGACCCCCAGGTCTCTATGGTTGGTATTGAGATTAAAGGTGTGTGTCTCCATGCTGGCTGTGTCCTTGAACACACAGCGATTCTGCCTGTCATGTGATCAGGATTAAGGGCATGTGCTACCACTGCCTGACTTCTGCTAAATAGCTTGCTATTAGCTCTGACCTCCAGGCAATTTTTATTAACATACAAATAAAATCCATTTCAGCACAAATAAAATATCACCATAGGGGTCAGTTAGAAAGTAACAGAGGGAGGGAGAGAGAGGGAGAGAGAGAGGGAGAAGGAGAGGGAGAGAATATTGAAAATAGCAGGGTTATAAGGAGACTGAGTAGCTGTGGGGAGGGGGTGAAAAACCCTGTGAGCTTGAAGGAGTTTTAGGGTAGGAGAGGAAGTGAGAAGGGCTAATGCATAACAGGTACTTGTGATACTTTGGTTGGCTAATAGACACCAACACAGACAGCCATTTGTCCCTTCTTCCAGTGATAAGGGAAAGAGACTTCTTTTGGTAGAGAGGAACTAGCTTTACAAGATCCTGAGGAATACTGGCTTTTATCTAACCTCCAGAAATCCTTCCTCCTATAGTCCAGGTTGAACTCATTCCTGGATATTTGAACTGCCTTTTTATAATTGGGGAAATAAAATTTCCTTTGGATGTAGCCATTCTCAGATGTTAAATGTTCCCACTTTCCAAGGCACAAACATATCCCTCACTGAATCATGTTGGGGTAGTGTTAAGAGTCCATGCATTCTAGAGATTTTCAAGCTCCACTTCTCGAATTCATGGTATCCAAAGCCATAGTTTAGATTGTGGTGCGGATTTCTCACAGACCACTGTGCTCTATCCACACCCTTGTACCATGACCCAACTACAGTTACATAACCATAAGTAATAATACTTCCTAGATCTTTACTGAAATGCTTACATTTTGATTTCCTGATTCAATCTCAACAAATGTTTACTTAGCTGTTACAGGATAATTTCATCTTATGTTTTCTATGATATAGAGACAAAAGTCATTTATGATCTATCAATCCAAAGAACAGATAGTAATTCTGAAATGAAAAATACATGTGTTCAAAAATAACCATAATACTTTGCAAAGTATATGTGCTTCTTATCTTATAAAAAGGGCAAGGTTTGTTCTAAGTAGAATAACTTGGAAGAAGAAAGATGAATGTTACTAGGGACAATTCAAATAAATATACTGAGAAAAAAACAGAGGAGGCAATTTTTAAGTTGCACAAATTTATAAAACTAGGGTAGGATACAGAGAGGGTAACTATTGAAAAATGTAAGTTTAGGCCATTATTTTATTTAATGGGCCTTGAATAGCAAACTAAGAATTCTACATACTTAATCTAAAATTCTACAGAGTAGGAAGGTGGATGACATTGGTCCTCTTATGAAAGAGAACCAGGGAAAATATTTTGAATAATTTAGGAAATAGAAACATATTAAATAATTTGATTGTAGACTCAAGTTAGAAAATGGTTAAGGCTACCTTTGGTCCACTGTGGCATGAATATAGACTATTATAAAATGATTGAATCCATTATTTATATTTAAATATATGTGTTGATATCACGGCCATTTAAAAATAAAACTTCTCATTGTGAAATATATGTAAGACTCACAAAAACAAAGAAACAAAAACATTTTGAGAAGAGTTTTAATGACCCTTGCTTTTTCTGAGTGCTATCATAAATAATCACAGATGTGCCTTGTCTGCTTTGAGATTCTCATAAACTGTTCCCTCCAGCACAAGCCTGATTCCTTTGTCTCCAGATCTGGCATGTGCTGGGTAGTTTCAACGAGCTCTTCATAACAGTAGGTAAGTAAAGAATGCCACAATCAAGATGCTGAGCTATCTCAGTCTCACACGGATCCTTTCTCCTGTTACCCCTTCACACCCAGCCTAACCTTGGCAACAACTCACTATTTTCCATCACTGTACTTCTGACTTATAGACTGTCAGAAAAATTGTAGAGTACGGTGACCAATAAGATGAACTTGTTTCATTATGTTTAGTGGCTTGAAGATACATTCAGGTTCTGTGCATCACTAATTCATCCATCTCATTATCTTTTAAATGCTTAGAGGGCTGGGCAAGGATGAACTTACATTTGCAGGACTGGTTAGATGGTGCTTAGAATGGGCCCCTAGAGAGGAGTAGTGCTTTGGGTTCTCCATGGTCTCCACCACTTCCTCAGTCCCTCACCTGGGATTCCCACACTTTTATCCATTTTACCTGTTTAATCCATGTGGACATTTTGGTCCATAACCTTGTCAGTAAGCCTTAGATCTGAAGTGGATGTAAAATGGTCAAGGCAAGGGTTAATGTATGTGTTACAGGAAAAAAGAAGGCTTCCATGTGTCAGGTAAATTTGGGAAATAATGTCAATTTTTAATTTAATGTAATTAATGTGATGGAATCCTTATTCCTCCTCCATTTCTAGAAGTACTCTCAGCACTGAGTTGTATTCCTTCTGGTTGACTCTGGTTTTGCCACTAAGGGCTCTTCCTATCTATTGTATTCAACACTGCCTAGTTTTGAAAGAAGGAAAGCATATAAGATTTTGATGTCTTCTTCTGTGACTTGAAAAGAAATTCAGTCAGCATTACTTTTGATGATCGTATTGGTCTGTAATTTTATGAATTATTTTGTCTGTTCTATTATAGGTAGAATTTGAATTGATTCTAGATTGTAGATTTTGTTTTATTTTGCTTTAGGTTATTATTAAGATTTTAAAATAAATATTGGCATGCATGTCATCTGGTAGACATGTGGAAGAGTTGAGGCTTATGGTCCCAGTGTAGAGATTGTAAAGCAGCATTCAGGAGCTTTATAAAAATGTAATTTCCCAATACTTCTCATTAAACCTATGGAGTCAGAAACTGTGGGAGTTGGGCCCATGTCTTGTTTATATAGATTTACAGGTGTTCATATTTTTTAAAGTTTATACTGACTGCTTTAGGATATAAGATTTCTGGAATATCATATACACATATATTATTTGTCCCAATCATGTCCCAAGTTATAGACCATTAGCATCCAATTGAATTTATCTTTCTGAATCTTAAAAACCTCTCTACCTTATCTTACTTCTTAATTTATCAATTTGAATGTATGATGTATTATTTAAATTTAGTTGGAATTGCATTTTTTCCACAATGACAATGCATTTTTCTCACTAATGGGTTTGGTATGTTTGGAGAACCTTTGGGTTCCTCATACATTGTTATTCTGTTGTGTATTTTCCCACTTTCCACCCTTTTTAATTGATTTGTAGCACTGTCTATACTAGATAATTTAGACATAAGCTCTCTGCAATACAAATATCTTCTTAAAGGTTCTGTGTACCTTTTGTAGGTACAATGTATATGTCATTCTTTGATAAGCAACACCTACCATGTCAAACTTCTTACCCACTGTGTTTTCCACTTTGTATACTTTCAAGGAATTCTTTCTTGGAACTTATATTCTTTAAAATTTCTAGTGTTCTGACTTTTACATTAATGTTAGCCGACTGGTGGTTTGATTTCATTTTCGCCTTTTTTTTTCTCTTTTACTGTTGGAGACTTTCATATATGCATATAATGTGTTTTAATTAACTTCATCTCACATTTACTCCCCTCCAGTTCCTCCTCTATCCATCCCAAACTATTGGATTCCAATTTTATGTGTTATATTTCTGAACCCACTGAGTCCACTTAGTGCTGCCAGTCATCATTGGCAGCCTCCTGGATTGGATCCTTAGGAAGGATTTCCCTCTTTTTCCATCAGCCAGCAGCCTTAATTAGTGGTGGGATCTTACGCCTACCTCTTCTTTCTGTAGGAATTTGTCTGGCTTGAGCTTGTGTATATCTTCTGCATGCTGTCACTACACCTATGAGTTCATATGTACAATTATGCTGTTGAGGTTAGCAAAAAGTTTTGCACTAGGTCTGACTCTTAAAATCTTTCTGCCCCTTCTTCCTCAATGATTCCCCAAGCTTTGGTAGGAAAGGGTATGATATAGACACCCCAGCTTTGATTGAGGACTCCACAGTCTCTTATTTACATGTAGACCAGTAGTCTACTAGGAAAAAGGAAGCTTCTTTAGTGAGTTGAGAGATTCCCTAATCTATGGTTGTAAAAATAAATCATGAGGAGTTGGTTCAATACTATGTTCATTTAGCAAAATAATGTTAGTGGGTTCTCTCCTTGACTCAAATAGACACAGATTCCTAACCACTTTAATGGTGCTTGACATGAGTTCCATCTTTGGACTTGTCCTTAAATATGATTTTAGAAAGTGGTTGATTACTCTCTTTTCATTGGTGGGTACCACTATTGCACTAGTGGTCATATTTTTTTTTTAATCTAATCATTTTTGTAGCCCATAGAGTTCAAAACTGGGTAAGACAAACGATGATATTCCTCCCTCAGTAAAATGAATAACCCCCTCCCACAATGTGATAGTTAATCAGTAGGGTATTTAACTGCCAACCCAATATGAACTCACTCTCTCCATGTTCTATGAATCAGTCATATGGTATCTTCAACAATAGTGTCTTAACCTTGAGTTATAGAGGGTAACCAAAACGAAAGGTAACAGCTTGTCATGTTTGGTTAGGGTCAGTATGAGCCCACTGACCAAAAGCTGCAAGAGACATAACTCATTCCTATCACTAGACCTTTTATTTGATACCCTATGCTATCTAGGAAGGCATTGTTCCCTCACTACATGTTAACTCCATTAAAACTTGTGTGAGTGTGAGTGTGTGTACATGTGTGTGCATGTGTATGTATATGTGTGTGCATGTGTGTGTGTGTGTGTGTGTGTGTGTGTGTGTGTGTGTACCAACAGTAGTAATTTCTGTGTGGATTTTTCAATTGTTTAGTGTTGTTTATCCCTCCCCATACTCCTTACTTGGCCCTCCTCTTTCTCCAAACATACTTAATCTTTCTTGCTCTATTGTTCCCCATTTCCTCTTCATGCTACATTCATTCTATCTCCTCTCCCTTGAAAACACCCCCAATGGCTCCTTTCTCATTTCCTGACTTCTATGATCATGGCAATTTAAATACACACATCTAAAGATTCAAAGCTAGAATCCACACATAAATGTGAAATAGGTGTTTATCTATCTGGATCTGGATTACCTCACTTTAAATGATAATTTTCAGATCTATCCATTTACCTGGGAATTTTCCAATTTCACTTCTCTTTATAGATGACACAGGATAATACATTATTGTATAAATGCACCACATTTTGGAATTCTTGGTGTTCTTTGACTCAGACCATTTATTGAGTGGTTTCTGAAAGTCAGAGGTGTCACTCTATGCTGACTTGTTCCTTTTGCTTTGGAGCTACAGTGGGGATGGCTGGAGAAAGAGATCTATTCATCTTGTAGTTTCTAAGAAGCAAAAAGCGAGACAGGAAGGAGCCATGGTCTCAACATCTCCTCTAAAGGCATAACCCAATGATCCAACTTCTTCTTCAAGGCCCTGACTTCTGAACATTCCATCACCTCCACCTAGTGCCATGGGCTAGAATCCAAGCCTACTACACATGATTGTTTGGGGGAAAATCATGGTCTGCTGATAAGTGGTTGTTATCAACTTTCTGTATGTATGCTTCTGTATTGGTCTTTTGTAGATCCCCATACTGACATCAGACATACATCATTAGTTTTAGTCTAGAAATTTCTTGGTTTGTGTTTTATCTATAGAAAGGTTTTGGCTAAAGGTGTTGGGATTTTATTCCTTAATGTAAGAGTAAAAATAAACTATTTATGTTCCTGGGAAACAGATTAAGACAAAAGCAATATTAAAAGTAACAAACCCAAACAGCATTTTTTACATCAAATCATATTCATCCCAACTTATAGGCTTTTGCTGTGACCTACTTATGGTCCAGATGATTTTGCTACATAACTTTATATTTTATTTTTATGTAAGATGTAATGTGTTTATATTGACATATGTGTTCATCTTTTCTGTCTTTTCAAACTCTTCCTTTGGACCTTCTCAGGCCTCATTTCCAGGCCCTTTTGTTTCTTTGCAAGGTGATCCCATCTGATGCTGTTGGATGCTATCCAGATACTGATAATGCACACAGATATATCTACAGCCTAGCTTTTATCTTGAAATAAAAGTTTTAGTATTTAAAATCACATACCAGTGTTTTCTTCGATCCCCAACCTGAGCTTCAGATTGGTCAACCAAGAGATAGATACATTCTTCAATTATTCAAGCTCCATTCCATGTCATCCCCAGCACTCATTCTTATTTGTATGCTTCTCCTGGGCCACATTCTCTAAACAGTCTAAATATAATCATTCTTAGGTCTAGTACCATCAGCATATTCTTAGTCTACAATTCACTCTAGCCTAGGTCATGGCAATTGCTTGTGAATGAAATCTATTCTCTTCAAGGAGAGCTCTCATTATGCTATCACATTAATATTTCTTGAGTAGAAGACAGCCTGTATTGTTCTCCAGTTTATAGCCATTGGGATAACAGTCAGGCTACTTCCTTAGAATAAAAGTCAAATCCAAATGCCCATTGACAAAGCCCCTAAGAAAAGCTCCTATGTCTCCTCTTTTTGATCATTCATATTCTTCTTCAGACACCCTTGGATATACTAGATGATAAACTTTTCCCAGTTTTGGAATTTGTGAGCACCCACACTTTCTTCAGAGGCTTGACTATCATTATCATCATCATCTATATATAATATGTATCATATATAATGTTTTACTGTTGATACTATATATAATCCATTAATGATCTATGTTGTGTATTTAGTATATTAAATATAATAGATTATATATCATATAAAAAAACCTCCAAGTAAGCTCCATAAAGGATGGTTAATGATCTGAGAATCTTTATTTTGTCACTGTGTGTGTTTATGATGGGGGAGATTGAGAATGCCCCAGCATGCATGCGAAGGTGACAGGACAGTTTTATGAAGTTGGTTCTCTTTCAATCTTTGTACGTACGTGTTCTAGAGATGAAACTTGGATCATCAGGCTTCATAATAGGTGCTGCTGATCTATCTTTCTGGCCCAAGGATGGCTTTTGTATTTCTATCAATATTTCTTTCCTTTTATATCCATTTATGTCCAAGTCAATGTTATTAATTTCAGGTGCTTAACAAATAAGAGCAATGAACAGTGAATTCATGCAGCAAATGCATTTGTAATGGCAGACTGGGGTTAGTGTGTGATCTGGTGGAAGATCCACTTCAACTCCCCTGCCCCATCTCTTTCCCCAAACTCACCCCCTCAAAGAGCGCCAAACATGTCTCTTCCCCAGAGATGCTGAAGACCACTCCCATGGGGTATTTAAATTGTATCCCAGAAAACAGACACGTGGTTTTCCAGTCTCTCATCCCTGTCTCCTCTCTGGGGGGGGGGGGGGGGGTGGGGGTGCTGGAGAATCACTCAGGAATGTTTTACCCATTAAACTGAGGCCTTTTCTAATTTGGTCTGATTTGGTCTAATTTGGATTGTTGCATTGGCAGAGAGTCTTATCAGGGTGCAAAAACCTTTCTGTGTGTAGCACTCAAAGTGGGGTGATGCAGAAGCACTGTAGAAGCAAAGAGATGCACCAGCTTCTGAGATACTTGTCTTCAAAAATCAGAGGAGCAAGTGTTGGTATGCGAAGCCCTAACTGGCAACATTTCAGATCTTGCATCTCACAGCCATGCAGCCTGGTAAGGAGCCTGGAACTTGTACTGGGAATTAGCTGATAAAATACATTCAAGTGTAAGCTGACTCAACCTGCTGTGCCGAGTTATAAGGTCTACACATCAATTGTAAGACAAGGAGCAAGAGAGCATTTCATTAGGGAAAGGGACATCTTGAGACCTGCTGGTGTTGTATTTTATTGTTTCTGCTTTGTTGGAGATGGTGGTATACAGGGCACTTTAAAAACTGTATTATTATTTTAAGTTTTGTTTTATATGTATGGGTGTTTGTTCACATGTATGTCTGTGTGCCATGGGTATGCCTGGTGCCCACAGAGGCCGGAAGAGGGTGTGAGAGTCCCTAGAACTGGAGTTACTGATTGGTGTGAACCATGATGTGGGTATTGGGAATTGTACCTAGGTCCTCTGCGAGAACATGCAGCACTCTTAACTGCTGAACTGTCTCTGCAGCTTGAATGTTTTTATCTTAAGAATGACTTATGGGGATGGAGAAATGGTGCAGACATACATGCAGGCAAAACAACCACACACATAAAAATAAATAGATATATACTAAAATGAATTATAATTATTAAATTAAATTAGAGGCCAATTGTTTTATTGCTTTGTTTTTTATTTAGCCCTGGAAGTTTCTAACCCTCACCCAGCACCTTTTTTATTTATTCTACAATAACCATGCATATGTAAGCCCCTGACTTTGTTCTGTTTTATATAATTTTCCCTGTAGAAAATATGACACAGATGCCATTTTCAAATATGTAGATTTTTATCTTCATTGCTACAAACAAATTGATTTGCACAGTGTCTGCCAGCCCATGTGGACTGCTTTTGGTGTGTATTTATATATTGCAGTTTTCAATTTTCCTTTTGGCAAGGGCTACTCCTGTGGCTATTCACAGCAGTGTGGACCCTTCTCCAGGAATTTATAGATGAGAGCATTTTCCATACCCTGGAATATTGATTTGAAAGCAACAGGCTTTGAAACAGCCCACCATTAAACAAAGGTAGTAATGAGAGCATCCTGTGTTCCAAGAATGATGCTCTTGGTTCAGCTTCAACCCAGCAGCCTAGTAGAGTTGGAGCTTGGGTAGGTGACAAGGAAGGTAGATGGTATGCCTTTCTATTCTCCTTATTAAAACAGATGCTGGAATGATTCAAGATCTTTAGATCAATAAATGTAACCTGACACATCTCTGGGATGAAACCTACTTGGTCATGGTAGATCATCATGTTTGATGTGTTCTTTGATTCCATTTGCAAGTATTTTATTGAAAGCTTTTACATTTATGTTCATAAGGGAAATTGATCTGTAATTCTTTGTTGAGTCATTATGTGGTTTAGGTATCAGAGTAACTGTGGCCTCATAAAAAGAATTAGGAAATGTTCCTTTCATTCTCTTTTTGCAGAATAATTTGAGAAGCATTGGCATTAACTCTTCTTTGAAGGTCTGGTTGAATTCTGAATTCTCAGCTGAATTCATCTGGCCCTAGGCTTTTTTCTAGCAGGGAGGGGCTTGGAAGACTTTTAATTACTTCTTTTATTTCACTAGGGGTCTTGGATCCATTTAAGTTTCTTGTCTGATCTTGATTTAACTTTGGTAGGTGGAATATATCAAGAAATTTATCCATTTATTTTTCAGTTTTCCAGATTGATGGAGTATAGATTATTAAAGTGTGTCCTTAGGATTCTCTGTATTTTCTTGGTGTCTGTTGTGATGTTGCCCTTTGTCTCTAATTTTATTAATTTGGATAGTTTCTCTCTGTCTTTTAGTTAATTCAGCTAAAACTTTATCAGTCTTATTTTTTTTTTTCAAGGAGCCAATTCTTTGTTTCATGGGTTCTTTGTATTTTTTCTATTCCATTGATTTCAGCCCTGAGTTTGATTATGTCTTGTGTTATTTCTTTTTGTTGATCTCAGTTCTGTTGCTAAATTGCTAAAGTGGCATATCTCCAATGGTTTGATGTAGGCATTTCATGCTACAAACTTACCCCTTAACACCACCTTCATTGTGTCCAATAGATTTGAGTATGTTGTACTTTTATTTTATTCAAATCTAATAAGCTTATAATTTCTTGAATTTTTCATTCAGTAGTGAGTTATTCCGTTTCCATGAGTTTGTAAGCTTTCTGTTAATGGATATCAAGTTTTAATCCTTGGTGGTCAGATAGAATGCAGGGTATGATTTCAATTTTCTTCTATCTGTTGAGACTTGCTTTGTGTCTGAGTATCTGGTCAAGTTCAGAGAAAGTTCCATGACATGCTGAGATGAAGGTATATTCTCTTGTGTTTGGATGGAATGTTTTATAAATATTCTCCAGGTCCATTTGATTTATAATATTATTTAACTCTATCATTTTTCTGTTTAGCCTTTGTCTAGATGACCTGTCTGTTAGTATTGAAGTCACCCACTATCATGTGTGAAGGTTAATATGTGATTTTACCTATAGTAGTACGTTATTTATGAACTGGGTACCCTTGTGATTAGTGCAGAAATATTTAGCATTCCAATATCCTCTTGGTGGATTTTTCTTTTAATGAGTATGTAGTGTTCCTTCCTATCTTTTCTAATTAGTTTTGGTTCGAAACCTCTTTTGTCAGATATTAAAATGGCCACACATCCTTGGATCTTGGTTCTATTTGCTTGGAATATCTTTTTTCTTTCCATCTTTTTACTGTATGGTGCAGTCTGTCCTTGGTATTATGGTGTTTATTGGATGCAGCAGAAGAATTGATCCTGTTTTCAAATCCAATCTGCTATCCTGTGTCTTTTTTCTTTTTAAATTATTTGTTTATTTTACATCCAGGCTACAGTTTCCCCTCCCTCCTCTCTGTCCAGTCCCTCCCCACCACCTCTCCTCTTACCCCCATCTACTCCTCCTCCATTTCTATTCAGAAAAGGGCAGGCCTCCCATGGATATCAAGAAAACATGGCCTATCAAGTTGCAGTAAGACTAAGCACCTCCCCTTGTATTAAGGCTGAGCAAGGTGACCTAGTATGAAGAATCAGGTCCCAAAAGCCAGCAAAAGAGTCAGAGAGTCTGTGACTTTTTATTTGAGAAGTTGACAATGCTTATATTTAGAGTCATCCTTGAGCAACGTTAATAGATCCTCTTATTTTGTTGTTATAGTGTGAGTCCCCACCTCTTTTGATTTACGGGTCTTTATTAATCCTTTGTGTTTCCTTGAGTGTTAGGAACCTCTTCAGGTTGTAGTTTTCCTTCGAGGACTTTCTGTAGGGCTGGATTGGTAGATAGATATGGTTTAAATTTGGTATTAGCAGTCTGGACTGGCATCTATACTCTCTTACAGTTTGTAGAACTTATGGGTACTTCTGGCTTTCAGAGTTTCCATTGAAAAGGCAGGAGTTATAGCTCTGCCCTTATATATTCCTCAGTCCTTTACCCTTAAAACTGTTAATCATCTTTTTTTATGTTTTGTGTTTTTTTTATTATTATTATGTGTCATGGGGAATTTCTTTTCTGGTTATGTCTATCATGTTTGGTATGCATCTTATAAATTGATAGGCATCTCCTTAAATTCAGAGATGTTTCATTCTATGATTTTGTTGAAAATATTCTCTGTGCCTTTTACTTGAATTTATTCATTTTTCTTTATTCCTATAATTTATAGATTTCCTATTTCTATAATGTCTCAAATTCCATGGATGCTTTGTGCCTTGATCGATCTCTCTCTCTCTCTCTCTCTCTCTCTCTCTCTCTCTCTCTCTCTTAAGATTTAATATTTTTTTGACCGAGCTATCCATTTCTTCTCCCTTGTCTTCAAGTTCTCTTTTTCATGTATTGCACTCTGTTGATGAGGCTTACTTCATAGATTTTTTTTTTTGTTAGACTTCCTCAATAATTCATTTCCAGCTTTATCTCAGTTTGGTTTTTCTTTGGTGATTCTATTTCTAATTACTTGTCCTGAAACTTTTTCATTATTTCATTCCATTGTTTGTATTCTTGCAGACTTCATAAATGGAGTTATTCATATCCTCTGTATGGTCCTCAAACATACTATACTTGCTGTTTTGAAGGCTTTGTCTTGTACTTTAGGTATACTGCATTTCTCAGGGCCTACTGTAGTAGGGTTGCTGGTGGAGGCATATTGTCTTGATTGTTAATGTTTGTGTTTTTTTACACCAATGTTCAAGCTTCAGGGATGGAATGATTTAGGAGAATCTAGGTGTTGTTATCTTGTCATGTCTTTGTTGGGTGAGGGTTCTGTTCCTTGGTTTCTGTTGGATTCTTTGGATCTTAGGAAAGTGTGGAGGCTGTGGGTTGCCTGGTAGAGAGCCCTTCTTCAGGATGGTGGATGGCAGAGAGAAATAGAGGTGGGCGATGAGAAAAGGATGAGAGGGGCTTCAGGAAGGACCTAAGGGGATCCTGTCCATACCAGCGGGATCCCCAGGGAGTTGGAGGTGGCAGAGAGAATCTCGCAAGTAGATAGCAATAAGGAAAAGCATACTCTGGAAAGACGGATAAAAGAGTAAGGAGGACCCTGGGTCTGAATCAAGAGTTGGAGTCTTTATGAAGGGAAGAAAGACACCTGTAAGCCAGTTGTTTCCAGGCTGAGGGTGAGAACGGAGAGACTGACCTGAATTCCTGCCAAATGTGGCCCCTAGGAATCCAGTGAGAAAATGTTTCTACAGGTTGACAAAATGGAGTAGGGAAGGGCTAAAGGGACTGAGAGGGTCAACAGAAAGAAGGCAAGCTGGGTCTACACTGAGATTATGTGGAGTCCCCCAAGAATAGGGGTTGGCTGGAGGGAGGGGCCACTGCAAGAAGTCTCCTATAGCACCACTGGGCATGAGACTGGGAGACTATCATGGAAGAGAGGAAGGGGAGTGAAAATCACCTACCTGAGTCCAGGCCTGGGGTGATCACTGGGGTCCCAAATAGAGAATATTTCTAGGTATTGTTTCCTGACACAAAGGGATAGAAAGAAGAGGAAAGGCCAGGATAAGACTAAAGCTGTGTTTTATAGTCAACCCCTTGCAAGAAAATTAAATATAATAACTGTAAGATTTTTGTTCAAGTGTCTTACCAGATTGGTGAAATTCTTCTTGTATGTTTTGTAAGAACAAGTGAACATTGGGTTTTTGTCAAATGCTTTATTTTATCTATTAAAATAATGAAATATCTTTCCTCTTTTATTATGTCAAAATGGTAATTTACATGGTATTTTGTATATTAAACCACATCTTTGTTGTTTTCTACACATATTCCACTTGGTTGATTTTTTTTATCTTTTCCATGTAGTTTTCCCGTATATCCCTGGATTCTGTTTGTTAAGGGTGGGGAATTTTGCATTTCTGTGTATGTTGGCCATTTGGTTGTGATTTCCTTTTGTTATATTCTTGTCAGGTTTGGGTTTCACAATAATAACAACTTCTTACAATAACTTGTGCAGGTTTCCTTCCACTCTAATGCTTCTTCTCTCAATATTGAGTAAAAAATTTAAGTGATTCATTTGTACCTCAAATTTTCTTAGTGGAGATGCCTTTATTTTATCACCAACCCAATTTATTTTCAGTTGGGTTAATCTTTATTTTGCTATAAATTTCCTCTTTGTTTGTTATGGATTTTTTTCCACAGAGATATTTTTCAACTCTGCCATTCATGTTTATGAAGTTTAATACATTAACATTTAGTGCAATTATTGTATTTCAGATTTACATGAGCATTTTTCCCATTTTGTGTAGGTTTTTCTTTTCTTGTCTTTTAGATTTGAACTTAAATTTATCTGCTTACTTTTATAATTTATTCTTCTGTGCATGTATCAGAGAAATAGAGAGACAGGGTAAGGGAAGGAAGAAAGGAAGAAAGGACACACACACGGGGGGGGGGGAGAGAACACATGTTGTACATGCTACAAATAAATTTGTATTTGTGTGCATGTGCTATGTGTTTATGTGCATCCCTTAACTTTCAGTAGTCAGTTCAAGATTCGTATTCCATGCCAATTTGAACTGTATAAACACTGCTTCTTGCCTCAGTTTATTTGACTACTATAACACAAATCTAAAAAGGTCTTATTAATAAAAACAAACCCAGGAGCCAGTTATTGGGTTGAGTTATGCAAGATCAGAAAAGCGGAACAAGCCACAGCTGACCTCACCTTGCCAACTTCTCAGCTGATCCTGTTTCCTCAAACTGGCAGCCTGTGTGTCCTCATCTGAATGGATTTAAGTTGAGCTGCTGCTAAAAGCCTAATTAACAGCCTAAATGCCTCTAGTTCCTGGTCTTCACGCCTTATATACCTTTCTGCTTCTTGCCATCACTTCCTGGAATTAAAGGAGTATGTCCTTCCCAAGCAAAGACATGAGATCTCAAGTCCTGGGATTAAAGGCGTGTCCTACCATGTCTGGCTCTGTTTCCAGTGTGGCCTTGAACTCACAGAGATTCAGGTGGATCTCTGCCTTCCAAGTGATAGGATTAAAGGCATGTATGCCACCATTTTCTGGTGTCTATGGCTAATCTAGTGGCTGTTCTGTTCTCTGACCCCAGATAAGTTTTATTAGGGTGCACAATATATTGGGGGACACAAATATCACCACAGACTACCCTCCTTTGTATTTGAGTTTTCATGCTTTTATTTAAATGCACCATAAACTCCATGATATATGATACATGCCTTGCTTTGAAGACGCATTTGCATTTTAAAATGTTGCTTTCCATTTAACTTTGTACCATTTTTGAGGTCTAACTGGTGCTACTACTATGACTGAAGTAGTTATTGGGTCAAAAATGAGAAAACACTCAAAGAACCCAAGTCACACTAAGTTCTGAAAGAAAAAATTATCATTATTAGAGATGATATGCTTTTGAATATGTATCGGCTCTCCAAATAAAACCCTGGAATGGAAAATAAGATAAATTAATACAGAAGAACCTTCTTTAGATCTGTATGAAGTCATGCTCCACAGAGATGTTTAAACACGTTTATAGCCACATGTCTTAAAATATTGTTTTTCAGAATAATTTTCTTACAATTGTTTCCTGTTGGAGTGGTTGATAAAATTTCATCAGCAGGTTGCAGATGGAAGTGACAATGTAGATCTAAAGAAAGGTGTAGATTAGTATATAAATTTAGTTCCTAAAAGTGTCTATAGAGAAAAAAATAAATTTGATGCTTGTTTCTACCTATAAAAAATTAAAAAAATAATAAAGATTATGTACATGCAATTATCATTTAAAAGAAAATAGGTTTATCATTTCAGGGTGAAATGATTCCTATATTAGAACACTGAATGTTGAAGGTACAAACCCTGAGATTATGTTTAACCATATAAGGAAAGAAAAAGCCAGAGTTTCAATCAAAGATTGTATACATAAAGATTCTGAAACATATACTTAAGAACCATCATTTGAATGGGAAACTATAACAGGTAAAATGAATGTACTTGTTTTATGCACAGACCAGCAAGAGAATGTAAGACTTTCTATTGAATAAAATACTGTCATATTTCACAGGTTTTTAAGCATAAAACTGGATATGTATCTTTACACATATCAATAATTTCTATGTAGTCTCTAGTGAGTACCCAAAGGGTCCTCAGTTGAGTAGGACTTACCATTTTTGAGAGAAAATTGCTTTGGGGATGAAAAGAATATAGCAGAGGGGTGTTGCCACAGGGAACAATTACCTGAAGTGTCTTGTATTTCAAAAGGAGAAATAATAAGGCACAGAAAAAATGACAGAAGAAATCTTCACACTTGAAGGGGTCTATGTATTATTTGTCATTTTAAAATATTTGGTTATATAAACCATAACATGTGTCATATGGGTTGAAGAATGTTTATGTGATGTCGCAATACCCTAATTCTAAAATTTAAAATAACACATGAATCAAACATTTTACATTATTTGGAATCAATGTAAAGCTGCTTTTTGGCTTTGTGAATTCAGTACAACACTATATATTAAGAGACTGTTAGACCTTAGTTTTGGAGTTTCCCCCCCAAAAAATAGAAGATTTTTTTCAATCTTCTGTTTAGGTATATATATCCTTTTAATGTATTGAAAAAGAAGGATAAAATCCTTTTCCAGAAGATGCTAAAAATTAAAAACAAACAAACAAACAAACAAACAAACACACAATCTATCAGCCACCATCCATTACTGACTTAATAAATAACACTCCTGAAATAAACCCTTATTAAAATAGATGGAAATCTTCTTCTTTAAAAATGTTTCATTAAATTTGATGCAGATGCAAAGGGGTGCTTTTAAAACATTTGAGGATTATCATCAGTAATAAAGTGAATACCTCTATGAATTTTCTCATATTAAAACTGAATAGATTTGTGTATTTTCTTAATATGATATGATTTACACAGTGGAAACTAAAAGCAAACATCATGCTTAATGGTAGAGAAATGAAAAACTGGGACAATGTTCATTAAGGTTTGGAATTTGACAATAATATCTCTCCCAATATCTTTATGTAGGAGCAATGAAATTAAACAAGAAAAATCAAGGAAGGAAGAATCAGAAGAAATTTCTTATACATAGTTCATGTGAATATATTTTAGAGACTCCAGAAAACCAGAAAAATTTCAGCAAGGTTAATAATTTTAAAAATTAATATATTCAAATAAGAGCTTCTGCATGAAATTATAACCAGATTTTTTAAAAAAGTATATTTAAGATACAGAGTAACCCAAAATAAAAGAATTAAGTGATATATAATAGTTATAAAGTTTTCAAACTTCAGGTAAAAAGTATCTTCAGCAGTAACATAATATTGCTTTTGGACAGGAAGTTTTTATATTTATGATGAAATATTCTACCTTGCGAGCAATTTCTAAACATTTAACTTTTAACATTATATTTTTAGTTCTTTGAGAATTTCATACATTTATTTTGATCCTTAACCTAACTCCTTTCAGATCTACTCTCCTCTCAACTTTGTGTATTTTAAAATATAACAAAACAAAAACAAATAAACCAGCTGAGTTCAGTTTGTGCTGCCCTTGTACTCAGAAGTGTGAGTCCATGCACTGTAGTGTAGTCAACCTTCCAGGGGCCAGAGGGCACATCCTTAAAAATACAGAGTCTCCTTCCCCCAGAAACCATTGATTATCTTCAGCTAGGGCCTTTGTGAGGTCATGAGTGTCGTGATCCCTCCATGTCCAGAAGGACAGTTTCACTCCAGTCCTCTTTGGCCTCTGGCTCTTACCTCAGTTTTTACACTTCTGTAATGGTGTCCGAGCTTCGGGCAAAGGGATTGAGATACCGATGACCCATTTGCGGCTAAATACTCCACTGGCCCTCATTCTCTGCTCTTGGACAAGTTGTTAGTTTCTGCATTAACCAATGTCACCTGAACACAGAAGGGTCCCTGATGAGGTCTGAGAGCTACACTAATTTATGACTGAAGTATGAATTTAGAGGGCAGTCTGAAACTTGTCCATTTACCAGAATAGTAGTAGTATGTTTATCCCTAGAGCCTCTGCTCTCTCCAACAATGTGTTCTTATCTAGATTTACACTAGATTTAGACAAGTGTTTCTTCCTGTGGGGAGGATCTTAAATCGAATCAGAATGTAGTTGGTTACTTCCACACTCTTTGTGCCACTATTGTCTGCTCAGCATATCTTGTAAGTCCAGTCATTTTTGTAGCTCATAGGGTTAACAACTTGGTACAAGTGTTGTTGGCTGTTTTCCCTAGGCAGCCTGCATGGCACCTTCCAGGACTATGAATTCTAGCCATCAGGGATGACACTTCCTGGTCAATACCAACTTTATTTCTCCATGTCCTGTTTATAAAGTGGCGTCTTCAGCAATAGTGTCTTACCATGAAGTTCTGGTTTTCAACCAAGGGCAGTGAGGACACACTGTATTGTTTTGAGTGTCTATGACATTACTGGCCAACAGCTTGGGGAATGTATCCCACATCTGGCACAGGGATTTATATTTTTTTTAGCAACCTATGGCTTCTGGGAGGAACATTATCTCCTGTAGAAGGAAACTCCACTTTTAACTTTTATTTCTTTCTGTGTATGTATGTATATATGTATGTACATAGGTATCTATCTGTCTGTCTATCTATCTATCTATCTATCTATCTATCTATCTATCTATCTATCTATCATCTATAGTGTTTCAAACAGTAGGTATCATTTTGCAGCTCTCTCTAAGTTAATTTCCCTCAACCTGATTCTCTCCTCTCCCCTTCCACTCCTCTCCACACTTAAACTTCCTTACCTATTATGCCCCCTTTCCCCTTGCTATCACTGGTGTTCTCATAGTCACTCTTCCCTAAGATCTTCCCGACACCCTCAACCAGTGGTCCCTTTCCAGTTCCCTGGTACTCTAAGTTAAACACAGAAATCTAAAGATTTGACATAAGATTCATATGAAAGCATGTAACATTTGACTTTGTGGGTCCAACTATGTCACTTAGTGTACTTTCTAGTTCCGTTTATTTACCTGCACATTTCATAACTTCCTTTATCTTTACAGCTGAATAAAATCCTGTTGTGTTTAGACCACACATTATCTATTCACCAGTTAAGCGATGTCCAGATTATTTTCATGGTTCATCTATTGTGAAAAGTGCAGCTATGAACATGGTTGAGCGTGTGTCTCTATAATAGGAAATGCAGTCCTTTGTGTATATGTCAGTAGTGGTATAGCTTGGTCATACAGTTGATCTATTTGTAGGTATTCTAGGAACACTTGCACTGATTTCCATGGTGGCGGCACCTATTTGTACTCTCACCCTTTTGGAGCGATGCCTAAATCTAATCTCACTATTAGTAATGTAAAATTCCTAACTTCTGTTTTATCTAAGAGTCACGGCGTCTTATTTGTTTTCCTGGCAGGTGTTTTTGGTCACTGTCTGGAATTTTGAACTCTACATGATCCCTCTGGCATTGTTGCTGCTCTTTCTGTACAACTTCCTCAGACCTGTGAAAGGGAAGGCCAGCAGCACCCAGGACAGCCAGGTAAGCAAAGATTCCCAGAGTTCCCCCAACTTCCTAGTAAGGACTGTGATAGCAGCAGGGCATTAGTCCCATGACTAAATCATGATCCAGTCAACTGTTTGAAGCATGAAGAATAAAATACAAGTACAGTTTCAAAAACAGGCATTTTATCACGTGCATTCTGGAATCTTCCTTTTATGCTGACTCATAGTCCTACATCTCAGCTGATGTTCTCAATATGAGAGAAGCCTCTGAATCTTTGCTGCTGTTTTCTCCCTAGAAATCCATGAATCTATGTGGTTTCTTGGGACTTGCTTTCTAAAGACTAGAGGAAATCTCTGGAAAACTGGGTTAGGCCACTGATCCTCTTGAGGTTTCTCCAGGGATTACCAACTTCCAGCGTTCTCAGCAAATGGGTGGTAGTAATCCCCCCACCCTACTACTGTGGTGATGTTGAGTTTCCCAAAATATTGTGCACCATAATAAACTTATCTGGGGTCAGAGAACAAAACAGTCACTAGATATAGAGGCCAGAAAATGGTGGTGCACATGCCTTTAATCCTATCACTTGGGAGGCAGAGATCCATCTGGATCTCCGTGAGTTTAAAGCCACACAGGAAACAGCCAGGCAAGGTGACTCACTCCTTTAATCCCAGGAAGTGAGCCTTTAATACCAGGAAGTGAGGGCAGAAAGGTATATAAGGCAAGAAAACCAGGAACTAGGCTGGTTAAGCATTTAGGCTTTTGAGAAGTAGTTCAGCTGAGATCCATTTGGATGAGGACTCAGAGACTTCCATTCTGAGGAAACAGGATCAGCTGAGGAACTGGTGAGGTGAGGTAGCTATGGCTTGTTCTGCTTCTCTGATCCTTGTTTTTATTAATAAAAACTTTTAAGATTCATGCTACATACTACCAAATGATGTGATTTCTTCTATTGGCCCTCAAGGACCTTTTATGTGAAAAGACACATGGTCACTTCTGAAGGAAATCCTTGGTGCCTACTTCTTCCCTGTCCCTCTTGACTCTTATCATTTATCCCAGCCCAGAGGGTATTTTTCTCTTCTAAGTGAACAGGAACTTGTATTGGTAACTAGCTTTAGGAACAAATCTTGCCATTTCCGATTTAAGAAACAGGTTTTAAAATTAAAACTCTAAAATTTCAGTGCCTGATAAATTTCTTTCCAAAGACTTCATCTACATATGAGGTTTTTCCATGATTCAAATGCAAACTATTGTCATATGGTTTTTATATTCTCATTTAAAGAAATCATCTTTAAAAGAACAGGTATTGAAGGGCATTTCTGGTTTCATTTAGGATGAAGAAAATGTAGAAAAATGAGCATGTGACAGAGATAAAACATCAAGAAATTTCAAAGTTGTCTTCTATTTTTTGATTATCTAGTAGTAGTCATGAACATGTATCAGTGAGACAGAAGAACCAGCTAACAAAAAATGGACTTAAAGTTCATGTGCATTTATGGACTAGATTTTATATAAGCTAGAAAAACATTTCTAATAGGGAAACATCTGTACTAGTAAATGCTGTCAACTCACATTGGTGCCATATTTAGCCTGATTTTATTTTGCCTCCATGTGTACGAGATCTTCTTTATCCTATGTGCAGAAGTGCATATATTTTCTGTGACTACATATGTGTGTACAGATGTGCATAATATGGGTAGGAATATAAATTTGCATTGTTAAGAACTTTTTGATTTCAAAAACACATTCAAATTCACTGCTTAATTTAGTCTTGGTAAGACAACTGTGAATGACACAAGAACTTCCATTTTCATTTCATCATTGCCTTGTGAGAGGAAGGTTTGGAGCAGCAGAGTGATGAGCCCAAAGTCACATGGACAAACTGCAGAAATCGTGTCTCAAAATGATGACATCTAACTTTCTCAACTGTAATGTGTTTACCCCTGTTAATCTTTTTTTTTTCTGCATTCCTATGTGCCTATTGGCTTATATGAGACATGAATGATGGCAGTGGTGAATAAGCTAAGCCCCTCTATAGTCAGTGCATGTGGTGCAGACTGACAGCTGGAGCACATGAGCATTGACAGAGGGAAGGAAGCACCAGTCTGAGAGAAGTTATGTTCATGACTGCTCAGAGATTTGATAGAACAGAGTACAGCACTCTGGTCACTCCACGGTCACTTCTTTTAGCAGTTAGATTGCAGAAAATTGCTTTAAGCTGGTGGAACGGTACTAAATAGGAAGTCTGACCTTCGTGTGTGTTAAGCAGAAAGGTAAGTCTTCAAGTTGAAAAGGTCCCTGGTTTTCTAATACTGAGTGTTCTTCCCTTGCTCCTGAACCCATCTGATTGTAGCAACTGATGGTAATTTTTCTCTTCTCTTCTCTTCTTCTTCTTCTTTTTTTTTTTTTTTGAGATTAGATCTCATTATAGAGCATGAGCACTGGCTCTGTAGAACCTGGCCTCAAACTCAGAGATCCCTCTACCTCTGTCACCAGGTGCTAAGAGTAAGGCATGTGCCATTGTATCTGACTGCTGTTCACTTTCAGACACTGCATTTATATATGTGAAATGTTCCTGTTAAGCAGACGGGACTTCTTAAGGCTCTGAATAAACCCAGAAGCAACACAGACACCATCCAGCACTTGCTCTAAAGTCATGTACCTGTTAGTCAATATCAAAGCCTTCAGTTTTCTTCCCTGCTCTGTTCCTGCAACCCCAAGGGAGAAAATGTAACATTCTTGGGGATGACTCTATTCAGACTAGTGTGTTTTCTGTTGTAGAATGTTTCAGTCATAGCAGCAAAGAGAAAAGAGTGGTCCCCATAACTATGAGTTTAGTAAGGTAACATAGTGTTTGGTTTATTTTCCAGACAAGAACAAAACTGTTTACAGAAAGGATCAACTGCTATGCAGCTTTGAAGCTGGACACTGTCAAAGGCTACTTGCACAATAGTTTTATTTATACCTAATGGTTCCAAGTAGACTGTGAATAATGTTTATAACCTTGCCACAGTGCCCCTGCACTTTAAAAATATGATTTTTAAAAAGAGGATATAATGAGTTTTAAAGCATACTAATATTTCAGCTCTGAAAGAAAACTTAACAATGTGTGTTTCCATTTGCATTGGGCAATCCCAGTTGGTGCTTACTTGATTAACAAGCTATGGGTTTTTCTTTCAGGAGAGCACAGACATAGACGAGGAAGAGGAGGAGGAGGAGGAGAAGGTGAGTGGTGTACTAATAACAGACCCTTAATGGTGGCAACCCTGTTTCCTCAGGTTCTGTCTGTTTTGGCTTTTGCATTATGTAATATTATAGAAATACTATGGTTAAAAAAAAATCAACCCCTTGCTTATTTAAAATGGAATGCTTACAATATCTACTCTTCCTCTAACATACATCATAATAGTAGCAACTACCTTTCATATCTCACAATGATTATTTTTAATGATAATGTGTTCCTTGTTTTGATGGATAGTGTGGTATTAAGTTTTTTCCCCAAGATTTTTAAAAAATCAGATGGAAAGAGGGTAAAACATGAGCAAAGAAGTGGGCTTTTTTAAGACTCAGGATGCAAGCCAAGATGGTCCTTTCTGTCGATGAAAGCGAGCCTGAGAAGTCAAGAGCCAATCAAGGGAAATGGCTGCTCCTTCAGGTTCACGTCCATGCTGTGGGGTGGTCACCCACTTCTGAGCCTGTCACTTTCCCAGCTGTTGCTGGCACAGTTCCCTGCTATATGTCTGTGTACAGCTGTCCTTTTCCTTCTCCTGGGAGAATCTCTCAAATCTGCTGCTTTTGTTGTCATTACACCTTCAGATAAACCTTCTGGAACCAAATGGAAAAAAAAAAAAGAAGTAAAGTACCAAAGGAGAGGCTCTGAGTTTAATGGGCTTCCAGTCCCTCAAAACATGGGCGTGTGTGGGGCTGTGGCAATGATTTGGAGAGGCTTATGGGATAGGAAAGGGAGGACAGGAGGACCCAAAGAGCAAGTGTGCAATATAAATGCCTGCTGAACAGACATTAATTCCAAGACTGGTTCTGTGACACCAGAGCCCAAAGTTAATTTTGGGAACCACATGGTTCTGTCCATTTGAAGCAAATGAGTGTGTTACAGAGTGAGTCTTATCTGTCATCTGAAGGTGATCATTATTAAAGACATGATGGAATAAAGCACGTATATTTAACAAAATAAATGTTTCTTTCCAGAATAGAGGTGATAACAATGTAAACTTCTTCTTTAATGATTATTGATGAACTGATTCAAGCGGTTTCGGAATGATCAAACCATTGAATAACAGGTGAATGCCAATCTTGGTGCATGGAGAGATGTTTTGCCTGAGAAAATTACAAGTAGTTATTTTAAACTTATCCAAGGCCCCTGACCCCTTGTAGTTCTGATGGCCAGCTATAAGTTGGAGATCCTATAATCCACCCCTGAGGTTTAATAAGTTTCTCGATTTGTTCACAAAACTCGGGAAAATACTTCCCTTCACTGGCTTATTCATGATTCAGCTTAGGAACAACTGAAAAGGAGAGATGCCCAGGGCCAATCCTGAGGCAGTGTGGGACTTCTGCACTTACCCTGGGCCCAGGAATTCCTTACATTAGTCTACACAGAGGGCTCCTGATGCTGTTTGCGTTTCTATTATTGTGTGCATGGAGGTTTCTCTATCATTACAAGATTGATTAAGTAAGTTAGTGACCACTTGTGACAGAGGAGTCCGTCTCTTCATTTGGAGAGTAGTTTGGGAGTGTGGTACACTTGCA
Source organism: Onychomys torridus (assembly GCF_903995425.1). Lineage (NCBI taxonomy): Eukaryota > Metazoa > Chordata > Mammalia > Rodentia > Cricetidae > Onychomys > Onychomys torridus. Next base: position 52,577,577 of record NC_050443.1, on the reverse strand, counting down.
AATTTGAGCTTTGTCATCAGTGCATGGCAGGAAGTTGCCCCTGTTTTTTGAAGACACCATACTCACTTAAATGCAGGTGTGTCCGAAAGGGGCTTGTTATTATGCATAGCAGACGGTACTCCTTCCACCGTTGTGGATCTGGACCTGTTTCAGAAACTAAAGACACAACCAAATATAATGGAATACACTCCTGCTGCTCTTATCACTTAGCAAAACACAAGCGCTTTAAGAGCTCTGGCCACCAGCCAGGAACCAAGACAAAATATGTATTTCTTATTATATCACAATATCACACCAGGCGAAATTTAAATCTTTTTTAAAAACCAAAGATTAAAAGTGAGGCAAATTTCACTTCATCCAAATCTGTTTAAATGTGCCACCCTTGAAAGAGGGACCACATTTATCTCTTAGGGACAGTTGTGACAGAGGATCTTCAACATAGCACCTAACGAAAAGCTTCCAACAGGAGGAAATGGACTTGTTTATCATGGCTCATAAGTGTACTTCTAGTGCCTGTGAGGCTGGGGCAGGAGGATTACTGTGAGTTTAAGAACAGCCTGAGGTACAGAGTGAAATACTATGTCAAACAATCATAAACAAAACACATAAAACACCAGATGAAAAAACATTGTATGATCTCTTCCACCAGGCAGATATAAACACGGCTTCTCACCTGTGATAGGACACAATGGAAAAGCCAAGGTACACTTTCGTCATGGTCAAACCTGTGACCCCGATGGGTTTATGGAGCTTATTATAGAACATGAGTGAGGAGCTACCTGTAGGAGTATGGTGACCCCAAAGCAGCTGTACCACTGAAAAGTCTCACCCAAGCATAAATGACAACTTCCCCCAAAGCTGCATGGGTGAAGTCCCCCTGCGGCTAACCTTCCACAATCTATGCAATCTGAGATCTCCAGAGATGATGAGACTACGTGAAATTAGAGCACAATCACATACAGCTGACTGGGAGATGTGTGTGTGGGAGTGGCTAAAACCCCCGAGTGAGGGTCCAGTGACCCTCTTCAGTACTTCTTTATGTGAATGCTAGCAGTTAATGTGCCCACTCTTAAGGGTCTCTTGCAAGCAGCCACAGCTACACAGATCAAGAGAATGGCTCTTCTACTCTCTCTAACAGCCTTTTAGGCAGCACATTCCAGTCTAGAGCTTAACCCCGAATGTGGTTCCAGGGATACCTGCAGTTCTGGAGATGGAGCAATATGTGCTATGTTTCAAATCTTTCTGGGCCAGGATAACTAAAGAAAGCAACTAAAAGTGGCATCCACAGAGAAGGGCCAGGACCTAGTGAGGACCAACTCACAATAGTACTATCAACTTGTCCCATGTGCGGAGGGTTGGCAGTGGGGCTGTCCTCACTCACTTCAGGGTATATTCATTTCTGAGACATTTCTATTAAGGTATTCCAGTGTATTCCTTTCATAGTTTGGTCATAACCATGGTACTTTGTTTCTATAGTTTTATATTTTTTTTATAATTTCTAAAGAACAAACATAAAATTAAAAAAAGCTATCTATGATCTTTTTGACAAACATACCTTTCTGTTGCTAGGGAGCCTGGCATATTTTTAGTCTCCGCCCATATCATGTCACTCTTGCTTCTTGTCTAAGGGTTCCTATGGCTACGATAAAACACCATGACCAAAAGCAACTGGGTGAGGCGAGGGTTTATTTCAATTTACTCTTTCACAGCACAGTCTATCACTGAGAAAAAAAAATCAGGGCAGGAATTCAAGCAGAGCAGGAACCTGGAAGCAGGAACTGATACAGAGGTCATGGAGGGGTGCTGCTTACTAGCTTGTTCCTCATGGCTTAATCAGCTTGCATTCTTTTTTTTTTTAATAATTTAATTTAAATTTACACATCAGCCATGGGTTCCCTTGTCCTCCCCCTTCCTGCCCAACTCCACCCCCCTTCCTCCCAGCCCCTCCCCTCCATTCCCATCTCTTCCAGGGCAAAGACTCCCCTGGGGATTCAGTTCAACCTGGTAGATTCAGTACAGGCAGGTCCAGTCCCCTCCTTCCAGGCTGAGCAAAGTGTCCCTGTGTAAGCCCCAGTTTTCAAAGAGCCAGATCATGCACTAAGGACAGGTCCAGGTCCCACTGCCTGGGTGCTCCCAAACAGTTCAAGCTATTCAACTGTCTCACTTATCCAGAGGGCCTGATCCAGTTGGGGGCTCCTCAGCTTTTGGTTCATAGTTCATGTGTCTCCATTAGTTTGGCTATTTGTCCCTGTGCTTTTTCCAATGTTGGTCTCAACAATTCTCAGCTTGCATTCTTTCAGGACCTAGGACAACCAGCCCAGGGGTAGAACCCCACTCAGTGAGATGAACCCTCCTATATCCATTATCAATGAAGAAAATGTCCTATAGACTTATCCACTGGCCAGCCTGCTGGGGGCATTTTCTCAATTGAAGTTCCCTTTTCTCAAATGACTCTAGCTTGTGTCAAGTTGACATAAAACTAGCCAGCACACTTACGTTGGGGATTTGCTAAACTAGAATTCTTAAGCTTCAAGTTCAACATTACGAGGTTATATCCCACGTGTGTTCTAATGCATCACTTCCTCTCTGTGGACAGGACCCCAGTACCATGATGTGCTTGTCTGAGACCTGGCCAGGTAGTGACAGGGTCACTCCCCAACACAGGATTGTTAAATGAACCCCATGGTTTCTGCTGTGTGTTAGACATGACTGAACAAGCTTCTGGGATTTGTAACATACCTGATCCAAGCTATTCCCAGCAAAAGCGGAAGGGAGGGAAGTTACTCTCTACCCTACCCATCTATCTTGAGAGCGACATGCCTTTATCTCCAGTTCTCCTTCCCAGAAAACATCATCACAGATGACAGAGGATGAAAGGCTGCCTGGGCCCCTTGACCCAGCCTCTTCAGGGGATGAATTCACTCCCATCTTCTGCCTCTTTCTGACTCAAAGACTAGGACAAACATGGTCTGGGGTCTGTCATACTTTTATTGTCTGGAATACAGATGGTCATAAAATGACATCACGGTAGCCTCTGGTTCTTTATCATTGTTAACAGCACACTGTAGTCATCTGAGTTAGAAACTAGACTGGATGCCACAATTCTGCCTTCTTTTCTTTTGTAATAACACATACATCTTGCAGGTAACCAGATTTGGGGCTTTTAAGGAATGAAGCATACAGACTAAACTTTGAAGAAAGAAAAATTCTTCTTTCTTATACCAGATGGTCCATGTAAGAAATTGCTTGTTGCAAGTCTAGTTTTCTAGGGACCCCCATAACAAACAGATAATGGCTGAGTTCAGCCAACAACCATCAGTTAGCATTTTCTATTTTTATTAGATTTCCTATGTGGAATCCTCCATGTGGACCTTATTTGTACGGATGGACTACAATGAAAATTGCATTAATTTTCTACACAGTAAAGGTCAGTAATTGAAGCATGAACCAAGAAACGATTGTGTAAAATGCTGTACCCCATACTTATAAAAGGTCGTGTAAGACAATAATATCTTGTTTTCATTGCTGAAGGTATAAATACTTTTCAGAGTGTTTCTTTCTTGTGCCATCCCAACGGTCACTTACATAGACCTTTCCAGCATTTACTATTAGCATTAGGAAGAAGGAAGCATAATAGAATGTAATAATAATAATAAAAAAAAAACTTGTTTCTAGCTATCAGAAGAAAGCCTTCACTGATGTTCACAGTATAGATTAGTTTTTGTATAACTAGACTGCCAGGGGACGTGAATGGCTTCTTCTTTCAGGGTCATTGATGACATCACAGATTCCAGTCAGTGTTTGTGAGAAAAGATATCCATCCCTTTATATCAGTTATGGATAAAATAAAGATAATGGATATGTTTCTTTAAACAAGAAATGTCTAAGTATTCCATTGAGGGGCATTCTGTAATGAACAATGACAAATGAGCATTACTTGTACTATTCCCATTTAGAAAACTTAGCACTCTGAGACACAAGAGATGCCCCAATGGTAAAGACCATTCACTGCTCTTCCAGGAGTCCTGGGTTCAGTTTCCAGCACCCACATCAGGTGACACACATATAAGTCCAGTTCCAGGGGATCTACTGCCCTCTTATGGTCTCTGTGGGTACTTACATTCATGTGATGTACACACATACCCTCAGACACACACACACACACACACACACACACACATTAGAAAATAACTGTTTAAAAATATAGAATGCCATCATTGTCTTAAGCTGTCACAGTCAACATTTAAGGTGCCTTTCCATCTTCTAAACTGACCTGCACCTGTGGCATGCATTTGGGAATTTCTTGCAGAGTACTTTTGTGAGGTGCCTAAAGCTACCAAGATTAATTCCTAAAAAGGTTAATCTTCTGTTCCCTTAACCTAAGTATACTGTTGGCCATGGAGTGTCTGACAGTCTCAGTCTATCAGAAGGATGATTTTTGCTTATTGTTGTTTGTGTCTTCTTAAGAAAATAAATAGCAACAGCAGTGTGTGTATGTGCGCACATGCGTACGTGCACCCCCACACACACACACACACCATGTAGGTCAATCAATGATTTCTGTTAATTATAGGACACAATGCCTGTTATTAATGCCAGAGTATGGTATTGTTAAGATAAGAAAAGCTCCAGCAAGCTTTTTTGAACAGTTAGCTTTTGATATGTAATCATGTGTGCACATATGCGCACACAGTTTCAGAATAAGCACAACCTATATGGAGGATGTGATGCAGAGAACCTGATCATGGAAATTTCCAGGGCAGTAATGTAAATGGTCATTCTGATTTAAGCTCTGATAATTGGATTTGATGTTTTGTTTTGTTTTTTATTGATGCAGTGGTTTTCTGGCTAGGGTTTCTACAACACTGTGTTACTTTCAAGGTTTTAGTAGGAGAATGGGTTGCATGCAGCCAACTCTTAATGACCAGTGTATGGATGTTTTAAATCATAAGAGGGCAAATTCCTGAGTTCATAGGCTTGCTTAACATATTGTCTCATATACATTTCCTATTTTGAAAATCCTATCTCCATTCTTCAAAGGGTTGGGACTTCGTTTTCTTCAGAATTAATCCCAAAGTGTTCTCAACCTGGTCCTTGGAGCATTATTTGGATATCTTGCTTGTTATGACACTGAGCAGTGTCCTTGGTACTTGAAGATGTTTTAAAACATGCACTGTAAGTGGTGTTCTTGGTATGTGCTTTCAAACAATATGAAGCAAGACATGTTAGGCTGTAAATTCCACAAGTCTTCTATGCTGCTATTAAGTAGCACTACTGTTTAAAAGTGTAGAGTCCAAGGCTCTGCTTCTTCAGTAGCTGGTGCTACATCAAGCTGTTTGCTTTCCCACTGTCTAAAATCATTCCATGAAGCTAAGTTAGAATAAACTGGCCATTGCATCCTGGTTATCCACTGGCCATTTTTTCTTATTAGTAAGCTTTGTTTTTTCCCCAATCTTAAACAAGTAAATTCTGCATTCTGGTACCCTTCTCTCCCTCCTATTTCTAGCCTGCCTCTGCCATTCCTGCCTCCATCCCTAAAAATATTTTCTCCATTTATTAGTTGTAGTATTGTTTATCGTTTTTAATAGTTTTGAGGCTGGCTGTGTTGCCATGAATTTGAAACTAACCATCAGAGCTTAGAGGGATCAACATTTTTGCAACTCATTTTTTTTGGGGGGGGCACTACTGATAGTTGCCTTTGTCTTTCCAAATGAAACCTACTGTTTCAATGTGGCCCACCCTCACCCTGTGTCCCAACTATCCACAAAGTTTACAAGATACATCTTAGACAGTTTGTAAGTTAATTGATGATTTATAAAACAATTGATAGAAAATAGAGTTATCATATTTTTCCTACTGGAAAAGTAAATAATACATGAAGAATGACTTTAACAGTATTAATTTAAAACAAGATGCTAAGACATTTAAGTATTCAAACTCATGGAAATATTAGTAACTTTATAATATTCAGGCTTTTGTGTCCTTTAACTCATTCAACACCCAGAATACACCAAGAGCTATTAATTTCCCCATGCAATAATTAACAAACCTCATTTAAGAGAATTAATGCATCTGAGATTCCTCTGTCAAATTCACAGTAAGATTCAAATCCAGATCCTCTGGCCTAAATCTTATCTGTAAACTGTGTTACATTCTTTAGAAACAGGCATGCCATTCATTCATTCATTTATTCATTCTACCCTGAAGCAACAGCAGCAGCATTTGCTTATTTTTTTTCTCTGTAGCAGATTCTTGTGAATATAAATTCCATGGCCACACTGGTGCTCCCATGAGAACCACGATATTGGATGAGTCACCTTTGCACCAAGTTAGGAAACAGTTGAGGCATTTGGGATGAAATGTTGAGGGAATTAGGCCTGCTTATAGGAGCTGATGTTTGGGTCAAGTTTTAGCATATAAGAATTACTTTTAGCTTTTTTAATTTGTGTGTATGTGCATTATGTACTTACTGTTGTGGATATGTGCACACTCAAGTGTGGAGGCCAGGGGTCAATGTCAGATGTCTTTTCTACTCTCTCTCCATCTTTTATTTTCTGAGACAAGGTTTCTTATTGAACCTTAGGCTTATCAATTCAGCTAGATAAGCCAGCCAATGAGCTTCAGGGATCCATCTGCCTGTCTCACCCCACTAACTCCTTTCCAGATGAGTGCTGTCATACCTGGCCTTTTAGGTTTATTTCTGGGGACCCAATCCAACATTCTCACACTAGGATGACAGGTGCTTTACTAACTGAGTCATATCCCCAGCCCTATGTTTTACTGTTCTTAATCAGATGAATATCTTACCCAGTAGTCCCCTCCCTCTCCTAACTAGGAGGAGGATAAAGGATCCATGCAACAAAGCCATCACTTACTGTGCATCTGTCTGCAGTAGCCCTGACTCCAGAAGCTGTGAGTCCTCTTTACCTTGTGGCAGCATCTATTTGTCAGCTGGCCCAGGGAAGGGATAATGGAATCACTCCACCCAGCCTTTGAGTTGCCAAAATTATGGACTGCTGCCACCTTTTCAGTTGTGTCTGAAAAGTATCCAGTATCTGTCTCAGGATGTTGGGGATTGTGCCTTGTCCTTTTCTCACCCTTTCATTTGACAGCAGACAAGACCCCTGTTTCAAGGCAAAAGCACATGTTGATAACACCAGGGTAGAATTCTTTGTGAAGATCAGATGGTTAAAGCAGAATAAAGACGCTTAGAATCAGCATTGATTCAAAACTTGAGCAGTTTTGTACTCATTTCTCAAAGAGAAAAATATACTTGGGACAAAGTACTTTCCAGAAAGAGCATATATTGCCTCCTCCTCCGATTAAAACATAGTCTTTGAGGCTGGAAAGATAGCTCTGTGGTTGAGAGCACCAGTTACTTTTCCAGAGGACCCAGTGGGATCAATCCAGAGTCCACAAGACAATTTGCAATGCCTGTAACTCCACTGCAGAGGATTCTAATGTGGTGCACAGAAATACATGTGGGTGAAAACACAAGACATATAAGATAAAAATAAATAAATCTAATGCCATCTTTGTGCACGCATGTTTATGGCTCTGGATATATCACCACAATACACTCATAACCATCAGAGAACATCCTTGGGTGTTGGTCCTTCCCTTCTACTTGGAAAGACAGGACCTTTTTGGTTTTTACAGCTGTGTGCTCCAGGCAAGCTTTCCCATGAGCTTCTACCCAAGTCCCCAGTTTTAATAGCATGCACCATGATATTGACTCTCCTTGTGCACATGAACGTGCCTCATGGGGTGAAATCCTGAAGTCCATTCCCAGTTTGTAAAGCTAGGCTTCCTAGGGAATAATTTTTAATCTTGTGTAGCAGAAATACTGTTTCTTCATCCTCATTAGCACAGATATAAAGATTTTTTCATGCTAAATGCCACTCAATCAATTTCTGATGTTGATCATTCAAATTTTCAAATTACAGGCTTCTGATATTCAATGAATTAAAATAGGCAATCCATTCCCTTGTCTAAAGTCTCAGTTTGACATCTTTCATCTGGGTGGCTGGTATTACTGGGAGGATCTTGAGATGAATTTTTTTGTGCCTTGATCCTTTGGGGACTTGTAAGCATTCTTTGACAAACACCACTCAATTTTTAAGCATGTCAAAAATATTTTTCCTGACAAGGTCAGTTTTCAGGAATATCTCCCTGGTTTTGCTTAGATAATTAATAGAGAAATGAGTGGTTTTCTAAATCAGAACGAGCAGGGAAAATTTAAAGTAACACACTGATTATATAATTAATTCTCAGTTGTAAATTCATTTTGATGGTGTTAATTCTCTCCCAGAGGCTCAAAGCTCCTTTATTGCACCTATGGAGCTGTGTTCACTAGAGAGACAGGGTAGGCAACAAGGCCTTGAGGAAGGAAAGCTCGCCTGATACATTCCTTGTGCTTTGTTTGCTTTAAAAGAGTGAGCAGCTATGTTATGCCACAGGCACATTATTGATCCTTCTTTCGACTCTCTTTAAAACTCAGCCAAAGACTCAAACCTTCTGGTGCTCTATAAACAAATGCACAATTAAAAGATGGTGATTTTGCAGTCATCTTTACATGATAAGCACCTTTAAGAGTCAGACCTTGTCCTGTTTCTGTCTTCCTGTCAATTTCACTCATTCTTACAGTGCATTAAACAAATGGAAGCAGGAACTGGTATGCTGGAACAATGAGTAAAAGCGGCCATAGTCACTGGTTACTCAAGCAGGAGGAACTGAGTTCATATCTCCAGCATCCACATAAACAACAGAAGGGTACAATAGACTTCTTGTAATATTAGCACATGGGACGTGGAAACTGGATCCCAAGAACAAGCTGGCTATCTAAACTGGCAAAGCAGTAGGCCCTGGGCTCAATTAAAAAAGCCTGCCTAATATATAAGTTAGAGAATGACAAAGACAATGATATCAACCCCTGGCCTCTGCTTCCACACTCACCCCTCATCCACATACACAGATGTGCCAACATGCACACAGACACACATATCACATGCACACATCTAACAAAAAGAAACCTTGTAAAATTGGATTCTGGATTTGAAATCTTCATTTTTTTTTTTTTTCCGCTCTGCCTGCTATTGATGACAGGTGCTTGCACATCAAGTAGCCCCTCAGTCATGAGATTTTCACTTAGGCCTCTATCCTTTTACAGGTTTATAATCATAAAGGAGACCTGCTGTGGCTATGTGGTCAGTTGCAATCATCTTGTTCATTTGTGCAGTCACACCAGCGCTCATCACTATTTTTCTAAACACAGTTCTCTGTATGAATCAGGAGCCTCTGAAGTGAAAGGACTCGAGGCATGTAGCCGCTGTCTGTCTTTCTGAATGAATCACTCTTACTCTTCCCAGGCAGTGTGGTGTCAGCAGCAGATGCAATGTTGTGTCTGCTAAACTGTTATCACCACATCCCCTGGTTCAATCTGAGATGTGTAAATAAAGCCAGCGGGATGCACATCCAGCTGCTAGACAATCTCTCAGAGCATCGGGGCAACATGAACAGACTTGTTCCAGAACAGCCTTTCTTAAGAAACCTAAACTGAACCCAGCATTCCTTAAGCTAGACAAAAGGCTGTTCATCTTTTGTCTTTTTGCCTACTTGAAGGGAAGGGGTTAATGTTAATTACTGCACCAGGTAATTTACATATGTGATAACGTTTCTTTCCTGATTGGTTTTTGTCAACATTGTACAAAGGAGGCATATCTTAGAAGAGAGGTCTTAATTGAGAAGCTATACCCATAAGATCAGCCTGTAGGCATGGCTATGGAGCCTTTTCTGGTGAATGGTTGATATGGGAGGATCCAGCCTACTGTAGGAGGTCCCATCCTTGGGTTTTCAGTCCTCAGATGTGTAAGAAAGCAGGCCGACTAAGTGAGTAAGCGGCATTCTTCCATGGTGTCTGTATAGTTCCTGCCTTGAGTTCCTGCCCTGACTTTCCAATATGATGAACTATAAGCTGTAGTACATATACTCTTTCTTCCTCAAGTTGTTTTTAGCCATGGTGTTTTAAGATGGCAATAGAAAAGCAACCAAGACTTCTCTTCCCTGCCTCCCATTGCAATGAGGGCCGAGATTATGTGAGTTTCGGTTTTCAGAACTGCGACTAAGACTCACATGGTAAAGGTCATCATGTTCACTGCTGTGGCGACTCTGTGAGTCCACCAGGTTCAGGTTCTGGTCCTCGGGTGCTTGTGCAGAAGCAAGGGTGATGAGCTGTAATGATGTCAGGTATCACACCTAGGAGGGGATTAGTGTTGGTCTTGCAGAATGGATTGTTTGCTCCTAGAAGGGGTGTTAAGAAGTGAGAGCACCCTGAACACTTGGCACCTCTTGCAAATGTCAATTTCCTTTTCTGTGTCTCTGTAATGTTGTAATACTACCAGAGGAAGCTCACTAAAATGCTGGTACCTTGCTATTTGAATCATCCAGCCATGGGACTTGTGAGCCAAATACCTTCTTTACTTTGTAAATCACTCACCTCCTGTATTCTGTTGCAGCAATCCAAGTAAGTTATTGTACACCCAAAGTTCATCCATGACCAAAGCAGAGCAGCACCCTCTTCCCCTCAACTCCATAGACTGTTATTCAGAGCTACATCTTTGCTTTCCTGCAAATGCAAATACTACTAAAGGTTTTGTGTGTATTGCTATATAGGTAGATGTTATTTTTAAAACTGTAAAATTTGGTATACCTTATTTGACATAATTTTGCAGTGTAGCAAGTGAGCAAAATGTTGGCTACTATAAAGATTAGTGTGTTTCCAGAATGTGCAGGTCTATGGAGTTCATATGTCTTAGGTGTTTTGTTTTTCATTTTATCTAAATTTTCATCTATGGATCTAAAAGTCACCGATTACCTGTCAGTTTCTTGGATGAAAATGGAATGAAACTTTCCTCAAAAATGTTTTCAAAAGGCATCAAATAGTATACATTCTTATGAATGCTGCACAAGAAAATCCCAGAGGAAATGTGAGGGAGGAACACCTAGAGGTTTCTCAAAATGATGTGTTGTATGAAAAGTAGAGAGAACAGAAACCCATAGACACACAGAGAACAAATGGCAGAAAGAACAAATATTGGATGAATGGATACTTTTAAAAAAGACTACCTACATATATGTTACAGTTGTGTAGCTTGGTTCTTTTGTGGAATTCCTAACTGCAGGAGCAGGGGCTGTCTCTGACTCCTTTGCTGGCTTTTGGAACCCTACTCCTCATACTGGGTTGCATTGTCCAGCCTTAATACATGGGGAGGTGCTTCGTCTTACGCAAGTTGATATGCCATGTTTTGTTGCTACTCATGGGAGTGCTGCCCTTTCCTAAAAATAAAAGGAGGAGTGTATTGGGTGGGAACGGAGGGGGCTGTGAAGAGAGACTAGCAGGAGAATAGGGAGGAGAAACTGCAGCTGGGATGTAAAATAAATAATAAATAAATGCATAAATAAATAAAATTTTAAAAATGCCTCCCAAAACATATGACACTTCTTCTATGGAGCGCCCAGATCTTAGCAGTTGCCAGCCCTGGTTTAAGTCCATTGGCACATTCATGTCAACACAGACAAATTCCTTACTGTCTCTATACTCTAGGAAATAGGATGAATGCTGGTACCTGTGTGACATGTCCATTGACAGAGGGTGACTTAAAAGATAACTTCAGACGTGCATGCAGAAAAGGAGCAAATGTGTTCCTGGATGACTAAGAGGTAGAAGTATGGTGTGACGTAAGAGGACAGACAGCAGTCAGCTTGGGCGGGCATCCTGAGGAGGCTTCTCTAATCCCATGGAACTTGAATTTCACTGTTCAGTTTCATGCATTCATGACACCTAGAACCTTGATTGATGTCTACACACTTGCCAGCTTCCCAGGTCAGTGTCAGTAATACTTGGACATTATTGTACACATAAGCCATTGCTCTTTCACTGATTCTACTCATTTCTCCATCAAGAAAGAATCTTAGCCCCAAGGAGTCCCTGCTGCAATTGGATCCTCAGAATATAGTCAAATAGAGCGAGCTAGTCTTATCTATTGGTCTAATAAGTTCCACCAGTGAGCAGCACAATGGGAGGGTGTGGATGATGTTAATCACATGTATAACTATGAAAGTAAAAAGACCACTTTCCTGTGTCTTGATCAGCACAGAGAAACATTGTTGAAAGACCACCAGAGCCATTCAGATAACAGAAGGTATCCTTGATCTAACCATGAGGATACATCCTTCAGCTGGACATATCCGGTGTCATACATGAACATCAAATGCCTTGTGTAGGGATTCTGCAGAGGCATGGGAATGTATGAAGTAATGCACCTCATTTGAATGAATAGAAAGAATTGATCCCTTTCTCTACCAATAAATTTCATAGGAAAAGGATATATCACACATCCCTGTTTTTCCCAACAGCTTCCATTCATTAATAGCCTCCATTTTAGAAGTAAATATTATATTTAATATTTACATCAAAACAATATGGAACAAGTTTTGATAAAAATATTTGAACATCAAATATACCTAGAAATGGGAGAAACTAGTGAATCCATGGGTCATTCAGAATAAATTCTATAAAATAGTCAAATAAGCAAATATCTCATGGGAAGCACTGTCTTTCAAAAGACTTAACAGAAAAAGTTCATAGCCATAGGTGTAAAAATATATCCTGGATATATAAATTTGATATTACAGTACAGAATTTAAACTATCTTCTGTCATGCTTGTGAGTTTTTGAGAGTACCTAAGTTATTGTTGAGAAAGTTTCTTTTAATTTTATCTGCAGTGGTGTCAATTAGGATGCCGATGAAATGACCATTAAGTTCAACTCTGAAGATAGTTAAGAACACCTTTGTGGATAGTAGAAATGAGAAGACAAAAGTCTGTAGAATGGACAGACATCCTGTGACATATGATAGCAGCTGCAAATAGAGTGTGTTTATTGAGTGCAGTTGAGTGTTTGGATCATAGACGACCTTCTTCATGTGTCACTTCCAAATACTCAACCAACATGAAGACTTTTCCATTTTAATGTATACATATATATGGTTTTTTGAAACAATGCACTATGAAAATAAAGTGAAATCATTTTATAATTAGGCTAGTATAATCAAAGTGACTTAGTTGATAAATAATTTAAAAAGTACCGGATCTTGATTACTCTGACTCAAAAAAAAAAAAAAAAAAAATGCAAGTCTGAGTCTTATCTGTGGATACCAAATACTCACAGCAAAATGTCAAATTCATTTAAAAACTGAAAGGATGCTGTCACAATCCTTCATGAGTTTGCTGTACTAATTAACACTTTCTTCCTATCAGAACCTTAAGTTTTGGCTGGTTTTTTTTTTTTTTTTTTTTTTTTTTTTTTTTTTTTTGGTGGTGGTGGGGAATCAAACAATAAGAATGGGGAGTCTCTTAGAAAATTGAGGCACACGGAAATTTGAGTCATTTTCCAAGAAATTGTTTTGACCTAAAGTCAATGCTGCTGCAAGGGGGAAGCTCCTTTGCTCTTTGGGTCAAGCGTCCCAGAGCCTTGGAATGCTCCTTTGTAAACATGGGGTTTTTGTAGCAGACAGAGATGGGTTTTGACTATTGTGTCTATTCATAGGCAATTGTGGGTTGCTGAGTATGAATGAGGTCGCCTTAGCAGCATGTCTAATTTTTAGCACAAACTGGTTAAGGAATGATAGTGGAAAATAAATTAAAATTAAGAGAGAGAGTGAAACTGTCTCACAAAGCTGCCATTGCAAGAAGAAGCAATAATCTCAGTGTTTCCTTCTGTACCAAATGGTGGGGTAGGTACTACTGTAACCCCTGAGGGTTTCATAAACCCTCTCTCTATATAAATACACTGCCCTATTGGTGTATTACCTGCAAACACCACAGAGAGTGCTAGCTTCCTCATTCTATTTATGACTCTATTTAAATGAAGCAGAAAAAGAAGATGAAAATGAATTTCTTTGTTTGTTTTTCTTTCTTTTGCAGGATAGAGAATATCCTAGGAGTGTTCCCTTAGGATTGTATACATGGTGATTTATCATAACTCTAACCCAAATAGCATTCTCAATAAGAAAGTTTGATAAAGATCCTTGCTGTATTTAGCAATAGGCTGAATTGATGCAGAGAAACAATAGTAGGGAAGAACACAAGCCAAGCAATAGTGTAAAAATATCAGTGTAGGAATTTCCCTTCCTTGGGCATCGGAGTAATTACTAAATTATGTTTATAGTGTTATAGCTACTTATCTTAGTAAGATATATTGAAGATCTTCTATATACAAGTTAGAGGTAACAAGTTAGACAGCAGAATTCCATTTTACATAAAGAAATGATGACTAAAGAAGATAAGGTTATGTAGTATTCCAGCTTCATGAGTAATCACAGTATAATGTCAGATCTGCTTGCAGGCTGTGACAATAGACCTCTGCAGTCCAGCTGCCTATAACGTGTCTCTGAGGGCACTTACTCTGTTCCTGACATAACTGCCCAAGGACAACAGAAGTTTTTCAGATATCTGCAGTGTGTTGGAAACACAATTAAGATGCAACAGTTTACATAAGAAGTCACAGTACTCAGAAATGTATTGTGTGTGCCTCCAAAGGGTGCTGTTCTTATTGTGAGGCCCATCTGCAGCACTGTCATAGAAGAGGCTTTGATGTACTTTAGATAACCTAAGGACGGAGGGGAAACAAGATGGCCATGCTGAAGCAATTGCAGAATTCTCTGCAGGGACCTGAAGCCTCTGGTCCCATGGACCACCCTCTTATCATCTATGGATCCTAAGACAGTGATAGGGGCTCACAGTGTGAGTGTGAGTAACCAGAAGAGTGAACAGGCCTTTATATCCTGGAACAATACACATTTTCAGAAAATGTGGCTGTTCTCTTGAAATAACTGTTTTGCTTTGTTTTTAAGTAGCTAATATAAATCTTGCTTTTTATGTTTCCTAGGAATCTGAGAAAAAGGGACTAATTGAGAGAATCTATATGGTACAGGATATTGTTTCCACTGTCCAGAACATCTTGGAGGAAGTTGCTTCATTTGGAGAAAGAATTAAGAAGTAAGTTCTGTCAATGGGCAGTGGTGTATGAACTAGACCTGGCACCCATAGGATGCTGGGGTAAGGAGGGTATGGGATCCTGTAAGTGAGGAGGAAAGCAATGGTACTACACAAACTGGGAGCGACCTTAGCTGCCTTATCCTTTGGGCTTGGCAGGTTCTCAGACGCAGGGTACTTCAGAACTGGGGTGAAGACATGGCTCAGTTTACACTAGTCTGAGCACAACTCTTTTTCCCTGTTATTGAAAACAGGTTCTTTTCTCACATAATGCTCCCTGATTACACTTTCTCCTTCCTTTACTCTCTCCCCTTCCTCCCAACCTCCCCTCCCACCTGGATCCACACCCTTTCTGTCTCTCATTTGAAAAGAACAGACTTCTGAGAGCTAACAACCAAACATGACAAACTAAAATATAATAAGATAAAACAAAAAACATCACATTGAATTTGGATAGAATAAACCAAAAGAAGGAAAAGATCCCAAGAGAAGACATAAGAATCAGAGACCCACTCATTCACAACTCAGGAATCCCAAGAAAACATTAAACTGAAAGCCATAATATATATGCAGAGGATCTGGTACAGACCCATGCAGATCCTATCTGCCTCTGTCTCTGTGAGCAGGACTATTAATAATGCCCCTTTTCACTTCCAGAAATATGCTGGTTTTGGCAAAAAGTCCTGGATTTAAAAAATAGGGTACTTTATTCAGAAATCAGAGGGGAGCAAATGTGCTATGAAGGGTTTTTACATCTGAATCCAAGAATCTAGTAAATGATTAGAATACATTTTCTTACTTCTCCAAAAAAGGTACACAACTAGTAGTAGGGTGGGGTGACGTGAAATTACTTCATAGCTCCCATGGTTATACTGGATTAGTTTTACTTTCTTTAACGTGCTAGAGAAAACATCTTTCACCCTAGTGTACTATGACCAGAAACAGTTCCTCTGTTTTTTACTACTGTTATATAAATGAGTAGGTATGATATGTCCCCCATGCAGTTTTCTTCATAAAAGCAAGCAAAAAACAAGCCAGGAGAAAGAAAGGAAGGAAGAAAGAAAGAGAGAAAGAAAAAAGAAAAGAAGTGAAAAGGAAGGCAGGGCACATTTCCTCAGTCCAGCCCTTAATGTGCTACCCTTTACTTTTTGGTCAAAGCACTCCACTCTTTTAATGGAGGCTAGGTTCAGGCTAGGATCTATGTTTTTGGTTTCATTTCATGCAGCATCAATGTGTATAAGGGCATCTTCGTCTGGTGTGACACGTGAGTTTTAACTGTTTTCTTTAGGTTATCAGCAGATTTTGTTCCTTCTCTGATCCAGAATTGTAGCATCTATGTTTTGTAAATCCATATTCATGTTATTGATTGTATCTGTGTAGGTTATTCTAATTACCTAAAGTGGATACTAGTTTTGAAATTGTAGAAGTAAAGAAATTTCAACTAGTGTTAAGTACCCAGAGAAAATTTCTACATAAAAATGCGGGTGAATCCCAAGTGATGGTTAACATCAGCGAGTATATATAATAAATATGTGTCTTCTGTGAATACTGTGGGTTTTCAAGTAGAAGTTCAAAGTCATTGCCAGTGAACAACATTTTATTATCAGGGTAGTAATTTCTGTTGTTCCTGTTGACATACGGACACATAATCTCTCTGTAGCTTTGACTGATTGAAACTTACTATGTATCCCAGGCTGGCAAGACATGACTATGTAGTCCAAGTTGGCCTGTTACACATGGCAGCTCTCCTGCCTCAGCCTACTGAGTGCTACAATTACAAGTATAAGCCGTGTACTTAGCAGAATGCATATTTGGTTAAAACTAAGTCAAAAATGATGTTTAGGGGCTAGAGAGAGGGCCCAGTGGTTGAGAGTACCTGCTGCTCTTCCAGAGGAGCCAGGTTCAGTTCTCAGAACTCACATTAGGCAACTAAAAATTGCCTTTAATTCCAGCTCCAGGGAATCTGACAGGTCTGTCCTCAGTGGAACACCCATCTGTGTTCCCTTGTACATACCCACAACCAGACACACACAAATGCACACATGCTCACAATTAAGAAAAGTAAAATTTGAAAACCAAACACTTTCAAATGCACAGGTTTCTATTAAATTTACACAGTGTATTTTTCATTCCTAATATCTTAAGAGAAAGGAATTAGAGTGAGGCTTTGTGCCGACAGATGTTGACACTTTATCTGTTTTCCTAGATTTCACATGATTAACAAATCATGCCTTAGATTAGCTTTGCAAATGTTGCCCTGAAGCATATGGAATAGTAACATACAATGGGGAGAGTGGATAAGTCTCTATTAGCTTATTTTGCTGAGAGGACAGTGTGTACATAGTAGCTGTAGCAGTAACAGTAGCATCAGATGGTGACATGCTAGCCAGCCATTGTGCACAGCCATTTATATAATGAATGTTTTGTAGAATCACCCAGCGTTGAACGGAGTAGTTCCTAGCAGAGCATGGTAAAGAATTGCTAGTAAAGCCAGAGATCCTGAAGAGAGTGACTCAGTTTGTAATCCAGGATCCCAGTCAATAAGCCTTGGAGGAGCTTGGACTTGAACCTGCTTCTGTTACTGTTATACAGTAATACTATCACTCCTTAAGAATCTTTGTTGTTGTTGTTTTCAGTAAGAGAGAAAAAATAGTAATAGCCAAATATAATTGTTTAGCTTTAGTAGGTAAGAGCCAGGTAGGATACTACGGGAAGCTTGACAAGCACAGAAAGTGACTTAAAAGAGAGGGATCTAGAAGGCAAGACTGAAGAAGCAACTAAGCAATCTCAAAGAATTGGAGAAGATAGTTTGGCAAAAGGGGGATGGGGGCCACAGCAGATGGGCACCCTGTGCATAGACTCAAATCCAAACATAAAACAGTGGTTCTCAACCTTCCTAAAGCTGCACCCTTTTAATTGAGTTCCTCATGTTGGGGTGACCCTTGACCATTTTTGTCACTACTTCACAACTGTAATTTTGCTACAGTTATGAACAGTAATATACATGTGTTTTCCAGTGGTCTTTCTGGGTCCACAACTACTGTTGTAGAAAATACAGGGAGAGATGGGGAAAGAAATATGAGCATGGGATAGGGAGAAAAGTGGTGATGCCTGGAAGCAAGGCACATCACAAAAGGCCTTGAGCAGACAGAAAAAAAAAAAAAAAAGTCCCTGGGTGGTGGGGGGTGTAGAATGAAGAATGTACTGGAAGCCAGAAGGATAAGAGGATGTGGAGTGGGGGCAAGGCCGAGGAAGGAAGATGATGTTTGGTCCAACTGTCTCCATCCTTAAACATCTCTAAAACACAAATGTAGCTGTTGTGTGGCTGATAATGTAAAAGGAAATGTGTCTGATGGGAGAAGAGGGCAGAGTGATTTAAGCAGGCTCCCATCTCTACAGTGCTTTTGAGGGGCAGCTGTGCCTAGCACAGCTGTGGTGGCCATGCCCGGAACGTGTTTACAGGAATGAACAGAGCACTGTTGTGCCCAGCTGCAACCCAGGAAGGCTTATGGGCTCGACTCCTATTAATTCTTTGCCTATTCATTATTACAGTGACCTTAAAGTCTCTGCTGGGCATTCAAGTGAGATGTCATGTGTCACACTCTTGGAATTCTATTGTAATTCTGTGCTTACAAACCAAGAAAACTTCTACCCAGCCTTTGGCAACAAGGAGCATTTTACATGAAACTCTTAGAGCAAGGCTTCCATGCTACTTTCTGGAAGATTGTCACCAGTGCTGTATATATACATGGGAGAAACAGTAGTTTACTCTTCCTGCTTTATTTTCTCTTTACTTTTTCTAGTATATTCGAATTTCAAATATGTTTACATAGCATGTTGAAACTCTTGGTCAGCACTACACTCTCCTAGAGAATAGGTCAGATGGTCTGAAGAGCTGAGTATACTGAATGTTCCTTGAAGAATGATGGTTCCAACCCCATGTCCTTGAGCATCTAGGCAAAGCTTCAAAGAGTTGCTAAGTTTAAGGAAGCCTAGGGACTCATTTCCGCAGAGGGTCTAGAGTAGTGGTTATTAACTTTCCTAATGCTGGGACCACTTTAATATACTTCCTCATGTTGTGATGACCCCTAACCATAAAATTATTTTCATTGCTATTTCATAACTGTAATTTTGCTATTATTATGAATCATAATGTAAATATGCCTATTGTCCAATGGTCTTAAGTGACCCCTGGGAAAGGGTTATTCAACCCCCAGAAGGGCTGCGACCTGCAGGTTGAGAACCACTGGTCTAGAGTGTAGACGACACATTTGTATAACATAGGACTGTCTTCACCAGGAAGTGGTGTTGAGAAAGCAGGTTAAGCATAGCTAGAACCACAGGGAATTCAGCAGAATGACATTTGCACATTTCATGTTTACCCTGAGAGAAACATGCTAAAAAGGACAAAGAATAAAGGGCAAACACCTAGAAGAACATTAGCAAGCTACCATGAGAACAGTGCACATGGCACGTGAGGCCATCTTGTTGAATATACCATAAGAGAAAAATCTACAGGAATGTGTGGCCAGTAGTTTGTGTTTCTAAAAGTGGAGGTATCTGAGGGATTCACTTGTCCCAGCCTAAGAAAAAAGTAACCATTGAATTTGTCATGAATTCACCCCAAAACAGCATGGAGTGAGCACCACGGGAAAGAACTGCACTCAACTTACTGGGCAGTGTCCTAATCATTTTTGCTAAGTGCCTTGAAATGTACAAAACACTATCTTCACATGGGGTGAGCTCATATTAAGAAGGTTAGCTTTTCTCCCCCCACAACAAGAATTTGGAGAGCCCCCAACTCAAGAAAATGACTCAAGTCTATGAAAATGTTTCATTAATTATTTGATTTCAAGATAGGCAAGCTGCATTGACCAATGTTATTCTACCTTGAGTGTGCTACAGAAGACAACCACCAGAACTCTGGACTTTGCCATACATATACATTCATTGCATGCCTTCTATGGATACACACAAATGTTAAGGTCACATGAATTGGTGGCTTCCTCCATCATTCCTGACTATCCTAATCTCCCTCATAGAGCTTTGACACCGAAGTGTGGGAGACATTATTCCCACTTTCTTGATTTGTTTGTTATACTTTTAATTGCATTAAAAAAAAAGATTTTATTCACTAACTGTTCCTTCCTGATGTTTTGAAGTAAAATACATTTTCCTCCACAGACTTCATTTCTAATGACCTTGGTAAGTTTTGTTAGTGCACTTCTTGTATGAAATGGATTTTGGATTTTCTATTAGATCTGCCTATCACATAAGAAACCTTTTCATCCTTTTATAGCAGTGCCTGTGTGTCTTAGTTTGGTTTGGAGCATTGCTCATGGCTACAAGACAATGAGTTTGTAGAGATCAGAATGAGTTTGGTGGAGATTGCTTCCTCTCTCTCACAGTGAAAGCCTCCAACAGAGCACCCCTAGAGAGGACTTCTGCTATAGGGTTTTGTAAAGACAAGAAGCATTACTTTAGTGCTGCCTTGTCTCTCAGTTTCCTTGTGCACATGAGCTGAGTTTATCAAACATGTTTTTTCTGCATCTTCGTGGGGATGATTCACATACCAGATCCTTTCTTTTTGCTAATATATTAAAGTATTGTGGTTGATTTTTAGATGGGATGCCAAGCTCACCACCCTGAAATAAACTTCCTGTGTTTTGTGATACAGTGCCCTCATATATTACTTTCTCCCTCTTTATTGCTGGAATTTATGACATATACACATGCCTAAGATTTCACAGCTGTGATTAATACTGTGGCCAGTTAGTTTTCTGTTCTTCAAAATTCCTCATGAATAGAAGACTCCGGTTGTGTTTACCCTCTTCTATTCTTGAAGTATTTGATGGAGTTGGAGAATTGTCACTTCCCTTCATATTTGAGAGAATTTGTTTTTGAGGCATCTGGGAGTACAGTTTTTTTTCTTAAGGCTTTTAATTAAATATTCATCATATATATATATATATATATATATATATATATATATATATATATGTCATTCTGTTTTTCCTATAATTTATGTTTCTATAAGCTGTAATTTTTCTATAACTTAAATTTTTATTAATTTTTAACTCTTAGAGGTTAGTTAACTTAATTTGAATGTTTTACTATTTTCTATTGTGTGTGTGTGTGTTCATAAATGTATGTGGTTTATGCATATGTGTAGAGGGATGGTCATATGTAGAGGATAGAGCAGAATATCCAATGTCTTATTCTATGGCTCAACTCCTTATTGCCTTGACCAGGGTCTGCCACTAAACTGGAAGCTTTCTATTTCTGCTGGGCTGGTTGACCAGCAAGCTCTGGGGTTCTGCCTGTTTTCACTCGATTCTGGGGTTACAGGCACATCTAACCATGCCTGGCTTTTTACGTGGGTACTAAGGATTTAAACTCAGATCTCTATGTGGCCCAGCAAGCACTTTTACTTTACTGAGCCATTTTAGTCCTGCATGTTCTACTTTTTCATATGTTAGTAAGATCTGTCCTAGCATCTTCCACTATATTTGATAGTTGTTTTTCCTTCGTTCCTTCCTTGACAAAGACGTATCTATTAGTCTTTAGAAGGAACACTTATTTGCCTTCATGAATCTCTGCTTCCTTTTTCTCTTTCATTGCCTACATTTCCTCAGCACTTTCTGTGATCTTCATTCATTGATATTTTTTCTGACACTTGGCAATTATATCACTTACTGTCAATCTTTCTTGTTAATGTAAAGATTTAATCTTCTACACTTTCCTGTAATCACAGCTTTAACCCCCTTTAACAGTCATTTTAGATTGTAACAATAATCATTTGCATTTAGCTAATGCCATTTTCTGATTTTTATCTTGATTTCTTCCTTGGCTAAGAAGTGCGATGTTTAATTTAGGTTACTATGGAAATTTTCCATACATTTTTTTTTGTTGATAGATTGTAATTTCATTCCTTTATGTTCAGAAAATATTGGTCCAACAATAGCTTACTTCCATAATTTTTTCATGAAGGCTTAGTAAGCAGATTGGGTGGATTATCCCTCATCTACTTCCCAAGTTCAAATTGCTATCATCGTATCTTGTATGTACTCTTTGTTTTTTGGTGGATTTCTTCTAATAGTTACTTAGAGATCTGTCAAAACAATCCGCTATGACTAGCACCAATCTCTTCTTAAACTTTGTTTCTTTGTTTTCTGTATTCTTGATGCACTGTTCTCTGTTTTTACACATTGAAGTAGTTACATTATTAATAATTAAGAAGTAACCTATTTATTACTAATGAAATTTTACTGTCTTGCTGACTTACATAGATGTAGTTATGCCAGCTTTTCTTTGTTAGTTTCATGTTCAATTATTTTCTTTCAAGATAGCTCACATTGTTTCTGATCTTTCTTCTCCTGCATCTAACACTTGATTTCTTTCCATCGTAGCATATACTTGATTCAAATTTCATATGGTTACTAAGACGTTTAGATTTAAATCTCTGATTTTTTTTTACTTTATTATTATGCGTTTTAAATTTTATACATCAGCCATGGGTTCCCCTGTCCTCCCCCCTCCCGAGTCCACCCCCACCTTCCTCCCAGCTCCTCCCCTCGATTCCCATGTCCTCCAGGATCAAGGCACCCCTGGGGATTCATTTAAACCTGGTGGATTCAGTACAGGCAGGTCCTGTCACCTCCTTCCAGACTGAGCAAAGTGTCCCTGTGTGAGCCCAAGGTTTCAAACAGCCAGCTCATGCACTAAGGACAGGTCTGGGTCCCACAGACTGGGTGCCTCCCAAGCAGATCAAGCTATTCAATTGTCTCACTTATCCAGAGGGCCTGATCCAGCTGCGGGGCACCACAGCCTTTGGTTCATAATTCCTGTGCTTCCATTCATTTGGCTATTTGTCCCTGTGCTTTTTGCAATCTTGGATTCAACAATTCACGCTCTTGCAGACCCTCCCCTTTCTTGACAGTTGGATACCTGGAGCTCCACCTGGGGCCTGGCTGAGGATCTCGGCATCCACTTCCATCAGTATTGGATGAGAGTTCCAAGACGACTGTTAGGGTGTTTAGGCATCTGATCACCAGACTAGGTCACATCAGGCTTTCTCTCGACCATTGCCAGCAGACTACAGAGGATATATCACTGTGGATTTCTGGGGACCTCTCGAGCACTCTGCCTATTCCCATTCTCATGTGGTCTTCATTTATCATGGTCTGTTATTACTCATTCTCCCTTTCTGTTCTTGATCCAGTTGGGATCTCCTGCTCCCCTAAGCTTTCTTTCTCTCAAATCTTGCCCTTCATTACTCCCACTGTCATCCAGGTTGTTCATAGAGATCTCATCCATTTCTCTGTCATTGGGTGATCCTTGGGTCTTTCCTAGGGTCCTGTTTTCTAGGTAGCCTCCCTGGAGTTGTGAAGCAGTCTAGTCATCTTTGTTTTACACCTGGTATCCTTCTATGAGTGAGTACATAGCATGTTTGTCCTTCTGAGTCTGGGTTACCTCACTCAGGATGATTTTTTCTAGATCCATCCATTGGCCTGCAAACCTCATGATGTCATTGTTTTTCTCTGCTGAGTAGTACTCCATTGTGTATATGTACCATATTTTCTTTATCCATTCTTCAGTTGAAGGGCATGTAGGTTGTTTCCAGGTTCTGGCTATTACAAACAAAGCTGATACGAACATAGCTGAGCAAATGCCCTTGTGGTATGATTGAGCATTCCTTGAGTATATGCCCAAGAGTGCCATAGCTGGGTCTTGGGGGAGATGGATTCGCAATAGTCTAAGGAAGCGCCATATTGATTTCCAAAGCGGCTGTACAAGCTTGCATTCCCACCAGCAGTGGAGGAGAGTTCCCCTTGCTCCACATCCTCTCCAGCATAAGCTGTCTTCTGTGCTTTTGATCTTAGCCATTCTGACAGGTGTAAGGTGGTATCTCAGAGTCATTTTGATTTGCATTTCCCAGATAATTAGGAATGTTGAGCAATTCCTTAAATATCTTTCAGCCATTTGAACTTCCTCTGGAGAATTCTCTATAGCCCATTTCTTAATTGGACTGTTGGGCATTTTGATGTCTAATTTCTTGAGTTCTTTATATATTCTGGATATCAGCCCTCTGTCAGATGTGGGGTTGGTGGAGACCTTTTCCCATTCTGTAGGCTGTCGCTTCGTGTTGTTGACTGTGTCCTTTGCTCTACAAAAGCTTCTCAGTTTCAAACAGGTCCCATTGATTGATTATTTCTCTCAGTGTCTGTGCTACTGGTGTTATATTTAGAAAGTGATCTCCGGTGCCAATGCGTTCAAGAGTACTTCCTACTTCCTCTACTATCAGGTTCAGAGTAGCTGGATTTATGTTGAGGTCTTTGATCCACTTGGATTTAAGTTTTGTGCATGGTGACAGATATGGATCTATTTGCCGCCTTCTACACATTGACATCCAGTTATGCCAGCACCATTTGTTGAAGATGCTTTCTTTTTTCCATTGTACATTTTTGGCTTCTTTGTCAAAAATTATATGTTCATAGGTGTGTGGGTTAATGTCAGGGTCTTCAATTTGATTCCATTGGTCCACATATTGGTTTTTATGCCAGTGCCAAGCTGTTTTTATTACAGTAGCTCTATAGTAGAGCTTGAGGTCGGGGATTGTGATGCCTCCAGAGGTTGTTTTATTGTACAGGATTCTTTTGGCTATCCTGGGTTTTTTGTTTTTCCATATGAAGTTGAGTATTATTCTTTCCAGATCTGTGAAGAATTGTGTTAGTAATTTGATGGGAATTGCATTGAATCTGTAGATTGCTTTTGGTAAGATTGCCATTTTTACTATGTTAATCCTGCCTATCTATGAGCATGGGAGATCTTTCCATTTTCTGACATCTTCTTTTTCAATTTCTTTTTTCAGGGACTTAAAGTTCTTGTCTTATAGGTCCTTCACATGCTTAGTTAGCGTAACCCCAAGGTATTTTATATAATTTGTGGCACATTGGACTTCTAAATCTCTGATTTTTAAGTACTTGACTCATTCTTGATTTTATTATTATTATTATTATTATTATTATTATTATTATTATGTGTTTTAATTTTATACATCAGCCATGGGTTCCCCTGTCCTCCCCCCCTCCCGCCCACACCCCACCTTCCCCCCAGCCCCTCCCCTCCATTCCCTTGTCCTCCAGGACCAAGATACCACTGGGGACTCATTTAAACCTGGTGGATTCAGTACAGGCAGGTCCTGTCACCTCCTTCCAGGCTGAGCATGTGTCCCTGTGTAAGCCAAAGGTTCCAAACAGCCAGCTCATGCACCAAGGACAGGTCCTGGTCCCACAGCCTGGGAGCCTCCCAAGCAGATCAAGCTATTCAATTGTCTCACTTATCCAGAGGGCCTGATCCAGCTGGGGGCTCCACAGCCATTGGCTCATAATTCATGTGCTTCCATTCGATTGGCTATTTGTCCCTGTGCTTTTTGCAATTTTGGACTCAACAATTCACGCTCTTGCAGTCCCTCCTTCTTCTTGAAGACCACATGAGAACAGGAATACGCAGAGTGCTCGAGAGGTCCCCAGAAATCCACAATGATATATCCTCTGTAGACTGCTGGCAGTGGTTGAGGGAGGGCCTGATCTGACCTAGTCTGGTGATCAGATGCCTAAACACCCTAGCAGTCGTCTTGGAACTCTCATCCAATAACTGATGGAAGTGGATGCAGAGATCCTCGGCCAGGCCCCAGGAGGAGCTCCAGGTGTCCATTCTTGATTTTTAAATGACTTAATTTTTTTAATGGCTTGTTATTTTCTAATGACTTTTCCATATTAACCATGGCTGTTTATATAGCAAACATGGCAAGTTGGTCTCAACATCTGAAGTCTATCTCAGAATGTGTTTTCTCCAGTTCCTGCTGGGTTTTACTGAGGGAGCCAGGTGCCCTTTGGCATCAGCTGTGAACCTCCATTCTTTGGATCGATGTGTTGGGGTGCTCAGATGTCTGAACTGGTCAGACTTACTGCTGGCGAGGATTTTGCCATGGGTCACCTTGGGCAAATACCAACTTGAGAATCTTGGGTTGTCTGCTTGTTTGTTTGGTTTGATGTGTGTGTGTGTGTGTGTGTGTGTGTGTGTGTGTGTGTGTGTGTGTTGTGTTGTTTTGTTATTGTTTTCAAATCTTTTCAGTCTGTACAAGTAACCTAACCTCAAGTGGCAGTCCTGTCTTCTTGGACCCCAGGTTCTGACAGTATCTATCTAGTCCCCACCCCATTTACATGGATTTTCTTTCTGTTCTTCCTCCTTTCGTTCACTCTGTTTCACACTTATTCTTACTGTGAATACATGTGCTTTATGCCACGATTTCCTACTTAATTCTTAACTTAGGGAGGTGCTATGCTTTTCTTATTCTGTCCCTCACTCAGGTAACAGAAACAAGCTGAAAGTCCCAGTATTTGATTTAAAAAAATAATTGGTAGAATAATGACTTTGGAATTGAGTTAAACTTTTTATTTTATTTTCTTAATTCCATGACAGCTGAATGGTGGCCTAGTATCTTTCCAAAAAAACTTTTTTCAGATCATTTGTCTACTATTTTACTCTTTTAAGAATATGTGATTTTATTGCTAGAAAGTGAATCATGAATCCTTAAAAATTGAATTCATATATTTTAAAATGTTTTATTAGTCTTCAGACTTGCTAGCTGATATAGTTAGATTCCTTCTGATATTTATGACATGTTAGCATGAGAGCAAAACAATTCACACAGTGTTTTAAGGGTTTTGTATTTGTCAATTGATTGGCTTGTCTGAGTATCACTGTGAGGTAGATGAAGCTTGTCAGGTTTGCATTTATAAAATGCGAATGAAGCAGAGAGAAGCTGGCTATATTACTTATAGTTTTACTTTGGGCTAAAGAATGTTCAACAGAAAACAGTTTTTAATTGCACAGTATTAGCACATAATCCGCAAAGGTCAAAAGGTCATGTGTTAATCCCTAACTATGGATGTTTGTGTAAGGTAGTCTGCTCATTTTGTTTCCACTATTAACAAGTATTCAGAATTACAGTTTGATATTTACATTTGCTTTAGTTTTATTTTATTTCACAATGTATCCATTATAAGAATCAAACATGGTCAATGAAACAATATCCTATTGTATTCTATACCTCTTTTCTAAACCCTATCATATGTTGTTGTTTGTTTTTCTCTTTTGGGGGACCTGCCACCCAGCGCTCAAGTAAATCACACATGGAGGCTTTTTCTTAATTATGAATGCCTGGCCTTAGCTTGGCTTATTTCTTGCCAGCTTTCCTTAAATTACCTGGTCTACCTTTTGCCTCTGGGCTTTCCCTGTTCTCCTACTTCTGTAAATCTTACTCTTACTCTGTGGCTGGCTTTGTAGCTGGGTGGCTGGCCCCTGGAGTCCTCCTCCTTCTCTGGCTACTTCCTCTCTCTCCCCAGATTTCTCCTTCTATATATTCTCTCTGCCTACCAGCCCCACCTATATTTTCTCCTGCCTTGCTGTTGGCTTTTTAGCTCTTTATTAGACCATCAGGTGTTTTAGACAGGCACAGTAACCCAGCTTCACAGAGTTAAACAAATGCAACACAAACAAAAGTAACATACCTTAAAATAATATTCCCCAATAGTTGTTCTTGTTTGTTTGTTTTTGAGACAAGGTTTCTCTATGTAGCCCTGGCTATCTTGGAGCTTGTTCTATAGACCAGGCTGGCATCAGAGATATGCCTGTTTCTTAGATTATGCATTTTCTTGAGAGAGTTGTTACTAATAGAAAGGTGATTTTCTCAAAAGTAAGTGCTGTGAACAGCTTTGGGTAGGCATTCATATCCTGCCTCTGTGTCCTCGGGTAAGACTGTTCTTTAATTTCTTTCCACTCTGAGCTGCACCACGTGTGCAACAGTCCCAACAGTGGCAAGGGTAGCAGAAGGATGGCCATGAGATGGATGCCAGCTTGAACTATATATTGAGTTCCAGGCTAGTATAAGACTGTGTCACAAAAATTAAAAAAAAAAAAAAAAAAAAAAAAAAAAAAAAAAAAAAAAACGAGATGAAAGTAAATGTCTTACAAAATTTACAAAATGACAAGGAAAACAAGAAAAAATTTAGTAATGAGAACACATATTTTTTCTTAAAATTTATATGTAGACTAAAATTTAACTCATTTAATTCTAGAAATACATATGATATGATACACATACTATTAATAATACTTTTACACCGAGAGCATATCATAATTCAGATGATTAAATCAGTTCCCTCCAATCACCTAATATTGTAGTTGGACCAGAGCCCAGTTAGTTGGCTTATAACTCAGTCATCTTATGTACTTTTGTAAACTGAGTACAGGCAAGGAAAAAAACCTTCATTGGTAATGTCCAGCATAAGATAGTCAACAGTCATATTAAAAGCTATAAAAATTTGTTTGTAGGACTCTTTCCTCAGCTCAGTGGCCCATTTCCATTTTTAGTAGTGCTTTTTTCATTTTTAATTACTTTTTTTGTTTTTTGAAATTATAATTATATAATTTCCCCCACCCTTTCTTTCCTCCAAACCCTCCCATATTCTCCTGTCTCTCTTTCAAATTGACGGCCTCCTCTTCTGTTAATTGTTGCATCCACGTATGTATGTATAAATATATACATGTATGTTCCTAAATACACCCTGTTCTCTTCATATAATGTCATTTGTTGGTCTGTTTTCAGGGTTGAACATTTGGCATCGAATAACAAGTTGCTATGCTCTTCCCTAGGGAGGACTGTTTCTCCCACCTCCAGTGTTCTTAATTCCCTGGAGTTCTTTGTGTAGGTTGAGGCCTCCTGGGCTTTCCCATGTCCACTTGAGCTTGTCTATCATTGCTGGCCTTAACTATCTCATGTTTAGGCAGTCATGATGGTGAGACTCCATGAGTGTAGCTTTTGATATTTACTAGGAGACACCATCTCAACAGCAAACTCCCTCTTCCTCTGGCTCTTGAAATCTTTCTGCTCCATCTTCCTCAGTGTTTCATGAGCTTAAGTGTGGGAGTGTTTTCTAGACGTATCCATTGGGACTGGACTCCACCACTCTGAATTTTGTGTGGCTGTAATTTTCTGCAATGGTCTCTGCTTGTGGTAAAGTGAAGTTTCTTGATAAGGGGTGAGGACTACACCAATATATGAAGATTTAGAGCTAGGAGCCTCTGATGAAAGAGACTGTCTAATGATTGTCTTATTAAGCTAACACTATTTAAATTCCATGCTGAACTTAGAAGGAATGAATTTTCTTTCATCTCTCCTCCTGGTGGATGCCTGGATTTCCTCCTAACCTATATTATATTTTTCTCTTAAACTCTAACTTTAGATTTTTCCAAAAGGTATACAAATTTGCTTAATATGAACATAATAATCATTATACCTCTCAATGGATAAACATTTAAGAAATATTGATTATCATCTGAAAGAGAGGCTGAACTACTTGCAGTTCACCATTATTGGTGAAATCATGACTATTTATTTATGGTGTGTGTATATGGTTTACAAATGTGTGTGCATAGTGTACTGTGGGTGCAGCTGCTCATATGAAAACATGCGTTGCATCAACAGGAAGATACCAGGTGTTCTGCTCTCTGGCTCTCTACTTATTCCTTTGAGGCAGTCTCTCACTGAATCTGTTGCTATCTGTTTCAGCTGGGGTGGTCATCAAGTGAGTTCCTGCGAACCAACCCCCAGTTACTCCCCAATGTAATTGCAGGGCGTATAGCAGTGCCTGTTTTTTGGGTTTTGGTTTGTCTGTTTGTTGTTGTTGTTTTCTAATGCTGGTATTGCGGATCTGAACTCAGGTCCTCATGATTGCACAGCCAACAGGTTTACCTAACCCAGCCACATCCCCAGCCCTGAATATTGATTATTTACACAAGTCAGTCTCAATTTGCTCATCCATAAAATGTGGCTGGTATCTAAATGGCAGACTTATTAAGAGCGGTGCAGTCCAAATACATGAACATAATATATGACACTTAATGGCCTGAGGGCTAGCTTATTTTGCTTCCTCTGAAACGACCCAGTATTTCTCCTCATTCTCTCCAAACAAAGACAACAGAAAAAGTTGTATGTACTCCCAGTACAAGGCCATCCGTCCACAAATCCTTTGTACATGAAGATAAAGCAGTGCTCGGACAGGCTAGGCACAGCTGGGAGCTGGGAGGCAGGCAGGTTTTTGAGGACTGCACAGTGCTGCTCACACTGCATTCGGTCCCATAACCCATGTGATAGGGCCCCATTTGCACACGAAATTGTGAAAACCCAGCAATAAGAATCTCCCTTTTCTACACATTTCCTAGCCACTGTGTGTTCCCTGAGAGAGAAGCATTGGCTTAGAAATGACTTAACTAATGATTAGTTTTGCAGAGACGTAGGCACCAAACCATTACGGCAGGACTGCTGTTCTCAGTCCCGGTGCAGTGTGGGAAGGGTTTTGTTGGAGACTGATGGCTTGAGGGAAGCCAGTGTTGCTGATTTTCTGACAAGTTCAGTGCTAACTGGTCTTCTGATGGTCTCTTCCTTAAGATTTCTCAGGTGCCCAGTCAGGCATGCTGTCAGTTTAGCAGAATTTTATCTTCATGTTTTATCTACTAGAGGTACACACACACACACACACACACACACACACACACACACACACGATGTGTGTGTGTGTGTGTGTGTGTGTGTACACCATGCTTAAAGAAACTTTAAAATTGACCTTATTTTATAACTACACCAGAAATACAAATGATATGATGACTCTGTGGCAGTTTTTCAGCATCAGATGAACTGACACTAATGTGGTTTGTCCACAGCATGTTTAACTGGACAGTCCCCTTCCTTTCTCTGCTGGCGTGTTTGATTCTGGCCATAGCCACGGTGGCTTTGTACTTCATCCCTCTTCGGTATATTGTTCTACTCTGGGGTAAGTTTGACATGATCCTTTGGCTAGCAGGCAGTTCCAGGTAAGAACAAATTATTCATTTTAAAGTTTAAGCCATAAACTTTAAATGTGCTCTTGTGACCAATTAAACATGAGATTAAGGAAAACATTTGGGAAATGAAAACTTCCAGGACCTTTCTGCTAAGGCCAGTTACAAAAGGGCTCCATGTGGATATTTATAAGCCTTGTGCAGAATCACAATCACATGAAACTATGATCAGGCTTCCTATTTCCCTTTAGGCTTTCCTGGTCATAAATCCCTTTGAATAATATATGGCTGTGGCCTCGTAACTTTGCAGAAACACCGTGGTTCAAATGGTGGGCACACACCTGCATGCTGCCCTTTATAGACAGTAAAAGTGGGTCTGGCCACTGCTTGACTGCTCTGATACTTCACCTCAAGTGCAGGAAAGAAATAAGCTAGCCTCATAGTTAAATCCAGAAGCAGTGGGGTGATGAATGGACATCTGTGACTATCTAAGCAGTGGGTGAAAGAGGAAGAAGCTCTTGTTTGCAGGAGATATGGTTTGCCTGCATATAGTTTAGCCACTTTGAGAAAGCATCGAGAAAAAATGGTGATGTTGGCACCCATTTCATGACTAGATTTCACATTCAAGCAAGCAGTTGGACAAAATGGAAGCCTCTTTGCTGGGATGACAAAGAGAGTGTACTAGGATCATGCTGTCACTGATGGAGAAGCCAGCAGCCTTTGTCTTAGGCCCTTTGCTGAATGCCCCCTCTTCATCATTTCATGGGCTCTTGCACATGAAGATATGCAGAGAAGTCCTGAAGATGAGAGGCTGCTGGGGTGCATTCACCTGGAAACAACAGCAGAGAGCCTGGAAATGAAGATGAAAGCTACTTCCTCTTCTAGAGCCCCCAAGAAAGTCTTCCAAGACGGGGCTGGAAGAGGGAAACTGCTGATGAAAACAGCCGAAGTGGACATGAGGAAATGAGAGGAGTTATTGGAGAAATGAAATAACTCAAAAGAATACAGAGCAGCCAGGAGTGGGAGAGGCTAACATGGTCATTCTCTGTGCTATTTTGGAGGTGAAATTCTCTTTTTGAAATGTTTTATTTATTCTCTCATACCATACAACCTGACCACAGCTTCCTCTCCCTCCACTTCCTGTCCCCTCCACCTTCCCTCCCCCAGAACCACTCCCAGGCCTAGTCTCCCACCAGAAAAGAGTAGGTCTCCCAGTGATATCAATGGAACATGGCACGACACGTTACAAAAAGACCAGGTACAAACCTTCACATCAAGGCTGAGTGAGGCAACCCAGTAGAAGAAAGTCCCAAAAGCAGGCAAGAGTCAGAAACAGCCTCACTTCCACTGTCAGGAGTTCCCCCCAAATACCAAGCTAACAACCATAACATATATCTGAGGACCTAGTGCAGACCCATGTAGGCTTTGTGATTTCCACTTGAGTCTCTGTGAACCCCCATGAACCCTGCTTAGTTGATTCAGGAGGTATGTGCTTTCCTGGTGTCCTAGGAGGTGAAATCTTAAAAAAGGATCTCTCCATTGTAGCCTGTCAAAGAGAAATCCTATCCTAATTCCTTCTTCATGGAGTTTTGACTTAAAAATATTAGGCATTAATGAGGATCAAGTATGAAGTTTGAAAGACTGCTGCATTGTATAGCTAAAATAATTTTATTCTTTCTTCCTTTTTGTAAGTCTTCATTTGCAAACCCAATTTCCATTTACCTTTAGCACTTAAATGTTATCTTCTAACCAGATGTGGCTGACAATGAGAAGCCTTTGGCTACTATCTTGTTCGTGTTGAATTGAATGCCACAGTCAGCTTTTAAACATTATGCATAGTTGATTATCCTTCTGAGGGTCCTTCCTTCAGGGAAGAAGGCTGATACAGTCTTTCCTGTATTTCCTCAAGAGAGTGTTTCCCTGAATGCTGTGACCCACATCTCTAGATGTTTAAGTCCCATGTGTACTGATAAAGTATTTGCCTCTAACCTGTGCATACTCTCCTCTGTATTTTAAAGCATTAGTAATCCCTTGGATTCCTAATATATAAAACGATATAAGATATGGTAATTAATTGGCATACTCTATTTTTAGGGAGTGGTAAGGGAAAAGTCAGCCTAGGTTCAGCACGAACATTTCCTTTGCTAATAATTTTGATGCCTAGCTGTCTAATACAGGGATGTGGAGTTCAGATATGGAGAGACTCCATGGTTGTGTCTCCTCTTCTGGTTATCAGTTTTGGCAATCCAGTGCCTCTTTCTAGTTACCCAAATCACTTTGACTTCCGGTTTTATCTTCTCGCATCTCAGCAGCTTTCTAACATTTCTTGGCATAAACTTAATAAAACGCTTTTCTACTTGTTTTTCACTTTGTGCCTGATATTGTTAAATAGCGTAGAGCTCATTCTGCTCTCATTGGCCCAAACAAATCTTTTCAGTCTTTCATTCTGGTTGCTTAGTTCTAGCCTCTAAGCTGATAGCTTTTTGCTGAGTTTACTAACTGGGAATGGAGTCCAAGCCTTCACCATTAATACATGGTGGCTTTGCCTCCTCTCCTCATGCAAAACAAGTATTGCATTTTGGAATACATTTTTACCATTCTAGAATGACCTCTTCTTTCCCAAATTAATTATTAGTTAGTTGTTAGTTAGTTATGAGTTAGTTATTAATTAACATAATCTCAGAGAATATTCTTGCATGTCCTTTAAATGTTCATGTCCCCTGTAGACTCACACCTTGTCACAAAAAAGTTACATGTATGTGCCTAAAACTTTAATTGCTCCTTCTAACCTTATTAAGGTTTATATGGCTTATTCTAAAAGGTACCTGTTAATTTTTGTTGACTGCTAAAGCAGATGAATTAGTATCAAAAATTGATGGCTTCAACCCTTTGGAAAAACTAACAAATTTTAGTCACTATATTTCATATTTTATGCAGTAAATACTTTTGTAGAAGCATTTCAGGCCCAGACATTGTTTGACAAAAACCTATGAAAGCAGTTTAACTTCAGAAATCTCATGAGATATAATGGACTCAGAAAATTCACCATGAGGTTTTGACAGGTGAAACACTGTCTTTGCTCTTTGGCTTGGTAGTGCGTAGTGTAGGCATCTGAGTGTAAACAGTATGTAAGAAATAGTTGGAAATATGAAGAATTGACTCTGAATGCTTATAGTTGTGTTCCATAAAAGTGAACTACTATGGCACCTATCACTTCTTTATTTTGGGAGAGTGACTTTGCAAATTTCCACAAAAGGGTCAGTTATAAAATAAATTCTGAAATCATCCTTAGGAAGCTTTTTCTACCATACTTTGCTAACTTGTAATGTACACACATTTCTAGAAGACTCTATGGGACTTTGCTGACCTATGTGATATATACACATCCAGAAGGCCACACATTTCCACAATTCAGTCCAATGCATTTTTTTTTTTCTTTTGAGATGTGTTCCTTAATTCCTTTGATTCTATCCTTCATTGTGGATGCTGTCATTATTGTCCATCAGTTCTGGTCTGAGACACTTCCCTTGCTGGAAGGTAGATAAAAACTCCTCATCTACATTTGGAGCTGTTTGTAAGAAGGAACCCTGACCCATTCCCTTGTATTTCCATTTGAGAACATGGTATGGTCACATAAAAGGAACTCAGGGTTAGATAGGAGAAGCATGGCTTCTCTGTCTTATACTCAACCAAAGTGCTAGACTTGGAACTGTGCACAATGTACTCAAGTACTTGATAGACAGTGACATTCTATGCCATGTGGTTGTTATTGTGTTGCAAAAATGCAAAGCAGACACACAATTTCTCCAAGTGATTTTTCTTTCCCTATTGGAGGCCTCAGCACCATTAATTGATCTGTGTGTTGTACGATCTGGGACTACTCACCAATGACTTCATTACCAAATGTTCTGCCTTATAATTTGCATCTCATTTGACATTTTTTGTCTTGGCTAGCAATAGCAACAAAAGATAACTCTATCTGTATCATTTCAGTTTTTTAAAAGTCTAAAAATATGACTAGTATTCACTGCATCCAGGTACACCTTCTGTGTTTGGGTATGTGCTCCCAAAATAGTGTATGTGGTGACTAATAGCACGAAGACCTTTTTCCTCACTACCTCCTGTGGTATTATCTAAGTAGCATCTACAGTACTGTATTGTTGGGTAATTGCAGATGATACATCCTTGCCTATCTTACTCAACATGATTCTATCATCAACCCTGGAAACTACAGAGGGAAAGTTTTTATGATAAAGATTGCATTGTCAGAAATCTTGGGCCCAGGAGGGTTAAGTGATGTACCAGAAATCACAGTTAATACATTATGAAGCTAGAATGGGAGCCTGGTATGCCTGTACCTTTGCTGTTGCCTTATTACCCCATAAAGTTGACCAAGGAGTCTATGATGTCCCCTTCATACTTGATCTCACATAATAGATAATTTTGCAGAATACCTGAAATTGTCAAACCTAAGATACCTTACAAATAAGCTAAGCCTCTGAAGCATACAAGTGGAATACCATGTGATTTTTATTCCAAGTTTTTCAAATGTAGTCAGTCTCACTGCATTGTGGACTACTTCTGCCTTTATGGGTGCGTCTGAGCTGCTGTGCAGGTTTGTAATCTTCTCAGTGACTAAGAATGCAGTGTTTTGATCGGCTGTGATATTATCCCTGCCTTGCTGTTCGTTGTAAAGGCTCCAGATGCGCACACTATATATAATTAACAATAGAAGATACATCTTTTCTCAATACGTCTTTGTCTCCCTTCATCACTTTGCCTTGTCTGTTTTGCTTTTGCCAAAAAGCCCATGCTACAATTAAATGTCTTTAGAATAACACAGTGAGAGTATTTTAGTTTAAAGGAACGCTGGGGGGAATTTTAGTTCCAAACACGAAGCTTGCTGTGGGGGTAGAGGGAAGAAAGGCAGAGTGCAGCTTTGACTTGAAGGAAAGGGGAACATTACTGAGATCCTTCCCCAGCCCAACCACCAAGCCACCATTTACTCATGAACAATGGCTGGCTCCCATTTGCAAAGCAGATGTAAATCTGACCCCCCAAAGAAAGGACTGGAGGTTGTCATTGTG
The DNA here is from genome assembly GCF_903995425.1 of Onychomys torridus. NCBI lineage: Eukaryota > Metazoa > Chordata > Mammalia > Rodentia > Cricetidae > Onychomys > Onychomys torridus. The sequence continues at coordinate 52,541,533 of NC_050443.1, read as the reverse complement.
TCAGGTACAATGCCATGCAGGAAGTCTAGTCCTTAGATGAAAGCAAAGTCATATTTAATGAACAAAGGGAAACATCAAACCTTTTATGTGATGGGGACTGTTGAACTTGGCTTCTGAGTAGGAGCCATTCAGAGCACAACTAAGCTGAGCATTCATTCAGCGTCATTGGGACAGGCGGGCCTTCAGATATGATCCTTGTTAAACAAGCACCCTGTGGCAAAACTTCAGAAGGCCACCTAGTCTTTCTGCTTCTAAAACTCAACATGAAAAAAGAAGGGGGTTGACATTTGGTGAAAAGACTATAGCTTATGAGATCTGGATAAGGCAGAGGCACCCCAAGGAGCAGAGTAGAGAAGACAAAAGAAGGTTGGGAGGAATCTCTCTCTGCAGAGGAATCCATGTTCTGGGCATGCCCATGAACTCCAGATGCACAGCTGAAGATTGACAGAGGCTGCATGGTCACTTGACATCTTGAACATTGAACTTCATTCTAATTCCTACTGTCCCCATTCTAAGTTAGTGCAGACTCCATTGGCTGGACAAACACGTGTGCCAGTGTTACAGTCCATAAATGAAGTTAGTCACCACAGTACGATAATTTTCCAATAATAACTTTTCACAGTTTCTGCCAGCAACGTGCAATCAACATGTCAAGTTCTGTTCTGCAGCGAGAGAAAAGGATCCTGTGAAAATGAGTGGAGGGAGAGAGTGATTGCTGCAGTTTCTTTCCACCCACTAAAGCCCTCTCCTCTCCCCACAGCTAGGTTTTGTCCACAGTGTCCAAGCAGGGACTTGTTTTGACTAGTAAAGGTCTTTTCCCATCTGGGACGTTTGTTTCCATAGCAGAGGAGGCTCTTAGTCAGTGGTTACCAAAAGAACCAATCGGTTCCCCTGTTTTAGCCCATGTCTCTGCAGTCCTGCTGCTAGGCCTGTAATGGGATTTTCACAGCTGAAGAAGGGAGAGGCGCCTGTCCACAGCACCACCCTCCATCATTTCAGGAAAAAGTTTTTTTGTGAATGATGCCGCATGACAGCAATGTGTGCATGACTGGAAGTACAGTAATTGTTTTCACACTAATTTTTAGCTGTGAATATCTCTCCTTTCCCCACTCAGGCATGTTTGCAAAGATAGATGGCAGACAGGTAGATAGAGAATAGATAGATGATAGATGATAGATAGATAGATAGATAGATAGATAGATAGATAGGTTGATGACATGAATGATAAACACATTGTATTTTTGTTTTGTAGGCATAAATAAATTTACTAAGAAGCTTCGAAACCCTTATTCCATCGACAATAATGAGCTCCTTGACTTTCTCTCCAGGGTACCTTCAGATGTTCAGAAGGTAGGTGATGATTGGCCACCACCCACAGGGGCACCAGCACTGGGTTCTTGCCAGCCTAGAGATTTAGAAGGGCACGTGGCTGTGCTTGTGTGAGTGATTGAGATAAGGAATCAGAAAATCCCTAAAGAGTTCTTTCTGGGAGGCAGTGGGGAGAAGAACTAGCCCTCTGTCCAAAGTATATAATGACTGGGAAAATCCTGCAAAAGAGTTACTTAGGAATGAATCTGGATCTCATACTGAGCAGCTATGGGGCTGCAGCATTGGCCCCATTTTGATTTCTTGCCTCCCTGAAGAGAGTGAGATGAACTCAGAGGAGTCACATGAGATCCAGTGCTGAGGGGTATTGCTTATTTTCTTGGTTCTCCAGATGGCAGTCATTTTAGGGGAAGGAGGAGACAAGAGGATTATTCTTTTTATTCCTTTCTTGCTGCAATTATCTCTTCGGCCTCCCCTCTATCCTCTTTCCTCTAAAGATTTAGGAATGCTGAGGGCAAAGCCTCTACTTACTCTGATACGCACAGATGAAGAGGTGGTGGGAAATCAAATTTGAGATCAATTGCAAGTATTATTCACAGGGAATGCTCACTTAGTCCAGCAGCGCCTCAATTTTGTGGATGCACAGAGATTAACAAAGGCAACAATAACAGAAAGTCCCAAAGAATGGCCCCATCCAGGGTCCTGCGGACTTGCCTGCACCAGAGCCAGAGGAAGGCAGGCAGGCAGTGATTTCATTAATGGAGAAGAGTGACCACTGAGTAGGTAAAGGGGGACAGCATGGCATGAAGCATCATCAAGATGATCAAAGGCCCAGTCTCTTATTGTCTGGGAGAACCCCAAATCAAGCATTGATTTTCATCTGCAGGCCAATGTAGCATAATTGGTTTCTCAGGATCTTCAGGTGGATTATAGACACATGGGGCTAAAGGTCTCAAGGGTCCCTTGTCCCTTCATTTCACAGTCTAGAAATTAAAACGGACTCTGTGATGCTTAAATAGAAAAAAAAGAAAAAGCAACAACAAAATCACACAAAAACCTTCTACTTCATGAAATAAACCTGTTGAAATAAATTCTATAAAGCTATATTTACTCTCTAGCATTTTCATGACATAATTGAGGAATAGTAACCTGGCCTTTGTTTGTTCTATATTTACGATTGACAGTTATATTATCTTCTGTTATCCTGGGGGACTTTCACAAAACACAAGATGGGAAGGATATATTCTTCTTTTTGTTTATCTGATTTGGGCAAAGGGTAGCCTAAATGGCAGAAATGCTGAAATGAAGGATCATATGTGGCCAATAACACAAATGCATTCTATCCCCAGCCTACCAGAGCGACACACAAAAACATTATGCTTGCAATGTACCATCACTTGGGTTACAGTGTGAGTTCACACAGCATCTGTGAATAGGAATTTCTCATCAACTCCATCTCTCCATGGTCCTGGCAACAGCCCTTGGAGTGTTCACCCAGATATACTTGGTATATTCACAGAGAAGATACAAATGACAAAACATTTGAAAGAGGATCCTCCATGCATTAGCATGAGTCCCCCTGTCCCACCAAGGGTGCTTTTGAATGATAATGACAGTTTGCCTCTGCGGACTCCCCCAGTGTTCATGTTTATCACAGATGTTCTAGCCATTACACTATAAGTCAAATTAATTTTAAAGGACATCTACAAAAGCTTGGGGCCTAGTATCAATTTCAATATTTTGCCCCCCCCTTAGGTAAAATTCATGACTGTAAGAGGCTGAATGTTACCCCATCATTATAGTACTTTGAAATGAATAATGCTCAGTAAGTTGTGTCATAACATATTGTCAACAACCCCAAGAGGCAGTTATTAGGTTATTTACGGTTGAAAGCTGGTATAAGCAAGATCAAGATCGGGCAGCAGTGGTGACTTAAGTAGAAGCCCATGCATCTCATTAGAAAAAAATCTGCTTTTAATATTTTGGTTTCAAGAAATGATGCATGACTTCTGAAACCCTTCCTGCAATTAATCCCCCCCACCACCACCATCCTGTGTTTAAAAAATGATTCATTACCTTTGAACCTTCCATCCTTTGCCTTGCCATGTCCTTGGGGAGCCATTAACACACTCTGTGGTGAGCTAGGGTTACCTAACTGCCAGCATCATGTCTGTTTGTTTTCACAGGTGCAGTATGCAGAGCTAAAGCTCTGTGGCAGCCACAGCCCACTTCGGAAGAAGCGGAGTACTGTCTAGGGCTCACACTGGCTGAGGACTCCAGCATCCCATGTGTAGCTAGCTGATCAGACCTCTGTCTTGGCTGCTCCAGTGGTACCCAGGTGTCCTGAAATGGGTGCTCTGTGCAGTCCTCTCATCATGGTCTATTTTCTTCACATATTCAGATGCACACACCCACACACATGTCCCCATGCATGTGTACCCCAGATGCATAGACAGTCAACCCAACCAAAGGTGTCAAGTCTGAAACTGTGAGAGTCTTTCATTCACTTGTAGGTAGGACATAAAACAAGGGGTCCACATATCTGAATACTGTCCTTGGTTCCAGAATGTTGCTAAACTTATTTCCATCCCTTCAGCAGATTTTTACTAAGATTCAGTAATTTCCATCAGGGACTTGTGGCTCACACTTGTAATCCCAGCAGTGAAGGAGCAAAAGCAGGGCAGTCACAAGGGACACACCAGCCCAGGAGCCACACTAGCCTATGCTCCATTTGCAGTCATAAAATGCAGTGTTAACCAAGGTGTACTTATTTCCAGTCTTGATCTGCCACTTGTTTCAAATTCTTTCCAACCAGATAATGTACAGTAGAAAATGAATGTTCTGTGACTTCCAGAATTAACGCGAACAGTTTGGAATCAGCTGTGATTGCTTGAGACCTCTTTATGTATTTGGTGACCCCTTAGGATTGGATGCCAGCCTGTATCACATCCCAGCTGTTGGAGGCAGGCGGTATCCTGGAAGGTCCCAAGGAGCCACTCATTTGAAGAGTAAGGATTTCATGATAGTATTTTGCTGCTGTAAAAATGCCATTTCTTCCAACTTCAGTTTTTGCTTATTACCAAAATAAGATGTCAATATGCATCCTCAGAAAGATGGTGGGGGTTGGGGGAGACAGATTAGTAAATTCAGAAAGTGTCTAGAAACATAAAAGTATGAAGGGGTTTACTTAGAGACTCTTAGTAAAATGTAAGTGTTTCAGTTACCCAGTGTTTTGAGCAGATAGTTAAAATGTTTTGGGCTTGCCTGAATTTGTCTTTTTTTTTCTGAGGGTCAAAATGAGATATAGACAACTACAGTTTATTTCAAAACCCTGTTCATACAAAACAACCACCCAAAAGTCCTCTGTAGATAGCGTCAGAGTCCCAAGCAACTAGCCCTCTACAGCATACCCTGCCAATTTAAAAACAATTAATTTTGTGCATGTAGAAAATGTGTACAGATACCTTTGTGTTAAAATTATACTTAAGCTTTAAAATCTGTATTTCATCGACACATACTTGCTATGTGCAGGTTTGTATATATACACATTGTAAAGAAACGTTGAGGTAAAAAGACCTAATATACTTATGTTTACTTCTTTCTTTCTTTGTTTCTGCATTGTAATTTAATAATCTCCAAATAAAATGTTTTATGAAAAATGCCAAAGATTCTAAACTTTATCATCTCATGTCTGTTATTCTTCATATCCTTCTGCCTGGTTTCTTTGTGGCGGAGCCCGATTTCTGCATGATTTGATTTACTTCAAGTTAATGAAGCTGGCTGGAAAAGAGCCTTGAGGAGATTCTAAAAGCCCCAGGAAATCTGCTCATTGTGCATACAATAGATACTCAAGAACTTCTTTGTCTAACCAGTGACTCAATCTTCTGTGTAAACAATACTGCATTGTCTCGTCCTTGTCTTCCAGTTTATCATAGTCTGTCATTTAGTAACGACCCAAGGCAGACATCTTTAAGCCGCCTCGTGTGAGATCTGATCAGTCACTGGGATGAAAACTTTGGGGAGCGAAATAACCCTTTATTTATTTAAATGTGGATCCCATCCTTCATGGCTGTTTTTGCTTTAGAATTTCTAAATGAAATAATTTTCCTGACAAAAAGGTATCATTAGTGAGACTTCTTTCCTCTGTAGCCCAAATAGAACTCACAACATTAAATTCAGGACACAAATGCCAGCTGGTATTTGAGAGCAGGACAGGGCCAACTTTTCCTAAGCTCTCTACTGAAGATAATAGCTAGTTGATTAAATTGACATTGCATGTGAGAAAATGAGTGTTTGTTAGAAGTGAAATGTTAAGATTTATATAATTATTATAGTTGTACAGGTCTAATCCTTACAGATTCTGCCTTAGCCCAGGATCTCAGAGAACCACAAACACTATAATTTGATACTTTATCCATCTTGAAGAAGCACCTGTTACACACTGTGTGTAGCACTTTTGTCCTTGTATGCATGACACAATAACTATCATGAATTTCTTTTCCCTTCTTTCACTATTTGATATTCAAAAGGAAGATTTGTTCTAACCCAAGATCTGAGCAACTTCATTAAGATTTTTCTTCTTCTTCCCGAGAATGTTTACAATTTACACTTCTAGAAAGCAGTCCTTTGGCATGTACAGGTTTGTCAGCATGACAGTTTGTATGCTTTGATACCAGTATTGAATAAAATGCATGCTACTAGAATGGATCACTGCAGTACCACAGCAGTGAATCTGATAGCTAATGGCCACTCTAAAGACAGAGGAGCCAAATGAAAGCAAAATTCCTACACCTCAGCAGTCCAGACATGAGCGTTTGGAGCCTGGCTCCCCTAGTGACCCCAAATTCTTTACATAGACATCTAGAGCCTAACCCCTAAACACTCACAGCAATTTACACAAAAGATCAGTGTTGTGAGATATTTGTATACTGTGTGAAAATGTATTGCTATGATTGGTGTAATAAAAAGCCAATAGCTAGGCAGGAGGTATAGGTGGACTTCCAGGGACAGGGAGGGCTTTGGGAAGAAAAAGATGGGGTAGTCAGCCAGACATGAAGAGGAAATGGGTGGTGCAAGATGGAAGAAAGGGAATGCCATGTGGCAGAACATAGATTTTTAAAAAAATGGATTCATTTAAGTTACAAGAGCTAGTTAGAAACAAGACTAAGCTTTAGGCTGAAATTTCATAATTAATAAGAAGTCTCCAGGTCATTATTTGGGAGCTGGCTGGCAGGACAGAGAAAGATTCAACTCCTAACAGGCCAGTCTTTAAAACATGAGTATTGTTATAAAACTTACTGTTTAAGGAGATACCAAGAGGTCTACCTGCCCCCTCAGACATGGGCCGACACAAGAGATACACTATGAAAAGACTAAGTAACTTCTCTGTTACTTGCAATAACATAACTTCCACCTGCTTCCCTGAATGGCATGATTTTTCTCTCTATAGAAACTCACTCACTGCTTTATTGGAGTGTATTTCAATAAATTATGTATTGGTGTCTTGGTAAATTATTTTATTAGCACATCACTGTCTTTCCTATGTTTGTTTGCTTGGCAACTACTATGTGACTAGCAGGCAGGTAGCATATGCAGTGTGGATATTCTAAATGAAGGTTGAATCACATCCAGGGGAGATGGACTATAAGGTACAAGATGCAGCCACATTCATCAGAGTGTGTGGAATCCACTTAATGATTTTGTAGAAATTTCAAGATTCTGTATTCATACTATTCCACTTAAAGATAATAAGTGGGAATGCTAACGTTGGGTGAAGTGTTCATGGTTCTCTTCTTAATCCCATACTCACATTTACAGCACTGCCAAAATATCTTAAAGGCTTGTCTCCTGGACTTGGACCACGAGTTCTCTCAGATATATTTGTTTTTATTCCTTGTGCTTTTATCTCATCTCCAAACCCATAAAATGTAGTCCGTCGAGAGTTGATGTGGTATTGCTTCCATCCTGACGGCCATGGCCACCCTGCAAGTCAACTGTCTGCGATATTCCACCTATCATGGAAATGGTAGCAACCACATTGAGCTGCGTTAATTTTCATTCATATTATCCCTTTCACTTGTGATATCTTCCCCTAAAATTTCTAAGTAGATTCTATTCTTCAAACCATTCAGAGTGCTCCTGCTCTGATGATGTTACCTTTGTCTTTGTGCAATATGAGTTTCCACTTCCTACTGCAGCATAACATGGTGAGAGCATCACATGATGAATTGGAGAGTGTTAATGCACATCTCTTACAAAACCATTATTGTCATCATGAAGTACCTACATCCTAATTACCTTCCAAATTCCCTGCCTTCAAACACCGTTATCCAATAATTTAAAGATCAGGGTTTGAAAAGATGAATTCCAGAGGGTCTACCAAAACATCAAAACACCTTCTTTACATCTGCTGTAGGTCAGCACTCCCAAAGGCCATGACTCTACTAATTCCCTACTAAACATGCCAGCATGTAAGCCACTCAGAAATACGTACCTAAGGGCACAATCACAGGCGCTTTGATTTTGTATCTTTTCATATGTTGCTATTGGAAAGAGGGAATAATCAGGATAGATTATTGTTCAGATCCTGGATAATAATTACTTGCATGAAGTAGAGAGCTTATTTTGTATGATATATGATTTCTGGCTATGTCAATGACAAAACATTCAATTATACAATGATTTATATTTGAAGAAATTCTTATATGGCAATAGAAAATGTAATATTTGTGAACTGTAAAATGACCTTTTGGTTCTTCTCTTGTTTTCTTGTAACTTGGCAGTTAAAATACTGAACACAGATTGATACACATAAGCAAAATAGGTAACATTCCCTTGGCAGAGGTAAATAATAAACCGCTGCTTTCAAGCAGCTGATTGAAGTTTCATAAAACTTTTGCTCTAGTTGCAGTGGGTGGCTTTGCAATTAGGAATGTATAGAGAATAGTTCTAAGTCATTTGCAGCATTCCTAATATAAACTAATGGTGCCCTAGACTTACATATCATTGTACAGTGAAAGCAACTATAAAGGTCTAATTGGGAAACTGTAAGAAAAAAATGAGGAGAAATTGATATCTGTATCTACTTGACTAGGGAGAGAGAGCAGAGTCAAAGATGGCTATTTGATTCAAGGAAATAAAATGTTAATAATTTATAGGCTTTCTCTGAGTCTAGGGAAGTGGTGTTGTGTTTTGCTGTGGAAATAAGGAGAGAATCATTTACAGCAGAAACGTGAGTTGGAGGAACTGTGGGAGTCGGTGTTGAGGCTGAGGAGCCTGAAGAGCCTCCAATGGGCATAATAAGGAGATAACACTGTGTGGAGAAAGTGCTCAAAAAGAACATCCCACACCTAGGAGAAGCATACTTTAGGACTTACTCAAACTGAGTGAAGGCTTGCTGTTTCAGAAAATGAATCTTGAAGGCAACATTCAAGCATATAATCATGAGGTGGTTAAGATTGTGAATAGTGGAGCTGGCTTATTTGATAAAGTACCTGGTGTGCCAGCACAAGGACCACAGTCTGGATTCCCACCTCTCACATAAAAGTAGGGTATGGTGGCCCATGTCTTTAAGTCCAGTGCTGGGAGATAGGTGGATCTTTGGAGCTCACTGAGTAGCCAGTTCCAGAAACTCAATGAGCACCAGATTCACTGAGATCCCTTGTTTCCAAAAGCAAAGGTGAGTGGGGCTAGTAGGATAGCTCAGCAAATAAAGGTATTTGTTGCTAAGCCTGGTGACCTGAATTCAGTCTTAGGACACACTTTGTAGAAGGAGAAAAACCAACTTTCTTAATCTGTTCTCATGCCTCCACATTTGTAGTGTGTTACACTTGGGCCTACCAACTCACACAGTAAATAAATGAAATGTAGCCAAACTGTAGTAGGGGTCAACAATAGAAGTTACTCAGTGTTGACTTATGGCCTCCAAACATGTGCATGCTCATGGACATGTATACATACACATGTGTACACCCACACCCACACCCACACCCACACACACACACACACACACACACACACACACACACAGAGAGAGAGAGAGAGAGAGAGAGAGAGAGAGAGAGAGAGAGAGAGAGAGAGAAGCAGTGATTAGAGTCAAGGATGATTCTTATGAGGAAATAAATTAGCTGCATCATGAACTCTGTGTTCACCTATCAGCAGCAACAACAAAACCATCCCTAGGTGTGTGGCAGTGTGAGCCATACGAAGTATCTGAAAGGACCTCTGTTCCAACTTGCCCATCCTTAACTTATCCACATTCTTATGGAAACAGTACAGCTGAAAATAACAACTCCTGAACGTATGGTGAGCGGCTCATTGGTGATTGGAGAGAAGCTGAGATTGCAGAGCAGTGATTAGAAACAGGCTCTTCTTTGTATGAAGTCTGCTGAACTTACTTTTCGTGGAAATGATGGCTGTTCCAGGGCATAGAATATTAATATTTGGGGGGACACATCAAGTGTCAGTGAGGTGCTTTAATAAAAATTGATATAAAAACTGTCAGAATTCTTTCTAAAAATTAAAATGAAAAAGACCAATCTTATACAAGGTTGCCTAGATTATACAGAGCTAAAAGTATAACATTTACCCACACATGTTACAGAGAGCACAATCCTCATTCCCAAATTCAAACAATTTATGAGAGAATAGAAAATTGTAACTTCAATTAAATCCCCAGGTAGCTGTTTTTATATCATTGTGTTTGGTAATTTAAATTTGTATTTACCTGGTAACTGAAGATACTGGCCAAGTTTTATGCTTGTTAGCCATTTGGGTGGGCACTTACCAGGAAAACCCTGTTCATGTTTTTCTTCAGAGATATTTGACTTTTCATGATATTCTGTATACAACATTTATTAGGCCATATATAAATATAATATAGATACTAGCGTCTGGCATATAATAATATGGCAAGAATAGAGTGTAGCTAAAGATACCCACTCTTGAGTGTGTCTTTTCACTCTCAGTCATTTTTTGAAGGAAAGTTTAATTCTAGTCTTCTCCAAAGCACTATTATATTCCCTTTGAAGTAACATTTTGTTTATATCTTAAGAAATTTTTGCTTATGTTACATGATACAAAGGTATTTTCTTATGTGTCTTTCTGGAATTTTTATTTTGCTTTCCACTTTCATATATGATAAATTGATATGTGTCTATGAGATAAGGGAAGGCATTAATATTTTATCCATTTCAAAACTAAGATAACCCATTACTATTTTACACAAAGATTTTTTAGTATGCACTGAAAAGATATAGCCTAAGACAAAGTGTTTACCATCTATGTGGATATCAGCAGCATCCAGGTTTTGACTTCTCTATTTTTCAAATGTTGTGCACATGCCATGTTATCTTAGTTAGAGTGGGATTATTGGATAGCATTCACTTTTACAATATTGACTTATCTATTCTTGAAACCCTGCATTTTCATATAGTCTTAGAATCAGTTGATCAATTTCCACATTTTTTAAATCAGAAGTGCTTAAATCTCTTGACACTTACATATGCTCAATTTTCTGACATATGAATCCCATCATATGTCTTTCTTTGTGTTTTCTGTGCAGTGGTTTCTTCATTTTTCTTTTTTTCTATTAATAATTTTTTATTCATTTTACATACTAATCACAGATCCCCCTCTTCCCTCCTCCTGTCCCTCTAGCCTCCCCCTCCAATCTACCCACATTCCCTCCTACAAGGAGCTAAGGCCTCCCATGGGGAGTCAGCAGAGCCTGGTACATTCAGGAGAAGCAGGTCCAATCGCCTCCTCCTGTCTTTAGGCTGTGCGAGGTGTCCCACCATAGGTAGTGGGCTCCACAAAACCAGCTCACAATGTGCAGTGGTTTCTATACCTTCCACCCCACATCTACCCCATAACCACAAAGGTGTGTGATATTTAGCCATTCATAGTGCCACTACTTGAATGTTTCATAAATGAGGAAGCCTATTTTCTTTATTATCTGTGTTGAGGCATAGATTATAACTATAAAATGGAATAGGCAGAAATTAACTGAACTGTTGCTACATGTAGCAATATGCTTCGACTTCTCAGTTGAAGCCCAGGAGACTCTAAGATAAAGAGCTACCAAGCAAGGTTTCAGTTGAGTAAAGTTAAGCTATAGGAAAACACACCCCAGGGCATGGAAGTTGGAAAGCCGTGTCCGGAGGCTAGGGCTGTAATGACTGACCGGGTCTATGTCCGGGTTCTTGGGTATTAATTTTTCTAATATTTAGAATTCTGTTCTAGTTGCATAAGCTAATTTATTTCATAAAATTTGTTGTCTTGCACACTTAGGACATAATATCTGCACTTCTGGTTTTATTACAAGAAAAGTTACCCCATTTCACAGAAAAACTGGGGCCAATCATGAGTATTTAGAACATGAAAAGAGAGGCAGTTGTAGCTCTTATATTATGAATGTATTTTCAAGTGACCAATGCAAACACACACTTAAATACATTTAAATTTTCAATGGGGGTTGTAGGAGTCATTTGAAACAACAAACCAGAGGGTTCTTACACAGCCTTAACCTATGTTTGAATATTTAGCTCCAATACCAACACAAATTATTTTTCATTTTAAGATATTTACTATCAGGATTATTAAAGTGACTTCCCCTAACTGGGCACCCACTGCAACAGTGTAAAATTGTTTGGTGGGGATGGGGTGGGGCAGAGGTAGGGGGAGGGATTCTGATGTAGCTCAGTAATACAGCACTCATCTACAGGCCCAAGGCTCTAGGTTGCATACCCAGCACTCAAACATAAAAATCCTTTCTTAGTCTGGGGATAGAGTTCACTGTTGCTTAACCTGAGCACACTGGCTAATAAAACTTCAGGGTCTGATGTGTTCCAGAAACTTTCAGCTTTTCCAGGTTGTAGGTATGATCACATAACATGGCATCCTGGGGACTTTATCTCTCACATGTGTGTTTCATTTCATCCCCTTCCCCACCTTTTCACACATTAAAGTTTGTCCAGCACAAGGCTATAAAACTTGTTGCATGCCTGAGGAAGACTATGTTTTTTTTTCTCCCGTTGGAAGAAATAGGTTACACAGGACAAATAAGTAGACACACATACATATAAACACACACAAGTCACACCTCTTTGTTTGTACACATATATTCATTATTTTTATAATTTTGCATATTTCCAGAAAAAAAAATGAATCAAAGACTACAAATAAAAAATATCAAGAATCTAAGTTTTCTGAAGAAATCCTCAGTTTGCCTTTTTTTTTTTCCTTCCAATCCTTACCCGTGGCTCAACCTCACTAGTCACTCAATGCCAGAAGGTAACGCATCATTATTCCAGCCTGCTTCTGTCTCTCTGGGATGACTTTATTATATGATACTCTTTGTGCCTGACAAATCCCGAGATTTCAGCTTTTTATTCATTTAATTTATTGGGATACATTCTTGTCTCTTTAATATGTTCACATTATTACATCAAAACAATTAGATCAAAAAAAATAGAAAAAAAAAAACAACAACACATGACATTTGTTTAACTGCACCACAGAGAAAGTATACAACCACTCTATGATGTCAGTTCTGTGCTAAAAGCTGCTAAATATTTGGTACCCCTTCCTCTTAAATACTGAATTACCTAGAGCAAGTGGAATATTCTTTGCATTGTCAAGTGAGCTCATAGGTTGCTGATCTCCATCCTTTTTATTCATGTTACATTCTGGGCTCAGGCCAACTCCAGACAGGAGGCCTCTGCAGTGGGATTTAGTATAATAAGCAGAAGATGGTATCTGTGGAGAAAATGGTATCTCTGGATGTTTGATAGTGTAGGAGTTCTCTGTGTGGGCAGACTACCTCAGTGCCTATATTGTCCCAGACTCCACAGCTTATTGTCACCTTCAAGTGCAGCAACTATTGTACTTAAGATTCCAGCTACACAAAAAAGTCTCAGGTAAGAGAGTCTTTGTCCCATCAGTTTCCCATTCTTTCTGTGTATGTGTCTCTCTGTCTGTCTCTGTCTCTATCATGTACACTAGGCTAGTAGGTCTGTGAGCTTTCAGTGAGTCTTCTGACTCTCTACCCTCTCATCACAGACTGTAACATAGATATGTTTTATCTATAGGTGTGTATACATACATAAAGAGCAATTGTGTCCTATGTCCTGTCTTTTCAGTGATTAACAACGATGTTGTATAAGATTAGCCCATAACCTCAGCAAACCTCTCTGATTAGATTCACTATTATGTATCCTTAGTGCCATCTTACAAATGTGAATAGTTTTCAGCCCATCAGTTTCTCTTTTTATTTCAGCAAATTAAGAGTTTTATAGTGATGTGACACCACTACATCTTCTTTATTTGAAATAACACACGAATCTGCTTCTTTCAGTAACTGCCTCCTCACCCTGCTGCCCCACTCGTTGACCTCAAGTTCAAGCTTCACATTTATTTGTGTATGTATATGGTGTGTGAGTGAGTGCATGCATATGTGACCATGTGTGTACGTAGGTGCCAAGGTCAAAGTGTGGAGACCAGAGGACAACTTAGAGTATTATGAACTCCCAAGGATTGTCCTGCCTGTCTCACATCTCACCATATAAGTTCTGAGGTTACAGATTTGCTTTTTAATATCCTGTTATGTGTATTCTGGAGATTTAAACCTGAGCAGCAAACACTCTACCAACTGAGCCATTTCCCTAACCACAGCTTCATAATTCACTTTTTTGAGATTGGGTCCTGTTATAGTCACCTGAATGATTACCACTTATTGATGGCCATTTATGTTGGGGACTTTGAACCACAGTTGTAATTAATGATAAAAAAAAATATTTTGAATAATTAACATTGACTAGACTTAGGAATTTGAATTTGCCTTTATAGGCATCTTAGGAGTGGAAGAATACTCTCAGATTTGGGTGGTTTTAGAATAACTGACATTTTAATGATGACTTTTTCTGATAGTCTTTTCCCTTGCTTTGCATCAGTGGCTCCTTACAAACTGGTTGAGCTGTCCACGTCTATCTAGTATTTATATTGGCTGTTTGTGAAAGATTTCCAAAACAAATAGCATCTCATTCTTGGTAATAATGAATGCCTACCCTTCAAACCTTTAGTTTTCATCAGGGAATTTCGATAATTCATAGTCTAGTAGCAGAATTATGGATATAATTCACACATATTCTTAAAACTTTCCATTGTATTTTAAGCATTGTGATTTCATGTTTTTCCAAAAAGCCCAATGATCTATAAAATTTCACCCTTACTTCATCTCATTCACCTATTTTGTCTTTTTCCCACTCTGTTCTCTGGAGTCAGACAACAGATCTTTTGTGTATACTAAAGGGCAAATTAAAGGAGAGAATCTCAGAGTCATGGTTGACACCACAGCTTAAAAGGCAATGGAAAAGAGTTTTCCCATCTCCTGCTGCCATGCATTAGCAGTTGCCTGTTTCTCCTAGGAGTTTGGCTGAGCACAAAGACCAAGAGCCAGAAAGGTAAAGGTTCCAGTTTGGGCTTTAATACCATGGCACTTAATTATTATTGAACAACAGAGTTGACTTCCTAAATCCCTAGTTTCTTCATGTCTAGTGTGGAAGCTACAGCAGTGGATGATAGAATGACTCAAGACACTGCCATGCACATTCTGTCCCTCCTATGAAACTAATATGCATACATATTTATAAATAAGTAGATATTACATGCATGTACACATGTGGTGAATTAAAATAAGGAATCTTTTTTCAAATATTTTTTAAAATTCATTCTCAGGGAATCAGTGTGACTAATTCATGAAATGGAGTTCTTATAAATGAGATTAGTAAATGTAAGAAAAATTTCCCTTGTCTTTTCTACCATGCGAAGTTGGAGTGAAAAGAGGGATGCCACTGAGGAGGAGAGCCCTCACCAGACCCTGTACCCTGAAGGGCCTTGATCATAGAGTCCATAGCCTGAAGAACTGTGGAAAATTCATTGAAGAGGAACCATTTGGTCTATGATAATTTCCTTAAACTGCCTAAATAGATTGAGACTTTTTTTCAATAGATAAATCTTTGTTGTGAATAATAGAAGACAACAGTATAGGGGGATCCCTGATCAATACTGATCAAAAACGAGTGACACTTCCTCAACTAAATCATGACCCCAACCTTCAAACTCACCTCCAGATGCTGCCACATGTTCCCAGCAATAGAGTTGTTGAGTGGTTGTTGAGAGGCCCTGCTATTTAGTAGTTACAGTCTACCATAGCTTAACAGCTTTCCCTGGGCTCAGCGCAATATGGAGTTCTCCCTCCCCTGGGCCAGTTGGGGCTTCCTGCTCTCTACCTAACCTTATATGGAGGATATCTCTAGGCCCAGATGCCTGACTTATCTCAAGGGTAACCTTGGACACAGTTCCCTGCAAACAGTCTTCCCCTGCTGCCTACATGGTAATTAAACAACCATGCTCAGCTATTTTCATAGAAGCATGACACCTAATAAAAATTAGGGCTTGCCCCAGCTACCACCTCAATCTTTTCTTTCTTTAAATTTAACTTTTTCTTTCTTTAAATTGATTCTTTGGGAGTTTCACATCATGAACCCCAATTTGGCTCACTTCCTAGTCTGTTATATCCTCTGATCACCCCTGCAGCACTATGCCCCAAAGGAAAACAAAACAAGCACACAAGCAAACAAAAATAAGAACCAACCAACCAAACAAACAAATAACCAAACAAAAAAAATATCTCTTCACTTCTTCTTTCCTACATTTCTAATACCTCTTCATTTGTCCTGATGGCACTGGGGGCCACAGTGTGTCATATAGTATATCCTTTTGTCCAATCATCTTTGTTAGCAAATGTTCATTGCAGTGAATCGCTGGTCTTGTTCAAGGCCTCTAGTTTCTGGTACACCATCATCACTGGAACCTCACCCAAACTCCTCTGGGATATCCCGTGGCCTCCCTGAGTCTTACAGATCCTGCGGGTATTGATTGACAGGATCAATCCCTTCAGGATCTCCAGCAGGTACTAGATAGGGTAGATGTTAGGGTGGGCCAGCTCAATGTGGGCCTGGGGGGCTACCCCTCCAATATTATATTTCCCCTATACTCTGGAATAAAGTTGAGTTGTCTTACTGAAGTCATCTCATAGAAAGCTATTTCTGCAGTATTCACAGGTCATCCCATGCTCTCTGTTGTTGCTTTTGCCCCTTCGTCCTTATGGACTGGTGGCCAATGGAATTCTAGGAAAAAGGGTGTCTCACAAGTGGTCAGAAAAACTGCCCCTTTTGGAGAGTGTAAAGTCCAAGCAAAATCTTTTATTTAAGCTGTCAATCCTCTCTGTCTCCTTATTGGCAACTCACCAGCAGCACCTGCACTTAAGAACACTACACTGGCTAGGAAGCACCACTTTGTGTATGGTTTTGCCACAAAGAACAATCAGGGCAACAACGCAAAACTGTATCCAGGAGCCTGGTTGGAGGAGAACTCTGAAAATTATCAAGGAAGTCAGGAGAACTTTAAGCAGCATGGAGAGCCCCAAATGCAGCTCAGAGATGAGAACAAGGCAAATCACAAACTTATCTTCAACTCCTGCTGTGTGTGACGTGTAGAGGCATGTTGCCAGGAAAAGATAAGAGAGAATATACATCAGAAATCCAATGATAGAAGCACACACATAGTTGTGAATTCAAGAGAACTGCTCAGTCCTTATAGATTGAAATCAATTCAGTTCCTACAACAGGTTTCTCTGAATGACTGAAAATCACTTATACACTCTGTCCTCCCAGATTCTGAGGCACAACAGCAGACATTGCTAGATGTTGTCCTGCTTTGGATATTGGCATCCAGAAGCCTTGATTCAATGTGTTTCGCTTACCAGGAGACAAACCCTCAAGTGTCCTACAGTTTTCGGGTTATTAGGTGTCTTAGTCACAAGCTTGAGTTCCATATCTGCTTGTTTGGCAAGAATTAAGTTTTGGGACTTTAGACACTATTCACTGTCAATAAGAAGCAGGAGTGATGGTGTTCATAGTCTAGCAACTAAAGAATATGGCTATAATTGTCCCTACAATCCCTATTACCATCTGAATTCACTCAGGGGGAAAGGTCTCCTTTGTAGCACACAGGTAGTATTGCAGGTACGTAACACTGTAACATCAGCTAAACTTGGCTCCAGGAGGCAGAAAAAAGTCCCACCCAAGAGCTGCAATTCCAATGCTGTGGTTACTAGACACCAGAGATTTTCCTGCATGCTTTGAGAGAAATTTTCATTCATTCTTCAGCTCTAGAGCCTTAGTTACCAAAGCCACACTGCTTCACTGATACTTAACCCAGAGGGCTTAAGTAAAGCATCCTCCACATTGTATGTCCCAAGAAGGCTGTGTACCAGCACCAGCAGCATCTTCATCTGCTGTAGGGGATTAGTTAAAGTTCCTCCTCAGTTTTTCAACATAGGATCAAAGCTGCTGGTAGCCAAAACACTCACACTGCTTGTTTTTATTCATTTGGGGCACTGAGAAATTATCATTGGAATCTCACAGCCTCCAAAGAGTGTCCAATAGTATCACAGGTTCCCCAAACTAAGCAAAGTTATCACTGAAGTAAGTTCTCTTTTGTATCCTAAAACATAAAGTTCAAGGTTACCCAGTTATACAGATCCAAGCAGCTCATTTGCAGATCCCTTGGGTTTCAGAGAAGCTTTCACTCATGTCTCCACACGAGTGGCTTCTGCTGCTAAGGACTCAGGGATTTCTTAGATCCTACATGAGAATGTCTTATAGTTCAGAGACCATGGCTGCTGGTGGCATATGACTAGAATTCATTATATTTGCCCCAAGGGACAGATCCCTTCAACATCCCCCACCACTGAGTCTATGCTGGCTGTCATCCCAAGACCCAGTGCTCACCTAAGTGAAGTCTCCTGACACATGACAGGAAGGTCATACAAGCACCTTCATGAACTGCTGATGCAAACATGGGTACCGCTGACATCCATCAAAGATGTAGACATGAAAGACTATGATTTTTTTTTTCCGGCTGCCTCAAACCAACCTCAAAGTATCTACTCATACTGACTTTTATATTCATATAAATGTAAAAAATCTGCAGAAGTACTTCATAAATGTAGAAGAGGTAAATGGTAAACTAGATGAACAGGCATACTTTTTAGAACAAGAGACATTAGAAGCCCACAAAAGAGAGTAATTGTACAGAAATTCATCTCAATTTTAAAGAAACAAACAAAATGCCTGAAAACCAAAGAAAGATAATGATCCAAAAGAAACTCAGTGAGATGTAAGAAAATACAAACAATAAAAAGAAATGGAGAAAATGAGGGTATAAAAGAATTCACCAGAGACAAAGTTCTTTAAATAGACTGACAAGATGTCTTATAAATACAAACAACTATTAACAAAATAAAGTAATTCCATAAAAGACCAGAATAATCAAAAAATTCTGAACAGGAAGATATGTAAAAGATGATGATGGAGGGGCAGAAAGAAGGGAGGAGGAAGAAGGGGGGAGAAAGATAGCCTAAAAGATTCGACATTCAGCTGAGTGGATACATATTTACACAACAAAAGTTCCAGATAGTTAAGAAAAATGAAAAGATTTTGAAACCTATTTTTTAAAAGATTATAACCAATAACTTACCAAAATTTTAGAATTATGAATCCACAACACAGGAAAATCAAATAATAATGAATACTATGTTAAACCAAAACAGTCCTCCATGATAGTGTATTACAGCCAATTTTGAAGGTACAAGACAAATTGAAAGTCCTAAAAGTAAGTACAAAGTAGCTAGTCATATATAAAGGAATGTTCATTAAACTTACAGCAGATTTTTCAATCAAATTCACACAAGTCATAAAGAATGGGGTTAAATCATTGAAATCATAAGAAAAAAAATTCTATACAAAAATACATTGCCCAGAAAAAAAATGCCATTAAAAACTGAAGAAGAAAAGCAAAATATTACACAGATAAGCAGAAACTAAATAAATTCATTATTTCCAAACCATCTCTATGAGGCCTAAGAGAGCCTCAAACAAGGCCTTTCCACCACTACGAAAATTTATGAATACACAAAATTCACTAAAATAGTCACACAAAGGAGAAAGAGAAGCAAACCCAAACAAGCAAAAAATTCACACAACATCTAAAATAAGAAGAAGCAGGTTACAAAATGATGGGTAGATGTTCGTGATAGCAATGACAGCATGCAGAAGAAACAGTTAAATTCACAAGTCAAATACAAAGACTGGCTGAATGAATAAGAAGAGACACAGACCCAACTACATGCTGCATTTAAGAAACTCACTTCTATAATGAAGATACATACAGACTGAGTGGGCCTCACCCACCCAAAGCTAAAATAAAGCAGAAGTGGATATATACTCAGATAAGAAATAGTCCAAGAGAAAAACTGCAAAAAGATCAGACTATCATTGTGCACTGATTTAAGGATGGATTCAGCAATTAGATGAACAATATGCATAGTTGTATTGCATGCACTCATGCACATATGAATACATGCACACAAATGCAAACACACATACATACATGAACAACTCCACATATACATATCAGTGTTATTTATATATGCCTATATTATTTCATGCACGCTTTTTTATGAGTCCAAAATTAACCCGATACTCAAGCCAGATCAAATACTAATTTATAGAATTATGTGATGAACACAGATGCAAAATTTCTTGATATTCTAGCAAACCAAATTCTACAGCACATAAGAAATAAGACATGGTCATGTGGGATTCATTCTAAGGATGTGAGGCTATTCCACCATATGTGAGTCAATCAACATGATACAACACATCCCTAGAATGAAGAATAAGACATATGGTCATTTTAATTGTAAAAACAATTCAATAACATCACTTGATTATAAAACCTTTTAGCAAGTTAGGTATAGAATGAATGCAGCTCAAAATAAGAAAGGATGTGTACCAGTACCCCACAGCCAACATCTCTACCCTATTTTGGGATATCTTAGGTTTCCTCTCTGTTTCGTTTTCTTTTTTTCCCTTTTTTCTTCTTTTTTGACTCTACATATCAGTGAGACACTGTCAGATTGTGCATGTTTTTGTGCGTGCGTGCCTGTGTGTGTGTGTGTGTGTGTGTGTGTGTGTGTGTGTGTGTGTATGTCTTATCCCACTTAATGTAATGTCTTATTGATATTTATATGCTGTTCTAAATGATGAATATCACTAGTAAAGGTTGAATAATATCCCATTACAATTTTTTTTTTTTTACTCATTCAGCCACTTCAGTGATTTCCATATCCTAGGCTGTCATTAATTCTACAATGAGCATAAGGATGTCGACATCTTTCTGAGGCAGTAAGCTCAGATTCTCTTTCAGTGTAGACAGAAGAGGAACTGCTATGTCCTGTGGTAGTTTTATTTCCAGTTAAGTTGCTAATATCTATACACTGATTTTCATAGTTCCTGAACCAATCTACGTTTCTAGAAACCAGGTGAAAGGTGATTTAAATACTTTAATGCTTTAGATCAAGGCCACCGTTTTCCTCACACACAAACTGCCTCACTGTTAGAACAGGTAGCCTCTTCTCTTTCTGATGTCTGCGAGGGAGATATCAGGCTTGCACATTTGGAGCGCATATATGCCTTTCAGCAAAGAGACATCAAACGAGGCTAATGAGAAGTCCTTACCTGAGCAATGTGTGACCTTTGCTAGGTTTGTCACTATCATGCAGAGCAGCATTGTTAGTCATCATTTGCCTTAAAAGTGAGTCCATACAATGGACATCAGCTTTGCATTTTGATCTTTGATGGATGGATGGCCCAGTGCTGGAGATAAGTCCACCCACCTAGTGTCTTCTAGTTCATAAATTCAGCCAGGCTCAAGTTTGTAGAGAATTTTAAAATGTGATATGGAATCTTAATTTCTTTGCTGTGCAATCCTGAACCAATTAATCTCGCTGGGCTTTGCTTTTCTGACCAATGATGCAGGTGCATTTTTCCTATTTAAAATCTAACATTTTGATGCCAATTAAAAGCAAAAGAGGGCAATAAATTTTAGTTGTTTGGGCACACTGAGGCAAGGTATTCTGACATCCTCAACTCTCACTATTATTTAATGAAGAAAAAAGTAAATGTTTTCCAATTAGTATAAGCTAAATTGCTTAACATGTACATGTGATGGTATTGTGTTCCCTGAAATATTGTGCACTCTAATAAACTTATCTGGGGTCAGAGACAGAACAGCCACAATATTAAACATAGAGGTTAGGCAGTGGTAGCACACGCCTTTAATCTTAGCATTCCAGAGGCAGAAATCCCTCTGGATCTCTGTGAGTTCAAGGCTACATTAGAAACAGCCAGGTATGGAGACACAGGCCTTTATCCCAAGAAGTGAGTCTTTAATTCCAGGGAGTGATGGCAGGAGGCAGAAGGATATATAAGGCATGAAGATAAGAAGCTAGAGCATTTGGCTGGTTAAGCTTTTAGGCTTTGAGCAGCATAGTTCAGCTGAGATTCATTTTGGATGAGGACTGAGAGGCTTCCAGTCTGAGGAATCAGGATCAGCTGAGGAACTGACAAGGTGAGGAAGCTGTGGCTTGTTCTGCCTCTCTGATCTTGCAGCGTTCACCCCAATAACTGGCCTCAGGTTTGTTTTTATTAATAAGATCTTTTTAAGATTCTTGCTACATGTACATGTCTGCACAATGAAGTCATTCCAGGTCAGATAAGAAATTTCTTATTCTTCTGTTTCAAGTAGTATGCCTTCCTTGCTCCCATCATTAACTTTAACCATGGTTCAACACATCTGTATGTATCTAAGACTGGAACACCATTGCCTTATTAATTCCCAATATTCCGAACCACTTCTCTCGGCTTTGTCGTACCCAAGACATCCCATCCTTACCCTCTTACTTCATATCTATGAGTCTAGGAGCCATCTTTCTCTCTCTCTTTCTTGATTTTTCTAATCATGATGTGGTATACCTAAAATGTCTTTTCAAGAACAAGTCCATAGAAAGAAAAGGACTTGAGCCTCTTTCCATCTGAAAAGCTACATAAGCACTCACTCCAAAAACTGCATTTACTTCTGTATGAGGTCCTCAGTACCTCCTCTTAAAGCTAGGAGTGCAGGAATCGAGTAGCTCATGAGAACTTCTCCTCAGGCTAATTTCCATAGTGTATTTTTGTGGCTGGAAAACAATTGTCTGTAAAATATACAGGTCACTTCTTACATCTTCTTTTCTTTCTTAATTAGATGACTGTAGACAGAACTCAGGGATCCTTCAATAATTATGTTTTTCAATCAAGTTTTGCTTTTTTTTTCTCATATTTTCTGCCTGGTATGAGAAATTTCTTTGCCTTTCGTTTTCACTTCTTTCTATTAATTATTTAAGGTGACCAAATGGAATTCAAACTTCTCAACCAGTTACATCACAGCTTTTCCTTTAGACTGTCATCTAAGTCTGAATATAAAGGTGATTTTCTTTTATGTCCAGCTGTCTTCCTTCTTGAGTTATCTACTTCTTTTGATGTCAGTTTTTTTATAGTGAATATTTTCCTCAATGCTATGTAAATCAATTTTCAAGTTTTAGTATTTTGGAATGAATAATGGATTGCTTGTTCTAGACATGAACAGTGAGTTTTCTCTTCTGATATGTAGCTGTTGTCTGAATGAGAAGTTGCTAAAGAAGGGTGTACCCCTGATAGTGTGCACAATTGATGGAATAGATAAACCCAGTTTCTGACTGTTTGTCCTTCCTAATACTATAATAAAAGAGATTTTAAGTTGCCAGTACTACATTGAGCAAGTTATTCATAACAAATAACTATGATAATAAATAATAAGTTAATTAGTCCTTGAATATATCAGAAAACTAGTGGGTAAGATTCTAACCTTTATATAAAAGGTTTAGCCATGAACACAAAAGTTTCAAACAGAATTAAGGATCTAATTTTAAAGGACATCTCAGTCATCACAGCTGAGCTATCCTATTTGTGTCTATGCCCTGGTTCTGTGGCTACACCAGGTCCACTATGTTTCAGAGGCCACTATTACTATTGGCTCTCTCTCCAGCCTAATATCAAGAGAGATAATTTTAGTTGTAAATCTGCACATGAAGGAAAAATTGACACAAATAGTCCCCAAATTTCACTTCTTAGGTCCCCAATGGTCGTCATAATTGCTGCAGACACACAAACTTAGGTTGAAGATTTCTAGACTTTGTCAGTGCTGATTTCAACTATCAGAGGTACATGTTGCTATTGTACAGCAACTGAGACGTCTGTATTTTATCCTGAATGGGCCTTAGGAGGAATAAGTCCTTCTGTGTATGCTTTGCTGCTAAACAAAAATATGAAAATATTGGAAATAAATATAGTACCAAAGGGGCACAGCAAATGACCCCAAAGAAACAGAGATCTACAGATTGTCCAACACAGAACTAATGAAATTATTTTAATAAAGACAAGACAGCTGTGTGAACATAGACAGGCAATAATGAAATTGGGATAAAAATACATGGACAAAACTAGAAATTCAGCAGAGAAATCAGACCAGAAAACACAAACAGACCCTCAAGGGCTAAAGAATTAAATAGATAGATTGAAAGTGTCGTTGAAAGCATCAGTGACAAAATTAAAAAGAGAAGAAATAGTTTCTGAATATGAGGACAGGTCATTTGAATGTAACACATTAGAGGAGAAATAAAGAAAATTGAATAAAATGGAATGACAAAAACATATGGAAAATGAATATTACAGAAGGTTTGGAGGGGGGAGAAGAAAGGGAAGTTAGAGAGAGAGGGAGGGGAAGCTAGAGAGGAAGAAAGAAAGGGAGAGTAAAAAGGATTATTTAAGAAAAAAATAGCTGAAAAATTTCCCATATTAGGGGTAGAGAAGTATATTTCGATATATAACTCTTAAAGATCTCTTGTAACATGAGTCTTAAAATGTCTTATTAAACCAAAAACATGTGGTCTTCATTTATCATGGTCTGTTATTCCATGTTCTCCCTTTCTGTTCTTGATCCAGCTGGGATCTCCTGCTCCCCTAAGCTCTCTTTCCCTCGAAACTTGCCCTTCATTACCCCCACTGTCGTCCAGGTTGTTCATGTAGATCTCATCCAGTTCTCTGTCATTGGGTGATCCCTGTGTCTTTCTTAGGGTCCTGTTTTCTAGGTAGCCTCCCTGGAGTTGTGAGTAGCAGTCTAGTCATCTTTGTTTTACAGAGCTGAATCCCCAGGGCCCTGGAGGAGATGGGAATAGGGGGGAGGGGCTGGGGGAAGGCAGGAGCAGAGGCTGGAGGAGAGAGGACAGGAGAACCCATGGCTGATATGTAAAATTAAAACACAAATATCCATATAAAAATAAAATTTTTAAATAAAATTAAAATAAATAAGTAAATAAATAAATAAAAAATAAAACACATGGAGCCAGAAATTTAGATTAAAGCTTTAAAGAGATCAGGGAAATAGGGAAAGCCACCAGCTAACCTCACCTCACCAATTCCACAGCTTCCAAAGAGAGCAACTTCCTGTCTAACCAGGCTTATATGCCTTGCTTTTCTGCCCTCTGATTGGCTCTTAGCCCAGCTACCTCATTTCCTCTTCCTATATATCTTTTTCACTGTCTGTCTGTCTTTACAGACCTCCAGGTCTGTATAGTAGGTAATGGGATTAAAGGCATGTGTTCCCACACTTGACTCTTTTCCCTACTGTGGCCTTGTAAACACAGAGAACCTGCCTGCTAAGGTATTAACGGCATATGCTGCCTGACTTCTTTGTTTACTTAAAATGGCAGATCTCCAGGCAAGCTTTATTTATTAACACACAAATAAAATATCACCACATTTCAGCACAAATAAAATATCACCACAATCTCTAATCAGCTTCAACATAAAAAGAGGTCTTCAGCATGACCTATTATGACTAAATTATCAAAAATCAAATTGCAAGGAAAACATTTAAAGCAGTAAGGAAAAATATTTCTTACATATAAAGGAGTCTAGTAAGGGACTCTCCCCTTGACAGGATTGTAAAGCAGGAAGGTCAAAAGAATTCTACTTAACTTTTAGGAAAATTAGGCATGATAAAGAAATAAACATAGAAACCAAACAAGGAGGATGTTAAATTGTCTCTGTTTGCAGATGATACACTCCTACATACATAAAATTCTAAAGAAATTGCTAAAACACTGATAATCATTTCATCAAAGCTACCAACTGAAAAAAAAATAGCAGAAATCATTTGGCAATCATCAACAGCTTTTTAATTGGATTTAAGAGCCACTTAACAAGGGAGAAATAAATGCCTGGCACTGGAAATCTAGCCAACTATCCAGGATTAGTAAAATCATAGATCTTGGAGGATAACAAAAAACTGTCACTTTACTAAACCAGTACAATCCATAGCTATATTCTAAATATTTGTCCTTATATCCACAGCTAAATATAGTCATATTCTCTCCTCAAGGAAACTTCTCTTTGCATCAGACAGAGACCATGACAAAACCCTCAACCAACCAAAATGCAGAATTATGGAGCTTAGTTCCAATGGATTCATCTATAAAACAAACTCTGAAGCCAAAGCTTAAGGATCTATTGAAAAGAGTTGGTGAAAAAACTTTGAGCTCCAGAGGGATCAGGGAGTTTTCTGAGAGATTGTGTATCCCTGGAATATTGTAAACTACATGCATAAAGTCACACCAACAATACTGTTCAAACATGACTTGAACAAGGACATCAAAAGACATGCTAACATGAATGAGAGAAAGTCTAAGATGCCAAAGTACTACACACACACACACACACACACACACACACACACACACACACACACCAGCAAAAATGACAACAACAAAACTACAGGAAACTAAGGAATGCTGATCATGGGAGAGTCTTACCCAGGGAAGAACACACCAAGTGGTATCTAATACCCAATAGTCAACCTTGAAAACATACATGCAAGTAACATACAGACAGATCAGATTGTACTTAAGTATTTAGGAATACATATATACATATACATATACATGTGTGTAACAAAAATTAATGAAAAAAAAGAGGCCATTATTTTTAAGAAAGCAAGGCGGAGTATATGGGAGAGTTCAGAAGGAAAAGAGGGAAGAGGGACATGATATAATTATACCATAATCTCAAAATATAAAAGAAACAATTTTTTAAAAGAATTTGTTGCTCAGTAGGGCTGGTCCTGATGATTCAGGTGTTGGGGAGTGGAACCTGAGGATGTGAAAGCAGGAGAACTAGCCCCATCCCTTGCTCATTGCTGCATAGGGTAAACTAGACAGGGCAATGCTAGAGAGATCATCCTGGTGATGAGAATGGGGGAGAGCAGGTAGGTTGACCAACCCTGAAACTACCCAGGCCCAGAACCAGGGTTATGAGTTGGGCCACCCCATCTATGAACATCTGAAGGGGCCGTCCTACAGACCCAAAGCTGCAGGATCTCCATGACACAGGATATCCAAGAGGAGTCCCAGTGACAGCCTAGTATCCATGGTGTAACAGAAACTAGAGTCCCCAAATGAGACCAATGACTCTTTTCAATGAACTTCTGCAAATAAAGATATATGGACAAAAGGGTATATGGCATGACTCACTGTGTCTCAATACAACTACCATGACAAGATTTTACATTTATCCTTTTCTTTCCCCTTTTTCCTCTTAGATTTTATTCTAGTGGAGTGGGGAGTTGTGAAGGTAGAGGACAGGTGCTGAAGGATGGGGAAATGAATGGGATTGAGATGCATGATGCAAAAGACACAAAGAATAAGTAAAAACGAAGTAAAAAAAGAAAAACAAAAAATCAAAAGAAGCAGTTGCCAGCAAAGTCATATGCTAACAATTATCTGAAAAAGAAATTAGGAAAATATCCTTTACAGAAGTATTAAAGAAAATAATTATGAATTAATTTAGCTAAGAAGGCAAAATACAGAAAAAATTTTAAAACACCAAGAAAAGATATGTAGGAAGAAAGTATATGCTTGGAAATTGGAAATTCTGATTTTTTTAAAATTAAAACATCCATACAACCCAAACCAGTCTACAGATTCCATCCATCCATTCACTATTAAAATGGAATATATATATATATATATATATATATATATATATAAAATGGAATATATATATATATATATATATATATATATACTTTATAATTAACTTGATTTCACATATCAGCCATGGATTCCCCTGTCCTCCCTCCTCCCACCCCCCAGCCCTCCCCCCAATCCACCCCCCCCAATCTCACCTCCTCCAAAGCAAGGTCTCCCCTGGGGAGTCAACCCAGCCTGGTAGACTCAGCTGAGGCAGGTCCAGTGCCCTCCTCACTAGATCGAGGCTGAGAAAAGTGTCCCAGCATAGGCCCCAGGCTCCAAAAAGCCAGCCCATGCACTAAGGACAGGTCCTGGCTCCACTGCCTGGGTACCTCCCAAACAGTTCAAGCTAATCAACTGTCCCACTTATCCAGAGGGCCTAGTCCAGTTCCATGGGGGATCCTCAGCCATTGGTTCACAGTTCATGCGTTTCCTGTGCTTTTTCCAATCATGGTATTTATTCACTCGTAAGTGGATACTAGATGTAAAGCAAAGGATAACCAGACTGTAAGTCACAACTCCAGGGAGGCTACCTAGTAAAGAGGACCCTGAGAATGACACAGGGATGAGATCTACATGAGCAAACTGGGGGTGGGGGGTAATGGAGGGCAAGGGATCGGGGAAAGAGAGCTTAGGGGAGCAGGAGATCCCAGCTGGATCAGGAACAGAGTGGGAGAAAGGAGAGGTAGATACCATGACAAATGAAGACCCCAGGGGAATAGGAAGAAGCAGAGTGCTAGAGAGGTCCCCAGAAATCCACAAAGATACCTCCACTGCAGACTACTGGCAATGGTCGAGTGGCTGAGCTGACCTGCTCTGGTGATCAGATGGCCGAACACCCTGGCTGTCATGATGGAACTCTCATCCAGTGTCTGATGGAAGCAGATGCAGAGATCCATGGCCGAGCCCCAGGTGGAGCTCCGGGAGCCCAATTGATAAGAGAGAGGAGGGATTGTATGGATTTTGCATAGAAACAAAAATAATCACAAAATTTTAACAAATCACAAAAGACCTAAATAACTAAAGCAGTTTGAACAAGAACAAAGCTGTGGATTTCTGAATTTTGCAGTCTATTATTGAGTTATACTAATGAACAGTATGATATTAGTAAACGAATACATGGAGTCATGGGACAATAGAAAACCTAGACATAAACTCAACACATACAGGTCAATGAGCCTTTGAGAAAACCTCTAAGGTTGTGCAAAGGAATGGGGGATTCTCTTCAACAAATGGTGCTGGGAAAATTGCCTATCACATGTCCCAAACAATGGAAAAAAAAAAAGGAAAAATGACATTTTCTTTGCCCAAACATAAACTAAAATGAATTAGATGTTTGGATTCAAGACTTGAAACTTTAAAACCCTTAGAAGTAAGGAGCACCCCAAAAGAGCACTATGCACTGGTCATGGGAGTGGTTTCTGGTTTATGGCATGAAAACAAATGAACAAACTAGTACCACAAGTAAAATTGAACAGGTTGTGGTAAATTAAAGGACTAAAGTCACTTTAAAAATAAAGCAGATAGATATGCCAAGCAAAATAATTTTAAGCACTGGAAACAATCAACATTGAAATGCAATACAGGAAAAGAAATTGGGGATTTTGTAAATCATATGATGTTCACTAAGGTGTTAATTTTTTATGGCACAAACTTGTAATTTTCAATTTTCAAAGTTGACTAGACTAGATTTACGATCAGCTAAAAGAGACATAGCTGAGGGAAACCACTCTGTGGGCGGTACCATCATCCCATGGGCTTGGATCCTGGACCTAGTAAAGAGGGAGAAAAGGGGAAGAGAGACAAGCAATAGTACCCAACCTGGTTTAGAATGTAATGTGACCGGCTGTTCACATGGATGCTTCCCTGCCTTCCCTCTGTGATGGACTGTATTCCCATTTATCTGAATGGACTCTTCCTTCTGTAACTTGATTTTGCCATAGCAATAAGAAAAGTAACTAATACAGACAATCAATCAGGCAAATGAAAGGAAAAAGCACCCATTTAAAAATTGTCAAAGGGACTTGAAGAGACATTTTCCCAGTGAACATATACATGTTTCCATCTGGTGAATAAAATATCATCAAGCATCAATAATAATACAGGGAAAAGCAAGTCAATACCCAGGTGAGGTATCAGTTGGTGCTTAAAGGTATCATGAAAAAGCCAAAAGATAGTAAGCATTGTGTTCATGCAGAGGAAAGGGAACTCTTATCCATCACTGGGGGTATGAAAATGGACAGTCATGGAAAATGGCATGTGGGCTTGTCACAGAAGTAAAAGTAGCTCTATCATAGGATCCAGCAATTGTGTTTCTGGGTAAACATCCAAGCACAGTATGAAATGAGAGCCATCACTTTCCATGTTCTTTACAGCGACATCAGTCAGTCAAGTGTGGAGAGGATGTGAGTTTATTGCAGTGGTAAAGGATGCTTAACACATACATGGCCTTGGAGTCAGCTACCTGCACACATACAAAACAGAAGAAAAGAAAAGCAAAATGCTGTCAAGGTCAGTGTCATTTGCTGTTTGCAGATGAACAGATAAAGACATAAATAATTATTCTTGGCCTCAAAGATAGAAATCTGCAATTTGCAACAACACAAATAAATTGGGAGACCATTAAACTAAGTGAAATAAGCCAAACAGAGAAAAAATTACAGCATAATCACTTTAATACTTTAATATGTAGAATTTAGAAAATGCAAATTCACAGTGTGAAATGGTGGTTATCAGAGATATGGGGGGGTGTCACTGAGGCTTTGGGAAGTAAGAAATGTCAATAAAGGGCACAGAAACTTTTAGTTATGAGATGAATGAGTTATAGAGAGCCTAACATACAGCATTGCACCAATTGTTTACAACAATGTATTGAATATTTGGAATTTGTGAATGAAGTAGATACTAAGCACTGTTATCTCACCATGAACACACACAGAGGTAGGAGTCCATTTGTATGTTACATAAGTAGACTGTTGCAATAATTTTATGGAGTACTTATAGTTGAAAACATCATTATATACATATATATATACACACTTTGGAATACATATGTATATATATATATATATATATATATATATATATATATATATAATTTTTATCATTTTATCTTCATGAAAGTGAAAAATTATAATTTAATCCAAATACAGCTCTGTCAAATTACACCATTATTATACCCCTCACACTTTATAACATGGAAACTAAAACAAAATGGTTAAGTGAGCCATTCAAGGCTTTGCACAATGAGTAGCAGAGCTGAGCTATGAAGTTAACCAGGCTATCCTTCTGCAGTTGACCGTCCAATTCTGCTCCATCTCTTCAAAACTGCCATTGACATTTTCAAAAGAAGTGATCTATAGTTTTATAAACCAGGGTCTCATTAGCTATGTGCCTCGATGTGAACTATTGGTGAGTCTTAGCCATTTCCTTCTCATCCTCCACTGAGTTCAGGCTTAAGACTTCCAAGGGTCATCCCAGGCAGAGCAGCGTGCTACTCCACCTCAGCTTGTATTGCTTCAGTGTGCCCCATCCATCCTTGCCCTTCTTCAGAGCGCTTGCCTGTGCATGCTTTCACATCACCCTCTTCACTTGTATGCATATATTCTCTTTCACATAATTCTGCCATTTAGTGGCTTCTCATGACAAAACAGAGAATTACCATGCTCAGTTAACTAGATTTTAAGAAATCTAAACTAAGTACAATTTGCAGCCTATATTCCTGTACTTTCTACTTTAGTGTTTTAAATCAACCTACACCAATTAGCTTTATGACATATCTTTTTAAACTAGGACCCCATTTCAACTGCTCATACTTAGTCTAGTGGTAAAGAGTAAAATTATTTTATTACTTTCAATATACCTGGGATTAAATTTGTATTTCTCTACATATAAAAATGAACTACATGCAACATATGTGAACTAGATTTAACTTCTGTTCTGGAAGGGTCTTACTGTGAAATGATGTTCACTTCCACGACAGTCTTCCATAATTATCTCGTATTGACCATGGCATGAAAACTTAAGTAATATGGGGTACCCAAGACAAATTCTCTGACAGCTTTGTGGGAAACCTTAACAATAATGTGTTTCTCACATTTTAGAAAAGAATGTCTCTACTAATATATTTAAATTTTGAACATTTCTTATTAACTCCCCAATATAAGCCAATGAAGTGAGTTCTCAGATATTCAAGACTCTGGATAGGGTTTCCTATGCAAGACATGTCAGGAGTGTTAGCCAGGAACTTTCCTGATAGTCAGTGCCAGTCCTGTGCATTTATCAATGCCAGCCCTGAGATGCATATGTTTCTGGTATTTGCAATGCATTGTTAGCAGTGATTGTCATGTAATTAAATCACTGCTCATCATGAGAGCCTCTTTTTATGCTGAGATAAGCATCAGGAGCCTGCTGTAGGACCCAGGGATCAATAACCATGTTCCCAGTAGGATTACAAAGAAGCTAGGGTTGAGTAGGGCACTTGAATTAATTAGGAGTGATTTCTTTCTCTTTCTACTTTCAATATATTTTTAATTGTTTTTCCATTTTCACTGGGCTCTAACCCTACTTCCTTTTAAGTTCTGCTGATATTCAGACACTCCTGTCCAGAGATCTCTAAGAGCATGGGCTCACAACCCCTCCCACTTCCTCATTCATGTCCCATAATTCTAACTCTGTTTGGTCCCAGTGATATCAGGGGCTCTGAGTTTCAAAGAAACTTTGGCAACAAAAGTGGCCACCCAAGTTCAGAAAGTTACTTAAACATTCACACACTGGCTTTCAACTACATGGAGGGTTTTGCATTAGTTGTCATGCTCTTGATAAAACAGGTGTAGTGTCTAGAGGTAACTGCATATTCTAAAATAAAATCTGAACCAAACCAATTGAGAAAAAAACTCTTCTTGTTATTTGCTCAACTGTGGTTCCATGCCTGAGTTGGGTGGCATGTGAATGGAGCAATGTAAGAACTCCATGTTCAGAATGCAAACTTGATCTTCTAAATAAGAGGTGAGTTCTCTTGCCAGAGAGAATGAGTGCTCTGAGATCATCAGAGATACTCCCAGTATGGTGTTTTGGTACATGGAATGATATTGGTGAAATTATTAAGGTCACTCCATGTAGTTAAAAGGGAGGTTTATTTTGTGGGGTAACTTACAAATGAAGGGATAGGTAGGTTGTAGGCTCTGGCAAAGGTATGGCGCAGTCCAGTGGTGTTTTCTGGAGAACTCTGCTTGGTCTACCTCCAGCATCCAGGTTCCAGGCACCAAGAATTCCCACACATCTGGATCCCAGGTCTTCAGCATCCTCTCTCAGCCCTGCCTTGTAGGTGTGACCATTACTGCAGCCTCAATGGGGGTTGTAACTTCCAGGTCACAGCTGGAATGGCTACCTACTAGATCTCCCCATTTTGTCTAAATAAGAAGTTTCTAATATAATACAAGACTATATACAAAGAAATGGTTATCAAATATTGTCCAGGAGTAATGAGGGATAATGACCTAGATAAGATGGAACTACAATCAATGCAAACAATATCAAGCAAGAAACACATGCTAAAATCCAGGGAAGTCTAGAACGTGGGTAGGTGGCATGTTACAAAGATCATTCCAAAAGGTGTCGTATCCTAAAGAACCTGAATCTAATACTTAATATATTCCAGCTAAGATATTACATATATATGTATATGTAATACACACCCATATATATATATACTAAGTTGTAAATATAACTGCTAGTCTTCAATCTCATCAAAGACCTGAGAAGGAATATAATGGTACCTGAGAAGAGGAAGATGGATGTAAGCAACTTTCGGGAATCTTGCCAAGAGTAGACAGAGACAGCTGGCAGCCTGGACAGTTACCTAATGTTTCACAGCATTGTTGGTGCATTCAAATTGGCTACAGGCCTAGAGTATCTGACAGACCATTTTCAGAAGCAGAAATTCTGAAAGACCATTTTACCCTGTCTTGGCAGAGTTCAGAAGTCACTTTTCTTTGTGTCCCACTTGTCCAGAAGGACAGCATTCATACTGTCAGCAGTTGAGGCAAGGGCAGTTCTTTGCCCAGTAGGCCATTTTGTGCCAAGAAGACAAACTTCCAAATGGAAATGTGTGGTGGTATTGTGTTCCCCGAAATATTGTGTGTTCCCCCAAATAAACTTATCTGGGGTCATAGAACAGGACCGCCACAATATTAAACATGAGGATAGGCAGTGGTAGCACACACCCCTTTAATCCCAGCACTCGGGAGGCAGAACCAGGCAGATCTCTGTGAGTTCAAGGCCACACTGAACACAGCGAGGCATGGTGACACATGCCTTTAATTCCAGAAATCCAGCCTTTAATCCCAGGGAGTGATGGTAGAAAGTAAAAAGATTGTATGAGGCATGAAGACCAGAAACTAGCAGCATTTGGCTGGTTCAGCATTTGCCTGGTTAAGCTTTCAGGCTTTGGAGCAACACAGTTCAGCTGAGAGCCATTGGGATAAGGACACAGAAGTTTGCAGTCTGAGAAAACAAGACCAGCTGAGGAAATGGCGAGGTGAGGAAACTGTGGCTTGTTCTGCTTCTCTGATCTTCCAGCATTCTTCCCAATAACTGGCCTCAGATTTGATTTTATTAATAAGACCTGTTAAGATTCATACTACAGAAATGTCTTAGAAGCCCAGCATTCTCTCAGGATCACATTAGTGCTGCCAGGAGCAATTGTGTCTCACATCAACAGAATTCTAAGTTATTTAAATGCCATATTCTGTAGGTCTATGAAGTATTTGAATATTACCTGTCCATCTGATCTATGTATCTGTAAATCTGGGTAACCTAACTAGCATAACTATAGAGATGACAAGCAGGTGACTATAATTCTATAAGTCTTATCTACCTAAATAACCTAAGGACTAAGGCTTCATGTAAACAAGGTAAACAGTCTATAAGTGAATGTATGGTAAAGGACAATGACTTCAAAATTGTGACAATACACAAGATATTTATAACAGAGGTAGGAATGTATAGTGCAATATGTAATATGATTATGTGCAATAATCTTAAATATATATCAGTATACACAATGTCTTAAACAGAAGTAGAATATACATACAGTATGACAGATGTAAATTTACAATTGTATCAATATACAATATTTCAAATAAGAATAAAAATATGTGTACACTATAACAAATGTAGTTCTGTATTTATATCAATATACAAATTATCTTAAACAATAATATAAAAATAGTTTATATTTGTATCAACAGAGTGATCCCAGCTAAAGGACATAAAGACACTCCAAAATCAACGTTATGATATCTCTCCTATATTCTCTCTTGATGTGATTTGACTATAGATATTTGGCCTCCTTCTATTTAAATCAGCCATCAGAAGTAGTGTTCTTACTCCAACCTACATATGCCCCAATGCCTTTCTATCTAGAAGCTGACCCTAAACAAGTTCTACTTGCCTTTTCCTATAGACTGTATGACCTAAACCAGCAAGACCCTACCCCTTAACTCAGAAACAATAAGTGTCCCAACAGAAAGAGCAGGAAGAAACTAACCACAGAAAACCCACCAGGTGTTCCTACTTGGGACTATAAGATCAAACCTCTTTTTTTTTTTTGCTAAGTATATTCATATATGGTTGTCTCTGCTTCCAATAATTTAAGCATAAAATAGATATTGTCTTGTGTCTTTTGTCTTCATTCAGAGGGTTCCCATGTGTGGTGATTTCAATATGAATGGTCCCCATAGGCTCTTATATTTTAAGCTTAGTCACCAGAGAGTGGAACTATTTGAAAACATTAGAAGGAATAAGAGGCATGGCGTGGTTAGAAGAAAGGAATAAATGTGCCATTAGGGGTTGGTTTTAAGGTTTCAAAAGCCCATGCCTTGACCCGTTCCTCTCTCTCTCTCTCTCTCTCTCTCTCTCTCTCTCCCTCCTTGTGTATCAGGATGTACCTCCCAATTACTCAGTTACTTCTCCAGTACCATGCCTGCCACCACGCTCCGTACCATGATGGTATTGGACTCATCTCTGAAACTGTAAGTAAGTGCTAATTAAATGTTTTCTTTTATCAGAGTTGCCTTGGTCATGGTATCTTTTCACAGCAATGGAGCAGTGACTAAGACACCACATCACATAAAATTGTATTAAATAAATGTGTCAAGCTTTTCTGTGATTAACTTGCCCTTCCTTCCAGACATTTTAACTGTGGTCTTCATGAGAGTGAGAAGGTGACCACTCCCTTTCTGCCCACATCTGTAACAGTAGTAGTACTTATCTGCATTCAATGGGTGATTAAAAATCTTAACTAAAATTGGAGACAGAATGAATGATGCTGATTCTGTGGGTGGAGCTGAGTGCTGGTATTCAAAGAGTAAAATGTAATGGGCAAATGTCTGGGGACTGAAAATGAGATTTTTCAAAAGAAAAACATCATTGAAGACTGAGTTTGGCAAATAGCCACAGGGCCAGTTTGACCTAAGCTAAGCCACCATCATATATGTCAAACGCTCAGCTAGGGTGATTGGATCAGCATAAGCAATTGATACAAATGAGAACAGGACGATTTAGGAGTTTCATATATAGACATTGGAGAGAGCTGTCTGGTTTGCATTCAACTTGGAAGGCTGGAAGGAGCTACTCACAGCTATCTCATCTGCCAAGTGAACAGAATCAGCATGTAGGATGCAAACCAACAGAGACAAGGACTGAGATGAGAGTTCTTGGTGCTGCCTGGCACTGGAGTAAGAACCTTTCCAAGACATCCCCGTGAACTGATCCAGTAAACTCCCTTCTGCATAATTCACACTGTATTGCCTTCCCTTCCCCACAGCAGAATTCTAATTAACACATTGGATCATACAAAACTGCCTCCTTCTACTAATTTATCGGCCTTTGGCTGTATAAAAGACGGAAGACATATTTACGTTTGTTGGATATAACTATTTCTTCTCTTTTAAAATTTTTCTTTGTGGTATTTGCTCATATTTGACAATTTTCTTTTTGTTTTATAGTAACTTTTTACGTATTTAGAATACTAGCCTTTTTAAAATGCCATATATATAACAAATATTTTTTTTTTCCCAGACTGTCATCCATCCTTTGACTGTGACAGG
This sequence comes from Onychomys torridus, assembly GCF_903995425.1. Lineage (NCBI taxonomy): Eukaryota > Metazoa > Chordata > Mammalia > Rodentia > Cricetidae > Onychomys > Onychomys torridus. Next base: position 52,505,029 of record NC_050443.1, on the reverse strand, counting down.
TTTTCTTAGGAAACAAATGTTTTCCTCCTGCATTCTGCTTTTTGGCATTCTGCTTAAAAGTGCACTTTCTAATCCAGAAGTGTTTAAAATTCAGCCTTCAAAATAAAACTTAAAAATCAAAAGCATCTGTCTATACTGGCAATAATAACTCAGATGGAGAAATAAAAATAATAGTTCAAAAACAGGAAAAAACCCTACAAAATATGAGTTGGGCCTAATAATGAATGTACCTGCATTTTGAAAAAAATGAAAGGGCAGAAGAGATGTCTGATTAAATGAACAGATAATTCTTTAATGGATGAATAACTCAATCATGAACTTTATATTGACTAATATTCATTGGATGTCTATAGAATGCCTGGCACTCTGAAGGGCTTCTCGTGTATTTTCCTTTGTTTTAGTTTGCTATCACAATATGCTCAAGGTTGGGTAGTATAATTTAAAGCAGAGCTCTATTTAGCTTACATGGCTTTGGAATCTGAAATTGTATGATTGGGCAGCACAGAGGTTTGCTGAGGTTCTTCTGGTTGTACCACAAGCTGATAGACATCACGGCTGAAGACCTTGGAACTGGAAATCCCACCAAATTACAGAAAGCTAGGTATCTGAGGTCTGGGCTTGCTCTTTGCATAATAGCTCAATCAGTCCTTGGAGAATTATGTTCTCTTCTGACGGTGACTCCTCCAATGGCCTAATTACTTTCTACCAGAGCCCAAGTCTCAAGAGTTTTTCTGTCTCTCACAGTCACCCCACTGGAACTAAGATTTTAGTAACCCAGTCTCTGGGTTACAAACTGAACCCAAATAAAAAGAACAGCACCATGTATTAACATTTAAATCTCTCATTAACCCCAAATGGTATTATCATTACAAACATTAGAGTGGGTAATTAATGGGGTTGGGGGCTATAACAAGAGAGAGGTGGGAGTAATGAGCTGGGAGTCAAACAAATAAGATGGTTAAGATAGCATCGTGCACCAATCAAGGAAGCCAAGAATGCAGAGTATTTCATACTGTAAGCTCAATATAAATGACATCCAAAAAGGACAAAAAGAGAACCAAATTAAAATCAGACTTACACAGTCTCCTGCGACTTTTAATGCTTTATTTTGATTTGTGATAAGTTGGGATAAAGTTAGCTAATTAGCTAAATAGATTTCATGAATTATCCATTCTCTCCCACCATTGTAAAATGCTATTTTCTTTCATGATAATATATGTGGATATATTCCTGGTGTTTTTTTTTTTTCTCCTAGCCTAGTGATCGAAATATGTTTTTATATCAAGAATGAAACTGTGTCAGCTTTTTAGATCTTTTGTTTCCCACTCACTCTGTCCCTAATATTTATCAGTTCTAGTTTAAAGTCCCCGTGAAGAGCCTTTGCTAGAATTCTGTCTCCAGTGCCTGTGCCTGGGTAGTCACACCCCTGAAGCCCCATCAGGCTCACTCTTTGTCGGCCTGTGTCCACACTTAATCTCTGGCAGATCTATCTCTACACACTAGGAAAGAAAAATTCCAGTTTCGCCCTGTCACTTCCCCATTGGGACCCTTTAGAGAGCGCTGTACTGTGTTAAGGAACATCTGTCCTACTCTGTGTGCTTACCCTGCCCTCCCCTCCTATCACATATCTTCCTGTGGAGTTCTATGTCAACACTGAGTTCCTTTGTGCTCTCTAAAGGGCAAGACCTCCCTGTTATAGGACCACTCTGCCCATTATCCATTGAGAACACTCTTATCTCTTCCTTCACTGACCTCACCTTCATACCTTCCCCTCATAAGGAGGCTATTTATATGCCTGTCAATGTGAAGGATGTGAATGATATCCTTCAATTTGGACAAAGAATGATTTTCCATGTCGTTACTGCTTCTCTATAAACCACAGTTTTCTTTGATAATATTGATGTTTGTAATTACACATTTATGATATAGATATCATTATTTATTCTCCTCACTCTCTTTTACACTAGATTATAACTTCCTTATATGTGGGGGTCATGTCTATCCACACCAATACCTGCCATGAGCATGATGCACACAGTAGGTCTTCAAGTATTTCTTTAATAAATCACTGACATTTTACTGGTATCTGAGTAAATGTATGACTTCTATCATTCTTCATATTGAAAAACTCCAATGGAATCTACATTAACGTTGTCTTTTGTGTGTGCTGTGTATCATATATGTGGAGCATGTGCCTATCTGTGGAAGCCAGAACAGGACATGAGAAGTCTTGATCCATCACTTTCTGCCTGTTGTCTTGAGAAAAGGTCTTGTTTTTTAAATATTCTTTAACTTTTATCAATTCTTTGTGGATTTCACATGATGCATTCCTACCTCCCTTTCCCTTCACATCTGCCCTCTATCCTTACAACCTCCCCCCAAAAACCAAACCAAATTTGACCTGGACCTGTCCTTAGTGCATGAGCTGGCTGTTTGGAACCTGGCGCTTACACAGGGACACTTTGCTCAGCCTGGGAGGAGGGGACTGGACCTGCCTGGACTGAATCTACCAGGTTTAAATGAATCCCCAGGGGAGTCTTTGCCCTGGAGGAGATGGGAATGGGGGGTGGGCTGAGGGGGGGATAGGGGAACCTATGGCTGATATGTAAAATTAAATAAAATTATTAAATAAATAAATAAAATATGAAACATAAAAAACCCAAACAAAACAAAGAAACAAAATAGAAACAAAAAACAAGAGAGAGAGAGAGAGAGAGAGAGAGAGAGAGAGAGAGAGAGAGGGAATTTTGTGTGGCGCATTGTGTCACACAGTGTACCCTTTAGTCTGTTCATGGTTACTTGCAAGTGTCCACTGCCATGGGTCAAGGCCTCTGGCTCCTGCTACACCACTGATTACAGCGCCCCCCCCCTCGGGAGGGGGCTTCTCTTGGTTATCCTGTTGTTGCTCTGTGTTATGGAGATCCTGCTGGTTTTGGTCTGTAGGTTTGTCCCCTTCACATGCTTCAACAGTTCATAGATGGAGTTGATGTTGGGTTGAGCCGACTCATTGCCCTGGTTCTGGGCCTGAGTGGTCGCTGGGTTGGTCAGCCCACCAACTTTCCCTCATCATCACTACCCCTGCAAGCTCTGCCGCACTGCCCAGGTGGATCTCCAGAGCATCCCTGTGTTTTGGTGAATGGGAAGTTCACCACTTCTCCAGGCTGAGTAGCTAAGGAGCTCTGAAGTTCCATCTGCCTTTGCTCCACTATCCTGGAGTTCCAAGCATGTGCAGCCATGCTTGGCTTTTTGTGGGGATGCTGGATTTCAAACTCAAGTCCCCACACTTGCTGCACAAGTACTTTTGCCATCATAACATCCCCCCAGCTTCTATACAACTATTCTGAACATGAACTTTGGGAAGATTTTTTTTTTTTCCTTTTATTGAAAGCAGATTTTTTTTTCTTACATAATATAGGAAGTTTTTTTTTTTTTTTTTAAATGTACCCTAAAAACACCCAGCTGGAACTTATTTACACTCAAGAAGTATTTTTGTATAATCTGCTGCCTTCACAATTCAGAGTATTAAGTCTCTCAACATGGGATGTAATATTTTATAGTGCTATCTACATGTTATACATGTTTCTTCTTATGATGGCTATTTCCACTTACATGTTTTTGGTGTAGAGAAAGCAACCTCTTTAGTTCCTTACTGGAATTTTTTTTTTCCGAGACAGGGTTTCTCTGTAGCTTTGGAGGCTCTCCTGGAACTCGCTTTGTAGACCAGACTGGCCTCAAACTCACAGCGACCCACCTGCCTCTGCCTCCTGAGTGCTGGGATTACAGGCGTGCACCACCGCCCGGCCGTAAGTTATTTTTTATTGTCTATCTATGTCCATATTGAAGGAAGAAACAAAACCTAAGTTCCTTCTCAGTAGAGGACAGTCCCTTCTGTCCCTTGGTGCCCAAATGGAGCCATGAAGCTTATATAACCAACTTTATCATTATCTAGAGTTGCAGGGAAGCAACTGTCTCTCCTCCGCACTCCCTGAGAACCTGGCAGTGTTCTCCCCTACATCCTTGGGTGTCTGTCATCCCAGCAGCCAGCACAAAAATCATTCCTCACTTTCACAAAACTGATTTCTGTTTATGGAGCAGCTGGCAGGAGCATTCCAAGGCCAGGCGCTCCCTGAGAAGCAAGCCTGCTTCTTTCAGCTGTCAGGGGCTTTTAGAAATAACACCCTCCTCTGAGGAAGTCAGAATAGCAACAGGAAAATAAGTAAAACCTATTATAAAACAGTTGTCCAAGAACTTGGGCACGGCGCGGGGGAGAGATCGATACGCTGTGAAGGTTAAATCTATTTTCACACTGTGCTCTATTTCACAGTTTAATGGTGTTTTAATGTGTCTGTCACTGAGCTCCTTCATGTTACACAGGTAGAGCCTTTATAAAGGAGAAAGAGCCTGGCTTTTCAAGCTTCGCTGTAACATCTTATTTACCAGCTGCGATCTGACACTTTCTTCTCCCTTCCAGGGAGACAGCAGGACTGGCTCTTCCCACCACCCCTCCAGCTCTCCTTTTTCTTCTCTTTCTTACTCCTAATTTTACAGGAGGCAACATTAGGACCCTCTGAGTGACTCTTAGATATCTTTCTGAAAAGCTCCCCAGGACGCATACCTGAGTCAAAAAAAGGAAGCTCACTAAAGCGTATCTGACCCTTCCACCCTGCGCCCTGGATTGGCATCCTCTGTTTTGTTGGCGTCTCCAGCTGGTTCTCTTCAATATTGCTACTGTCCCCCTGTTCTCTGGGCTCCTTGCTCAGTCCCCAGCTTTGTCTCTTCTTGCTTTTCACACTTCAGTTCATGGAGAACATCCCAGTCAGGGGCCTTCTCTCCCTGTTCTCCAACCCTTTGGGGAAAAGTCCTGATTGCTTATTAATTTGTATGCAAGGAAAGACTCTGGCTTATTTATTTGCAAGCTTCAAGCCACAGTGGTAATACACAACCATATTCATTTAGGAGGCATTCCACAATTAGTGGCTACACACTAGATAGAATAAAGCAACACATGTCAATTCCCTCAAAATCCAAAATTATGGTGTCGTCAAGTTCAGATGTCTGTCCATTTGTCTGTCCGTCCGTGTCCCTCCCCTCTCCCCTACTTCTCACTCTGTTGTAGAGACCTGGCTCTATGTTATTCTCTTAACTTTGGATATTACTGGCAAATGCAGGCATTCCTTGGCTTAAGATAGATCCCCCTGGTGTCTACCTGTATCACAACATATTGCAGCCCACCATGATGACCTGATATGATGCTGTGTACGATGACACCATTTAAAACTGTGGTCACAGTCTAAAGTTCTGACAAAGAGATGGACAGTGACATAAATGTTACACCAATCAGATTATGACACAGATGGGTGGTCAAATATTCTCCAGTATATTTCTTGAGGATGTTTTTAGATGGGATTTACACTTACTATAGTGGGCTCAGAAACACTGGCTTCAGTACACAGCTGGGGGTGAGGGGGAGCTGAATCTGATCAGTTGGAGGCTTTCACAGAACAGACTTCCTGCCTTGGAACCAGGTGGAATTTTGGTAGCAAAGGGCTGGAACCCGAACTACATCAACTCTCAGTCCACCCAGCCAAGTTTGCATTTCTTCTGTATACATAGACACAGAGATGCACACACACTCCCTGTCCTTTGGGGAATCCTGATTAATATACAACCTGCCATGATTTTGATAAGGTGTGAGTGTGGGCCCCAAGTGTTGAAATTTAATCCTCACATTGTATTTAGAGGCTGGGCCTTTGAGAGGAGAAAGGACTAGGTGAGGTCATTAGGGCAGAAACCAGTGATTGAACCTAGATATTTGTAAGAGGGGAGAGAGACAACAGAGTATGCACACACATGAACTTGTCCTATCTCTTTTCTCTTATGCTTTAGGGCTCTGACCAGCAAGAAAGCCACCACCATGTACAAGCAACACACATGAGTCAAGACAGCTCTCTTCTTTTGTTATTACAATAGGACAAATATGTTGTCCAATGCATTACAGAGCTATGGAGGAAATATATCAAAAGTAGCTTACAGAGAACATAGCATTTATTTATGGTCAACAATTAGGGGACAGATTTTATCCACTTAGATTTCTATATATGAGCACAATGGAGTCAGAATGACATAACCCTTCTTGCTTTGATTTAAAAATGGCTAGGGTTTCCATGGAATTCAAAGTACAGTATGGGTGGAGGTGCAGGTCTAGGCATATCTTATAACAGAGGTTCTCAAATAGTAGTGTTTTGGCATCTTGAAGGCACTGAGATGTTATCACCATTAAAATGTAAAATATTTCTTGATTATTTTCTTGTGTTGACATTTGCACTAATCTCCCAAAACAATGGCAGGTAAAAGTGTTATTTACACATCAATTAAGTAACTCCAAACATTGCTTTTATTACCTCCTTATATTATTAACAAAAATATCAGAAGGCAATTTCACTTAAAATATGTTTAAGAAAAATAAAATATTAATTCTTATTAATTATGATCTTCTGATACAAAAATAGGAAATTTACATATAGTACTTCAGTTCCATATGAAAATATAATGGCTATTTTAAGAAAAGTACTTGTGGTTTGAGTTACTAGCTAAACTTTCCATTATAGGAAATAGCATTTTTACTTTCAAAAACAATAACTCTGAAAAGACAATAGAATCCTAGAAAACGTATCTTCCATCATGATCTATTAAAAATCTTTATGATGAGATTTGTGCTGTTAGTAAACAAACATGACATTTTAGCTTGCATATGAAACATATCAAGATTTGAAATGTTTCTCTAATATGTTGAATTAACATTTTTTGAAAAACAAAACAGAATAATGCAGAATCAAGCATAGGTAAATATCTAGTAAAATCTAAAAGAAATGGATTTTCAATTTCTTTCATGCAGTGGCAGGTTCCACATGCAACTCATGTTTACAAATCTACCATTTGTCAAATTTTATCAGAAATATTAAAGATGCATCTAAAACTTTCTTCTCTTTCTGAAATACATGGTAAACCTTCTTTCTGTACTTCAGCTAAATCAATAAATTATAACAGCAACAACAACAACAAAAATCCAAACCAGACCTCTGCTATCTATTATTTCTCCAGATATTGAGGGCATCAAAGAAAACTGTGACTTTATTTTCCTCACTAGTTATTTAAAACATAATAATGACATCAATTATTCATTTTTCTTTCTTTCTTTTTTTTTTTTAAAGATTTATTTATTTATTATGTATACAGCATGTATGACTGCAGGCCAGAAGAGGGCACCAGATCTCATTACAGATGGTTGTGAACCACCATGTGGTTGCTGGGAATTGAACTCAGGACCTCTGGAAGAGCAAGCAGTCAGTGCTCTTAACCTCTGAGCCATCTCTCTAGCCCCAATTATTCATTTTTCATACATTACTTTCAATAACTGCTGCTTAAAGTGATCAGCTAATATTTGCTATAGAAACAATGTAGATACATCTCATGTAAAAAGCTTTCTCAGACTTAGTTGTTATTGTTTGGTTGGTTTCTCAGTTATTGAGAGTATAAAGGTATATATATTGATCCTGAGGGGAAAAGAAGTTAAAACTATTTGGGTTTAGAGATAATCAAAAATATATTAAGAAAACATACATGATTCTGAATAGAAAACTGACTTGTTTCATATTAAACCATTAACTGCAGAGGTCATGAGCGATCACTGCATGATGCAGAGGTAGGGTCATTATGACTTGTAGAGGAGTTACATAGGGTGCTCCAGATGGGAAAGAACTAATTCCAACTCAGAGTTGGCTTGTGAAGTTGACCATTCCAGTGGGGACTTAACTAGAGAAGTCATCAGAAGACTTACATTGAGAAATGTGTCAGAAAGTAGAGCTCAGAGGGTTGGCACGGGAGAGCAAGCCAGCAGTTAAAGTTCCTCTCAAAAGCAAGATTCCCTTGAAGGAAGTCTGGTCTCTGTTTTGAACCTTGCATCTGACTGAATCAGAATCACCAAGTCCTATAGCCACTGGAAGGCAGATCACCTTGGGGATCTCTGCTATTTTATATCTGTTGACTATTATGGAGTTTAAGCAATTTACCAAATGCCATCACTAGAAGCAAGATTAGTATTGACTAAATAGCTACAAAGTGTCTCACAGTCAAGTGAACACATTAAAAGGATCACGACAGTCTGAATCTGGTCAACATGCTACCCAGGAAAGTCGTTACATCATATTTAATCTCCATTAAGGATTAGGAACTTTTCTTTTTTCCCTTCTTGTTAAGGAATCTTCTATTCATTTTACATAACAACCACAGATCCCCCTGGCCTTCCTCCTCCCACCCCCTGGCCTCCCTACCCAACCCAACCCCCCATTCCCACCTCCTCTAAGACAAGGCCTCCCATGGGCTATTCTTCCATAGAATACTATACTACCCTCCTGAAAGCACCACTCACAGCAAAGACAATAATAAATGCTAACTGTGATTACAGATCAATTGTGAGGATGGACATATGGTTAAAAGAATCCCAAGCCTCTTCTCAGACAATGACCAAGTAACCCAGGGAATGGACATTCTTTCCTTTGCTAATCCTTGATGAATATTAAAATATAAAGTTAACTATCATTAACCTGTCTTATGATAGATGGTAAATGAATGAGGGAAGTAAACAAAAATATTTGGTAGATTTATGGTTTTTATGTGTATGAGTGTTTTGCTTACATGTATGCAAGTGCAACATGTGTGTACAGTGTCCACGGAGTCCCAGAATCAGTGTTAGGTCCCCTGAAACTGGGCTTCTAGATGGTTGTGAGCTACTGTGTAAGCACTGGGAACTAAAACTGTCTTCTGGAAGGGAAACAGGTGCTCTTAACTGGTGAACCATATCTACATCCCCACAATTGATCTTCTGATCACAGTTAGCATTTATTATTATCATTTATGTGAGTGGTATATATGACTATGTATGTGTACATGTGTTTGGAGGCCAGAAGAGGATCCTTTTGAGATAACATCTCTCAATGACCTGAGAGCTAGGCTGGTAACCACTAAGTTCCAGCAATCCTGTTGTCTCTGCTCCCTTCCAGTGCTGGTGTTACCTACATGTTTCTTTATCTTGGTGCTGGGATTTGTCCATATGTTGCATACCAAACATTGTTCTCTGCTAAGTCATCTGCCCCCCTCCACTTAGCATTTATAACTACTTTTGTTATGCAGCTTTTAAACATGGTGACCAAACACCCAAGATACATTATATAGAGGAGATGTCAATTTTGATTCATAGTTTCAGAATTTTCCACCTGTAGTAGGCAGGTGCCATTTGTTTTTAGCTCTAAGATATGGACCATCAAGGCAGAGGACAAGTGGTAGACAAAGCTGATTACCCCATGGAGGTCAGAAGTGTGTGGGGAGGTAGAGGGAGAGAGAGTGGGAGACCCAGGATAATATATACCTTCAGACTCATCCCCCCATACCATGATCCACTTTCAATTAATCCCTGCCTCCTAACAGCCCATTCACTATGCAGTGTTGACCTACTGATAAAGTATGCATTCTTGTGCTCAGAGTCCTTCTCAATGACACTACCAGCCAGGGACCAAGACTTCTTCTGCATCAGCCTTTCAGATAGGCATCTTTTATACTCAAACTATAACAACTATCATCTTCTGCTATGCTTTTGTATTTCTATTGTCATTAGGTGAAGTCTCTCAGATGGTTATAATTGGATGAACTTATCTATCTTCCCAAATGATGATTCTTTTTTTTTTTTTTTTCAAATTTGCCTGAATTGATTGATTGTTTGATTGATTGATTGATGTTATATCCTGGCCACAGTTTTCCCTGTCTCCTCTCCTCCCAGTCCCTCTCCCCACCCCACTCTGTCCCCACCCCCAATCCACTCCTCTATCTCCATCCAGGAAATGGCAGGTCTCCAATGAATATCAAGAAAACATGGTATATCAAGTTTTAATAAGACTAAACACCTCCCTATGTATTAAGACTGGGCAAGGTGACCCAGTAAGGGGAGTAGGGTCCCAACAGCCAGTAAAATAGTTGGAGACAGCCCCTGTTCCCACTGTTGGGAGTACCACAAAAGGACCAAGCTACACAACTGTAACATATATGCAGAGTGCCTAGGACAGTCTCATGCAAGCTCCCTAGTTGTCAGTTTAGTCTCTGTAAACCCCTATAAGTCCAGGTAGATGATTCTGTGAGTTTTCTTGACCCATTCCAGCTCCTAAAATCCTTTCTCCCCTTCTTCTGTAGGATTCCCTAACACCACCTAATGTTTGGCTGTGGGTCTGCATCTGTTTCCATCAGTTGCTGGATGAAGTCTCTCTGACAATAATTGGACTAGGCACCAATCTGGTCACAGGAGATTGGCAGTTCATGCTATATATCTGTTGTTACCAGGAGTCTTAGCATGGCTCATTTTTGTAGATTCCTGGGAGATTGCCTGGTACCAGGTTTCATGATGATTATTAACTATTAGCAATTTTGCCTAATTTGGTTTGCTGTAGATTTTCATTTATTGTTATCATAGAACCAGACTGTGCAAGAGTTGCTTAAGGGACCCACTGTGCTATAGACATACTCTTCTTATATCCATTGTGTAATAGTAGTCCAATTTCATTTCCTAACCATAGTTAGTCATTCTAGACAGTGCAGTGACACTTTTTTTCCAGTTAATTTAGAAGCATGAAGAGCCTACTATGACTTGGTGGCAGGTTGATTATACTGATGGTCTGAGCACAGGAGATATAGTTCTTTGCTCCTGCTAGATTAGGTGCTTATACAGATGAGTTTGTCTTCCCTGCATGCAATGCTTTTAGCAAAGCAGCTCTCTTTGGACTCTTAGATATTCACTGTCTTGTTGCCTTTATTCCTGGGATTGTTCCTCCAGGGATGGCTACTATAAATGGAAGGTATTTCTCTTGAACACCTGTGCCCAAATACCTGGCAGCTGCTTCCCAAATTACCACACAGAGGCTTATATTATTTATAAATGCTTGGCCAATAGTTCAGGCTTGTTACTAACTAGCTCTTTCATTTTAAGTTTATCCATATTCCTTATTCACACTCTGCCAGGCTATGGAATCTTTATTAGCATGGCATGTTCATCTTCTGCTCCCTCTGCATCTGACTGGCAACCACTAACTCTAGACTTCTCCTTCCCATCATTCTTAGTTTGGTCACCGTGCCTATGCTTTCTGCCTGGCTACTGACCAACCAGCATTTTATTAAACCAACTTGAGTGACAAATCTTTACAGTATACAAGAGCATTATTTCACAGCAGGCTGATTTCAGATTTGGACACTAGAAGAAGAGCTTCTTGCCGATTGTATAAATGAGTTGGAGTTATACACACACAGTTTAGGGAGGAAGGTGAAAACTGGGAATAATGAATATGTAGAAAGTGTTTGAATCTCAGTGGAAGAAAGAAGACAGAAGGAAACAGACAGGTTTCCAAAAGAGGAAAGCAGTATAACCAAAACCAACTAGCCATGCAAAGCATGGAGAACTATTCAACATTGGAGGAGCATAATAAAAAAGTTGTTGGTCCATATGTATGATAACACCACAATATAAACGCATGCTAATGGGTCTTAACATTGTAACTTTCATTGTTTTTCACAAATAAAATCACAGCTTCTGATGACCTGCTACACAAACAAATGTGGAAAACAGTAGGAACTTTGTATATCAAGTCCGACATGTTTAGAAATCAAAGAACAGAGAGCAGGGTGAATGCTGAGAACTCATGCACCCATTCACTAAGGGAAGATAATTAAAAAATGTATGGAAGTGACATTAATTTGGGCACTGAGAATATAAAATTTAATACCATTTCTTTCACGACCTGAAATAACTAAGGGATACTTTGATTAAAGAAGAATAATAAAGCATATGAGTTAAAATTGGCATTTGAATTTGATAGGGCCACAGAAAACAGAAAGACCAGACAATGACAGGTTTAATTTGTGTTATTGTGGGGTCCACTGATGTTCAGATGCTCAGTGAACATGAGTTTGGGAAAATTAATCAAAAAAGAAAAAACAAAAACAAAAACAAAAAAACAAAAAACCATGACCAGTTCAGTGAACTCCTGAGACATTCTGAAGCATTATCATTTCTCCTAGAATTAAGACACTTTTTAATCTCCATTTAGTACTTTCCCAGTGAGGTTATGAACCAGCTGCCTATAGAGCAGAAATATTACTATCCAATTAATATTTTGGAAGCTCTGACAGATTACTCTAACCTCTTGGCTCAGCAGTCTGTTCTGAGTGTCTGATCATACAGGAAGTGGGATAAACTCAGGGCAGGTCAGTTCACCAGGTCCTCACCACCCAGAGCAGAGGACACTCACTCAAGTCTGTGAATCACAGAAGGCTGTAGCAGGGGAATTTACATTTGAATTATGAATATTTAAACAGCCTTATTAAAACTGGATCCACAGAGAGCAAGAATGCATGTGCTTTTAAAACAATTAAAACTATAAGGGACAGGGTAGACCTAAATGCATAAACTCTGGAGCCAAAAGTCTCAGGCTAAATTCCTAGGGCTGGTACTTCCCAGTGATGTGGCCTCATGGAAAGCAATTCCAGCTCTCTTTTTTTCTTAATCAGCTAATGGTATGAAAACTGTATCTCTGGACCAAAGCATCAAGATTTAAGTTCTGGCCCTCCTATTTATTATCAGGTAATTTAGTCCCTATGAATCTAAATGGAGCCTGCTAGAAATGGAGACACAGCTAAGGGCCATGGCAGGTCTTATTGTGAGAATAAAGTGTTAATTCATATATTTAAGAGGTGTGTTGAGTGCCTTCTCTTAATATGATTAAATATATGTCACTGATATAAATCAGAATTTGTGCTGGGAGAGATGTAACAAGGCAGATAGATTTGCCCACAAGGAGATAATAAAACACACAGTAACAAAACATAGACTGCCATTTAATAAGAAAACTTCAGTGTAGGAGGAGCTCCTATGTCAATGATGACAAGTCAAAAAAAGTTTCTCAAAAGGAGTAAACTGTGAGGCATGGCAGGAAGATAGAAATTAGATAGGCAACAGAACAAAAAGTATCACTGGTACTCCAGAGGCAGAGCCAGGCAGATCTCTGAGTTCAAGGCCAGCCTGATCTACAGAGTGAGTTCCAGGAAAAGGAGCAGAGCTGCACAGAGAAACCCTGTTTCAAAAAACCAAAGGAAAAAAGAAGAAGAAGATAAAGTATGAATATGAGAGGAGAGGGAGGAAGAGGAGGAGGAGGGAGAGAAGGAAAGAACAATCAAGTGTCTTTTGTCAAACTTTCTTCCATGTGATGCTCTAAAGGAGGGTGACAAGTGGCCTGAGAGGAAATATCAGGGATCATGGACTCCAACTTGCAGGCATTGGGAAGTGCAGGATTGGGGGAGGTTCCCTCCATCTGGCCTGGTAGGGACTCATGGAAAGGGGAACCAGAACACGGACAAAAGAACTGAAGGTGGCTGATGCTGCCAGTCAAATGCAATTCTGTCTTGTAAGGTGATGAAACAGAAGATAAGTGGATGAAACACTTTTCAAATTTGAAACCCAAGGAAGATAAGGTGACCGGATATGGGGCACAAAGAGGGGTGGCTGCTTAAGGTGGGTCTAGACTGATGACTTGTGCAATAGATACATGTGATGATTTTCACCAACTCAGGGGGGAATCAGAGGTAGGCTTCATTTAGGATGGAAGACAGGGGAGCAATGAATTTATCTGTGAACTCACTGATTGGGGGAGTAAGGCCACAACTAAGAAGGAGTAAGACTGTGCTGGGGACACAGGGAATCATTACTGTAGACATGAGAGGCAATGTGATAAAGTCAGAGAATTGGAGGAGTTGGAGGATGGCTAGCCAGGGAAAAGGTACTGTGGGGAAAATGAAATGCTGTAGTTGGAAGGTGAGAAGTAAAGAAGACACACTTACGGAGTGCCAGAGTTGAGAGGTACAGGCGCATCCTAAAAGATGAAGGGCATTCAATAATGGATGCGGTTGCTAGGAAACAAACATGGCAAGGACTGTTGTGACCTGAAACTCGCTGAGCACCACAAGCAGAAGATTTTTAGTTATCTAACTGGGGTGACTGGTGGTAGATGCCAGCAAACTGAAGAATGGGAATGAAAATGTGGGATCTTTGATGAGGGCTTTGAAATGGGAAGCTGAGGGGAAAGGAAACACGCTGGAGGAGTGAGGTCAGGGAGAACAATTTAAAGAGATGCAATGTGGCTTCCAGGTATTTGAACATCAGGAGACTGCACAAAGAGAGCAAGGCTGGAAGCTTCTACAGCAGCAGAAGGTGACAGAATTTAGGTCACTTCAAGAGATGACTCTTCCACATTCCAGTACATTCTGGTGCTTTCAAAGGGCGGATTAAATCTGGGAATAGCTCTTTTAGTTTTCTTCACTCATATGTTCACACATATACATGAGATACAATATAAAGTTTTCTGTGTCTATTGGGAGGTGAGCAAATCAGATAGCACACCTATCTCTTTGCAAGTTGGTCATGGTTAAGTACACCCCAATCCTCTCTCTGTTTGAGGTATGCAACACAATTCTTATTAATGCCCAACAACTATCTTCATGCTCTTGGATAGAATACTGGGAAGTACAGTTACCTAACTGTAATACTGTAGACATTGAACAGTCTCTTCCCATTCCTTTACCTCCTACATTGGTAGCCACTGTTTTATTTTTAACCTCTATCCCCTCATACATTTTAGATTCGACATCATGAACATTGGATTCATTATCAGTGCATAGTGTGGCAACTATGGAATTAAATCCAATATACTTTATTGTTTTTCTTTCAAATATAAATTTTTCTAAGTGCTTACAACAATTTATATATGGAATAGTATGATGTAACATGCCCACCTATTGGACTAATGTCAATCTGGGATAAATAGTCTGAGGAACATATTCTTGTACAGTCATATTTCCGTTTATGTCATTGTACATTATGATCCAGGTACTAAATTCTTCATAATATTTGAACAGATGTCCAGCAAAGACTTTGTTCTTTTGCTACTAATTCTACTATCTGCCTAGAAAAATGCTTATTTCCAAGGATTAATGTAACAGGCTATTTCTAATAATTTGGCTGTTAGCTTAAATACTTTTTCTTCATTGACACTTTTTCTAACAGATTAGTGTAAATTACTTATAGCCCTAGTTATTTTCTGTATTACCATAAATAATTTCCCCTCACTACTTACTGAAGAGCATGATCTAGTTAATTCATTTACATATATTATATTTTTCATTACTATTAATATAAATACAGCTTAAGAGTCATATGCCACTTATACTGCACAAATAATGGTTGGTGTATAAAATACTACCTATAATCCATTCTACATTTAAGTCTAGAATGAACAATGGAAAGCAACAAAGACCATAGTCAAAAATAAGGAGGCTAAACTTAAGAAAACTTTACCTCGGGCTGGGGAGATGGCTCAGAGGTTAAGAACACCGACAGCTCTTCCAGAGGTCCTGAGTTCAATTCCCAGCAACCACATGGTGGCTCACAACCATCTGTAATGAGATCTGGCACCCTCTTCTGTGTACATAATAAATAAATAATTTTTTTTTAAAAAAGAAAACTCTACCTCATAGTGTCATTGTTTCTGGGAATTATTTTTAAAAAGGAAGGCTATGTTTGATTTTTAATAACTAGCTTTCTTGGCTATCCTAGGAAGCATAAGTCGCCTGTAGGAACATTACAGAGAGATAATAGTGGGTTTCCTATAGTGTGTTCTATGTGATGATGTCCATTGAGGTTTCTGTTTTTCTTACCCTTCAGATTTTTGGCCCACAAAAGATAGCAATCTCTAATAAGAGTTGCTATTTCTCTGAATAAGATGGATATATTCTAACTAAGCCACACAATACTGTACTTCTGAAAACCTGGCCATATACTTAATTCTTGATCATCACGCACAGTGTTGTCAGAGGAAGGAGAATGCATTAGGGCTTTGCAAAACAGTATATTTATGACCTCAAAATCAGATTAAAAGAAGTGAGAATGGGAGAAATCTGTTGGCATTGCCTCAGAGGTGCCTGTGCTCTTGCTCTGCTCTAAGAACTTACTTTATCAAGAGTCCATACTTACTATGAAAGTTTCTTTGTATAGGTGCACTACCGTTTTTTAAGGAATTTTTTTATTCATTTTATATACCACCCACAGATATCCCTCTCTTCCCTCCTCCTGCCCTCCAACCTTCCCCCTCCCAATCCACCCTGCATTCCCTCCTCCAACAAGGTAAGGTCTCCCATGGGTAGTTAGCAGAGCCTCATACATTTAGTAGAGGCAGGTCCTATCCCCTCCACCTGCATCAAGGATGTGCAAGGTGTCCCACCATAGGGAGTGGGCTCCAAAAAGCCAGCTAGATTCACTATCTTGAGCTTAGTTCTCCTACAAGCAGATTCTGAGACAAGAGTTGGCAGTTATTTTAAGAGCACAAGTAGGTAATGATGGAACAGACAGAAAAGACCCGCCAAAGAAATATGTTAATGAGCAAGGTATTGTGGGAATTAGAATTCCATTTTGATATGTAACTGGAGAAATGAGTGAGAGACAGGATATTTATATTCTAGTTTCTATCTCTTATTGGATAGGTGTCTATTAGATTACAAGAGTAGTTGGTATCTTTTGAATGCTTTCACAGAGCTTGTGAGAACATTCTTGGGTGTTAATACTTGTAGCAGGACAGCACTGAAGTACTCTAATGGCAAGACCTGAGGGCTATGAGCAGAACAGAGACCAGGTCTTCTGTCAGTGGTAGAAGAAATTAGAATCCCAATGAATTATATACATTGCTGAAAATATTCAACAGCAAATTATCTATATTACTGGGAGGGAGGGTAATTTCTGTCATGTCATAAATCAATATTTCTTTTTAAACTATTGTGTTATATAGTTGTTTCCTAGGAATCAAAATTGTCCCTCCAGCTAAGTGTCTTGAGATTCAGAAATCTAAGGAAACTTACAAGGGTTAGGAAGTTCATGAAAGTTACAACATTCACAATGTCCCTACCCAAAGTATGTAACCAACAGGAGATTTCTGGAGTGAGGAGAGGCTCTCTGGTGGAGCTAGCTACAACTTAGAAGGGAGCTTGAAGACTGAATTTTTTACTGATTGGGTAAACCTGTCCTAGGATGGAGTTTTTGGTGGTACAACCTGCCTCTGAGTCACCAATGCTTTCGTTATAACCCCCAATACACTATTTGGTTCTTTCACCTAGACTTGGGTGGAAATGTCTTGCTCTGTTGAGGGTGACTTTTCTGGGGTGAATAGAAACTTGTTTACAACACCCTATGAAATATTATATAGCACATAGCCATACATTTTTGTGTTCTCATTCTTTTTTTCTCCCTTCCTCTCTCTCTCCCCCATCTCTCATCACCCTGGAATTTTAAAGGAGGGATTTTGGTTATACTCACTTTGAATTAACAGAATTTTCTGAGATGCATACAGAGGCAAATAGAACTTCAATTCTGCATGCTTAGTAGTTTAAAAAGGACTCTAAATTGGTTATAAGAACAAATGCAGATTTTAAATGTAGGAAACAGCAACCAGGATGATTTTTAGCATCCTCCCTCTTTTATTTTTTAAATACATTTGATTCTGTCTGACATGTTCTGCCCCATTTTTCTTTCAAGCCTGGTTATGGATGAGGAGAAATAACTGCTGTTTATAGTTGGTGCTTAAATGGACATCATCACATGGTTTGAAGCACAGAACTAAAATTTTCTTAGTAAGAAGTTAAAAAAAAAAGAATTTAAAATTGAACATGGCCAAAATGAATATTATGGATGTTATTTTTTAATGTCCTGGGACCGTTAGACACAATGAGATATGGATATGCTATGGTGTGACTTAAGGTTTGTGATATTAGTTTTGTCTTATTATCAAAACTTTAACATATATTTCAAAATATTTATAGAGACACTACTTTATCCATAAATACAAATTAAGTAGATCATCAATTACCACCATTCAAATTATATTAGTCTTCTTGGCAAAATACAGCAAAAGTAGTGTCAGTACAAGTCAGAGAGAAATTTTTAGGGTAGTTTAAAGATGGCATTAGTAGTGACCACATTTCTCCAAGAAGTTCATCCAGTTGGCCCTGCTGACTAGCTGGCATGGTTACTGGAGACAGTATGGCTCAGCTCTTATATAATTGTCCTTGGTCAAGAGAGAAATTACAGACCAGAGAAGGAAGGTCCTGTCAAGCATTCTTAAGCTAGTCTTGTCAACTGGAAGGGGTATTGAAGGACAATGGTAAACAAGCAAGGATCCATACTGCTTAACTGTTAAACCTTGATAGTTAATATTAAATTAATCAGATAACAACTGAAAGTTTGAGATAGAGAGAACTTTTCCTCATTTGCATTTTAGAGCATTTGTCAGAGTGATAATTAATCCATAATGAGCACATAATGGCCTAAGTAACAACCTGTCTGTGTATCTTTCCATGGAAGGACAATGCCACAGTCATCTATAGCCACCGGAAGCACAGCTTCCTGTGGACTCCTAGTAGGGGATAGGTAGCCAATCTAAGAAGCAATAATTTAGCTGACGAGAGGTAAATACTTTTTATTAATACTTTGTGGGTTTTAGGTAGATATTGTTTGGCTCTATCTATTATGAATAGTGTCCCTTAGTTGAGAGAATAGTCTTTGTTTACTAAGATTTGGCTTCTTAATAACATACTAAGCAGCCCCTAGTTTATGTGGAATTTGCTCTCTCACTCTTACCACTGAGTTCTTGTCTGCAGATGGATGTAGTGTGTGTTCTAAGGATAACCATAGAGTGGTGACACATTTCATAGGCTTTGTGCCCAGCTTCATATATAACAAATGAAAAAAATATGTGAAATGGGTATGTTTATGGACAGTAAAAGGGGAGAAAATGGTAATATCCAAATCCTTAAACACTCAGATATTTCTCCAGCAAATTCTTCTCTAGTCAAGACAGTGGAGAAGGGAAGAGAAAAACCAACACAGAATGAATAGAGCCTCATTGATTTCTCACCTGCTTCCCACCAGTGTTTAGACTGTACTTTTGTCTCTTGGCCCAAAGCATCAGTAATCTCTGAAGCCTACTTAGTCTTGCTAGTATTTATCACATACATCAACCATGAATCCATATATTATCATGTTGAAAATTTGTATGGGTCAACACAACAGAAAGACTTCCAGATACATGAATTGATATCAGTCCATAATCTAGCAGTAACTTCATAAAGATCTATTTTGGTTCATCTAGAAGTGATCTTCCATAAAACACACTCATGTATAATCACTGTCAATATGTCTTTACCAACTCAACTGAAATTGGTTTATAAGATATGATACATTTGTTTTTATACTTACAGGATGCATAGCAAATGAGTAAAGCCTTGGATTTTGAGGCATGGAGTGGCTCATGTTCTCTCTTCTCTGAGAAATATTCTGGGTGCTAGGCATATATTAAAGAAACAGAGACATGTGGTCCTTCATTCACAGAGCCAATATTTTGTTGAGGTAGATGGATATGATCTAGAACCTTCATTAACAATTAACTATAGGGATCTCCATTGTGTAAATATACCACATTTTCTTTATCTATTCTTCAGTAGATGAATATCTAGGTTGTTTCCAGTTTGGGGCTATTACAAATAAAGCTGCTATGAACATAGTTGAGCAAGTGTTCTTGTGATATGGTATAATGCCCTTTGGGTATATGCCAAAGAGTGCCATAGCTGGGTCTTGAGGTAGAGTGATTACTAATTTTCTGAGAAACCATCATATTGATTTCCAAAATGGCTGTACAAGTTTGTACTCCCTTCAGGAATAGAAGAGTGTTCCCCTTGCTCCACATCCTCACCAGCATGAGCTGCCACTTATATTTTTGCTCATAACCATTCTGACAGGTATAAGATGGAATCTCAGAGTCAGTTTGGATAAAGAAAATGTGGTATATTTATGGAGTATTAATCATCTGTTAAAAACCATGACATTGTGAATCTTGCTGGCAAAGGGATGGAACTAGAAAAAAATCATCCTGTGTGAGGTAACCCAAGCCCAGAAAGACAAACACAATATACACTTACTTCAGATAAATATTAGCTGTAAAGAAAAGGATAACCATGCTACAATCCACAGACACAAAGAAGGCTTAAGGTGGGGCCACATGAATCTCACTGCTAAGGGGAAGTAGAATAAACATCACAAGTGGGTGAGATGAGAGGTCTGGATGGGGAGTGGGCATGGGAACAGGGTAGATCAGAGGAGGAGAGGGCGGAGGGAGAGAGTACAGGGAAGATAACTGTTATCAAGTGCATCTCTGGGATGAGCTAGAAACCTAGTGCAATGGAACTCCCAGTAATCTATGATGGTGACTCTATCTAGGACTCATAGCAATGGGAGATACAGAGCCTGAACCCACCATCTCCTGTAACCAGAAAAGAATTTCAGTGGAGGGATTGGAACCCCAACCTAGCCACATAACCTCTGACCTATGTTTTGCCCTGCCTACAAGATATACTGTGACAAAGGTGGTGAAGAAATCATGGGAGTGGCCAACCAAGCATGAGTGGTCCATCTTGAGACTATAGTATGAGAGGGAGCCCACCCCTGACAATACCTGAAGGGTCAGGATCCAGTGGCTGGACAGCACAGAGACCTAGCATAGTACCAAGCATGATCATTGCCTAGCCCAATTGACACCACAGAGGCTTCACCTAGCAATTGATGGAAACAGATGCAGAGACTACAGCCAAACATTAGGCAGACCTTGAAAAATCCTGTGGAAGAGGGCAAGGAAGGATTCCAGGAGAAAGAGAGACCAAGAATATCACAGGAAAACACACACGAGTCAACTAATCTGGGCTCATAGAGACTGAACTGCCAGTCAGCAAGCTTGCATGGGACTGATCTGGGCCCCTTGCACATATGTTGCACTTGTGTGGTCTGGTCTTCATGTGAGACTCCTGTCAGAGGGAGGTGTGTGTGTGTGTGTGTGTGTGTGTGTGTGTGTGTGTGTGAGAGAGAGAGAGAGAGAGAGAGAGAGAGAGAGAGGGAGAGAGAGAGAGAGAGAGAGTTTTCTCTGACTCTGTTGCTTGCTCTTGGGACCCTTTTCTCCTGCTGGGTTGCCTCATCCAGCCTTAATAGGAGAGGAAGTGTCTAGTCTTGTTATAACTTGATATCCTGTGGCTGGTTGATATACATGGAAAACCTGTACTTTTCTGAAGGGAAGGAAGAGGGAGTGGATTGGGTTAGAGGGAGATTTGTGGGAAGAACTGAGAAGAGAGGAGGGAGGGGAAACTGTGGTTATGCTGGAAAAAATTAACTAATTAAATAATAAAAATAAAATAAACCAGTTACCTACAGAGCTCACAGGGAGGGACACTAAGATTTGAGAGTCTTTACAAATGGCAGCCTGAGATATTGGCAGCTCAACATTTTGCAGCTACCTGATGGGTACTGTTAACAGTTGTTTTGACTTACACCTTGGAAATCACAAGACTCTTCTGTTGTCAATATTGCTGGGTCTATGAGTTTCTTCTTGGGGAAAAAGCAGATTATTCTTTACCCTTTAGATCTGAAATATAAAAAAATATTAAAAGACCTAGGAGAAATCTTCTGCTATATATAGTTCATTTACCCAGAAAAACCTTAACAACTGCCCTATATTTATTGAGACTGGGTATTGAGATGGGCTGTCTGTTCTCACAGAGAGGCCTGCTGTCCAGTGGATATTGACAGAGCATAATCCTCAGTTCCAATTAAGATGCTTTGTGAGTCCTGGTATTTGACATGAATACACAGCCAACAATGAGGTGATAAAACACTATCACTCTGAAAGGAAACCCTTGTTTTAAAACCCAGTCTTTTCTCTTTTGCTATGGAAACTCCATTTCAGAGCACACAAAGGAAGGCTTGACAGCCCTGTCCCTGGCTCCAACAGATGCCACAGTGGCCGTTGCTCAAATGTTTCCTTATACCAGTCTATTCTCTTCAGAATCACTCCAAGGAGGAGCCCATTCAGTCATTGTATTGGCACTGTGCATTCACTCAGATAAACAGATTCTTCATTTATTTGTTTGAAAATTATTCAGCAGTAGTTTGACAGTTGTCAACTTGACAATAAATTGATGAACCATCTCATATTTTATGTTACCATTTTCAAATATTCTAACTTTCCTGCGAGTTTTCAAGAACTGTGGCTGATAATTCAGAAGATAAAAAGGTAAAATGTTTTCTTGCAAACATGGGGGCCTGAGTTTGGATCCCTAGCATCCACATAAAAAGTAAAGATCATGGTAGCATACATCTGTAACCCAGCTTTGCGAGCCAGAGAAAGGTGGATACCTGGAACTTGCTGGCCAACAGTCTAGCTGAATTAGTAAGCTCCCAGTTCACTGAGAATCCATGTTTATTTATTTATTTTTTTAAAGATGGAGAGTAGTATGAAAAAAAAGACAAATACTGGATATTGATTGACCTCTGACTACCACATGCATACACATACATCTGCAGAGTACACCTGTACACACACACACACACACACACACACACACACACACACGTGTATGTGTGTGTGTATATATATATATATATATATATATATATATATATATATATATATATATATCCATCAAACAGATACATTTAGATTCAGGTAGTAATAGTGTCTTTGGGTTGAGTATACTTATCATATAGGATTTCCTTACTTTAAAAATAACATAGAATTTCAGGAATATAGAATTAGAATGAATAACTGAAAAGCACAGGTTTTCAGTGAAAGAATATTGAGGCTTACACATTTTTACAACAACATTATTAAGGAAAATTTTAAGAAACTGAAAGATGAAGTGACTTGCCCAAGGCCACAGAGATGATTCAGAGCAATGGCTCTCAACCTTCCTAATGCTATGACATTTTAATACAGTTCCTCATGTTGTGGTGACCCCCAACCATAAAATTATTCTGCTGCTAATTCATACCGGTAACTTTGTTATTGTTATGAATCATAATGTAAATATCTGGCATGCAGGATATCCGATATGAGACCCCTGTGGGGGTTGTGACCAAGAGGGTGAGAACTACTGATGTAGAGGCTTATTTGAGATAAGAGGCTCACACCTGCCCTTTTATCCCTACAACCTATTGTCTTTTCTCTTTTTTAGTGTCAAGGACCACACCAAGTCCTTGCCCATTTAAGACATGAGTTCTACTCCTGAGATAAACCATTCACCTTTGCATAGGATTCAAAGAGCATTGATAATATACTGACTTTAAATAGGAAATCTCACAAAATATGGTTCCATGTAAAACTGTAAAACAAATGAGAGACACATATTCATTAATCGTTTCATTGTTGCAAGATATTCCTTTACACTGAGTGAAGATGTGTCATTGTGATTGGTTTAATAAAGATATGAATGGCCATTAGCTAATCTGGAAGAGGTTATGCAGGACTTCTGGGAACAGAGAGAAAGAAAGCTGGAGTCACTGGCCAGACACAGTGGAAGGAGGATGGTCAGTACAGAGTAAAGGTAACTAAGCTATGTAAAAGAATGTAGATTTTAAAAAATATTCATTAATTTAAGTTATAAGAACTAGTTAGTAACTAAGGTTGAGCTTTCATAATTAATAATAAGTCTCCATGTCATTATTTGTGAGCTGGGGATCCCAAAGAAAAAACTTTCTATACTTCATCTTGATAAACAATGAAATACAATAAGCATCAAATAAGAGTTAAGAATTTAGGGAATTTCAAGAACAAAAGTAGAAAATTACATGAATCTTAAATACTCAGGAGCAACATATTTAGAATCGGAAACCAAAATGCATGGATGCATGGGCTTTATAAATTGCTTGTAGGAAGGGAGTACCCTGAGTAGGGAGCATTGGTCAAATTCTATTTCCAAATGTGAGGACCAATTGCAGGAGTGTATTCTTGGAGTGTAAACAAGCATTGGATTTCCTCATCAGTTGTATTTTTCTCTGTGTTTGAACTTGAGGTTGATGTTTAGTCTTTTTCCCCCTCATGAGACAAGCTGTACCTGAGTTCCAAAAGTAGTTAGTGTTAATTTCTACTTTAAACTTCATGACTCTGGAGGAAAGTGGTCTTGGGAAAACTTTAGAAAATCAGATTAATAACCTTGATTTAAGCAATTCTGTAGGTTCTATCACAAACCACTTGACTCTCTGGATAGTATTTATCTGTGAAAGGAAGATAATAATACATTTAACCCTTCACAGTCTAGGGACTATAAACAGAAGGTCTGTTGAAGTGTTAGCCATAAAGATGGATGGAGAGGGACTCTCAGTGAATAAATATGACCAGTTTTTAACAAACAGAACCCCCATAAACACTTTTTTGTACGTCCCTATAGAACTACTGGGAGCTGAGCTTTGCTACAATTCTCCCATGGTTCTCTGAACTCCAGAAACCATTCTACTTATGTCTGAGCAAGGGTAAACACCTTTGACCATTAAATTCCACACAATCTTTGGTTAAATTATTCAAATCTTTGAACCTGGGTAGACGGTTTATACAGTAAATACTTGTTGAGAATGTGTGAAGAACTGAATTCAGTGCCCCAGAATCTAAATAAAAGGTTACACATGCCTGCAATATGTGCCTGCAGTCACAGTGCTGAGCAGGGAGATATAAAAGATCCTTGGCACTCACTGGCTAGCCAACTTAGCCAAATTGGTGAGCTCCAGGTTCAATGAGAGACTTGCCCCCCCCCCCAAAAAAAAAAATCAACAATAAGATAAAGATCTGTTGAGGATAGCTGGGCAGTGGTGGCACACGCCTTTAGTCCCAGCACTCGGGAGGCAGAGCCAGGTGGATCTCTGTGAGTTCGAGGCCAGCCTGAGCTACCAAGAGAGTTCCAGGAAAGGCACAAAGCTACACAGGGAAACCCTGTCTCGAAAAAACAAAACAAAACAAAACAAAAAAAATATGGTGAGGAAGACAGCAGCAAACTCTGGCCTCTCCCTACACATACACTTATACAAATCATTCAAAAATTAATCACTAGTTGTATTTATTGAGGATCTTGGTCAAAGCCTTGTATCAAGGGTGAGGAAATGGATTTTGGTGCAATCCTATTTACTGAATATGAGCATATTTATAATCTCCAGCTAATAGATCACTGTGTGAGTTCAGAGCCTGAGTCATTTGGTGAGGCAGCTATTATTTGTTGCTTGGAAAATTGTACCTGTAACATACCCATATGAAGACTATCTGAGACCACTGTGTTGAGATTAAACCACCTTAAAAAAAATATGAAACAGAGAGGACTCAAACCCATTGTGTTCGCATTTAAATGTTAGCCATAACGTCAGGCCTTGGCTAAATTAAGTGGTTATTTTGAGGCAGTAAGTTTTAGAGTGGCTTGTTATGTAGCAAGGATGTGGAGGAGGGGCTTAAAGAAGTCTAAAAGTTTATTTCTTATGTATACAGCCTGTATGACTGCAGGCCAGAAGAGGGCACCAGATCTCATTACAGATGGTTGTGAGCCACCATGTGGTTGCTGGGAATTGAACTCAGGACCTCTGGAAGTGCAGTCAGTGTTCTTAACCTCTGAGCCATCTCTCCAGCCCAAGAAGTCTAAAAGATTAAACAATGCTACCTAATGGCATTCTGTTAAAGACACTGAACTCTGTGCGTATGCACAAAAACTATTCAAAGCCACATGGAATAGAATATACAGAAGACACAGCTCTCTGGTAGAGCATGGGCATGGGTCCTGGAGCCACAAGGGATGGCTGATTCTGAGCCTCATTTGTTAAATTTTTCAGAGAAATGTTTTGAAAGTTTCCCTGATTAGTCCAAGAATATTGTAAGAAATTATGTTCATGAAAGAATTTTCTAAACCACAAGTCATTGTAGAAGAAGCAATTAGAAATATGTTTGTTCCTCTATGAGGGTTATTTCATGATAATCTTGTTGAGAGTTTTCTCTTGATAGAGTGAATGGTGTGAGAAAATACTGGGACATACACAATGGCTGTAATGTTGAGAAGGGACATCATAATGTCCTGGGAACGTGAGACTATGCTCACGGTTTATTTTGGATCTGCTTTAATGATAGTATTTTAGCTGTGAGGTGAGCACTGGTTCTTATTTAGTACAAAGCAAATAGAGAATCAGAAGAGATGAGACACCTGCTTTGTAGCTCAGATCCATTTTAGCAGCTTCATTTTTGCTCCAGGCAGAATGATATCTATAGCCTTCTGGATGGAGAACTTTCTGGTGGTTTCCTGATCGCAAGATCATCTGTCACTCACAGAAAAACTTGAGCTACCAAAGCTGAATGAAGAACTCATCTTTTACAGGACTGCCCATAGCCTTTCCCAAGCTTCTCTAGCCCCAGGAGACTTGATCTTCAAATACAGCATGAAACATGCACGACATGGTCAGCTAGTATGCCTTCCTTGCTTCTGTCATTTAAAATGGGATAACTTTCCCCATTAGGGAAACTTCATTGAAGTAAACGTTGGGGCTCACGGTACACAGAGGAGCCTAGGCCAGCTAACTCTGGAACATTCACGGGTGCTAAACTCAGTCAGGAGTAATGACACTAACTCTGAATATCAGGTCTGACTTGCTTCTCTACTTTGCTATTTTTCCTTCTAGCTGACAGCTTATTTTCATACACAGTGTGGAAGTCTCCTCCCCGTGTGGATGATGGTTTCCACTCCCCCACCCCAACTCTTCTAACTAGCTCCCTGATGCCACAGGAATTAATTCTTCCTGTCGTTTTAAATAATGTGACATTGAAATACAATTTTTTAATGTGCTGGCATTTAACGTGTCACAATATTTCAGTTATTTTGCATTCATTTGGGTCTTTCGTGTTGTTACAGCTGCTATGAAAGTCTGACAAAGAGGTGCACTTCCTTCTTCTGTTCCACCATAATTGCTCCTTGCTGCATCTCTGAACCGTAACCATGGCGATCTGCAACATTCATCAGAGGACCTCTTGTTATTTCCCCTGTGCGAATGAAAAACAAAGTGATATAAATATGAGAAGTTTTTAAAAAGGCAGCTTTTTCCTTCTTCCTCCATTTTTCTTTCCTTCTGAATTTTTGGCCCCCACCCCCAATGTGGAAGATCCATTGAAAGAAAATTATGTTTCATAGCTTGAGAGTGTTAATTAATTTTTTTTTTTTAAGAAATGGAGAAATCCTCTATAGAGGATCATTCTGTGGCAGACACACAGAGAGAAAACTCAAGCCATTGACTTCAGGGAGACGGCAGCACTGTCATGAATGAGGAAGGCAGAGACACGGGCTAGTCTTTTCTAAGTTTGACTTAGGACACACCGGAACTCATTTGAGTTTCTTAATATGGGCTTTCATTCCATCATGGAGGCATCTGAGTGGTATTTGGGTGTGCTCTCCCTGTCAGTAAGAACATTGTAAGGACCAGGGCTTTGATGTACTTTAAACCGTTGGCACGATTTCAGATTGAGAGGACATTGGAAGGTCAACTCATTGTCATTCCTCTGTATTTTCTCCTACTCTTTGTGAGTATGTCTTGAAACTTTAGATAAAACAACTGCAAAATTTCTATGATGTGTTCTGTGGTGCCATGCTCTACCGGTCAACCAACAAGGGATTGTTATGTTGCTACACCCAGACCAGCACTGGACTAGTGGACCTATCTAAAACATTGATCAATTCCCAATGGTTCTTTAAGTTTACTACTTTTAGATAAAGGAGTGTTGAATCTTGACTGGAATATTATTTATAAATTTCTTAGGTTGGACTTCAAAACTCTTACCTCACCATGATTTCTCTGATGTTTCCTTTTGCACATCCTTTTGCACTATGACTGTTTTCAATTTATACAGGGTATCTCAGGAAAGAAAGAATCTAGATTGATGTTGATGGGCTTGAGGAACACATTACTAACATTCTCCACAGAGGAAAATTGAGCCAACTAGCACAGACCTGAAGTTTGAGGTGAGTGACTATGGTTGATTGATCACTGTACACCAGAAACAGACAGGCTGGAACCTCATATTCACAGACTTGGGACCCAGCACAAAAAACACCCTGGCACCTGCCACAGGGCTCAGACCATGGAAGTGTGTGGAGTCTCCTCTTCATAAGGGTGAGGATGAAAGGAAGATTCCCCCCTGGCAAACTCCATAATTACAAATTCTCACTGTCTTGGATCCTGGAAAGTTCCTCAATCCTTATAGTTTGGTAGTCCACTTAGCTAGATCTGCATAGTAGTTTTGATTTAGAAAAGGACCTTATATCACCTTCCAATATGCTGTAGAGTACTGTAGCCAGGAGTCACCTTCAGAAGTGTTCTTGCAATCTGCAGATGCATAAGTCTAGACAGAGTCTAAACAGAATTTTGTTGGGTATCAGCTGTAGCCCTACTCCTTGGCCTGCACTGCCAATTGCAGAAAAGGATGCCAGTTCCTGCTACTTCACCTATATGGCTCTACTCTGTCACCTCTAAATGTTTCCTAACTGTGTGTAGATGTCAGGATGGGATGTGAACTCCTAAAGAGAGTACTGTGGCCCTTACCGCTACCTCGCCCCATGCAGCATCTAGATGCATACCATTGACTGGTCAGAATACAAATGCTTCCAGTCCCTCATCATTCTGGGTCTGCCAATGTCAGAGGGCCTTGCCAACAGTTAGCATCATCAAGAATGTTTGAAAAATCCTGTATCTCTCAATAGAGGCACCAGCCCCATGGTAGGAACAATAGCAAATGGAGTAGCTCACACACCCTGTTGTGTGTACTACATTTTCCATTCCTACTAGTATATACAAACTATTACACTGCCTGCAGAGATAGGAGACCATGTATGCTGTAGGTCAACTCCTTTTGAGTTTGTCATTTTAAAGATTTCTCTTATGTTTTTCTCTTTGCTGAACTTGCATAATCCTCATTGTTTTACTACTCAAACTGTGTACCTGTATTATCTTGATTATCACTATGCTTTTCTTACAGTTCTTTGAGGTTTTTAGAGGTCTTTATCTACCATTGTGTAAATATCTATATCTTTGGAATTTATCTGTAGAGACACATTGTGTGTTCTGTGTGCACAGTCATTAATCATAGTCAAAATATGGTAAGAAGACTATAGTGTGGTGCTCAGCTTGATATAAAGTTGTCCTAAAGTATTTGGCACGAAGGTACTAAAAAACAGTAGAAACCTGATCCATAAGATACAACGATCTTAATGTACACATATGAACAATAGGCAAAATTTAAGTTGCTGGGTGAGAATTCTGTAATCAAACTAAGTTTCAGACATGTAAACAAAACTGTTGATAATGATCACTTTCAAGTAAAGAAGATTAGTGTGCCAAAAATAGAGAATATAATATAATGCCTTCAAGAGAATGCTATAACTCTCCAGCAACAAATTCCAAATTTACTGATAATGACAGAAATGCCTGATAAAGAACTTTAAAAAAACTTAAAGAATTGTAAGAAAAACCAAATGAGATGCAAGACAGTAGAGATAAATGATTAAAACAGGAAAAAACAAATTCAGCAAAGAGAAAGTTATAAAAGAACCATACTGGAATCACTGAAATGAAACTCAAAATGAAGTTGAGTGCTTGGTCAGGTAAGGAAAGAATATGTAAAATAAAAGAAAGGCTTTTTGAGAAATCCCAATCAAAACAGAGAATGAGCCGGGTGTTGGTGGCACACGTCTTTAGTCCCAGTACTCGGGAAGCAGAGCCAGGCGGATCTCTGTTAGTTCAAGCCCAGCCTGGTCTCCAAAGTGAGTTCCAGGAAAGGCGCAAGGTGCAAAGCTACACAGAGAAACCCTGTCTCGAAAAACCAAAACCAAAACCAAAACCAAAATAAAAAACAGAGAATGAAATAGGGAAGAAGTTATTTAATACCTATGAGATTCCATTATATGAATAAACATTTTCATTTTTGAATATTCAACAGGAAGAGGAGAATTTAGTAAAATAGAAAATACATCCAACAAACTTACATCAGAAAACTTTTCTAATCTTGAGAAAAACATTGACCTCTGTAATCAGTTATTTTTCTGTTGCTATGAGAAATACTCTAACCAAAGCAACTTAAGGGGGAAAGGATACGCTTTGGTTCCCAGTTTCAGGATATAATTTATCATTGTAGGCAAGTCAAGGTAGTTGGAGACATTGTATCCACATTCAATAAGCAAAGAAAGATCAATGCCTGTACTCGGCTCACTTTCTCTAGCCCAGGGAAGGATGCTGCCCATAGTGGTTAGGTCTTCCCACCTCAAGTAATCAAATCAACATTATCCCTCACAAATCCACTCAGAGAACAGTCTAAGAAAGGGATAACCTTTCACAGATGTTACCTGAGTTCAGATCCCAGTATACTCACAAAGCCTGGATGTGGTGGCATGTGACTATAACTCCACCACTGCTCAGGAGACAGAGATTCTGGCAGAGGGAACTTACTGGCCAGCCAGTCTGGGTGAAATGGGAAATTCGAGATTCAGTGTGAGAATCTCAAAAAACAAAAACAAAAACAAAAACAAAAACAAAAACAAAAAAACAAAACAAGGTAGAGAGTGATAGAAGAAGACATCCAATATCCACCTTTGTGTTTCACATACATGTGGACCATCCGTCCAATACAAACACAGAGGAACTTGAATAGGCCAATAACAGGCAATGAAATTAAACCTAGGATAAGATGACTTTACTGTTAAATTTCCCTGTATTAAAGAATAGTAGGCCCATTAAGCTATTTCAAAGAATTAAAAGGAAAGGACTGTTTCCATGTTGATTGGTGAGTTCTTATCCATCTTGCTGCCAAACCCAGCTATAAATACAATGATACAATGAAACTTAAGATGAATATATTTTATGAACATAGATATTTTTACAAATAGCTTAATATTAGACATTTGAGTTCAGTAGACTATAAACAGATTTCTGGGGCAGGAGAGATGGCTCAGTGGTTAGTAACACAGACTGCTGTTACAGAAGACCTGAGTATGGTTCCTAGTGCCCATAACTATCTTCATAACCACCTGTAATTCCAGCCCTAGGAAATCAGAAATTGTCTTCCTCACTCAATGGACACATACACTCGTGTGAGCATATAACCACATATAGACAAATACACATATACATCATTAAAACTTCTCTTTTCCATGATCATGCTAGCTTCAACTTAGAGGTGAAATGACAGTATCAGGCCACACAAAGTAATAAACATAAAATCTCACCTTAAGAGAATGGCTTAAAAATTATAAAATTACATTAATAGAAAAGAAAAGATTAAATATAAAGGCATAGTACCTCACCATAGTAAGGTAAACTTACAACCAAAACAAGTAGACTTTGGAAAGCTGCAATAACTTCCTGTAAGATTCAGAACAATGTAAAGGTGTGTGTTTTCACTATTCTTACTGATTGTAGACTTTTATCTAGACAAATCAAGTAAAGGAAAAATATATGATACAAATTCAAAGAGAACAGTGAACTTATCCTTATTTACATGTCATTGTCCTTTGCATAGCAAAAATCTGCAGACTTCAAAAAACACTGTTATAACTGATAGGTGAATTTAGTGAAGTTGCAGAATAGGAAAACCAATGTTCAACATTGTTTTCAATATAGCAGTAAATAATATGCTGTGAAAGAAATCATGAAAGCAATCCAATTCAAATTTATTAAGACAAAAAGATGGAGATGTTCCTTATATTCATATATTAGAGCCATTAATATTGTTAAATGTCTATAGTGTTCAAAGGAATTCTAAGATTTCAGTAAAATCCCCAACCACAATACCAATGGCATTTTTCACAGAAGTAGACAAAATAATTCCAAATTAAATAGGAAAGTAGAACAATAAGGATACCAAATTGTCAAAGCCATATCAAGTAGCTCAACAAAGATGTAGGCATTTTAATATAAGACTTTGAGACCCAACAGTCACTCTAGCCAACAGAGCATGACATTGACAGAAGTAGACACAGGGACCAATGGAAAATAATTCAGCTTGTAGAAGCCAACTCATGTGTCTACAGCCAAATGGTCCTTGACAAAAGTGGCCAAAGCAAGCACTGAAGAGAAGACGTCCTGTTTGTGAGATGGTGCTGTGGAAGCTGGAGTCCCACACACAATTGATTGAAGCTGGGTTCCTTTCTTTCATCCTTTACAAAATCACCTTCACACAGGTGAGAGACCTGAAGCTCTGAAACTCTGAAACTCAAAGTACTGTCAAAAAGCATATGGGGAACAAGTGAGGACCTCAGCACAAGCAATTCTTTCCAAAGTATAGGAAACAAGATGGCTTCAAACTAAAAAGCTTCTTCATAGCAAAAAGGCAACCCAGAGAACAGAAGATACTCAAGAACCATTCACTGGGCAGAAAGTTAAACTACAGAGTATATGAGAAACAAAGAAGCCAGAACGCAAAGAGGAAAAGAAATCAAAGGAATCGGTTTAAAAATGGGTAAGTTATTTTTATCACCACTACATAAAAAAGGTGTAAAGAGTCAACAAGTATACAAAACATTCTCAGGGCTGGAGAGATGACTCAGCAGCTCAGAGCACTGTCTGCTCTTGCAAAGGACCCAGTTCAATCGTCAGCACCTATATGATGGCTTACAACCATTTGGAATTCAAGTTCCATGGGATCAGATGAGTTTGTCTGGTCTCTGTAGGAAATGCATACATATGGTGCACAGACATATATGAAAACAAAACCCATATGCACATTTTTTTAAATCTCAATGTCACTCTTTCAGGGAAATGGAAATCAAAGATAAAGTGAGACATCGTTTCTCCTCAGTAGAATGACTATTACCTTAAGCACACACACAAACAAACACACACACACACACACACACACACAGACAGAGAGAGAGAGAGAGAGAGAGAGAGAGAGAGAGAGAGAGAGAGAGAGAGCATGATGGTGAAGAAGTAAGAATAAAATATCTCTTAAACTACTGGCACAAATACAAATCAGAACCACTATTATGGCTGACAGTAAGGAAGTTAATATTTTCAAGGATTTTCAAGGATCTGTGTCAGTGTATGCTATGTATGTGCAGGTGTCAACGGAGGCCAGAAGAGTGTATTTAATTTTCTGAGCTAAATTACAGGCCATTGTAAGCTACACAATGGGATGCTGGGAACCAAATTCTAGTCCTCTAGAAGAATAGCAAATGGTATTAATAGCTGAGGCATCTCTTTAGCCCCCAAAGTTTTATTTAAATGAAAACTTGATTTACCATATGACCCAGCTACCTCACTTTTTGATTGCTGTATTTGTTCTTCAGACTTTTGAATTGGTGAGATAAACATATGTGAGAAAATAACTTAAGGAAGTAAGGATCGTCAAAGTTGGAGCTTTGGTGGAGCAGAGCAATTCACATCTATGATTGGGAGAATTCCTCTTTTAAAGAGTTGTCTCCTTCCATGTTTCCATCCATACGGCCCCCAGCCTGGAGAAGTATACTGCACACATGTAGGTGGGTCTTCTCCCTTTAGTTAATTCTCCCTCAAAACTCTATCAGAAACATGCCCCAAATTGGGTTTTACTAATCTAGATGTTCTTCAATTTCAATCATGTTAATAATGCTGATTCTCCACCAGAAGTCCACCCTTGTCACTTTGATTCATAAACATAACTTCTGAGACAATTGTATCCAAGCCCAAACCCAAAGGCCCTTTTCAATATCATAAAGCAAATGGTCTTTAGTCCACCTCTAAAAGTCGCAGTCATCTTCAACAGTTCCAACATTATTGAAGTCCAGGTCTTCCTTGTAGTTCACATCATTCTCAGAGCTGCATCCACTGCCCTCCTAGAGGCTGCTTGCTGGTACTCTGACCTCAGTGTACATCACCAGATCCTCCTTTGGAAGGTGGATACAGGCTTCCCTGAGCCTCTGTGTGAATGTAAGGCAGTACTAGCTGGGCCCTTTAGATTAGGGCTGCCTGTGGCCTCTGGATACCTGCAAAACTGAACATTGGCAGACATTCTCCTGATTGGCTCTGTGTAAACAGGGTTCTCTTGAACTTTCTTCTAAAAAGTCAAAGTCTTTAGAAAGAGAAAAAATTATTCATGCTCTTGAGCCATTGATGACCAGGTAAGTTTAGCCAATCCAAAACACACCCAACATATCATACCTATTTTTCAATGTCAAGGACCTAACATCTCTTAATGGTTCTAGTCTTCTTACCAGCCATGCGTTCTTCATCACACAATTCACACCCAATTGTTTTCTGGGAAAGCATGTTTTATAAAGTACTTTTGCTTGCCATTTGTACTTTAAGCTTGTCTAAAAGATGCCAGCAATATCTATGTTCCAGCCTGAATGTGGGATTACACTGTATTCCCTGCACAAGACTTACTCATCCACCACCTTCAATTTCAACTTCCTAGGAAGTTTCATACCATGAAAATATATCAATGAATTTTTGTCAAACTACAGCAAGAACAGCATCTAAACTAGTCCCCATTACACTTGACAATCTCTTTTGAAACCTTGTGAGCACAGAAGTTATGGTTCACATTTTTATCTCCATTCTGGTCTTCTGAGCTCCATCAGAATCACCTTTATTTAAAGCACCTGAGGTAAATGAAACCTCTCTTCCCATATATCTCTAACTTCTTCTCATGAATCTGTTCCAAAGGCTTTTTCACCACATGGCCAGGTAGCCATGGAAATGGCTTCCCTCCTAGTACCAGTTCTTTATGTTATTCAGACTTCTGTAGTATATTAACAAAAATACCAAAGAACACAGCTTCAAGGGGGAAGAATATTCCCCACATAAAAAATAAAATAAAATAATAAAAAAAACCTAGAAAGAAATGCGAGATATGAAGCCAAAAAGGTTAAAGCTTTCTTTAATGAGAGTAATTAAGTTGGGGAACAGGAGAAATAAAGTTGATTCATAATAAACACACACACACACACACACACACACACACACACACACACACACACAATGTGGCCATAAGTACACTTTTGAAAACAGAGTCAAGCCTTAGCCAAAATAAAGTGTTTCCATTAAAAAGGAAGGGTAATGAATTAAAAGAAATTTTCAGTTATCAGTAGGACTCAGAAACTACAACAGTACAGTGGAGTGCCAAACACCCAACAACAACTTTCTCCAACCCCAACCTTAGTTCTTTTTCTGCATGATAGGTCTGCAGTCACTCACTGCAGTATTTTTTTTCTCTCTTTATCAGCCTATTGGTAGACCCATGTTCAATACTCTAATTCCTCATGGAAGGGGGCATGATTTGACTTCTTGGTTTGAGGGGTAAAGCCCAGAGATGGAATCTAAGGGATTATTCTGCAACATTAGCTGTGGCTGGGGAAAGCAGAGGCAGTATAGGAAACTTGCCAGTGAAGAGTCAAAGGGTCCCAAACAGAAATCAAATGATATCTACTAATGAAAAGTGTTTGGAGAGATGCAGAATCCTGCAAGCCAGCTACCATCGAAACAAATTCCAGACTGAATCAATAAAGTGTACAAAAACATGCAAATACTAGACAGGAATGAGAAAATGGTTTCTAAAAACCTTTGGATAGTAAGAAACAGTATAAGAATTTAATTAAAGGAAAAAATACCAATAGAGTTGACCACATAGTATCTATATTCTCTTTGAAGAAACTAACAGATAATATAGAGGAAAAATACTTTGTAACTGTATATGACAAAATTGAAATAAAAATTAATATACAAATTAATCATATTATTCATAAGTGGGGAAAACAACCTTTAGAGAAAAAATATAGGCAAAGGGTTTCAATGTAAATTCATAGAAAAGATCATTTCCTCAAATCTCATTGTCATTTTATCAACACTGCTCTAATCAAAGAAATGCAAGGTATAAAGATGCAATATCATGGGGAAGACCACAAATCATAAAAATTGAGATGTTGTTTGGTGAGCTACACATAACAAAAAAGTTAAGATAAAAATAACATAATTTTTGTAGGAAAAAAGTGATTCCACATACAAAATATTCAGAAAACTTATGTTGCTTGCCTTTTTAACTTGAATGAGCATGTCTGTCTCTGGCTGGAGTATTGGAACACTTGTTTCATAGTTAGTGGTGTTATTGTGGGGGTGGGGTTAGAAGGTACAGCTTTCTGGAAGAAGTGTATCCTTAGAGGCAGGATTTCGGGATTTCTGAAAGCCTGGCACCATTTTCAGTTTATTCACTGCTTTGTGCTTGCATTTTGAAGATGTGAGCTCTCAGCTTCCTTTCCGTGCCCCCTAGGCATACTGCTTGCTGCTCTGCCTCCCTGCAATGAAGGACTCTTATTTCTCTGAGGTCATAAGCTAATATAAACTTTTTATTATATACGTTTTTTTTGGTCGTGATATTTTCTCACAATAGAAAAGTAACTAATATGTTATGAATCTACTTTTTAAGTGAGAAGTCTATAGTTAACACACCTTGGAAAAATTCTCACATCAGCTATTGACTACCTGTTCAATATCATCTGTCTTGTGCTAGGGGATCTCAGCAAATGAGTTTCAATTTTTGACCCGTGTCATTTCCAGAGAGACCTTGAGGTCCATACTCTTTGAGTGGTCGAAAGGAAGGCAGTATGCAGCTTCACATAACAACAACAGCAACGTAGCATTGAAATAGCCATGTAAGTCTGGTCTTCACTAGAAGTATTGGTCCTCATTTACAACCTCCCAGTCTTTAGAAATAAAAGTAATACAAATTCCAATTCTATGTTACAACATGAGAAATTTTAGAATGGTTTATAATAAAAAACATAGTGGTACATTCTTAGCATCAAAAACACAAACACATATAAATTATGTGATATGCATAATACATATATTGTATAATATATAACTATATAACTATGTGTGTGTGTGTGTGCGTGCGTGCGTGTGTGTGTGTGTGTGTGTGTGTGTGTGTGTGTGTGTGCCTGTATTCACAGATTGATGAAGGGATAGATCTTGGCCTATGAGAGTTCTAATCTTACTTTAACTGAAGTAAAACTGGACCACTGATCAATATCTTTTGGTTGAAAATAAACAGTGAAGACAGCACTAAAGGAAAGAATATCTAAGCTTACAATAGGAAAGCTTTAAAACATTTGAAACATTTTCTAAAACATGAACCTACTTCTAGGAATTCTCTTGATCTTTACTTCTAATAATTAAGGAAAAATAAAAAATTCTTTATTGAAAAATCTATTATGCCAAATTGATTGAAGCACACATTGACCAGTTTGTCAGAAAAAATCAAAATAAAAGATATTATTTTCTGTAGATAAATGGTGCCTTATATTTTTTTAATTGTCAACAAAATCCCAATTTATGCTATTTATGATGTAATTATCTAGATGAGAAAAATGCGAAATGTATATTGTACTCTTGCTGTTCCAAACATAAGTAACATGACTTTTTCTTAACTAACTTCTAACTTAAAATTATTTTCAAATTGATTTTATTCACTAACATCCACATGATATGGACCCTGTATACCTCTGATACTTATTTCACAAATGAAATGAGAAAGTTAAATTAACTTTTGTATCCCAATGTTTCTAAAATTTAGTCTGTTATATATGGAATATTTAATGTTTTGTACTGATTTATAGACATAGTTTTTTTCTAAAGTCAACTGATTTATTCCTCCCAAGCTCTTCATGGTCTACACTTGGGGTTTTCCTTACAAGTTTGTTTTGTGAATATGAGCCTTTCATGAGACACTGTGTGAGCTTCGTCATCCAGGAAAGTCTGGCAGCCTAGAATTTCCTAGTATTCCAAGTACAGATACCAAGTTTTTATTCTTTTCTCCAAGTTGGGTGAATGTTGAGACATTTGGATGAAGAGAGTACATTAAATACTTAATACAGTGCTATTCAGCATTTGAAGTTATATTCAAGGATCACCAGAGACAAATCAAAACATTAAACTAACTTTCAAAGCTAAGGCTTTGGTTTATCAAGTGAAACTCTTAAGGTAAATCGCTGACAATAGCAAGTAGGAGGTAAAAAGAGTTTTCTCCCTTATGTAAGAGTCTTGTGGGAGGCCACTCATTCAGCTTGTGCTTACATAGGAGAGCATTTATTTTATTCTCCACCCCAGAACGATGCTGGCTGAGTAGTGAAAAATGACAGGTCCTTTTGTGCAGCCTTGAAGCAGAGTGTGAAGAGGCTTTTGAAGAACTTGAGGTGGGAACTGGAGAGCTTGAAGATGGTATGTGAACCAAGTGGGGTTTCTGCATTCATCCAGAGAAAGAAAAGGCAAGGGAATAAGGAGGCAAATGCTCTCTGAGATGAATTAACTGGCAGAGTTTAAGGGGACCAAAACTAAACAGTTTTACTATGGACCCATAGATACTGAAGGGAAGAAAGTGAATTTGCATGACATGCATAGGTCTTGTCCTGAGAGGACTCTTGCCAGGACATCAGCACTGCAAGGACCTGCTGTGAAGCTGGAGTATACTATGTGGGCCCAAGACAAGCCAGAGCACACAGAATCCAACAGGAAATGCTTCGTACAGAAAGTCACTGAGAAATTCTCACAACCTGGACCTCCCACTTCTGGATTTGCATCAGGAACTGATGGGAACATGAAAATGGGTCCTTATGTTCACTGCAGCTTTGGCCACACTAGCCAAAATGTAGAGACAACCTATATGTCAATCGCTATATGAAAATATGAGTATATACTTAGAAATTGAAATGCTATTATTCAGTCTTAAAAAAAGAGAAATTCTGTCATTTGTGACAGCAAAGATAAATTTATATAATATTTAAAAATGAATAAAATTAGGCAGAGAAAGAAAAGATAAATCACATAAGATATTACACACAGCATCTATTGAACTCATAAAATAAATGTAGAACAGTTATTAGAGAGTTATTAGGGAGTAAGGAGTGGGAGAATGAAGATATCCTGATCAAAGAATGAATCTTCAGGTATACATAAGATATGGGTGTTGAAATATATTACAAAGTAAAATGGCTGTAGTCTATAATGATGTATTATATATTTCAGGATGCATCAGTACATTTCAAATGTCTCCATAGAAATGATGGATTAAGTGAGGTGATATTAATTAGCTTGATTTAATTATTGTACAATCTATACATGTATCAATATGTTACCTGTTATATATATATATATATATATATATATATTATATATTATATATGCATATATATACACACAATTATGACTTAACAATCAAAATTAAGAGTTTTTTAAGGATGAGATAAAGTTTTCTTTACTTATGTAAAAGCTAAGCTGTGTTAAAAGGGTCTACTGACAAGGAGTCTTCCCAGGGTTCTGAGCAATTGCTCACATGAGGCTTCTATAAGAGTATAGAGTCTAATGTCCACTATCCTGTAGCCCATGATTCCGGACCCCAGTGCTAGCCACTAATTCCTCCACATTGAGGATGGGGACTCAGAAGCTGTAGTGGAAGACCCTAGTTTCCATGGATTTGGTCCTTTCCTAAGCTCCTGTACAGGGTTTTTCTAGATTGAGTTCCTGGAGTCTGAGGTCCTCTGTCTAAATCTGTATCTGAGTTTGCATCCTCACTGTGTTGCCCCATGTGGAGCAATAATTCCTCTGAGGGAGGGCTGGCCACCCTGATCTGTGTTGAGGACAAATACTTTCCTTTCCACATGATCCCTATTGACATTTCTTGAGCTTCCTGAAATATATTTCAAATAGCTACACATGGGCATTCAGAATGACAATGGTTTAATACTCTTAATATTGGGGGTAGAAGATATGATCTCAAAGAGAACAGTCCTGCTCTTGTTTATATCATAAGGGAAGGAGGTGGGGTCTCTTCTTTGTCTCAGACCCTCAGAATTTAAACCTAATGAGATGTTACAAGCTCTAAGCTGTGGTCTCGATAGTTGGCTTTAGACTTAAGCTTCCTAAACCATAGGTTATGAGCCTATATTGGTTTCTAATACTGAATGCAGAAGGCTATGGGGAAAAAACAAAACAAAACAAAACAAAACAAAAACCAAAAAATAAAAAACACTGGGCAAGAACAAAAGGTTTGTGAATGACCAACAATAAATGATTTCTAAAGCAAATGCTTAGATAATTGGAGGTGTTTCTGATAGTTCATGTCCATGTTGTATTAACAGCTTCACTGAACTCTTGGTTCTGAACACATGACATGCCCACTTTGAACTGTGTGTACTGTCATGCCAGCAGTTGCTGCCTGAATACCTCAGTTCAGGTTTGAGACTAATGTATGTTATCAATGGAGATCTATTTTAAGATTTAGAAAAATGTATGCGCATATGAGTATCCATATGCCACATATGTGAATAAAGTTAGAAGATGGTGTGGAATTCCCTGGAGTTACAGGAAGTTGTAAGCTGCCTGATGTGGTTGCTGGGAAGGCATCCTCTGTAAGAGTAATAAGCAGTCTTAACTGATGAACCATCTCTCCAAGCCCAGAATTGCAAGGTTTTTTAAAAGAGTTATTGTACATACAAACCTTTCTGTTCTTATAGAAACATATTGGTATAATTATGGAAAACAAAGAATTTTAATACTTTCCTAATGTCATTCATCAGCATGTAAGTCTAAAATTAGTATGTCTTTGGATTATATCATGTTTAAATATTTGGTTTTAAAAATTGCTGCTAGAGTTGTTGACTTGAGTTTTATAAATAATACTTAAATGAATTTTGGCTTGAAAATATGACAGAATTTCCAACAATTTCTAAAATCGTCCTAAACTTACTTCTGTCATTTTATATTATGTATTTATGCAAAGTGGTGTTCTTGGCATTAATGATTATAAACCAAAATATTGATCAATTCTAAAATATGTTGTCTATATCATGTAGTAACAAATATTTAGCCAGAATTTAATTCTTTAAGTAAAAATAAACAAGCACATCCATCTCATTAGAATGTAAATTTTCTTTCAACCTTAATAAAGAAACTTGTATGTATATCAGAAATATGTTAAAATGAGTTTCCTTATTACTTATTATCATAAACATTTGATTTGCTTGCCTATTTTGTGTACCTACTACTGTGGTTTGAGTGTGCAACATCTCTCATTAGCTTATATGTGTGAACATTTATCCCAGCCTATTTGGGAAGGGTGTGGGGCCTTTAGGAGGCAGAACTTCACAGGGGGAACTATGTCACTGGGGGTGGGCTTTGGAGCTTTATAGCCCAGCCCCACTTCTGTCCATTTTCTGTTTCCTGAGTTCAGACGTAATGTCATCAGTCAGCCTTTGGCCTCAGCCACCAAGTCTTCTCTGCCTGAAGCCATGCCTCCCAGATCACGAAGAAATGATTCCCTCAAACTATGAACCATAATAAACCTTTTCTGCCTCAAGTTGCTTTTCTCAAGCTATTGCAGGAGAACATCAGGAAAAGTAATGAATGCACCTATACATCCTAAGATGTGTAAAAATTTCTTGGGTGAAAAGGATTATAAGTAGAAATAATTTTAAAAGTAAGGAGTGGGTTTGGGGTAAGAGCAATTAGAATGCAACACACACACACACACACACACACACACAAAGTACGTGTGCTCAGGCAAGTGCTTGTGCTTTTGGGGCCTAAAGAAATGGCTCAAGAGTGTTTACTGCCCTTCTTGAGGTGCTCTGGTCAGGATTTGAACGAAGTGAATGTCAGCTAGTGACATCATTGAACCAAAGGTAATTGCACCTTTTGAGCCAATTTGTCTCATGGCCAGAAGGTGAAGCAAAGCAGGAGGTGTAGGGCTGTGAGTTCAGATGGCTGCCATGTTCTAGGACTTGGTGGTGTACTGAAGCAAGTGAAGAGCTTGATATAAACAGAAGCCAGGTGAACCCAGTGCAGTGAACACAGAGGGAGCAGAACATGGAGACACCAGCCTCCAGTTTTGAGAACCAGGATTTAGAGTTGGGAGCCAGCAGAGATGTAAGGTAAAGTATGAGACTGGGAGCTGTACAGAAAGAGTACAGAGCTGACTATGTATAAGAAAGAATATATATATATATATATATATATATATATATATATATATATATATATATATATACACACACACATATATATATATACATATACATATATACATATACATATACACATATACATATATATGTATATATATATAAAATTTTCAAATTAATTCAACATATATCTTTCCTTATATAGAACATAAAAGGGCATGGAGTACTCCTGCTCTAAATTAGACTTGGGTTACCCATGCTTACCAACTGGAAGGGATTGCTG
Source organism: Onychomys torridus (assembly GCF_903995425.1). Taxonomy (NCBI): domain Eukaryota; kingdom Metazoa; phylum Chordata; class Mammalia; order Rodentia; family Cricetidae; genus Onychomys; species Onychomys torridus. The sequence goes on along the minus strand of NC_050443.1, from coordinate 52,462,806 downwards.
GAATGCGGTCAGGGATCACTAAGGTTAGGTTTACCCAGCTGCTGGAAGGTTCTCACACTTTCCTTCATTGTTTCTGTTTCAATCAGCCTTCATCAAGATGAAACTGGAGCTGCCAGGCTGGACTATGGCAAAGGTTTCTGTCTAAGAGTCTTTCCAAATTTTGACTCTTGATTTCTCAGAAGTAGTAGACACTGCCAGTAAGATTTCTGCCTTCTTAAAAAACACGTTCCTGGCCCAGCAAGTTCGGATGCATATTGGACACCTAGTGTTTTGCTTCTGTTAAAGTCTCCCCTTTGTTGGTTTCTAACAACACAAAGCAGAAAACACAGAGGCACAAAGCAGAGTGTGAGCTATCAAAGGCTGCCCTGGCTTCTCTCTTCACAGTACACTGGGAGATGCCATGTGGTGCAAGGCACTCATTTGCAGGTATAAAAATCTGTAAAATTGTGCTCGAAAATTAAAAAATTTTAATTAGAAGGCAGCATCTGTGAACCTTTTGCTGGAAGCCACTGCTCCTTTCTCTTTTTTTTTCCCTGACAAATTAGCCTAGCTTTGTAGCCCCTTATCCCCACCCGACCATGTCGGAGCTTGTAAAACAGCCCTGTCTCCCCTTGCTATGTGCCTGTAACAGTCAGAGATCTCCCTACTTAATATTTAACAAGCTACTGACGCCTCCTGGAAAAATTTTGAGAAATATTAGAGCCATGTCTTCCTTCACACATGCTCTCTGCTACCCTGTTCTCCATCTAATCCCTTATTTCCAGAAGCAGCATGAATCTAGACTGGATGCTGACTTCTGAGGAATGCGTCACTCCTGAAGCCCTACTCTCTGTTGTTTGAAACAGTATCATCTACCCCAGTAGCCAATTTGAGCAGCCACAGGCAACATATTTTTTTCTTAATTTCAAGTTGGAGATATTTTATCAGTTGCAAAATAAAAATTTAAAAACCCTGCCTAATAATGAGAGTCTTACACAACCTTGGCAGACATGTTCTGAGGCACTTTGAGTAGGAGTTGAATGAAGGGACTTTCAGCTAGTGGCATCATTGGACTAAAGGTCCAGTGCACATTTGAATCAATTAGTCTCATGGCCGGAAGGTGAGGCAGAGGTGGAGGTGGAGGGCTGTGAGTTCAGATGGCTGCCATGTCCTAGGACTTGTTGGTGTACTGAAGCAGGTGAAGAGCTGGATATAAACAGAAGCCAGGTGAATCCAGTTCAGTGAACACAGAGAGAGCAGAAGATGGAGACACCAGTCTCCAGTTTTGAGAACCAGGATTTAGAGTTGGGAGCCAGCAGAGATGTAAGGTAAAGTATGAGACTGGGAGCTGTACAGAGAGAGTACAGTGCTGACCATGCAGAAGACAGGGGTTGGGATTTCACAGTGGGTTTTTAGAAATATGACAACATGGTGATTAATTGATTTACTTATGCCCCAGATCCAAAGATCATGAAGTCCTTATAGGGTACTTCTGATTGCAATTTTTTTTTGGCAGTGGGTGGGGGACAGAGTCTGACAGATATCCAAGTTAAGATGAAGTCATTATGGCTGTCTCCAATCCACTAGGCTGGGTGGTGTCTGTATAAAAACAGGAATCAGAGTAGGGCTCATGAGTCCTCACTCCTTCCAGAAGAGCTATTGTCTTGTAATAGTTCTGGGAGAAGAGGTGTTCACTGTCTTCAGTGGGGTAGCCATTGGTAAGTTGCCCATGATCCAATAAATAACCTTACACCTATACCCATGCAAGCAACTCTAATTAAGCCTTAAAATAAATAAATAAAAGACATTGAAGTGGGAGGGGACCAGTTGGGAAGAAGAAGGGGGTCATCAGGAGTAGGAAGGGCAATTTTGAGTGTGTGTGAAGATGATCACAGTGTATTGTATATATTTCTAAAACTGTAAACAAACAGGAAAACCATGAGGAAGCTCAGTTCTAGAGGCTGACACAGAAGACAACATTTTACAGGCAAGGAGGCAGAGAAGGAGGTGGTGAATCTATAACCATGGAAATGCCAGAAGGTACTAGAAAAAATAACACAAGAGGAACTAGGAAACTACAAGAGCTCAGACAGTCAGGGAACAACAGTTCCTGGTAGATGTCTGTAGGGTCCCCCCTCTTTTGGAGGCCCATTACCCAGCTTCCCAATAAATACACAGAGACTTATTCTTATGATTGACTGGCCTTAGCTTAGCTTGTTTCTAGGCAGCTTTTCTAACTTAAAGTAACCCATTTTTCTTCTATGTTTTTCCTCTGGACATTATTACTTTCTTTATTCTATATAACGTTCCTTCTTACTTTGTGGCTGGCTGTGTTGCTGGGTGGCTGTCCCCTGGAATCCTCCTCTCCTTCTCCTTTTATTGCTTTTCCTCTTCTCTGGATTTCTCCTCCTCTTTATTCTCTCTTCCTGCCAGCCCCACCTGTTTCTCTCTCCTGCCTAGCTATGGGCTGTTCAGCTCTTTATTAGACCAATCTGGTGTTTCAGACAGGCACAGTAACACAGCTTCACAAAGTTAAATAAATGCAGCAACCTTTACATCATTAAAGCAAATGTTCTACAGTATAAAAGAATATAATACCTTTTAAACTAATATTCCACAACAGATGCCTCAGAAGGAATGAAACACACTGACACTTTTATGTCTTGTATCTTTCAGAACTGTAAAAAACTTACATTTCTCAACTGAATCACTAACTCTGTAATCCACTGTAATGGTAGCCCTAACAAAGTAACACATTAGGTATTGCCCAAAGGCAGACATGGCTGGACTCAAAATTTCTAGTCTCATCCCTCTTTAGTAGAGGAATTTAAGCTATTGGCCAGCTACTCAGCCCCCTGAATACACGCTCACCTTTGTCACATTCTTCGCTACTCCGCTCCTACATTTCTTATGTTCCTCTGCGGTGGCTCATTCCTTCCTGGAGGCAAGTGGAGGCTCATGATTCTCAGGTAGTAAAGAAAGCATGATGTGTCTGGGAAAGCAAAACGTGAAAGGTTCTTGAGGGCATCTTCACAGCTTTATAGATTGTTGTAGGCCAACTGCTGGTGGAAGGGATTGACCTCCAGGCAGTGAGAGGGAATTCTTGGACCTTTTGAGCTGCCTGCAAGCTAGGCAGAGAGCTCCGGGATTATAACTTTTATGAGTCATCACCCTTGTAGAGACTGGCTTTTTGGTGATGTGGCTGCTGTGGGGTCATTCGTGATTCTGTAAGTAACCTCTCCCACACATTCCTGCTGGTAACCCTAATAAAAACTCATTGGCTGGATTTAGATGCAATGCTTATGTTGGTCTGTCATGCATTCCTTCTCTAGGATGAGTAGGTATGTATGTTGCATCTCTCCAGGAAACGTCTCTCACAAAACACCCTATGCAGAATTATTACTGCAGATGACTGCAGGAGCTTCTTAAAAGAAAGGGTTAGGACTAGTATTGCAGGCCTGTGTAACACCTGCTAATTGGGAAGCTGAGGAAGGAAGATAGCAAGTTCAAGACCTGCCTAAGCACAATAGTAAGATCACATCTCAAAGTACACAATGAAAAAGTGAGTTAAAGGTACAGCTGGATGGTAGAACTCTTGCTTACTATGGAGGTTTGAATGAGGATGTTCCCTATAGGCTTCAGCATTTTTGTGCTTGGTGGCACTGTTTGGGAAAGCTTATGAGATGTGGCTTTGCTGGGAGAAGTATGTCACTGGGGACAGGCTTTGAGGATTTAAAGACTTGCAGCATTTCCACTTTGCTCTGTTTCTTGCTTGCCATTCTAGATGTAAATTCTGAGCTGTTCAAGCTGCCATGCCTCACGGATGACATGTTACCCCACCCTGGTAGTGACTCTTATTCCTCTGGAACCCTAAGCCTAAATAAACCCTTCCTTCTATAAATTGCCTTGGTCATGGTATTTTATCAGCAATTGAAAAATGACTTGTACACCTAGCCTATGTTAGTCCATAGGTTGAGTCTCCAGCACTATAGAAACAACAATCAAAGGAGCAGTAAAAATTCATTATTTTGGCCCAGTACGCATTTGTATTCTTCTGAGAACCCATTCATCTGTAATGAGGCCCTAGAAGTTGCACTTACGTGCATGGTAACAAGAGATGTGTCCAGGAACCCTGCCACTCTTGGACCTACCATTGTCCTAGACTTTTTTTTTTTACTTGCAAAAATACTCAAGAGAACCAATTTACAAGGAGGAAAGTATTATTTCACTCAGAGTTTCAGAGGTCCTTGTCTGTGGTTAGGTAGTACTGTTGTTTCTGGGCCTGAGATGAGGCAGAACATTATGCCGAGAGCTGTTTAACTCATGATGGTAAGGAATCAGGGCAGCCTTCAAAGACACACCCTCAGACATCTACTTACCCAACTATTCAAAAGTTGCTAGTACTACTCCATGTAGTGCCACCAGGATAAAACTTCAATGATGAGTCTATAAGGGGTGTGTGAGATTTAAACAGTAACAACCCTGCTTTGTATTCCAGTGCTGTGCTGTGAACGAGACATAAAGCTGTAAGAACAGTTGCTACTGGAGTTCATGATAACAAAAAACACCATCAGGGTCTAACCAGTGCACAGCAGGTGAATGAAAAAGATGTCTTGGATTTGAGGAGATGATGAGATGGGGCTCAGCTAGCATCACACTGCATGAGTGGTCAGTCAAAGCATGAATCACTCACTCACTTTCATATTTATCAAAGAGTGATCCATGTACTCGAAGTGCTGGTGAATGATACTAACTCCTCTTATGATTCAGCCTTTCTGGATCTCAACATCTCGATTTGAAGCCTGGAAATGGCTGTTTTATTTGAAACTAAGTTGCTTCTTAGGCACACTGAACATTGAGAAGCTCCTTCTATTGAAGTCACTGCATACCAGGGCACTGAACCTGGGAAGCAGATTTAAGGGGCTAGCAGCAACAATGGTGATGTTTCCCAAAGATTTTCAACACTGGACCGAGGATGCACCTGAAGTTGCTTATGGTGAGGGAACAGATCCATCTGTCACATCTGCTTCAGCTGGAGAGAGTAAAGTGGAGGATGCTTGGAGCTTCTCGGGAACGTAGGATAGAGTAGAGAAAGCAGTGGTTAAGGAAACTAGTAGGCATTCTTTGACAGCATGCAGACACTGCAGCCTGAGCTGGATATGAGACATATTTGCTCGCTCTTGCTACTTCCACACCACAGTTCTTCTCTTTCCCTCTAAAATGTTTGCTCGTTACAGCTAACCATTCACCTTCATGATTTCCCTACCCAAGGGAAATCCATCTGACTGGGCACCATCTCCCAGCGTCTGTGCCACATTTCCACTCTAGCTACTGTCTTAACCACCTTTCTCTCTTTTTCACCCTTATCACCAGCATTCAGACGTGCTCAACGTTTTACATTCTTGGGGAAGAATCTATGGAGTAAAGGTGAGGTAATAGGCAACGCATATGGAAACGGTCCCCGGCATCACTTTAGCTACTCAGACTGTGTGATTCGCATTTCACTGGCCACCTTCTCAAGAGGGGTTTATAGGCACTGTACCATCCATGTACCACCCACCATTTTGCACCCTGCTGTGTTCTTCTTATCTGACTACCCTACAAGTCAAGTTGCTATAACTAAACTACTGGTATAACCACTCCTGGATACTAACAGAATGTTCTGCTTCTCCTCTTGCATTGGCTGGAGCTCATCTTACATGGGCCACAGATGCGTCTTAAGTCTCTCTAATCCAGGATCTATCCTAAAACAGAAGGCCATTCTCATGATCCTGTCTTTGGATAACTTTAATTTGACTTTTCCCCTTGGCTGTGGATTGCTTTGGCTCTCTTTCATGTTTCAGTCTACAGTCCAGGCAAATCAGTGATACTTCGTTGGATTAAGCCCAGGAATGTTCCTTTATCATGGAAGAGAGGGAGATTTAAGAGCTAAATGAGGGAGATTCTTACATTTTCTATTGGTCCAGCATTAGACCTGCCCATTTCATCTGGGCACGTTGTCAGGCCCATGTCTGGAGACTGGGTTTGTACTTGTAGCAGGTAAGTAGCAACAGTTCACTAAGAAGGACAAAGCAACAGGTAAAGAGCAATTCTCACAGTGGAAAGCATAGGTAAAGAGGTGGGACTAGCAGTCACACCAGCTACCCTAGCTGGCACCCCTGACCCTTCCTATTCTCATTCTATGATGTGTACTGGTCTCACCATGGGCTCTACCTGGCCTTCAGGTCAACACATTCAAACACAGCACTTGCTAAGTCTTGCCCACTGGATTATCTGTCATTTCTATATGCAAATGCTCCTCTTCTAAATTGCCTTTCTCTCTTTATCCTGTGGCCATGAACTGATAAATAAAGGGGAACAGAAAACATGTTGAGTCCAGTATGAGCTTATAAATTTGTAACGACCTCAACTTCATAGTGTATGTCTTATGGAAAGCATTTTAATAGCCTTTCCTCTTTGTAGATCCCCCACTGTGAGCACATTAATTTCAATGAATAAATGGGTCTTGAGTTATAGGACATGTTTCATACTATCATATTTGAGTTCCATTAATTTTCTTCCACGTTCTCTCCAACTACTGTGTGAGTACAAATTGCCATACTCATGCTTGTATTCGCCTGCCATCTTCACAAGTTTGTTGAAAATTCTCTCTCTCTCTCTCTCTCTCTCTCTCTCTCTCTGTCTCCCTCTCTTCTCTCTCCCTCTCTTATCCTATTCTTCTCCCTTTGTGCTCACTGACAATATTACAACCTTATTGTACTCCATTTAATGCTACTTACTGAGGATGCCCTAATGACTGGTGTATGGAAAACACAAAATAAATTATGTAACTTTATTTTCCCAAAGACAACTGGGGTTGCATCCATGTCAAATAGCACATAACAGATAGGGATTTATTCTTCCATTAGCTTTTTAGGTTTGCTTATCTTTCAGAGTAATTTAAATTGAAATGGAAGACAAATCCTTATTTGATTGTTAGGCAATTCAGTGCTATTTATTTTGTGTAAGTTGGTGTGGGATCTAAGTGCACCACTGTTAAAAGGCTATTTAATGTCACATAGAGGGCCTATTAATTTTTTCGATAAATTGCCAGTGTGTCCGGCTAGTTGCATACATTTAATAGGGCAAGTCCTTTCTACTCAAAGTCGGCCTCCATACTTTGTGGTAATGGTGCCATAGCTTATTTCTGTTAGACACAGCGAAGCACTGCCTTTGTTATCAGACGTCTGGGGATAAATCTCAAAGGACATGGTTCCATTAAAAGAGGGTCAAAGAATGGTAGAAAGGTTTTGATGTTGTTGTTGTTGCTGCTGCTGCTGTTTTATACAACATGCGATCAATATACCAAGCACAGTGGGGATTTTGCAGATAATTTCCAGGATAACTCTCTTCATGATCATAATGAAAATCTGATCATTGCAGGTGAAGTTGAATGCTAACATATGCTTGATAAGGATGTAAAAAAAGATCCAAACAGAACTTGGTGTGTCCTTGACACTCTTACTGGTCTTACATATTACAAGTCATAAGTTATTTGCATTTTCTTCTACAGTTGAACAATAATGCTAATTAGGTAATGGTTATCCTGTGGAGGTAGGAATTGACTGTACGGAGCAGAGACACTAGGGAATGGAGAGAGATCATCATAAATGTTCATAAAGTTTGCTGTGATTGGGGGAAGTGGCCCCTAAAGGGTCATGTGTTGATGGCTTTGTCACCAGCCTCCGATACAGTTGGGAGGTGGTAGGCTCTTTGGGAAGTGAGTCTTAGTGAAAGAATGTTATACTGTTTGGTTTGTGTCCTTGAGTGGGATATTAGACCCTGAGCCCTGCCTGTCTCTCTGCTTCTCAGCCACCTTAAAATGAACAGCCTTAATGGGACCCAAAAGACAATGTGCCAAGTAGCCATGTGATAAACCAAAAGGTAAAACAAATATTTCTCCTTAGTAAGATGGCTATCTTAGGTATTTTGTTGTCATATTGGAAAATCATTTATAGATCATAGGTGAACAGTTTTATTCTTAATTTAAATTATTGAAAAAATGACATGAAGCAGGATATATGGTCCATGAGGCCAGGAGTCTTATCTGGTTTTATAGGTAATCATTTTTATAGGTAGTCAATTCTTTAACAATTGACTCAATGTCTACCACAAAGTCCATAGTCAGATATCTGTCAAGGGAACTAACACACAAAGATAGGAAGAGAAACAGCAATGATGAATAAAAATAGCAGAGTTACTATGTTGTCCCTTCTATTTCCCCTTTTGCATGTGTATCAGGATATGTGATTATGCATGTTTGTATGTGTGCTACTGTGCACATATGCATGTGGATGAAAGGAACCAGAGAGGATGTTGGATGTTTCCATTGATTGTCTTCCCCTTTTCCTTTATTGAGGCCGTGTCTCTCACTGACCCCAGAGCTCACTCACTTGGCTAGTTCAGCTAGTCCATTTGCCCCAGGGATCCCATCTCCAGCTTTTCAAGTGCTGGGAAGACAGGCAGCTACCATTCCTGCCTGGCTTTTCTTGTTGATTTCTAGGGATTTGAGCCCCAACCCTCCTGTTTGCATGACAAATGTTTTGCCCTTTGCTTAACCAATTCATTTTATTTCCTAATGAGAAAAAGTATTTCCATAGAACAGATGAATATTTTGATAAACTATATTGCTATAAACAAATAGGAATAATCAGTTTAAGTAACATTGTGACCTGTATTATCTCTTTCTATATATGGAAAGATGTTTTGTTGAAAATTTGAGAGCATACGGAAAGATTGAAACAAGCACAATTAAAGAGAATCTGAAAATGTTAACATCATCAGAGAGAAAAGAGATATAAATGATGCATGAATAAGATCCAGCCTTATGTTGTTGGTATTTCCAAAGAAGGACACATAAATAAATCTTGTGTGGGAAGTACTTGATTAAATCTTCAGAAATGAAATAACTGAAGTCTATAGATTTAAGATGTACTTAGAATCCAGGAAAAATTGCAATAGAATGATCAGAGATAAGAGATCTCCTAATAGGTCCAAAGACACAGGACTCTCCTTTGGAAATATAATAAAAATAGCTAATCTTTAAAGAGGAGAAAAGTTGATGGGAGCTAATGTATTTGTGTCTTGCCTTCCTGTGGTGGTTAGCTGTTTGTTTTGTTTTTCAACGTGACACAACCTATATATGCCTAGGCAGAGGGAATCTCAACAGATTGAAAAAAAATGCCTTCACCAGATTGGCCAGTGGGCACATCTGTAGACCATTTTCTAGATGAATTGGTTGATGTTGGAGGGCCTCGTCCACTATAGACAGTGCCATTCTTAAGCAGGTAGTCAATAGCTGTATAAGCTGGCAAGCTGAGCAAGCCATGGAGAGCAAGCCAGTAAGCAACATTGCTCTACGGTCTCTGCTTCAATTCCTGCCTTCATATTCCTGAATGAGTTCCTCTTCTAACTTTTCTCTTTGATGGATTATGAAACTCTTTTCTTCCTAAATCGGTTTTAGTCAATGTTTAATCTCAGCAATAAAAACCAGAGTAAGACACTTCCCCCAGTCATAAAGGTAAGGGTGTGTGTTTTTCATAGATGCTTATAATCATGTGATTAAATATATGTATTATTTTTTTGTGTGTATTAATACTGACAGAGAATGAGGTATTAGATAGTCGTTAAATGTCATCAAGGAATAGCTGTGCTGAGGGATGGCAATGCAAACACACCCTTCAGCAAAGCTGTGCTTGTCTTTTGGAAGTGTGCTTGAATGCCAGAAATTGCGTATAGAATATTTAAAATCAGTGAGGGACGTTTCAAGAAGTTTCCAGAAAACTTAAATAAGTTATAAATTAACAGCAGCCTTCTTATACACATGTGTCTGTCTGTGTCCTATAAATGTTATAAAAATATAAAAATGTGCATACACACAGAGATATTAAAATTTCAATGGTTCAAGAGATTTGGATAGAGGTGGTCATTGTCAGGGAAAAATATGAATCTAATATTTTATATAGATATTAAATTATAAACAGTAGATAGAAAGACATCCATACATCCTATAATGAAGGAAAACAAGTAACTATGAATCCTTCTCCAAAGAAAATTAAGGTTTCTTACAGGAAAAATGAACAGAATTTCTATGAAAACTAAATCAAATAATCCAGTAACAGTGGCATATTTCTGTAATCCCAGGACTAGGGAGGCAAAGACAGGTGGATTTGGTGTATGAGGCCTGCTAGGCTGCATAGTCAATTCCAGGCCAGACAGGTCACAGAGAAATACTATCTAAAACAATAATAATAAAATAGACTTTATACTTACTGGAAAGTAAAAATAATAACTGAGAAAATGTCAAAAACACAAAATCTGGCAATAGCACAAATGCATATAGGAGATATATGTATATGTATATGTATATGTGAGAAGAATATTAATCTGTGAACTGAGAATAGATTCCTAATGTGATTAAAAGAAAAATGTTCCACCAACGCCCGTTTATAAAACCCCCTTGAATATCGAAAACAAATTCCTATGTGGAGTCTGGTGTTTTTTTGTTTTTTGTTTTTTTTGAGACAGGGTTTCTCTGTGTAGCTTTGCGGAATCTGTTTTCTGTTACATACCAAAATGCATGCTCACTTCATAAGTATTTCAAAAACAAATATTGACAGCATTAGACATAAACAATATGTATGGATATATATTTTCAGGATAAATAAGGAAAAACATCCTCATGAATTCAGGAGAATGGGTAAATTCAGGTAGATAAGGGCCAGCAATTAAAGTGAAAGATCAATGAAACAGTGAAAATACAAATGAAAATGTTGGAAAGTATGTAAAACTGGACAGCTTGCACCAAATGACTTTCATTGCCCTTGCCCTATTACTTGTTTTGGTAAGTGACTCTCTAAGTTCAAGAATAAGGGTCAGATTCAGGCTACTGAGACAGGATGGGATGCTCCTGGTGTTGAGATGTGAACGGGCTACTTAGATAAGTTTTATCCTAAGAGAGATACAAAGTAAAACTAGGGTATGGTACTTGTTACATTTAAGATTGGTAAAGGTCAGTTGGGAGTTTGAAGGAAATGACATTTTCTCTTACTTCAACAATAGGAATCTAAACTGGCCAATGCCTATGAAAATATGGGGAAATTACTATTACATTTTGAAACTGGACATTCTCTTAACTTGGCAGTTTTACTTCTCTGGAATTCATACTGCTGACAAAGTCACATGGGAAATTATGTGCACACAAAGATATTCATAAAACAATAATTTGATAGTAAAGGTTTATTGAATTCCAAAATGTCCATGAACAGAGGAAGATAAATGGTAATACTGTCTTAAGATTGAATGCCGTGCACAAAAAGGGAAAAAAAAGAAAAGGATCATTCTCTATAAACTATAAGAAAGACAGCCAAGTGATATCATTAAATGTAAAAAGAGGAGTAGAAAAATGTTTGTTTAGGAAATGCTGTTGTTTCTGTTTTAAGAAATATAGAGATACAGAGTTATATTCAGAGACTAATATGACATGGAAATACTAATTAGTAGAAGTAGTTACATTTGATGAGAAGTAGGGGACAATGAGCAGGATGGGAGATCTTCTGTTCAATGCTTTATTCCTGAAACAGTTCAGATCTCTGCTACCTGAGCACATTGGCCCAACAACAGAACATGCACAGAGCGGTTTCACAGCATCAAAACACAGATGAAAATTTGCCATTGTTTGAAGCCCATTAGCCACTGAGAAGTCACAGTATGCCTAAGCACCCTTGGAAATACCTCGAAATACCATTGTAAATCCCTCTGTACTAGCAGGCATGCTGAAGTGTCACATGAAGGGCATCAAGTCTTATACAGTGGACAAAACTCAGGAGATGACTCTGTTGCAACCTTGCATGTGACTAGACCATACTTTTGGTTGCTATTTTAAAATATTCTCCCATTTATTAAAAAATGTATCTAAAAAAAAAAATGGTACCTTGGCTGAGGCCTCTACTATTGATGTTTTTTCAGTTTCTTGACTGCCTCCGGGGCTGTGTGGAGTGAGTGAAGTGTGATCATCAAACCAAGATGACATTGACTGATTAACACAGTTCTCAGAATGTCCCTTGCAATTAGCTGACACCTGAATGTGCTTAAGGAATGTTTTAGTGAGCAAGACATTTCCTTCTTACTCAGTTAACAGAGGTCACACATTTTAAGAGAAAGCCCTTTTCTCCTTCCTTTTCAGGAGTGGCGCTCCAGGTAGAATTATTGAATGCCTCCCCTGGTGACCAGTGTCATCAGATTTTCCACCAGCCTTTAGACTCCCAACCACCGCTCCTTGCGGATGTCCCCTGTGATGGTGCTTTTCTCCTTAGCTCAGAAAAGACCTGGCTTGGGTGGGGGTTCCCTGGAATGGGGCTCTGAGTTTCAAATCTTGGACTTTCTCCACAGCCAGATGTGATGAAGAAGCTACCAGCCTTTCTTTACTTCCAGGTTACTGCAAACCCCCTCCCTCAGCCTTAGAACTAAAAGCTTAAGAATTTAGAATACTCATATATTTTTCACCTGTGAGGAGAATCTGGTGACCTTTTCGCTATTCTCCACCTCTAAATTCACTTCCCCCCAAAATCTGTGTCTTAATGAGGAAAAATAGTATAAATCAAGGCTGAATTTCTTATGCTTAATTGCTAAGCTTACTTTACTCTTGTCTTCCATGGTGGGTTAGACATCCCACCATGGTAGCTAAAATGTTTGAAATTAACAAGGAAAGTACCAGAGAAAATTCCTGGAACTTTGCTTGTTTACTAGTAACAAATTAACAAAGTTTTTTTTACACACAAAAGCCAAACTTATTTTGGCATTTGAATTTCTACCTCAAGGTCAAAGGAGGGAAATGGAAATGGGGCAACTATCAAAGAAGGGACAGGAAAGGGGGGACTACATAGTTTTGTATAGTGCATGTATTAAGTGAGTGAGTGCACGTACATGCATGCCATGACATATGTGTGGAAACCAGTAGACAACCTCAGGTATCACTCCCCATCTTTTTACCTTGTCTGAGGCAGGATCTATTTGTTGTAAGCCACTTCATAGCATAGCTAGGTCTTGAGCTTCTATAGATCATCCTAACTCCACCTCCCCTCCCACCATAACACTGGCATTACGGTCATGTGCTTCCACACTTGGCTTTAAGCATCCTCTGGGGGATTCAAACTCAGGTCCTCATGCATGTGTGACAAGCAGTTTACCCACTGAAGCACATTCTCAGTGCAGGAATAGTCCATCTCTTTATCCCAGGTCTCAGAAGTGTGACTTCCCTTCAGGCTACCATCTCCATAGCTGTCTGTCTTACAAGCAGTTCTCAGAAGAATTTTCAGGATCAGTTGTGTCCTGAAAAATCAATTGGAGGAGACTGATGGTGGACTGTGAACTGTCTTGTTTTGATTTCTCCAGTTAGTCAGGTGGTATGGGTGTTTGTGGATAAAGTTTTATTGGCATTTAGTTTCTACCTTGGGACCTTCCAGGGTAACAATAGCAGAATCAAGTGGTTACCCTAGAGACCATGTGTCCTTGAAAAGCTAAAGTATTTACTTAATGGCTTTTTATAGATACAACTTGCTGACCATTGTTCTGCATTTCAAGAGGCCTGCGATAATTGTTTACATTTATTATAGCTGGGGGCACTCATTCTCCTGAGCAGTACCCACATCCCCAACCCATTCTGAGAGCAAAGCTCTCATTACTTTGTAGGTCAACCCTCCTTTTTTAATGATTTATTTATTCACTATGTATACAGTGTTTTATCTGCATGTTTGCCTAGTTGCTAGAAGAGGGCACCAGATCTCATTATAGATGGTTGTGAGCCACCATGTGGTTGCTGGATATTGAACTCAGAACCTCTGGAGGAGGAGGGAATTTAACTCAGGACCTAGCAGCCAGCAGTCACTGCTCTTATCCTCTGAGCCATCTCTTCAGCCCCAGTAGTTCATCTCTCTTATCTGCAACAGCAGACTGAGACCTGAAGAGGCTCCCCTGGGTAATAGAAGAAGATGCTGGAGTTATGGGCAGGCCTCAGGAAGTAGTCTAGGGCTGATGTTCCCTCATCAGCTTCTTACCTACCAGTTGAACACACTTGCACAAATTATTTACCCTTTCCTGTAGAGAAATTACAAAATCTTAGTGAAGCATCACACTTGAAGCTCTCTGGCACACAACAATGACCTCTCTAGTACTACTTAGCATTTTTCCTTAGGCAACAACAACTGTGCTATTTACTACATGGCCACAACATCTTAGACAGTACCTTTGGATGAAAGATGAATGTCTTGTCCCAGATCAAGTGTATCAGACCTATAGGCTCCATGATGATAAGGTTCCCAAGATCAAAGCTTTCGGCCACACAATGTGGCTGTTGTTTAGGGTGAATACCTGCATTCAAGTATACTATGGATGGTCTAACACACACATATCTTCTTGTGGCCTAAATATTTATAGATTTCCTTTTCTTTAACTTTTGGAACAATAAGTCACACAGTCACTCCATCCCTTCTGGATCATGACTATCTAATACAGCTTCAGGAGGTAAGCAGGGGATAGGAGAAATGAGGGATATGGATTGGAATAGAATGGATTGTGCTGCCTGGTACCCTGGCACTTTCTTAGTGGGTGCCCTTCTCTTTTGTGGAATTGTTAATTCTGAGACATTCTAGAATATAAATAAGATCCCTTGATAGTAGTCTTTCTGGAAAGAGGGGAGGATGGTTAAAAACAAGATTTGAGCTGAGTGGTGGTAGTGCAGTCCTTTAATCCCAGCACTCTGGTGGATCTCTGTGAGTTCAAGACCAGTCTTGTCTAAAGAGTGAGATCCAGGACAGGCATCAAAACTACACAGAGAAAACCTGTCTCAAAAAAACAAACAAACAAAAAATTTGGAGAAACATGTAGAATAATAATAAAAAAACTCCAAGAGATAAAATCAAATATGAAAATTACTCAGTCCATTGGATGACCATTCAGCAATGTTGAAGTGTAAAAGTATGGGTTTTGGAATTACAGAAGCAACAGCTCATGAATGAAGGAATGTAGATCCCACTCTATCTGGACCAGCTGGGAAGGAATCAAAGCTGAAGGTTAGGCTTTATGTCCACATAAGGTCTATTAGGGAATGAACCCAGCTGCAAAGCCCCGGGTTCCAAGGCCCTAATTCCCAGGCTCTAATTCCCATGTCCTGACTCTCCAGACCCAACTAAGTCCACAAGCCAGTGTCAATTAAGAGCAGTGAGTCCAGCTGTCATGTAGTGGCAGCCTGAACTGGTAGCTCAGGGAGAGGGTTCATAGTGTGGTGGTCACTAGGAAGTCAGCCACATTCACTGTGACTAGGCTCCAGGAAGGGAGGAGGCCCTGTCCCAATTTCTAGTGAGATGCCCTTGGAGAAACTTCTGGTCTCCAGGTAAAGTCACTTCAGCCAAGGGATGCCTTCTCTAGAGCATTTTCCTGGAGAAAGAAGGCAAAGAGCAGAAAGAAGGGTTAAGGGGAATTGGGTAATTACAGAGTATGGGGAAAGCATGACCTCGTAAGAAGGGGCAAAGCCAACAAGCTAGGAGCAGAGGTTGGTGACCTCAAGCCTTTGGCTATTGAGATGAGCCTGAAGACTGTTTGCCCAGATGATTAGAAAGAGCCTTGTGTGTAAACACTGCAGTCCCCCTTTCTCAGGCCAGCTGAACAATAATTAACAGCACTCTATTGCCAGCACTTTTAACTTTAAAGTCAGTTAAGGCTGTTCTGTGTTGCCCAGAAGTTAGGATGTGTACTGAGATAAGAGACAGCTGATTGCATTTATTCTTGCACTTCCCCTATACCTTTCAGCTCTTGTTAGCTTTGGGCCCGGAAGGGACAGATAATTGTATTTATTGTCATCAGCTTACCCTCTAGCTTTGCAGTCAGTTTAAAGCCCTGCCATGGGTGCATGTTTGACCACAAGCTACTCTTTTGGTTTATCTTTAACTACCCAGTGACAAGCAGTTATTGCAATGCTAGATGAAAGGTTAGTGTGTCAAAGTTTCCTGGGGCCTCCTTGAGAATCTATCCCATTCTCATTTCCCTAACACACTGTCCACCCTAATGATTTAGCTAAGAAAAGTCTGGAATCCATGTTTACTATGGGGGCGGGTACATTATAATTTATTATCATATCAAGCCACAGGTTGCCAAAGACTTTGAACATGGCATGTGCTACAGTGGACTTCATTTAAGAGTGAGTTTAACGAATATTCTAGGCTGTTCCTTCTTTGACAAATGAGGAACTTACTTTGGCAACAGAGAGGAGTCTGTCTAGGCCCTGCCACTCAGGGGTCATTTTTCTACAAGGTCAATAAAGGGGACGAGGGCTGATGAGTCAGCTCTATCGGTAAAGTGCTTGCTGTGCAAGCAAAGGACCTGATTTCAAGCTCCCAAAGCCACTTAATGAAGTCAGGCACTGCAGTGTGACTTGTAATTTTGGTCTAGGCAGACATAGACAAGAGGATCCCCTACGCTGGCCGACCAGGTTGCCTGATTAGTGAGTTCAGGACAATTAGAGTTCTTATCAAAACAAAATAAAGCACAAAACAAGGTGGGCAGCTACTGAGAAATGGCATGACGTCACTGACCTCTGACATCCCCACTCATGAGCGTGCGTGCGCGCCCACACACACACACACACTAAATGCATCCACATCCACATTAACAAGCATAGACATGCACATACATGTGCAAACACAGAGAAAATAAAAATGACAAAATGGACAGAGGCAGGAAGGAGACATGGAGGAGTTGGCAGGGAAAAATAGAAGGAGGAGGTAGGACGAAAGGAGAAGAGGAGGAGCCAAGATGTGGTTTGTAGTCAGACATCGTTTCCCTGTAAGAAGTTCTGTGAGGAGAGCTTTTGAAACTCCAGGATGGAACCCACCTGGATAACCAACAATAAAATCTTATACACAAGGTCAAATCTAGTCTTGTAGTATTAGAGAACTGGAACTCCAGTCCAGCTCCTTAATAAACTGACCACCACATACACATATTTGTGGTTATCCTTACACTTGCTGAGGTTAGAAGTTAGAAGTGAATCTTGGTACAAATTGCTCTTTTATGTTTGTACAAAGATGAGACAAAAATCTTATCCTTTTGATGCATTGCAACCAAAAGAAATGACCACATCAAGGGTATTCTGCAATCACCAGTGCTTCCTTAGTGTACCCAAAATGTCCAGCCAAGATCCAGTTTTCTGATTCCCCACCCCACATAGAATTTTGATCATCATTTGTCGAGAAAATCTTAATCTTCCATGGCTTACCTAAGTCATGCTGTTTGGTCTGCCTAGAGTGGCGGGAAAATGCTTACGTGAATGAGGAAAGAAGTTTGGGAGAGGAAGAGATGGACAAGGGCACAGGCCTGCAGGCGCCATGTCCTGGGCTGAGGCTCACCTTCCAAGAACACCATAGGTGCACCTAATTGCTCTCAGGCTGGGTCTGCTGGGATTTAGCCCCATCAGGATCTAGATCTAAGTGTTTTTTACAGCGTATTTCTCACACAGACCATAGGATTCCTGCTTGAGAAACATGCTCATATGAAGTCCATATGAAAGGCCAATATTTGGACACTTGGATTCAAAATACCTCCAAGACTCTGAAAGATGCTTTGTAAGTAAATGAGATAAAACAGCCGGTATTTTACAATTTAAAACCTCGTTGGCTAGGTAGTGAACACCTCCTTCAATGTTATTGCCAGCTTTGAAAGGGTCAGGGATAATCTGTGAGTTATCTATAACCTAGGTGCAGAGAGGTGTTTTCTATGATTTTCTCCCTAAGGGTCAGGTGACTTACTCATGGTGGGAGGAACAGTGTCACTTCTCTCTTGCAAATATCAAAGATTGCTGACTCGTTTTAGAGTTGAGAGAAATCAGTTATTTGAAGTAGTGGTAGCCAGGCTTCACAACCCCATTTAGAGATTTTCTATTTGTTTTACATATCAACCACAGATTCCCCTGTCCTCCCTCCTCCTACCCACCAGCCCTCCCCACTAACCTACCCCCCATTCCCACCCCCTCTAAGGCAAGGTCTCCCATGGGGAGTCAGCAGAGCCTGGTACATTCAGTTGAGGTAGGTCCAAGCCCCTCCTCCCTGCACCAAGGATGTGCAAAGTGTCTCGCCATAGGCACTAGGCTCTAAAAAGCTGGCTCATACACTAGGGACAGGTCCCAGTCCCACTGCCTGGGGGCCCCCTAAACAGATCAAGCTAAACAACTGTCTCTCACTTATCCAAAGGGCCTACTCCACTACCATGGGGGCTCCTCAGCTATTGGTCCACTAGTTTAGCTAGTTGTCTCTGTACTTCCAATCATGGTCTCGATATCTCTTGCTCATAGTATCCTTCCTCTCTTGTCAATTGGACTCCTGGAGTGCCACCTGGGAACTGGCCATGGATCTCTGCATCTGCAGACTCTTTATGTGACTAACAGAGAGACTTCTAACAAAAGTGATGCTTAGTAAACACAGGAATGGTCACAAGTGAAAGATAGGAAACCTTTGGGGCTCAAGATAACCCATTCCCATTGTATATTATTTAAAGGTCCACCAGACTTTGTGCCATTCGGGTATTCCCTGGGGCAGCATCACTGATATTTAGATGCCATCTTAAATTGAGAAAATGCCTCAACAACAAAGGATACCTTTACTCTAGTCTTCAGGGCAGCTCTTAAACAAGATCTTAACTTCAAGATGTCTCAGACTGAATATGGTCAAATTTCCATTCCTTTTCCATGAAGGAGTTGCTTGCATGCACCATCCCCTCTCTGAGATGTTGCAGGGAAGAACTATATAAACATGGTCATATTCCTGTTTTTAATACAAACTCCTTATGAATCTGTGTCTCCACATACCTAGATGTGAGACATCTACATAAAGGGTGGCTTTTATGTCTTGATCTTTTTTAAATAGTGGAAGCAAAGTGTGAGAGTCCACATAAATCGTTTGTGCTAAATATGGAAAGGGCCTTTTGACTAGGGGCTCATTAATCACCACTTCTCAGGTACACATTGCCAATGACCACTTTCCAGCTTGCTGCTTAGTCCCTCCAGGTTAACATTAGAGTTTTAAGTCACCCGATGAAAGTTCCATCCAGAGAGGTTTAGATTTGAACTCCCTTGGTTATAGGGCAGTGGGGGCAGTGACTGAAGGAACTGGTTAAACATTTCAGAAGACGTTAAAGAAGAGTGGTAGTCTGAAGCTGATTGACTGCTTAGGGATAATGGGGATGGGCAAATAGAAGGAAAAAAAGGTGTCCATTCAGAGACAATTATCCCTCCACCTTTTTCAGACCCCTGATGTTGGCAAGAGTGAGCTGGGAACTTAGACAGCATCTGGCATGCCATGTCGGCATCCCATGGTGAGCAGTAATAATCAGGATGAGCAATCACACACAGCAGGTGTGTTCAGGTGGGGGAGGAGTGGGAAGCATGCCCAGTGTGCTATAGGAATCGCAGAACACAGACTGGTAAGGGTGAACCCCTTAAATTACTGCAAGGACTTGGAGGGCTACTAATTCTTAGCAGTCAGGCCTGTGGGTGCCCAAATGCCATAATTAGGTCATGAAAAGTAGATGTGATAGAGCTTTATATTGAACCAAATGCTTCCTCAACAGGGGCCATGGAACAAAAAAACCCCACATTTTTTTGATATTGAAAGGATATGAAATTTCATTTTATGCACAGATAATATCTGAGCAATCTATGTATCTCCACAGTTACAAATGAGTATTGCCACAGGCTGAGAAAATGGAATATAGTTTCTTTCTGCTGATCCCAGAGATAACAGAGGGATACATTACTCTCCATTTCAAAGCAGGTTCTAGATACACTAGGTAATAGTTCTAAAGGAAGCAAGGCCACACCTGCCCACCTACCACTAGAGTCTGAGAAGTTGGAGAGGTCTTGCCAGTGGGAGCTTGAGGTTGTCATGTATAGTCTCTTGTTCTGTGAGTCTCGGATGCATGAATCTGTAGAGAGGTTTATTGGGAGGATTTGACTTTTGTGTCTGGAACCTTAGCTGCTGTCGGACTCAGTTTCAGGAAAGCTCTGTATGGTGGGTTTAGTCTTATTAGTGGGAGCCATGAAGTGGAGGAGATCTGAGGTTGGGAGATTGGAACCCTTAAAGGAACAGCAGCCAATGAGGGCCAACTGGAAATGAAGTCAAGGGCTTGTTGTAAGGGGCTGGAGCTGAGTTGACTTGCCTCTGTGGGGGATCGTGTGTGTGTGTGTGTGTGTGTGTGTGTGTGTGTGTGTGTGTGTGTGTGTGTGTTTGCCAGGGTCTTCTTATGATATGTGGAGGAGAAATATCAACTTAGGATATATGGAGGCTAGGCATCAATCCATCCCCATTTGTTCAAGACCGTCTATTTTCCTTCCTCCTTCCCTCCATCCTTCCTTCCTCCTTTGTGCATACCTTTCCCCCCCCCTCTCTCCCTCTCTCTCTCTCTCTCTCTCTCTCTCTCTCTCTCTCTCTCTCTCTTTCTTCACACATTGTCTCACTGGTTTAGAGCTCATTAAGTAGTCTAGACTGGCTGGCCAGTGATCCCTCTGTCAATCTTTCTCCACTTCCACACATTGGGATTACACATGCGTGCCCATGGATGGGTTTGGAGATGGAATTTAGGAGGCCCTTATACTGCACATCAAATACTTTTCTTGCTGAGGTGCCTTCCTTGCTCTTATTTTCTGATGCCTGACTTTGAGAGCTACAGGGCATTGGGAAATACAAAGCAAAACAATATCATTTTCAACTTTTGTCGCAGTGGAGTAGAAGAGAAAATTCTGTGTGGTCACTACCATTGCCACTAACCTGTTCTCTACTAAAGACAAGACAAAAAGCACATGTTGGAATCAGAAACCTCATTAAACAGAGGAGAGGGACAAGAGAGGGCAAGGAGGAGTTTTAATTCTGATAACTTAAAAAATATCATAATTATATTGGGCATGGCATTCATTGCATAGAGACTAATTTAAAGAGGAAAATGTCTAGTGATTGTTTTACTCTGTGGGAGTGAAGAGAAAACTCATGGACCTGACTTTGATGTCTTGAGACACAGAAAGAAACCTCATCCCACAGAATGTTTGAAGGGCAACAGTTGGTAAAGCAGAATGTGGAAAATGCCAGTTATGACTGCCATGCAAAGTCTTTCATTTAATGCAACTTGCTAGTCACATCTGCCCATAACACATCACTAATGCTTGGTAACTTGGCGCCTGCTTCATTTATTTTTTCATCTCTCGTTTGCCAGTTTCGGAAAACCACCTGATAGTCTCCTTGGACAGTCAGCATCTCTTCAGTTTCTCTGTGCCACGTCTACATTGCCCCTCAGCCCCTCCTGGGACCCAGCACTGCCCTAAAATCCTACCTGCTTGACTCTAGATCTAAGACATCCCCCACCACACTCCTCAGAAACCCCTCTCTGAATTGGATAAAGCTTCAAAGCGTCCACTTTAGCTCTAGACTGAGGTTCAACCAAGTGTGGATAGGCCACCTTGGCTCTCTCCTCACTTTCTCCCTTCTTATTTCTGTACCATGGTAAAGCTTCAGGTGACACACATGGCCCTTCCCAGAATAACAGTTGGAGACATTAGTGCCTATTGGGAATTTTATAGAGTTTACAATATAGAACTACCTTTATGTCTTAAATATTAAGAAAAGACCTTGCCTGCCCTACAAACAGTGTCTGTTTAAAGTTCATCACGTTTCTGATGCCATGACTCAACAATTTAATATCTCCAAGGGGGCACTTATCATCTACTGAATTTTACTAAGAGGCAAATGAAGTTGATCCAAGAACTGTAATGGACAGAATCTATGTTGCATTAAGTTGGATATAAGTGATTATGAGAAACAGACAACAAGCCTCGCACTATGAATGCAAACTTCAAAATACCCTTAGCTGAAATAATAAGGAAGACTATAATTTATTATGAAGTTCAGTGGAATTGCAAAGGTGTGGGCAGTCAGAATCTTTCAATGTTCTTGTCTGTTTGGTCACCTTGACAGCTAAATTATTAGGAGATAGGAACAGAACATACTTTATAGCCAAAATGGTAGGTTTCTCAAAAATAAAATAATGTTAAGGTTAAGCTAATTTATTGAAAATCTGGATAGACACGTTCTTAATTTTTTCATGACTAGTTCTGACCTCTGGGGAGGAAAGACTTTTAAATTTGTTATTTCTGTCTTCCCTAAGAATTTGTTTGGTAGTGAAGAGGTTTTTATTATTCTTTATACTTTTTTTTTTATTTGAGTAAACTCTGAGCTTACTTTTTGGCTGTTATCTCAATTTGTCACCAAGTAAATATTCAAGGTATACACACTGAGCTAACAGCTTTATATTGGGTTAATATATTAGGTTACTGCATAGGATTCTCTACTTAGAAGAGTGATAAGTTTATGCATTTTGACTTCATACTTTAGCCTTAAGTATGAGGGAGCCATTTGCTTTGTGGTCAATGACCACTCTTCCCTTTTTACAGAATTCTCCTGTACTTGCTGGTTTAGTAATAGTTTGAACCTCATATCATCACCAAACTATAAACACTGTAATCATTGAATATAAATGGAAATTAGACGTCATAGCTGGTGTGATATTAACACATTCAAAATGACCAGATGAATACCCTGTCTCAGGAGTGAATCTGACACACCTGAAAAGCCCAATCAAGTCAGATCCAGTGGTATGGGCATGGCCACCACCAAGTCACTAATATGTGATACACTGAGTGGTCAGCAGTAAGCCTACCTTCCAGTTACAGTTGTGGAATGGAGGTGATCATCCCAACTCCTCATTGAGGGAACTCTGATAGATAAAGGACATATCTGCACAGTGGCCAGAGCTTGCCATTGCTAGTCCTACTATTACTATCATGAAGAATTGCAAAATTGAAAACTTTATATTGTTACACTTGTTGGGAACCATCACTTTTGGAACACCCAGATTATTATTATTATTATTATTATTATTATTTTGCTTTGGTTCCAACACATTAGTAATAGTGAAATAGACAAACAAACAAAACCTTGCAGGAATTCTGGACAAGTCCAGAACTCTAACAAGGGCTGCCTTGCCTAAGCTCTCGTTCATCAGACTTTCTGGTAGTGGATGCTTACATGGAGGCTGAAACCCAGTGAAGAAAGACACTGTCTTAAACACAATCTTCTGTGTGGAACAACAAGCTGAATGTGGTCAGATAATTGAGCACATTCTACCACATTGGAAGTCAATGTTTCTTCTCAGATTTAAAAATGATGAAAAAAAAAAAAAAACAGAATGCAAGAGTGTATTCATCAGGTTTATTCAAAGATGCAAAACACCAAGGATAAATGGCTATACTTATCTGTATGCCATGTATACTTACTAATACGTAGAACACAGTGTCTTGCTTGGCTTTATACAGTGGCAGAAGTGATCATCTGGACTTGCAAAGGCTGTGTGTGCCAGAGCATGAGTTCTGCAGGATAGGCAGGAAATAACTATAGACAGATAAAGAATAGGTCATGGAGAATGACATACATTTGTGTATGTATTTGCTTCCTCTGGCTTGCACATACTCTCCTGAATCTGGGTCCTTCATTGTGGTGCTAAACACATTTAGCCCAGGAATTCCAAAAGCTCCTGGAGGATCCACAGGGAAGGAGAAGCTATGTTAGGACCAGTTTCTGCCTCACATCAACAATGCAAAGCATCAGCTAGACAACATTGTGTGAAGCTGCCCTCCATAACACTGATTAAACAATTATCTTATTGTTGCTACCTTCTGAATCTCTGATGAGATATTTGCTATATCTTACACTAAAAGGGAATATGAAAGTTTTAAAATTCTGGGAATATGGTTCTGTTTGTATGACCAGTACAGAAAGGCATGAATGATATAAGGAAGCCTGGTCAATATCTATCTATCTATCTATATCTATATCTATATCTATATCTATATCTATCTATCTATCTATCTATCTATATCTATATATCTATATATCTATATATCTATATATCTATATATCTATATATCTATATATCTATATATATATATATATATAAAATTCTATCTGCTGCTGTACATTGCCTGCCTATAAAGTCAGAGTTAGAAAGAGAATAAAGGTTGGAGGGACAGCTAGACTGCCTAACCCTATAAGCATAATGCTTTATATAGCTCTGAGACACAAACGAAGGAGGAAGACGGTCTACCCAAGACTATCAGAATAGGCTGAACACCAGATGCTGTTGCTAAGAGACAAATGTGCAAAGACAGCTCTTTCAAGTGAAAACAATTCAACAAGATTTTTCGTGCTAGTTATCAGAACATAAGACTTGTGACTTTTCTTTCTAATTTGAGCCTGAGGTCCTCCCATGAAGTGTAGCCCTCAGCCCACATAAATGTGCTCTCAGGGGCACCGTTAGCAGAGTTGAGGAGTTAGGTAAGAGAAAAGGAGGGTTGGAACCAAAATACATGATCCAGGAGAAAGCAACTATGTGTGCAGATTCCAGGGAGGTCAGGGCTTCGGACAGGAGGACAGGAGCCGCTGGGAAGTATCACCTGCAGAGACTATCATCAACAGGTAGTGAGACAGAGGTGCAGCACCTCAAGAACCATTACAGCTGCTGATCCTAAAACCTGGCGAGTCAGTAAGAAGAACAAGCATGGCCTGGCCTACTCAGCCACTAGGCCTCAGGTGTTGGGCTGTGACTCAAGTTCATTCCATGAATGTCAGCCCTGACAATAGGTGCAATGCAGCAACTATATTAACCCTGTTTATGAGAAAAGTTCAGAAAAGAGGCAGAGCAAATGCCTATTAAAGCAGCATGTTTACAGAGAAAATTCAAGTCTGGCAGCCAGGGACTTGTAATTGTGCCATTTTATATAATCTGATCCTTTGCAAGATCCAGGTATAAACAATTGCCTGGTGATGGATGGAGAGCCTGGGTGCAGCTTTGGATAGCTCTCTCCACGTGCACACTGTGCTGTGTTCCTACAAGCTCAGTAATGGGCTTTCTTTTCCAACACAGCAGGTTGTGTGTAGTGATCCAGTAACTCCATTGTAGAGACCTGGAACTAACAAGGAAGAATGCATGTCATCTCAAAGCTTGGACTTTAGGCAACATGAACCATCTAGACATGCCTTTGTATGCTCTGACTTTGGAAGGGAACAGATTGTTTTCCTGTAAGCCTTTTCAGGAAAGAAAAATCTTTAAATCAGAACAATACAATTAAATGGTTGGTACAGGGGTACTGGGTTGCCTTGGCCTGAGATGTAGTGCATATGACCGACTTTTCAGAAAAACCAATATTACCTTACAATCTGTACAACTCAATGGCAACTTCAGTCATACTAAAGACTTCTTGATCAAAATGATTAGCTTAGCATCCAATATATAGTGTATTGAGCAGCTGAGCTACCCTCCTTTCTGTTCATTTATCTCAGAGATACAGAGAAGATAGAATCTACCCTCTTTTTGTAGTATCTGTCTATCTATCATCTGGCACCTATCCATCAATATAGGTGTATTCAAATGAGAATGAATATACCTGAGTTAATATATCCAAGAAAAACAATATAGCCAGAGTCCATACTCTAGTTCCACCTTGCATTTGGTTTCAGATGCTTACATTTGAATACACTTGGTCAGTATGGGATGCCATTTTTGTTTGTTTGATTTGTTCTGGTTTTTCTTGTATTATGTAGAAAACCACAAATGTTAGTATAGCATGCTCTCCCTTTCCCTCTGGAGACAAAGCTACCCAGAATTTTTAAGTGAAATGGCTCAGATCACATAGCTCTGAAATGGCTCACCTGGGCTGGGAGGTCGGGCCTTTGGGAGTGCCTGCATCTCTGGTGCATTCCTAAGGCTTCAGTCAGTCTTTGGAACTCAAAAGTAGGAATTCCTTAGACTTTGGGTAGTTGGAGAAATGAAGTGCAGCTGTAGAGGTCTTAGACAGCTCAAGAAGGACAATGGGCCAACATAAAAACATCACCAATGACAGAGTATAGTATGAGGAGCAGAGAAGTGGAGCAGAGGTAAAGCAATTTGAGGTACATCCCCATTGCCTGGACAGGGAATCTTAGCTTTAGCAGTTGCCCTTTTATAAGAAGGGGCTTGGCTGTTGAAATCAAGATTAAAAGAAAGGGGGGAGGCATGTTATTTTTTAATCAAATAATACAATATTAATGCATATGAATTTGGTTTAAAAATATCTGTGGGAAAGAAACCATTAAAAATGTGTTTTCTCAATAACCCCAAAATTAATATTAGGAAGAATGGAAATGTGCAAATAGTCTGAATTTTAGCATTAATAAAATTAAATGAGAATTTGATTATGCTGTGTTGCAGCAACACATAATGTTCTCAAGCAGAACCTCTGCAAATCTGTTAATTCTGCCGGTGATTAGATATGTGCATTTCAACACATTTTGCTGCCCTTTGAATCTAGTAAAATCAAGATGTTGGAATGTAAGTTATTTTCTGGTTATTAGGATGTGCTTCAATCTTCATCTTTAATCAACTGAAGATTCACAAGATGGCTTTGATAAGCATCCTGGTGTGTATGTGTGTGTGTGTGTGTGTGTGTACCACAAACTGATGAGCTGTCACCCGTATCCCCTGCATTTCGGAATGTGCCCTCTGGTATCAGTTATTACTAAGGACTCTTATAAGTTTCATTCATTGAAAAGTAAGGCAAATATTGGAAGGCTTTTTGCTTCTCAAAGTCCTAGGGGGGCGCCTTGTGGCTTGGCGCCTTCTGTCAGAGTCTGAAAGAAAGGTGGGAGTCAGTGAGGCAGAGGGAAGGCAGCCAGTTGGTAGATAATACCTCTGACCTCTGACCTGTGGGTTAAACTGCTGTCTGCACAACTCAGTCTGGGAAGCTGTGTTCCAGGGAGGGAGAGCTGCCAGTTATCTGTCACCATGGACTTAATGCCAAAAAGACACACAGAGGACATGATGTTGAGCTCAATTTCCAGGCCCCCCTGCAGTGGCTGCTCTGGACTCTCCAATGTGTACAATGTGGGGAGTTCTCAGTCATCAGGAACCCATAACTTCTTTAGACCTTTCAGGGAGACTGAAGGATGCCATGTACTTATGGAGTGCTGCCTTTCAAATCTTTGTACGGTTTTCAGACCTGAGAAAATCAGGGTAAAGCTTTTCTCAGAGTACTGCTATGTCCCGGAACAAATATGTAATCTAGGGTTTAAGGTGCAAAGTTTCTGTGAGGGATCTGAGTCAGAGGTGAGTTGGAGAGAGAGGAAGGAAAGACACAGTCATTTTATATGCCAAAAGCCACCGGAATATGCATGAAGGGACCAGAGCCACTAAGAACCAATGAGGCACAGACTGAGACACAAAAGAAGCAGGAAAGGAAATCAGAGCTACAGGAAGGCAGAGACAGAAACAAGGATGGATACAATGACAGTCACAGAGCAAGACAGATACACCGAGAGATACACAGACAGAACTAGATGGAGCTAGACCCAGACTGACAAACAGATACATACACAGAGAGCAAGAAGTATGCACAGAGTCACACACATGCACACACACACTCACACACACACACACTCACACACACACACACACTCACACTCACACACACAGCCAGACAAAGACAGACACACACAGAGAAAGAGAGACAGACAGACAGACAGACACACACACACACACAGAAAAAGAGAGACAGAAAAAGACAGAGATAGACAGACACACAGAGATAGAAAGAGAGATAAAGAGAGACAGAGAGAAAGAAACACACACACACACACACACACACACACACACACACACACACACAGAGGGGGGTGAATTGGGAATGCAGAGAGGAAGAGGAAAAAAGAACAAGTTGGCAAACTGCTAGTCCAAAGGAGACAGAAAGACCAAATAACAGAGGACAGACTGGCTGCAGACCTTATAGGGAGAGACTGCTCCAGGGCCTCACCCAGACTTAACCACTGAGATTGATGGAAGAAAATGCAGCGGCCTGAACCCCATCCCCATGCTCTCCTAGGGTCTTTTCTAAGGACTGGGTTTCTCAATGAGCCTTGGGGGAGGTAATAAGGGTTAGGTGGAAATATGGCAGGGGGTGGGGATGGGGGGTAGGCAGAGATGGCAGTGTCAGGGACTTCGAAAAGCCTTCTGAAATTCTCCTTTCCATCTTTCTCCTCTGAGCCCCCACACTTCATCCACAGCTGTATTTCTCCAGGATGTCCTGTGAACCCTGCTTGCTGGGTTTTCCTTTAACTGGCTCTACAATGCTACATAACCCTTGGCTTGCCACAAGGTCATTTTCCCGTAAACCCTATTAAGAGTCGAAACTACCAGAAGCTGAAAATGTCTTTGATGCAGGTAAACACTCAAACAACAGAGCTCACCATCACAGCATGATGCGGGACATTGTTACCCTTCGTAATTGCCTAGCTCTTTGAGAACTCCGGTGAGCCCACATTATGAGAGAGGATTGCTACAAAGAGATTAAAATTCAAAGACTACTCCCAACTAAATGGACATCACATTTGCATAAATAAAGTAAACAGCACTAGATAGAAACATTACAAGACTTTTTGTGCTTTTTGAGACAGCTGCTATATGCTAAGCCTTTACAGATGGGGTAAGGTGGTCCCTTTCCTTAATTTAAAGGAGTACTCTCTGGGGTCGTGAGCCTCACACAACATCACCAGCAGAGTTATAAGCAATGGACTGTAGGAGCAGGAAGGAAGATGCATGAATTTGTTTATTAAAGGCAAGATGTCTGGGTGGTCAAGGAAGGGGATTCATGTGGTATTAGCAGTACTGGGCATTGGGTGAAGGAGAGATCCATCTCCCACTTGCTGGCTAGTTGGTGCATGCATTACATCATTCACATTCCAAATGTTTACAAAGCATGTACCATATACCAGGACCTATGTCAAATTTAAGTATCAGTGGTACCAAGTACTGCACAAGTATAAACTGTCTATCCTTCTTCTCAACTGACATTCAAATGCCAAAGAAAGAAACAGGTAAACTGAGCCAAATTCAAGAGTTATTTGCTTATGGCTAGTTGAGTAGACAACCCCAGGCTCTGATGACCTCTCCCCTCTTTTGAGGGCATCCTAATGCTGATTGAGTTGATTAAATACTCATATACTTCAGAGAAATCTTTGACCTCTACCATCGTCTGTAGGAAAGTTATTTCTCTGAGAAATGCAGCTGAATCGTGTGGAAAGTAAACCCTAGGAAATTCCAGTTTGGTTCCTAAATGAAGCCACAAAGAGAGCCGCTGGACTGCCTGCCTCCAGTGGGACATGCCAAGAATGGTTCATGTGCAATGAAGAAAGGCACTGTAAGCAAAGGGAACCCTTCCCTTCCTGGAGACATTGTCTTGTGCAGGATCCTGTCCCTTTCACTTAAGATCTGTTTGGACTTGGACATAAGTACCCGTGGCTTGGCCTTGACAGGGCTTGCACTTGGCCTCTTTCCAGAAGGTAGAAAATTCTAGTTCAATAGGTGGTGCTGTCAACCCTCCAGTCAGCCTCAAGCACCCTGGCCCTGAACTAGGCAGCCTCAGGGGTGGAGAGATCATGTACCATATCAAGGGAGACTTACAAAAGGTTGCTGTAGCATCGGAGGATATATGCTGTTTTACTTATAAGATTTTTAGGTACAAACATTGCAAACAGACTTTTTCCATGTTCTTTTAGAATGGGTTATTTATATTACATGGGCATTATTCATATGTTTGCTTATTCAGACCACAACATATTTTAAGCTGCTGCTCTTTGCAAGGAAGCATCTGGAATTCTTTCTTATATCCAGTTACAAGGCACCAAGAAAAAAAAATATAAAATAAAATCTGATGTCTGCTACCTACAGCCTTAAAAAAATAAAGCTCACCAGTTAGGTACCTACCACAGAATGAATTTGGACATTAAGCCCTATTTCTTTTCTATTGTTATGAGCCAGGGGCAGTGTTAATCAAGTGAAGCTGTTGATATAAGAACATTAGGACTCATTCCCTCTCACCCTGATAAGATATAAGAGGAGATGGGGCACCACATATCAATTACAAGCAGAGCCTGTCTTCCTGTCTCCGAACCTCAATGTTAAGTTTAAATGACTGTCCAGTCAACACATACTTCATCTTCCTGTATCCAACTTCTTAGCCTGTGAGATGGAGACAAGGACAGCACAAGGTTCTCAGAGCTCTTGTAGGAAGCAGCATCTATAAAGTGTCTAGAGTCCTCAGCAGCACCACATGGGTGGGTAGAAGACATTTTTATTATTGTATTAAAATAATCATGCAGAAAAGCTGTATGCAGGAAATCTCCTCTACACGCACAGGTTAGCCAAGTCAAAGCCCAGAGGGAAGGAGATTGCTGTCAAGTCAAGTGATCCAGGCCTCATGGGACTTAAGGATTTTGACAACTGGAGGTCATACTTTTGATCGCCACATCTTTTTATTTTACCTTGCATCACCTGTTCTGCTGAGTCCTTTATGTTTCATTTTTCTTAATCCTTGTAAGAAGTCTATGATTTAGTTTTCTTACCATCTCTACTTCACCGTGTTCTTTCTTCCTAAGATTTGTAAAAATTCATTCATTCACTCATCATTCATTCATTCATATTTTATTGCTAATAACTGTCAGAACAGGAGTTCCTCTAGATCCGAGCTACTTACCCCTGCATTTGTATTCCTAAGTCTTGAGCTAGAACATCTGCCAGAACACAGAGGGAAGTGAGGGTGGTTCCTCTGTCTCTTTCTAGATCCTGTTCACAGCAGAGTGAGGAATCCACTGGGTCCACAGTGGTTAAGGGAAGACCTGAGAGTTGACAAGGACAGAACATCATGTCTGGAGTGTCTTTAAGGACAAGTTAGAAAGTGTGAGATGATTCTGAATGGGGAACAATTGCAGTTGGGGGAATCTGAGTCTTAAGTTTTGATTTTTGATTTTTTGTTTTTGTTTTTGGTTTTTGTTTTTTTTTTTTTTTGGCCAAATATACTTACATGATAATTTAAAAAGACCTTGAATGACCTATGGTTTAGTCAGACTATATTTTAGAAGTGGATGATTTAGGACCAAATCCCCCTATCATGTCCCATTGTTGAAATTATAGGGTTGTTTGGGTCTATCTTAAAAGAGGCTGTTTGGAATTTTAGATGAATGAAGAAAGGTGCCAGAGAAAGGAGGGATTTTAACATGCCAACTGGTTACCTTCAGCTCTTCATCTTCTCCTCTTTCATTAATTCATACGCCTGTACCACCTAGGGAAGCATTTGGAAAATGCTGCCAGCCATTCTTTCATGATAGCACGAGTTAGGACTTTTCTATAGAGCCCAAAGAAAATTGTACTCTGAATGTGGAATTGAAGTTGAAATCAAGATGTTCCTATTATCTAGAAAGATCCACTTACAATGCTCTCTCTTGAATACCTAAGTACCTGCATTCCTCCCTTCACCCTTCTCCTGCACAATATAGCAGGAACCATGGGGTTTCTGCTCCCCCCTTTTTTAAACCATTCTCAGTATGACCAGATGCCAGGAGTGTGGTTGTTAAATGCCAGCAGACAGGGCTCCATTCCTCTTGCCTTTCAGCAAAGTATGTAAGAGAATGGGGCTCTTAGTAACTGCCTTTGTGGTTTGTTTATTGTTTTAATGAGCCTTGGCCGTGTAATCACAGCACCATTATGACCCAGCCATACCAAAAGGAGAGGAAGTTCCCAGAATCCTCCTCCTCGCTCATCTTTTTATGTTGCTGGAAGCCTGTGCCTCTGGCCAGCTTGCTCCACAAGCTTCCGGAGTTCACTGTGCCTTTGTTCTTATCAGTGATGCCCTCCTGTCCCCTATCCCTCCCTCTCCTCTTCCTTCTTCCTTTATACTTTGAGGCTTCAAGTATCAAGCTGAGATGGGGAAAAATTTTAAAAAAAGGACCAGAGTGAATAACATTTCTTAAGCCGGAACTATCCAGGAAAGAAATGCTGGCCAGGAAAGGGCCTGTGGAAGGCCAAGGGGATAACAGCCCCCCACCTCTTCTCTCCTGCCTTTGTCAACTGTAGATACAAACTGATACATTTCACATGGTTTTCTCTGGAGACCACAGTTATTAAGAAAGTGCCAATAGCATATTTAACTGGACTAGTACAGAGCAGAGAAGTGTATGTGTGCGTGTGAATTGGTATGAAACTATACAGTGGGGTTTTGTGCACTTTGGGAGAAATTTATCCTTTGAATTAGGGGAATGAGCTAGACAGAATGTTCCCAAGTAGAGATAAAGATTCAAGAACGACAGGCTTCCTGTCATGTCTACTGTATCACCAGGGCATCACACATGAACACAGCATTATTTGATGTTACTCAGATGCTCTGGTTTGATTGGACAGCACAGTGGGGTCCCAGGTAACATGGACTTTGGCTTTCTATGATCTTGAACATGAATCGTAATCTCGATATTCACTAGTGGTGTTACACTAGGGCTCATTTTCTTCTGGCATACTGTAGGGGAGATAATAACAAAAACTTTGTGCTGACTGGGAAAGGTAGCTCATGTAGAAAAGCTGTCACTCACAGTGACAATCAAGAGACCCTGTCTCAAAGCAGGTGGAAGGCAAGGCCCAACTTCTGTTGTTCTTTAACCTCCACATCCTTTCTCTTGGCATTCATGTGCCCTCACATCCACAAACTTGCACACACGCATGCACAACACACACACACACACACACACACACACACACACACACACACACACACACACAAATGGGAAAAAAACCATTAGAACCTACGTAGAATACTAAGTACATAGTATAGTAGGAGCTTTATGTATATCAGCTACTCCTAGGATATCCTCCATCATCTCTAGTTCCTCCCTCTCTCCCTAATCTTCCTTGAACATAGGTAAGTCTAGGAACTATGGAGAACAAGCCCATTTCTGAATCTTACCATGAAGAAGACTCAGTCCAGTGTGATTGGGCACAGGGTTTCCACTGAGGGCTTCATAAGAGGACACAAAGCTCCATGGGTATCATCAAGAGGAAGAGAAGCCAGGTGCCCAATGGTAGCTAATTCATTGATCATTTCTCAATCCTTGGAGTTATACTCAAGCTCACTCTCCTTCCATGAAATGGGTGAGGACTCAGGGATCAGCCAGCCAGTTATTGTTTGACCATACTGTGATTTAGAACGCAGAAAAGAAACATGCCACTTTCCACAATGGTAACCTTTGGTCTGTGTTCCCTGAATAGGGTTTTTCAGAGAGAAATACAGGAAGTGTTGCTTTAAATCAAGCAGACACAAAAATTAAACTATGGAGGGACCTTTGTTCATTTTTCTTTCGATGAATATTTCTTGCGCATCCCTCATGCTTCAGGAATGGGCATATTAGTAGACAGCAAATCACCCCAAACCCCTGTTTCCATGTCAGGGGTGACTGAATGACGGCCAGGAACCTCTTTTAGCCCTTCTCCTCCTCCTGAAATTCCCCTACAGTGTGGGCTGGCACTGTAACAATTTGATTAAGACTGATGTGTTCCCATGTTAGTCTTCTGTGCCTTCAGGAACAAAATCCCATAGACCAGGTGACTTTAAATAATGAGAATGGATTGTCTCCTGGTTCTGAGCCTCCTTGTCCAAGATATGTACTTACCACTCCTTCTTTATTTTTTATTAAGAATTTTTTATTCATTTTATATACCAATCAAAGCTGCCCCTCTTCCCTCCTCCCGCCCCTCCAGCCTTCCCCCTCAAACCACTCCCCATTCCTTCCTACAAGAAGGTAAGACCTCCCATGGGGAGTCAGCCGACCCTGGTAAATTTAGTAGAGGCAGGTCCAAGCCCCTCCCCCTGCCTAAAGGCTGTGCGAGGTGTCCCCTCATAGGTATCAGGGCTCCAAAAAGCCTGCTAGAAAATAGCATCTTGAGTGAGGTAACCCAGATTCTAGAAGGACAAACATGATATATACTCACTCATAAGTTGTTACCACTACTTTAAGGGGACTTTGTGCTATAGTCCTTTCAATGTCTCCCAGAGGCTTCATGGCAAATTTTGTTTCCACTCAAATGTTACCTTTGTCCTCATATGGCACTTTCCCATGTAGCCTTTCCCTCATAGTCTGCATGTCTTTGTTGGTGTTTGCTGCCTGCTTTTATTGCAACACCAGTCATACTAGACTTGGGCTCACAGTAGCCTGTAGCCATACCTTAGCTTGTCTTTCCTCACAGAGATCCCATTTCCAAGTCCAGGGACATTCTAAGTGTTGGTAGTTAAGGTTCCAGTGCATTTGAGAGAACAAGATTCATTTCCCAACCGTTGACATTTAGGCTCAGATCTAGACAGATCAAACTTCTAATTCCTGTTCCTCAGAACAAGGGCATTTATAAGCCAGCCACCGTGATGTGAGGAGATGCTATTTGGTATGGAATTGAGGTGACACTCCCTTATCCAATAGCCCTAACTCCACTCCCAGAAGCCACATTCCCATTGTGTGAGTACTCCATCTTGGAAATGAACCCTCTGTGCCTTCCAATGAAGCTTACCGAACTCACTCCTGCAGAGCCAATATGTGCTATTACTCATAAGCCTGACCCAAACTACGTCGTTATAAGCAAAAGTAGCTGCTGTCTTATGCTACCCAGTTACACGGGAATAGATAAGCTTAACAAGGTTACTGAGAGCAGACATAGAGCAAGTAGTTTCCTTTGAAAAATATGAGGAGGGACAGTCCCAAGGTCTCAGGAGAGAATGAACAAGATATCCAGAGTGGTGCAGTCCTGGACTGCTTTCTTACTAAATAAATGTTCATCTGGATGGATCAATCCTGGGTGCTTTACCAGTTTGACACTCTGCTGACTCTGAAAAGCCTTTCCTGTGAAAACACCTTCACTCTCTAGGCATGTGTGCTTCCCTTTTAGGAAGCAGTAAGGGTGGGGACCATGTAAGTGGGTGATGACAGGGCCTATCCAAGGTGAACTCCATTTACTTTTTTCTTCTTCATAATGGCACAGAAAATGGAGCAAAAAAGTATCCCGAGGAAGGTTAAGTGCTCCGTACTAAATGTGTTGGAGGCGATGAAGCAGGGGTTCAGCATAAACACCAAGGGGGGAGTCATAGGCTTATAGTGTTTCTTTCCATTCTCCTCTCCCAGTACTGTGCAAGTAAAGCTATGTGCTACAACAGTTAATGTTAACGGGAAATTGCACAGCAGATAAGCAAGATGGTGTCTTTTGACAGGCGTTCCTTTCTGGTTAGGCAATCCAGAGAGAAGCAAACCCTCGCCAATTGAGAGCAAGACCATCTAGTCTGCAAGTAAACCAAAAGCAATTGTTTCCATTCTGAGGAAGAGCTAACGACTGGGTAGTCCTGGACAGAGCTAGGTCTGGGCAGTTTTGTTTAGTACAAATGGGGCAGTGCAGTGCAGTGCTGTGTGGGGATATTAGGTGTGTTTAGTTGAAGGTCACGGCTGATCAAGGTTGAGGTAACATATGAGCTTTGAATCTTATGTTCTTGGTTTGACACACTAGATATTGCCTTATATGTCCCAACCATTGGGCATTGAGGACGCTATGCAAAACCAGTCCTGCAAAGACTGTTCACGTGACACATTCAGTCAGGAAAGAAAGAGCTATGCAAATCTCTCTCTCTCTCTCTCTCTCTCTCTCTCTCTCTCTCTCTCTCTCTGTCTCTCTCTCTCTCTCTCTCTCTCTCTCTCACACACACACACACACACACAAACACACACACCCATACACAATTTCAAATTAGAATAAAGCAACAAA
Source organism: Onychomys torridus (assembly GCF_903995425.1). Classification (NCBI taxonomy): domain Eukaryota; kingdom Metazoa; phylum Chordata; class Mammalia; order Rodentia; family Cricetidae; genus Onychomys; species Onychomys torridus. Next base: position 52,427,052 of record NC_050443.1, on the reverse strand, counting down.
CTATTGGGTTAAAGCTGTCAACCCTTTCATTCAAAGACCTTTTGTTCAAAACCTGGTATTTCTTTCTGACTTACAGAATAAGGTGCAAATGTCTTTTCATGGCATTTAAGATCCTGAATAGTCTAGTTCCCATTATACTTCCCAAATTACATTTCTTTCTGGTTTCCTCATTTTGAATTCTCATATGCTTTGGTCTTATGTGGGGTAGAGAAATAGCTATGGAGTCTGAGGGCTGAGGTTCATATCTGTATCATCCCACTCATTAGCCATATGTGCAACCTTAGGAAGGTTATTCCAGCTCTCTGGGTCTCAGCATTGACTTCTTCTGTAGTTGACTAGAATCTCACTGTCATAAGCCCCAGTGACTGAAAATGACATGGACTTATGAATGTGGGTCCGCAGAATCCATAGGAAAGCAAGCTCTATAGCTTACTTGCTGGTGTTATTACACCTTATATGTGTATGGTTGAATCACACAAACATACACACACACACACACACACACACACACAATTTGATACTTGCTTTATTGTAATTTGAATACATTTGTTTTCCTGCCACACGGGAAGATATAGACTGTGTCTCCATTACAGGCACTGAATAAAATGTATGCAGCTTGCCGACATGCCTTGCAGAGGCTGGATAAGACCCCTAACAGGAAGGAATACTGTTTCGGGGGGCCTCAAATAGGTGATTAGGATGTTGTCAGTTGAAAGTGGTAAAGAAGTGCACTCTTTGGCTTAAAGAACTACTTTTGGGAGCTGCATCAGGGGACACCATGTGTGCCAGTTGGCAGTGGTAGAATTCAGAGGCAGAGTGATCTGTAAAGATTGCCTCACTCAGCCTGGGCAAGAGCTGTTCTGGCCCTCTGGAAACCATGGTGAGCCTTTTATCATTTAAATTTCATTCCAGAAGGGGCAGGAAAAAGGACAAAATACTGAAAATAAAAGTTAATTAAAAAATAAAATCAAGAGAAATGTGTCTCCAAGGCCACCTCTGTTACAGAGGCCACCTGTCATTAAGCATTCTCCTGTCTATAAACCTGAGATTGGAAGCCAATTGACACTTCTGTTGTTTAATTTTTAATGCCTCCTGTCTGGTCTCTGCCTCAGCTATTGTAGGTGGAGGCTGTCCTATGGATCTGTCCCTGGGCAGAGCAATATGAATATTCCCATAAGCAGGCCTGACACCCACAGAGAAAGCCTACAGCAAGTTAAAACTCCCAGCTCTCTAGGGAGTTGCTTTTTGCAACGGTGCATGTGGGTCCCCTCACAGTTGGTGGGTTTGTGCTATTGGGAGGAAGGATGTACCTGAAGAGACTGGAACTAAGAGACAGATCTTCAGCAGCAGGGCTCTTCTTACCCATTGTCTGCATCTCTTTACTTCCTCTGCTTCCTCATTCAATAAAAATGTGTGGAGCACCTGCCATGTATGCAAATTAAAGCCACAGTATCGCATAAAGAACTCTGTTCTCAGGACCCAGACATTTTAGTAAGAGAAAAGAAAAAGATAAATAGTAATTTTGGGGTGGGCCATCTAAAATGGTAGTAGTGCAAATAATACACACTCACACGCGTGTGTGTGTGTGTGTGTGTGTGTGTGTGTGTGTGTGTGTGTGTGTGTGTGTGTGTGTGTGTGTGTGTGTGTGTGCATTCATTCATTACTATGGTTCCCTGGTAAATGGAAAGATTTTCTAACAGTTAAGCAGTGAGTTGACTGATGGGCAAGAGTCAGGACTTCCTATTACAGAGACTAGTGCTCCCAGAAGGGGGATCAGTAAATGCAAAGGCCCTGGGCTGGACATGAGCATGACTTCTTTGAGAAGCAGAGCTGTTACTATACTTCTAGGTATGGATCCATGATAGATGGTCAGATAATCACACCATTCAGAACTTTAGAGTTTGGGAAACAGAGAGGTTTTAGACCACGGATTGGGCATCAAGCTCTGAATCAGAACATCCACTGTGATGCCAACCCCATTGTAGGAAAAAAACAAAAACAAAAATAAAACTAAAGAATGTGGGAGGTTGTGAGATTATCTGCAATGAGGCAGTTGACCCCAGGACACTCCTCAGAATGGTCCTATACTCTGTTGTCTCAGCCTTGATCAGGATACCATCTGTATCTCACTACTAAAGTACCGTGCTTCTAACTCCATCAGAAGATTGGCACATCACTGCTGCCCTCTATCCCTTCCTTGTATTCATTACCTTTTAAAAACACCTCATAATTCCCTTTATGTTCACTGTGTCTATCTCTAGCTTCAACATTGAATTCTCACTCCCCTGCTCGACCTTTTCCACTTAGCATCAGAGACATCCAGGGTTTGCTCTCTGTTAACTGGACTCCACAAGGATGGCCATCAAATTTACACAAAAATGCTGTTGGTATGGGACCACCCCCATGCCAGATGGCCTACAGACCAACATCTATTTTCTCTGTATGAACTGCTTTGCCTCTCCAGCTCTCAGTCCTGGAACAGGTCTTAAGAGCCCTTGGAGGCTACTCTACACTTAGGAAGCCTTCTCCACTGTCCAAACCAGGTGTGGGAAGGGATCTTTCTTTCTGTAGGAGGAGAACCATGCCTAGAAACAGTGTCAGCCTACAAAGGATGCAGCCATGAAAACTTTGAAGTAAAGAGCACATGCCCCTGAATGAGATCTTCATGCAAAGGTCTGAGTTAGATAGGAAGTTGGAAGTGTGATTTCCAGGCTCTCTGCTCTCCCTCCAGCTTTGGACTCCTGAAAAATGTTCTAGTTTCCTTGTGCTTGCCTTGCCCAGGCCCCTTCTCTCATAAGACCCCATTCTCTTTCTAGTCTAGTATTTTGAAGAAAGTTAAAACTAGTTGGTGGGGTAGGAAGATAAGTGAAACCAAGAATGCATTTGTGAAGTAAGACCAGGAAAAATATGCTCTGTTGTAGTATGTATCTTGAGAGTCATAAATTGCAGTTAGTGTGTAGAATCTCATTCGGGGAGGGCTTTAATTTTGTTGTTCCAGAATGTTTATAATGTAGAAATGAACCCAAGGCTGCATCAGTAGGGAGAGCAGTTTCAGAGGGGACCAAGAAGAGATTAATGGGGCTCTTTGTGTCTGCCCTAATTAAGACATTTGTTAGTATGTTTTAATAGCTTTAAGGTACCATGCACTCCCAGAACTTGGTATATAGGCAGTTTTTATCTCCCAAGAAGGGAAACTTTCTGCTCCAAATTACACACTAACTTTTTCAGGGCAGGTATTATCCTGATTCTTCCTCATTTTCTGTCCTTGTAGTGTTATCTGTTGTACATTTTGTAACTGAGACCCCAGGAATTTCTGATGCCCTCTGAGACTACAGGACCTCTGAGGTAAGAGGAGGATTCCCAGGGAGAATTCATGGGCTACTCACATAGTGGGGTCCTCAGACCAGAATCCCGTAGGTCTCCCAGGAGCCTGTGTGAGCCTAGCAGAATCAGTCATTGTATACATATCTTGCCGTTTAGTTCCCAGAGTTAACCTCCCAAGTAGGTATGATCATTGTCTTAGAAGCCTTTCTAAAAGTTTCCTTTACAATCTGTCTTTTCTTTGTGATTGTGTTGTCTGCTTCAGTTTAGCCATTTCAAGTTCTTTGACAACTCTTTCCCTGTTCGTAATAAGGCTACAGTTTAATCCCACATCTTCACTTTGCTGAGCAAATGCTGGTACTGACATCACTTCTCCCTCCCTTTAGCTCCTTTGTCCTTCTCCCTTCCATGACCAAAAGGTCACTCACCACATTTTCTTGACTAGCTACTTATTGAGTGTTCTGGTCAATTAGGTAACCCCTATAGTTTGGGCATTTAGAGTGTCTTTCTGTGATCTCTGTGGTATGGGACTCGTAAAGTGACTCACGGCATCTCTCCTGGGGCAGCCATCCTTGCACACGCCCTTTCCCTAAAGTGTGGCTGGGCCAGAGGGCTTGTTCACCATAAATGATTCCAGGGAAAGTGAATGGTGTCCATGAAAAGGTTCAGAACCAGCTGTGGCTTTTGTCTTGCTCAGTTTCTGTTCTAGTATCTTTCTGGATGTCTCACTCTCTTGGGCCTTTTGCCATGCTGTTAACTGCCATATCACAAGATTTGCCTGTTGAGGAACCAAGGCCACCCACCACCCTGCAGGCAACGGGAACACCTGTGCTAAAAGACCTAGCCGTAAAGCCAATGTGGATCTTTAACCGATAGAAATGAGTATTTTATAGACCTACTCTTTGGGGAGGTAATTTGTAATACTTAATAACTGATATAGACTCCTTGCATTTGAGACCATCAAGTCTGGGGGACAGAAGATTGATGCAAAGCATTTGAGCACAGGAGGCATTGCTGCTGTCAAACAATATCTGGTTGTCCTGCCAGTCTTAGGCAAAGTATAAAGTACATCTCCCAGTCTAACTTGACTCCAGATGAAGACTTATCTTGAGTTTAAGGACAGTTAAAGTTGCCTAGATGTGATAAAAAAAAAAAAAAAAAAAAACACCAACCAAACAAAACAAACAACAAAAAACTTGGAAGTTGGGGGATCCTACCTTTTTCTAAATAGATTCTTCTCTCATATAATACATCCTGACCACATTTTCTTCTCCCTCTATTCTTTCCAGCTCCCCAGACATCCCCCAGAAAAACTCCCCTCCATTTCCTCTTCAGAAAAGGGCAGGTCTCCAAGAGACAACAGCAAAATAGAACAAAACGAGATTCATTAAGACAAGGCAAAAGTCCTATTGAGGCAGGATTTGGCAATGCAAAGGGAGGGAAAGAGTCTTAAGAGCAGGCAAAAGAGTCGGAGACACGCCCACTCTCACTATTAAGAGTCCCACAAAAATACCAAGCTAACAGTGATAGCACATATGCAGAGGACCTGGTGCAGACTCATGCAGACTCCATGATTGCCACCAAGAACCCCATTAGAAGAAATTGCTGTATGCACAGTCTTTGAGCAGTCTTGTCAGCTTTTTGAATGCAGAGGACCCAGAAGAGGACTAAAAAAGACATTAGTGGTACTCAGTCCAAATAAATACTGCAGAGGAAAAGGTTTCATAAAAAACAGTCAACCAGGAACTTCCATGTCAGACTTTGCGGTTGATCCTTGAGTTATTGGTGGTGCTTGTTATATAGCTAACTTAAAAATCCTGACCAGAACATAGTATTTCTCTGTACTCCATTTGTTCTACATTTCTGGTATTTTAATAACAGTTTATATTTATCCCCTTAAATAATCCATTTAATACTATTATGCACTGAGTAACGTTTATTTATTTCTCCTCATTTATTTGTTGCCAAGCATTGAACTTACATTGAGGACAGTTTTTCTGGTTGAAAAAGGCAAGTAAATTGTAATTTGTTGGAGCAATAAAGACATGCAAGGAACACTATGTTGAGATCACCGTACATTCATTTTCAGCGCTGAGAATCATCTGTATCATGTTTATTGAGCATCTGTTGCTTTGTAGAGGTAGAAAAGTACCCCTGTTTTAAAGTACAATGAATTTAACTTGTGGAGATGCAGGATGCATAGGCTGTAAGAAAGGCTCTCATAGAAATAAAATGCGCCTAGATTTTAAAATTTATTCAGTCAAACTTGGGTGGTTGGAGATAGAAGACAGCATGACATTATAGGTTGGGAGTATTTATTAGTCAGAAAGGGAACACTATTCTTGAGTATGAAGGTTCGCATGCAAGCTGGTTGCATGATGGATTAGGCAAGTGCCTGTGGAGCCCTTTCTGAGGGCAATGGGCAAGGATGTTGCTGGGTAGAACTTAGTTATGAGAAGAAAGTCTATGTATGTCCAGCTGCTTGGTGTCTAGTGTCTCATTCCTTCTAGCCATATTCCACCAGTAATCTACATTTGTTAGGCGTTCAGTGTTCATTCCTCCCAGTTGTGTCTGAATCTGTGTGTTTTAGCATTTTCATCATGTGAGTCACCATACCATCTTTAGGTATGGCATAACTGTTAATTATAGTTAAAATGGCTTATGTCTAATTTTATCACAAGAAAAAAAATCCAATAAGGACAAATATTTCTAAACAATTTAGTATAAAACATCTTCGATTTTTGAGACAGGGCCAGTCTAGGCAACAAAGGCTTACTATTCATTGAGAATTAGGATTTTCCCAGTAGGTGTGATCTGCACTCCCTAGGACCCCACACCTAACTTCCTGGAACAGAGGGCATGATTCTCTTTCTCTTGTCAGGTTTGTAGAAACATCAGGAATGTTTGCAAAGTTTGGCAGGTGCCACTTGTAGAGCATATAGGGTATGGGGATGAAGATGGTTCAAGTTTGGCCATCAGGAGCAAGTGATTCATGGCTTTGGTGAGAGCAGACATCAGGCAGTCCCAGAGGTAGGAGAATGGGATACACCAGGGAGTGCCTCTGCTTAGGCTTAGCCCCTTGGGTCTGCTGATGTGTTATAACAGCCTGAATAGACTAAGGTAATATTTAATACTGACCCCTCATTTACTTAAAACTTTAATCATTGTGGAGCTTTACAAATATTTGTATTAAAATGCTATTTGTATTAATTGATGACTTTCTTTCAACATCTTTGATGACTCTTCAATTCTCAGTTACTCCCAGTTTTTTACTCTTGTGTTCCCCAACTCATTGTCATCACAACCCATTCTTTATGGGAAAAGGAAGTAGGAAACTCTCGGGATGAGGGCCAGTCCCCCATGAAACCTTCTGCCTATAGGCATATACCTTAAATCCTTAAATTTGTGAAGAGCAGACTCAGTGGCCTAAACCATAGAGCTACAATTTGAAGGCTGTGCATTCACTGGAGAGAAGGTTTTCTTTCACCTGCTCTACCTACTATTCACAAAAGCTGGAATGAAAGCCTAAAAACACTACTTATATCAGTGGGAAAAGTATGTTATCCACCTTCTCACTCTGCATAACTGTTGATAGAGAGCTAACACAGCTCCCAGGGTCTCCATAGGATTTAATAACAGAAGTACTCAGAGACAAACAGTAGTACAACCATAAGCCACATACTTTAATGATATCTACTAGACTTTGTAAGAAGGAGACGCTGGGAAGGATATTTCTGTCCTCTCCTCATTATATGTCATGGCTAAGAGTATGGTCTTCATCAGTCCTCCTACAAGCTAAGAACACTCTTACTTCCCACTCTAAACATTAGTTTATTCACCTATAACATGGGACCTCATAGGATATATGTAAGCATTCAAGAATTGATTCAGTTCAGCATTTCTGGAAACCATCATTTAAAAAGGACTGTGTGAAAAATGAATCCAGAAAAGCATGTAGGGGCAAATTATAAAGTGTCTTCAGTTTCATGAAGGACTCTGTGGAATAATGCATGCTCACCATTCCACTGTACACATATTACATACCATGTGAGTAATTAGACTTGCATGGTCAACCATGTTGTTAACACTACAACTGGATGAGACTACACATGAAATAGTTCTCTTCCTTGGGTATGTAACCTTTTATTCTTTCATCCATTCATTTTAGCTGTGGCTTAAGGAAAAAGATTTGGGGAAAGGAATCACTAAGGACCCAAATTCAAATCCCCAGCATTCACCCAAAATGTTAGGCATGGGTGCATGATCGGTAACCACCCTAGCTGTGTGGGAAGATGAAGACAGGGTGACCACTGGGGCTTAGTAGTCCCAGCCTGGATCCTAGTTCAGAGAGAGACTCTGTCTTGGGAAAATAAGGCAGAGAATTACAAAGCATGACACCAGGCATACTTCTCTGGTCCCAGTATGCACACAGAGGAATATGTACCTGCACACACTGGTGAACACATACCACACACATATACAACACAGACATGTGCAAGCACGTGCGTGCACACACACACACACACACACACACACACACACACACACTAAATTAATTAACTAAATTAAATGATAAGGTTGGCTTAAATATCATGGAAGTGAAGTTAAAGAGAAAACTACAGGGTAGCCTAGCCTAGCCTGAGAATATATGTGTATGTCAGGGTCTGGGGAAAAGCTGTTTATGTTAAAGTCAGACCAAACCAGACACAGGCATCCAGGAAGTGAAGGGTCTTTATGATCAAGTAGCAGGCTGTGAGGGCCAGACTGGATTCTGGTGTGACATGTCAACTCCAACTGACCTGGAGTAGCTTCTAGGCACAGTACTTTAAGAAGCATCCTGACATCACATCTGGTTTCCTGATTGCTTAGTGATGTCACCTGCAGGGATCCACTAATTCCTAGAAGTTTAGAGCTACTGATGTGACCTGCCAGGATATCCATAGCCAGAGGCAGCAGAGGCTTCCAAGTTGTCTGAAGAGTGGGGCTGTGCAGGCTTGCCGCACAAGCATGAGAGGACACAGAATACTGTGTCTCTCCCCTGTACACCTCCTGCCACAACACAGGAAAAGGAGTTTCCAAGCTCTCTGCTGCATTAATGAGAAAGGATTTCTGCTCTGATAAGGAGTGGATAATTAGAGAGTGGGCAGGTGCCTTGAAATCATGTTAGTATAGGCATGGTTAGAGCAGGCAGGCATGGACTCACAGTTGTAAATTTGTACTCAGAGAACTGATAACACATTGGATCTCTCTGAGGACAAAGCTGCCATGATGAAGAGAGCCTTAGGGTGGGTGGCCCAGCTGGCTGGAGCAGGACCTGCCTTGGCCAATCAAAGTCAAACCAACTAGCCATGAAGCAGGGGTACTTTTGACTAGAATGACACAGCTAAACCAAATGTCTATCCTGGGGACAAGAGAGAGTTAGAGACAAATTAGGATAAGGTAGAAATCTATGTCTTGACCAGGCTGGAAAATGGTATAAATTTTTACATAAGACATTAACAATGTTTCCTCTGTAATTTAAACTATTTTAAGCAAAGGCTGATCAGTGCCATTAAGCAGCTTCAGTGTGTTACAGGAAGGGAGTATATCTATATTCCCTTTCAATTCAATTTTCTCACTGATTTTCTTGCTTTGAACTTTGTAGAGATAAAGGCTAGCCCAACAACTTTGCACAAGGATTAGTGGGCTTTGAATTAATCAGCCAGCATGTTGGTCTCTTTAGTGCTGTATGGCATATATGTGAACATCTCTCTCTCTCTCTCTCTCTCTCTCTCTCTCTCTCTCTCTCTCTCTCTCTCTCTGTGTGTGTGTGTGTGCATTATGTGCTCATGTTTACAGATGTCAGAGGAGGACATCAGCTGTCTTTGCTCTATTACATCAGTTCTCAACCTGTGTGTCTCAACTCATTTGGGAGTTGAAGGATCCTTTCATAAGGGTTGCATATCAGATATCCTGCTTATCAGATATTTACATTCTGATTCGAACAGTGGCAAAATTATAGTTATGAAGTAGCAACACAAATAATTGTATGGTTGGGGGCCAGCCCAACAGGAGGAACTGTAATTAAAGGCCATAGCACTAGGAAGGTTGAGAACCGCTGCCCTGTCACTTTCTGCTTGATTCCTGTGATTCAGTCTCTCCTTAACTCCAGGACTCACAGTTTTCCAGCTTGGCTGGCTGGCCAAGCAAGCCCTAACAATTCTCCTGTTGCCTCCCTCCAGAGTGCTAGGGATCATGCCTGAATTCTTGTGTTCCTGTGCTTTTGATACAATGTGTATAGAGTTGCACTGACTAAGCTCCTGAGAAGTTCTCAGCAGAGTTCCCACACAGTGCCTGAAAGGCAGCCATGACTGTTATTGGTATTATTGATCTACCTGTGTACTAAAAGATGTTTGCAGAACAGTCTTGAAAACTAAAAAGACAGGGTCAAAGTAAATGGCAGATTCAATCAGTTTTGTAAAATAAAAGTCTTTAGTGAAAAATAAAAGCATATTACTCTGAGTGTTATTTGGTTTCACAGAAATATGAAATACAATTTAATACATTTCTCCTGTTATTTGGATGCCCCAGATTCATAGGTGCATGACACAAGCAAACCTTTAGATTTGTTCTTTACCAGAAAGTATAAACAGAAAAATTCAACATGTCATGCTATCTGTTTTCTTTCTTTCTTTATCCACCTGTTCATTCAGCAAGTATCTGGACTAGTCTTCCATGGCAGGCATTAACATAGACACATACCTGCATGGTATCTTTCCTCAGAGAGGTTTCAGTTTAATGAGTGAGGCAATATTGGGTAAGTCAGGAGGCACTAAAGGGAAGAATATGTGGACTTTGTGGAGAATAAACTCACTAAGAGTCTTGGGATAGTGGGGACAGTATTTAAACTGGATGGCACGGAAAAGAACAGTATCCCAACAAGTGAGGCAGGAGGTTGCTCCTGCGGAAAGCGTGTATGCAAGAGTCTGGAAATATATTTCTAGATTCTTGTTACTCAAAATATGATCCACAATGGCAGGCCAGATAGATAGATAAATAGATAGATAGATAGATAGATAGATAGATAGATAGATGGATGCAATCATACATACATACATACATACATACATACATACATACATAATGAACAAACTAGAAATGGCTTTTCTATCTCATGGAAGAGATGATCAGCAGAATTTTGGGGTTCAAGTTCCAAGGTTCCCCAAGCAACAGACTTATATGGAAGCTGCTGCCCATATACTCCGTACAGCAGTGGCTCATAGGGTGTAACTCAGCATCTTCCCACATATGGAGACTCACTTACTGGGCCTAAGAACGTGGTGCCAAAAAACAAAAAAAAACCAAAAACAAACAAACAAACAAACAAACAAAAACAAAAAAGAAAAAACGTGATTATAAGATCTTTGCCAGTGGCTGAACCCTGGTTTCTTTCACGGACTTCTCAGTTATGCAAAAACCCAATAGTCCATTGTCTTTGTGTCAGAAAAACAACAGCAGCCACAAAAGACCTGGATGATATTTTGTCTTTTGTAATAGCTCAGGACTATGCTGGGAACCTGGGGAAAACAGATGTCCCTCTTTGTGTTTTGTGTCCAGCAGGTCAGCAGATTCTCCATAGTAACCTCTCCTCTCACCTCCAGATCAGTCTAACAGGGGAAGCCGCTCTGAATTCACTGGCAAGGAAAGCAAGCCCCAGTTATCACTGGTAATATTTCTAAAGTACTTGAGGGTCACCTGGGACTCAGGGAGACACACCCCACACTTAAAGCATCACGCTGCTGTTTTAATTATGAAAGTCCCTATGAACCAAAGGAAGGCCCAGAAAGAAAAGAAGAAAATGCCAGCTTCTCCCACCAGGTGAATAGCTTTTGGCTGGAGCCTGAGGCTCATTCATGGGCTTTCTAGGGCCTGGGATCAAAGAGGAGGCCAGGGCAGTGTGTGGAGACCCACCGTTCTCATCTCCTTGACAGTGTGAATTTTACAAACCAGCTTGCCTCTGCTTCTTCCCACCTCCTCTAGCACCGAGCAGCAACTATCTTGAAGAGATTGGAGGTGTGCACTAAGAATGCTTGTCTATTTCTCCCCCATGCTCTCAACAAAATGCGCTCATGGCTATCAGATTTTACCCTGCTCTTGCTTAAAAAGAAGCCGTGGTTTGCCTGACGGAGTGTGTATGTTTATTCTTCCTGCTGCTGTTGGAGGTGATTTGTTTTCATAAGAACAGACACAATGTGCCCGTGTCTGCAACTTCACAGAAGCTCTGAGGCTCTGCTTCCTTGGGAGAAGCTCATGCTGCTAGGTTCTCTCTCTCTCTCTCTCTCTCTCTCTCTCTCTCTCTCTCTCTCTCTCTCCATATATATATATTTAATTTCATAGTATGCCTGATGTCTCAGAAGAGGGATGTGTCTATTCTAACAACCGTCATTTTTATATAAAATGGAAGGCATTCACATTATGTCTTTATCTTCTATATCTCAACTAGTAACAATATCAGAACTGCTCCCTCTTGACAACTATATTCATTTCTCATTAAAGATATTTCATGTTTTATTCAGGAATTTAAATGAAGCTATCAGAGCCCGGAATGGCATCCGTTTGGTATAATTGTATCCCTCGGATGCCAGCCCCAAGAGTTCTAATTAATATATATTTAGCTCCCTGACTGTCTTTAGACCAAACGGTTGAGTGTGGAAGACAGGAAGGGGGGAAAAAAGCATAGAAATTTGAACAGGAGAGTCTTTCTTTAAAAAGACAGAATTTTAGTAATTGTGCATTTTGAGTGCTTGACTCTTATGTCAGAATTACTTTCCGGCCACTGAGTGCTTTATGAAAAATGGGCTGCAAGATGATAATTATTTTTATTGATCACACATTCAAGTTATCAATTTTTTAATCTCCTTTCTTTCATTTTTTTCCCAAGAAAAAATTTTCCTGTCCAGGGAATTGCGTGCATTCACAATCCTCCTTCGCTTAGCTCTCCCCTCCCCTCTCACTGCCCCTTTTCTTCCTCCAACCTCACACTATTAAAAAGCAATATTGTTCCTCTTTGCCAACGTGAAAATGACTGGAACTGTCATGGGATTACTTGGCCTCCCTAAACCCATAATATGAAAAGAAGCTAATTGGGTACCAACCTCATTCCTTGTGGGCTTTGCCATCCTCCCTCATTCCCTCCAACCGCATCCCCATTCTCCCTTGCAGGAAATGAGTTTGGGGACATTTCCCATGCTGGTCCAACATTGGAATTCATAGCACTGGTGTGCACTTAGAAGCCTCAATTCACTCCCGTTTCTGGGATGCTCTGGGACCATGGTTTATAAATCAATCCTGTGGTGTACTGTATGCAGAGAGCAGAGCCTTTGTGAACTCTAGTCAGATTGAATTGCACAGGCAATGGAGCGACCTTAAGAGTTTACAGTAAAGAAAAACAAAGGCTGTATAAATAGGACAATTCAACGGACACTTGCAACATTCACAAGGCACTATTGGAAAGGCAGAGGATGCTATTTTCTTTTGTTTGCAGTCTTGGTCTCTCTCATTCACTATTTGCTGAGACTGCCTGTTTGATAGGGCATGGATTGGGGTCTCGATATAGCCAAGACTCTGACTTAAGTTGTTATTTAAATAAGTTAAGATATTGTTCTGTGGGTGTTTTTTTCCCTCCTGTTCTTAAACATACCACACATCTGGTTCACACTCCAAAGATCTGAGCTCTCTCCTGAACCTCTGTAGTGACAATGTCACTACCATTTCTTTGAATCTTCATGGAGGAAGTCAGCAGCTCTCTTGTTTTCCGGCACAAATGATGGCAAACTTGGCCCAAGAAAGCAAGTTTTCTAAGCTGCAAACACTTATAAAAGGATTTGCTTCATTAGTGATTCCGTGCATCAGGACAACAACACAAGGAGTAACTTGGTGTTGCAGGACTTAGCCTCCATCATGAGTGACAATAGCAAGCAAGGGTCCATTGGGAACTGGGACAAAAGCTACATGATGTCCTAGTACAATCAGTGCTTTTAAAGCCTATATTTAGCAGGGCAAAGCTCCTTCCCCTTAGCAAACAGGCAGGCATTTGCAGAGAAGGAAGTCTGCAACTGTCTTGATGCAGGTAGGGTTTTCATCATGCACACTGTAGCTCCATCTATGTTGATTTCCAGATAGATCATCCCACAGTCTCCCTGGCTGCTATGTCCATCTGACCGGACTCAGAGGAGTTTATTATTTGAAGCTCTTCACTGCATGGGCACAGTGACAGGTGTGTCAAGAGGAGAACAATAACCAGAAACAGATGTGTGGAATATTCACCAATATGTCAGCAACTATGATGCATTTCAGCAGAGTCCACTCTTATCCTGAACAAATAAAAAAAATAATAAAGAAAAGGGGAACATTTGTTTCCATGAGGCCAATTTCCATGCCAAACAGCATTGGTCTGGCTCTTGTGTTTGGTATAAACAGGACTCACACACTCAAAAATAATGTCAAAAGTTCAAAGGGTGGAGAGTTAAAAATTCTCACATGGGCAAATAAATGAGGTCTGCTGATTGGCTGGCCTTCACTCGGCTCTCCATGAAGTGTCTCCTTGGGACTGGGGTGATGTGTGGCTTTGATTCCCTGCCCTTGTTCTTCCATAACCTGGTTTGGAATGTAGCCCAGTCCTAAGAGATTGGGGGTCACTCCGGCTTGATAGTGTAAGGTCAGAAAATGGAATGAAGCTAGGATATCTCAATTGAGATTTGAGTGTGTATAAGTATAAATCAAAAAAGGAAAATCCTTGAAGGGACACCTTGCAGCTGTCGCTACAAATGAAAGGTTTCAAAATAAGTAGATACAAGAGTGCTGGGATGGCTGCAGCTGATAATTCCCTGCTGGTTCTTCTATCAAAATACCGGTGAGCAGATGAGCATTCAGGAGCAAAGGATGCATACTCTTCTAAGCAATCATAATCACCCAGATTCTTTGATAAATTTTAAGTTACTTCTAGGATAGTATTTTAGGTATTGAAAAAATCATCTTCATTACATACCTTTCTTGATAAGATGGAAATTAGAAATTTACTCAGCAAGCCTGGTAAATATCAGAATTTACATGACCTTTTTTTTTTTTTTTAATTCTCAATCCCTTCACAGTTGAGCCATTCATTCAGAAAGAGAAAAAGAAAGCAAGTGGATTGTGTCTCCTTTTCTTCCTAAATGCCACTGTCTCATTTGGCTGTAGGATAGTCCTGACTTTATGTTTATTTAAACAGACAGTTCTCTAGTTTGTGGGCATATTCCAGAGTAGAACTGCATGTTGCTTCGAGTTAAGTTCTTATGGGCAAACACCTGATCCCCCTTAATAAAAGATAAAAGGGAAACAGTTCCCTTGCTGTTCATAGACCCCTTCATGCCCTGCCGGCTGGCAGACAGTCTTCCTGTTTGACCTTTCTTGTCCAGCACAGCATCGAACACACTGAACTTCTTATCTGGCACAGCATCGAAAGCACTGAACTTCGTATGGCGGTTGCAGACGATGCCTCTACTGCCACCCCAAAGCCACTACTATAGAACTTGTTTGCATTCCAGGGTGCTTAGGAAACTGCTTATAACACAAGTAAATCCCAGGAGTTTCAGTAGATCATGTGATAGCATGTAGAATTGCTGTTCAGTCAAACCAAAGTCACCTCTCCCTCCAATATTTTCCAAGGCATTGTTTTCTGAGAACTTCGTTTTAGGATCTCCTGCCATCCTCAAGAAAGGTAGTACTAGTCATACAACATTCCCTCTTAGTGCATCTCTTCAATGTAGTTCTCGTCATTTGGAAGAAGTCAGTGTGTTACATTCACACAATGGAGTCTGTATGCTTATCACCTCCATGAACATTCTCCAAAAGATTTTACACAGAACACAGCTTATGAAGACTGTGAGAAGATTTTTAGATTTAAAAGTGGCCCAGAATCAGGTAATTTTAAGAAATGCTGAATTAAACTTATAAATTTGTATTAAATGCAGGGTTTCCCAGGACATTTGATCTCTGAAATTAGTTGCAGGGGATTGCTGAACAAAGGATGACCATGTAATTTTTCTATATTTATTTTATTAATTATCATTACCATTTTCTATTATTATTACTATTGTTGTTGTTGTCTTTGTCTTGAGGGGGAGGTTTGAGATAATGTTTCATATTTTAGTCCAGCCTGTCCTCAGACTCACAACATTCAACTGTCTCAACCTCCCACATGCTGAGACTACAGGGATGTGTCAATATAAGAAGCTTTTCTCCTACATTTAAAAATATTCCTTCACTCTCTTAAAACATGAGCTGTTTCTGGGGCCATCTTCCTCTGGCTAATGTTCCAAGGGACAAGGAACTGCTGTGTTAAGTGCAGTGATGCTTGTCTCCCATGCTAGAAGAAGAAAACTGCCACTTCTCAAGATGGTTTATGTCAAGAGCAGGTGACATTGGAGTTTAAATTAGATTAACCGGTCTATAATTTTATTTAAACCAAACTGAGAGTTGTTTTTTTTTTAAATCCCCACGAATTGACAAACTGCTATGCATTTGAAATGGGAAAAAAAAAGGAATAAAAGCTTTAAAACATGGGGACTAACCTCTTCAGCAGACACCCACATAGAGCTTCAAAAAACCATTTAAAATGTGACAAGGCAAAGAAAACCTGATCAAGTGACTGTCCAAATAATTATAGTTTATTCTTCAACTTTTCCTCATTGAAATCACATTGTCACTTGAGTAGTCATCTTGACACGACTAATTATTGCCATCCAAGGAGAAAGGAAAAAACCCTTAAAATGTAGTTTAACCAGTTTTCAACTTCAGAAGCAATCATCCAAACAAGGGCTCTATGAAGAATGAACTCCACCCCCCACTCTCCTGCTCTTCTATGCTGGCCTATGCAGGATGCTGCCATCTGCTCACTAACCTTGCTTGTGACCCTTCGCCTGTCACCTTGATCCTCAGTGCTAGCCTTCTGTTTTTTCCAAGACAAGGTACATGCGTCACACTAATACAGAAAAGCACACTGATCTGTGGCCAGGGTCCCCAGGTGACATGAGCCAAGACTGGCCCTGCCATCCAGAGGTGATATCTTCACCATACACTCTGTCTCTGTTGGATCCTCCTCTTTCCCTGTGACAGGCTTCTGTGAGGTCACATGACACCAAGCATTCCCTGAAGCTGGAATGGCACATGCTGCTGTCTTTCTGTTTCCATCCCAGTCTTCCACAGGAAGCAACGTGATGACATCTGACATTCTGGAGATAACATCAGAGTTCTCAATGATCGGTAACTATGGTTACATTTGCCCTTAATGGAAATGGTGCTGAATTAAATAGGGGATGAGATTCAACTCCACCAACGAGGAGCTATCTGAATATGTGTGCTCTTAACTGTTGAGCACTGACTAGAAACTAATAAAAATTTCTATTCTGAGCTCCGTCACAGTGGGCAGTGCTCAAACTAGTCAGTTTTTTGATTCATTCTCAAAGTAACTAAGCAATGAACTTAAACATTTCCATGGGCTCCTGTGCTTTGAAGGTACTAATTGAACTGGGATTATCATCATTTTGCACACAGGGAAAAGATATTGTACATGTGCATGGTCCCATCCAAGATTCAGGCATTGAATCACCCCTGAGAAGGGAACATTGTATACTGATCATGGTACTCATCCTATATAGCTCTGTTTTTAGGGAATCTCAAATCAAGGATAAAGAAAACAACTCACTGAAAATTAAGTTGCCTAAATATTTCAGCCGAACCATGGTTTCAGGTTGCCTGTGCTGGGGTTGCTTTCCCAATTGGGAGAGTTCTGAGGCCTTTCCAGGGAATCTGTGCTGGGCGATGAGAATGAGGCCAGTGGTTGCTGATGTTAAAAGGACATGGCATCTGCACTAGGCCAGAGAAGGGGCTGGTTGCACAAATTAAACTCAAACACATCACAGCCAGATTAGTAGAGTTGAGTGAGCTGTCCCTAGTGTTTCCTCCCTTTCCTTCTTTCCTTCCTTCCTTCCTTTCATTCTTTCTTCCTTCCTTCCTTTCTCTCTCTCTTTTCTTTCCTTCTTCCTTTCACTCTCTCTTCCTTCCTTTCTTTTTATTTTTATTTCCCCTTCTAAGTAACAATAAGACAACAAAACAGCAACAATAACAAACCCCTAGTTGTTCTGCATCATCATCCCTTCTTACACTCACCAGTTACCATTTCTCACTCTGTTCATATGGCAATAACATTTACAATACAATATGAGGAAAATTTAAATATAGGTAACAACTTGATCTTTCTCTGACTTGTTCTGGTCAATAGGAATTTTTACCCACATACAGCTTAGAAATACAAACCCCCTGGAAAATAATAATGCATGAATTCTGTGCTAGGAAAAAAATTCTCTTGTTGCCAAAAATTAGACAAAAATAATATGCTGCATTTTCTTTTTTCCCATCTTAAGCAGATTTAGAATTCACTGGAGCCACCTTTTCATGTATTATGTGGTTCCTCTCAATGGGTGAGTTCACCCATGAGGAGAATTAATTACTTGATATTTGAAAAGAATTCTCTATTTTATTAGTAGAAGGAGAAGGGCAGGAGAGAGGAGGGAGAGTCATCTGTGTGGGAGAAGGTGAACGCTGCATGTGGGAAGCATGGAGTTTAAAATGCAGCAGCATCCTGAATGCATGGAAACTTCATTCTCAAAACAAGGAGCTGATTTTGAAATCTGACTTGGCCTGCCAACAGGATAAAGGGACAGTTTCAGGAGACATCAGGGTTGTGAGGTAAGTTAAAAACAAAACCTGGTAAATATTCATTTAAACCAAGCTGAAGGACGAAGCCAACAGAACATTTCAGTTGTCTGAGGTTTTGCTATATTAATTTCCTCAAGGACCATGGAATGGGAGGCTCACAGATGTGGACAAGGAAGGTTTGCAACACAAGCTCCTAGGGGCTGCAGGGGCTTCCTGCTCTCCTTCCGGCCCCCACTTCCTTTGTTCCTTAATCCTGAGGCAGCTGTTTCCTCTGGAATCATACACCCCAGCTGACATGTCTCTGCCTCCTGGAGCCTGCTGCTGTATATCAGCTCAGAATGTTGACATCAAATCGGCTTTGTCTTCAAAATCTGCCCCCTCCCCCCAGCAGCCCCTCTTCCCCAGGCCCTTGGGTTCATGCTGACCTTCACAAAAGACAGAATCAGGAACAAAAAAAGTGGCCCAAGCATTTCAGATTTTTATCTTCAACTGGCAAAGCAAGTGTTGGAAAATTTTCAGGATCTCAGACTGAGCAAATGTTTCCAGAGTCATCTTCTGTGAACAAAATGTTGCTCAGCATTGTGTCCTAGCTTGCTTGTGAAATCAGTGCTCTGTAACACATGTTGGTGTATGAACTACTGTTTAGCAGAAACTGGGACACACCTCAATGTGGGAGGGACAGGGAGTGGTGAGTGGTAGTTCTTCCTTTAGAAACTTAGTATTTATTTACATTGAGACTTTGAGGTAAAAAAAACAAGCAAAATAAGAAGTCTCATGTACCAAATATGTTGAAAAGGGGAACATACAGAAACTATAAATCCATAGTTAGATCACTGTGAAAGAATGGGGCATTTGTCATGTGTCCTAATATGTTGGTAGAACGTGGAGTGAGGAAGAGTAAAATGTGTGCATGTTGGTGTGTTGGTGAATGCAAGGTGAGGAAATGGACCAAGGAAGCTTCATGTTAGTCAGGGTACTCCATAGAAACTGGACTAATAGAAGGGTTCTTGCCAGGCAGACATACAGATGATATGTGGGTGATGGTTAGAAAAATATAGATAATGAGAGAAGACAGATGATAGATATAGGTCCATGATAGATATATATAGATAGATGATAGATAGATAAATAGATAGATAGGGTAGATGGATGACAGACAGACAGATAGATAGATGGTATCTATAAGATGTATGATAAATAGATAGGTTTATGTACCCATAGGCATAGACAAATAGATGAAGTTATTATGGAAATTGATTTGCATAGGTAAAGAAGAAAATAAGAAGGCTCAAGGAATTTCAAAGGATTTGCCTAAAGCTGTTGGGCAAATAAGCGACAGAAGTATAAGTTCTGTAGTTATCCATTCTTCTGCTCCATCAGACTGGTCTCTGTCTTCTTAAGATGTGAGACTCACTTCCATAGGCTCCAGAGAGGGGAAGAAAGGAATGTCAGAAACAGAGTGGTACCAATGGAGACAAGTTGTGTATACAAGTTGAAGAACCAGGAAAGTCTGGAGTGTACTTCATTCTATGCCAGAAGACCCGCCACCTAGAGGGAGTATGGCGTCAGTTTGTGTTGGACTACAAAGGCAATAAGCAACATCAAAAATCCCTGGCAGGTAACAGTTCCTGCTTGAGCAGAGAGCTCAGCTGTGCTCTTCTCCCACCTTTGTAGCATGATTCCTAAAGGTGTTATTAATAAAAACAAACCCAGAGCCAGGTATTGGGATGAACGCTGAATGATCAGAGAAACAGAACAAGCCACAGCCACCTCATGTTGCCAGTTCCTCAGCTGATCCTGTTTCCTCAGACTGGAAGCCTCTGAGTCCTCATCCAAATGTATGTCATCTGAACTGCTGCTAAAAGCCTAAAAGCTTAACCAGGCTCTAGTTCCTGGTTTTTATGCCTTATATACCTTTCTGCTTCCTGCCATCTCTTCTTGGGATTAAAGGCTCACTTCCTGGGATTAAAGGTGTGTGTCACTATGCCTGGTTGTTTCCAGTGTGGCTTTGATCTCACAGAGATCCAGATGGATTTCTGCCTTCGGAATGCTAGGATTAAAGATGTGTGTGTGTGTGTGTGTGTGTGTGTGTGTGTGTGTGTGCCACCATTTTCTGGCCTCTATGTCTATCTAGTGGCTGTTCTGCTCTCTGACCCCAGATAAGTTTATTAGGGTTCACAATATATTGGGGAACACAATATCATCACACACCTTTGTTTTGTTGGGGCCCTCAGCAGCTGGATGGTGTTCTACCAGGCTGGTGAGGGTAATTTAGCTTGTTTACTCGTTCAGATGTTGAGGTCTTCAGGAAACACCCTCACACACTTACCTAGAAGCACCTTTCCAGCTCTCTGACATCACTCCTACAGAAAAATTAAGTAGTAGCAGTGAATTGCTGAGTGAATTGCTAAGGAAGTCCAAGTAATGAGACACTGACTTCAACAGAAGACCCATAAATGAAGGCATGTGTTCTGGACAGGAAATGGAGCTTTGAAGTGGTCCTGCAGCTGCTTCATCAGCCACACAGAAGAATGAGTTCTAGGGCAGGACAAATAGGTTCCAGGCCCCAGAGCCCTGAAGTAGAGCCATAGGCAAGGTTGTTTCTCCAGCTCTCCATTGGTACCACTCTGTTTCTGACATTCCTTTCTTCCCCTCTCTGGAGCCTATGGAAGTGAGTCTCACATCTTAAGAAGTCAGAGACCTGTCTGATGGAGCAGAAGAATGGATAACTACAGAACTTACTTCTGTCGCTTATTTGCCCAACAGCTTTAGGCAAGTCCTTTGAAATTCCTTGAGCCTCAGATTTCTCATTGATTAACTGGAAATGAAGCACAATCTAAATAGTTAGACTATGATAAGCATACATCAAGTGCTCAAATCATAGCATAAATGTTTATAATAATTATTATAAAAATAATACAATTGTTTTTATTGTTGTTGTTGATAGTGATGTTATTAACGAGAAGGGCACCTTAAAGTTTTATGAAGAATAACCTAGCTAGAATCAATGTTCTTCATGAAATGTGAAAAAATCAAGTTGAATAGTTAAAGATATCAAAGGGATAATAAGCACAATGGATAACAGATAGTTTATTGTGTATTAAGAAGAGGTTTTTGAGCCTTGCTCTTTGTCCAATGGGATCTCTGTATGGAGATTTACTTGGAAATCCATGAACAGTATCATAGTTTTGAATCTTTAATTTTTATAGGCATTCAGTACAATTTACAACTATCACATAGTCATAGAGAAATGGTCATTATGAGTAGGAATGATTCAGTCAGACTGCTTGACATTGAATTCAACCACAGTGTAATCTATCGAAACTTTGGTTTCCTTGTCTCCAGATGGAGATGGAGTTTTATCTGGGAGTGGAGGACTTAGTTAATATGAGCAAATACAGGTGTCAGAATTATTTATTCATTCTTCAATGGATGTTGAATAATGAAAATAATTCAAAATACATAGTAAATAATTGTAACAGCTTTAGTATTATTTTTCAATAAAAGCATAAGACTGATTTAATAATTTTCACACAACCCATTCTGCTCTTTATACTGAGGAAAATTCCAACTCATTTGTCTGGCAATATGTAGGCTTCACTGTGTACCAGGAGGTAACACTGTAGTGATAGGCTCACCACTTAAGGTGAATTAATTAGCCTTTTGTGGCTGGAGTTGAAATCCAAGTTTGTAAGTGTTTCACATTTTATAGAACCCATAACCACAATTGTGTCTGAGATTTGTCAATTTTCATACTTACAGTATCTTCTACGATTGGGAAGGGAATTTCCCTTGAACTGCCTGATAGACAAGTGGAATGAGGATGCCTCTTTGGGTCCCCCCACAAAGCACTAGTGGACTATTCTCTGAAGCCAGTGGTCCTCCAGTGTCATTTCTGCAATGCCAGCATGAACACCACCTCAGGGATTCTTAGAAAGGCAAGTTCTTAGCTACACCTGGACCAGCTGCCCCCAACACAAACACACGCACACACACACACACACACACACACACACACACACACACACACACATTGCCCATACCCCAGGTACCCTGATGCCCTCCATCTTCACCCCTATGGGAAACTATACACATATCAGAGGTGAAACCAATCAAGCAGGAACCAGAAGCTGCTGCTCAACGCTATGGCAGGGGCATGCACACATTCCCATTACTCCACTGTCCATGCAGCACCTACCCCGATGATATGCTCTTCTTAGATATGCCAATATTCTCAACGAGGCTCTAGGCTTTAGTGGAATGAATTTACCCTCAGCCTCAAAGTGATTTTGGTCACTTCCTCTCATGTGCTGATTTAGTCATTTAAGCCTTTGAAAGAAGCTTCTTAAGTGGTCCCCCTCTATGTGTAACACACTGCATCTTCCTCTCCCCAAACACGCTGACTATGGCTACTAGAAAACTAGTTTATGGAGAACATGCTCTTACAGGTGTTTTGCTAGTCTTAGTTTCACCCATGATGATGTTTAGTGGTTTGAAAATGTGGCTAACTGAAATGAAGTTGCAGAGATCTTATTGCATAAAAGAACATCTATCACTGAAGCCATTCAGAACATTCTAGAAGAAGAGACAGAGAAACACATTTGGAAATATATTTGAATTGAGAGTGTGGTTCTGCAGCAGGAGTAGACGTTAAGGGTAAATGGCCATGTGAAGGTAGGGTAGTACCTGAAACTGCATGGATATCAGATGTTTGGGACTACTTTGATATATGTCCATTGAGGATTGGAGCAGACAAATATGTGAAAGGAAATCAGTCTCAGCCTCCCTTTGAGGATTCCAGTGTTGAACAGGAGTTGTGAGAGTTTCAGAGTAGTGAATCAGGACAACAATGCCTACTAAGTGTTTAATGGTGGCTCAGCCATAGTGGGTAAAACATGGTGATACCCAACCCAGAGAATACTGCAACTGTGAGGGAATAGGCTTTGTGAGCTTTCCATACCACCCTAAATAGGACTGTGCAGACTGAATACATTGCTGCTCAGAGTGTTTGTGCTTTTTGTCTGCATTCTTGATTCACTTGGAGACCTGGGTTAGGACAATGTAGGAAGATCAGCAGCAGGCATAGTGGTGGTGCTCTAGGAAAGACTTAGAAATATATTCACAGAAGCTCTCTACGTCTGATTCACTTAATGCTGGTGAAACATTTTAGGATTATACAAGATAAACGAACCCAATGGTTAACTGGAAAACTCAGGAAGGCTTTTCTAGGATATGTGGCATTGAGGCTGAGGAGCCTTGAAGGAACTCTAAAATTTCCACTCTCAGCACAGGTGGGATTGATATGATAATTTTCAAGTATAATCCTGGGCTAAAAATGCTTCTTCATCTGTTTGGTCTTTCCTTAGCTGAATTTGCATCACTGGGATGACATCTTGATAGCCAGGAACCTTATCATATGGTATTTCTATTTTTTTATGCATATTTCTATTTTTTTTAACTCTATGTGTCTCAGACAGGCAATGCAGTGTATTCTGGGGAGGGCAAGAAGTGCTGGCTTTTGGTGGAGATGCCATTTTAAGGGTACAGAAACTACATTCTATCCTGGAGATAAAGAGAAGCATCACAGTGTTAAGGGAGGCCCTGTGCATCATGCTCATAAATGGGTCATCCCCAAGAAGGGAAGACCTGTGCACCATGCTTGCAGATGGTCATCTCCAAGAATAGAGGCCCTGTGCATGATGCTCATAGACAGGTCATCCCTAAGAAGGAAGGCCTGGTGCATCCTGCTCATAGATAGGTTATCCCCAAGAAGAGAGGCCCTGTATACCATGCTTTCAGATGGGTTATACCCAAGAATGGAGGCCCAGTATATCATGCTCACAGATGTATCAATCCTAGCACAGTTTTATCTCCCTTGTAGTGAGAGTGGAATTGCAAAGAATGCTTACTCTTTGACAATACCATTTCTTTGTCTGTAAAATGATAAGTACCAGAGAAGAAATGTATGCCAGAAGAGGTAGATTGCACTATAAAAGGAAAGGACCATCTCTAACCACATCAGCAGAGTCAGTCACCTGACTTCTGAAGAAGCTGATAGAACTAATCTGAGAACCCAATGTCACCATAAGCCAGTAAAGTGTCTGCCATTCATCATGGAATTTATCTTCAAAGTGAGCTTTTCCTCCCTAGAATGTATACAGATAATGTATACGATGTCTGGAGACAATTTTTTAGTAACAAAATTGCATTCTATTCTTAGAAGTTTCTATGTGCAACTTTAAGTAGTTTCCTAAAATGGCATGACAAAGCTGATATATGTGTTGTAATTTTTATTGAATTAATATTTTTAAATTAAAATATAATTATATTTCCCATTTTTCTTTCCTCCCTCAACCGTGCCTTCTTCTCGCTTGTCCCAGTTCTTTATATATATGACTAAATCTGTAAATAACAACCTGTTCAGTTTGCTTAGTGTTACTGGGTGTATATCATTTCATCAGGGTTCACTAACACTAAGCAAACTGAACATATTTTCTAACATTTTTGAAAATACAAATGAATCAAAACTTGTGCATTCTTGTGTTATTTTATTTTTCTTATAGTTCAGCTACATCATTCAAATACCACTAAGGACCTTGCTTAAGAATTCCTGAGGCAGCATGTTTTTGTGTTTTTTTTTTGTTGTTGTTTGTTTGTTTGTTTGTTTTTCTGCAAGCAACAGTGGGCTATCTTTACCATAGCAGTCTAATTATTCAATAGTTTTATTCATCCTTTCTCATTTCCATTGTCTCTTTCCTAGTTTTCTTCCCTCATAACTGTTAAGATGGCCAAATGCATCACTTAAAAGAAAACAGAGCTCATCACATGCAATTCAATAACTTCCCCTATGGGGAAAGCAGGCCACTTTGAAGTTCTTTCTATTCTCAACTTCATTAAGTTTATGCCAGTGTTGTCTCAAATTAGGTTTATAGACAGAGACCTTTTGCAAATTTGTCATTTATAGATTGCATTAAACTGACCTGATTTAGCGATGTTGTTTAGAGAAAAGATATAATGTGTATTTATTCTCAACTATTAGGCAGTAAATATATAGCAATTACTAGAAATGTACAGATGTTCAACTCCCTAAGTGATGTATACATCTTATTTAGGAGACCAAATAGTTTCAAATTCACTTGTTTAACAAAATTATACCAAACATATATTATATCCCAACATCATGCTTCACATTAATACTTTCAAGTCCAATGGGCTAAGAGCAGAAGCGGAGAACCCAGAGAAACCATTACAACCAACACAGAGTGATGTGTGTGCTAATGAAGGATAGGGGAAGACAAGAGAGAAGCATCACCCTGAGAAGTCAGGAAGAGTCCATAGGAAAGACTTGAGAGGTGAAAAGACAGTGATGGAAACCTGAGGAAGGATCTTCTACAGAGATGGTACCTTGCAAAGCCCAATCTTTTCAAGGAATGCCAGGTTGCCCTAGTGATGGAAGCAGAGTAGTGTTTAGGAAGGAGAATCAGTGGGAAGCAGATAAAAAAAATGTCATTCCTACATTCAGTTCTAGTTGGGAAAGTTCCTGAGAAGAGAAACCTGTCAGAATTTGTGTTCTGGAAGCTTCTCTACATGGTTCATGAGAAAAACTAGAGGTTGTAGGGTGTGCCTGAAGAAAGGGTATGAAACAATTTCTAGGTCTGTGGGGGAATCCCTGGGAGAGATAAAAAAAAAATCCATGAGAGGCAGAATTTGAGAGATATCTCAAAGACATAATTCATCTCTGCAACATGTTCTTCCAGGAATGTCCACATAACAGGTCTCAAAACAAGCAGAGGTGAGGAAATCTGGTTTCTTTTAGCTAACTGGCACTGGCCATCAGCTCCCTTCTTATCACAAGTCAATGGGAAAGCAAGGCAAGACTCTGCCCTTCGGAGTTCAGGATAACTAGACTTGCAGATAGACATCTCCCTGCTTCATTTTTCCTAGGAATGGTACACAGTTCTTCCCAGTTCTTTTGTCCTTTCCCAGGGTCTGCCTTGATTGTAGGGTGTTTGGCCATCCTGCTTCTCAGTTGGGTAGAGTTGAAATGCCATCAGTGAAGGCCCAGCTGGGAAGCCACACTATTGAACATATCTCCCACAATGGAGGGGATGGAGCCACTAGCAGGTGCCATCATTTCTGGGTCTGAGGATTTCAATTACTTTTTAGCATTCTACAGGTTCCATAGAAGCCTGTCAAGTGGCTTTGCAGTAATGTAGCTGCTTGCATTGCTTTGGTCATGTTCTTATAGACGGCTTTTGCAATCATCTTCAAGGTAATTCAAAAAAATGGCTTAGGAAAACAGATATGAAGCCGATTGGATGTGCCTGGAACTAGAACCAAACAACAGCCATAAAGGATGAATTAAGGAGCTGGGAGGTGACTCATTCACTAAAGGGCATGAGAACCTGATTACAGATCTTCAGTATCCTTGTAAAAATCCTGGCAACATGGCACAAGTCTCTAATCCCAACATTGGGAGGCAAAAAGTAGAACACATGTGGCTTACTAGTCAATCAGTATAATAGCCTAAATGACAAGCTCCAGGTCAATGAGAGATCCTGCCTCAAAGACTAAGATGGAGAAATGACTGAGAAGGACACCTGATACTGATTGTCATCTGGCCTCTACAGACATATGAACAAACACACAAACACACACACATACACACACACACACACACACATACACACGAACATGTATATGCACAAATTCAAACAAATAAGTAAATAAATGAAGAACGAATGAATTAAGCAAGTTAATTTTTTTAAGAACAAAAGATTATAGCTGGCTATAGAGTAGTAAGAGGCAATAAGAATTTGCAATGCTGCGTTTTTTGTTGGGTGTGCAGACTCTACCTCCACATGCAGTATGTCCTTGGACTGTTTACTCTGATCTTTCAACTTTAGCATCTTCCTAATACTCTGCTTTCTATAGCTAGCCCCTCCCACCCATCCTGCCCTCCTTCCATCTGAACTACTGGGCACTGGGCTCCTGCTTTGCTGCCTCTTTCATATTTGTGAATACTCTTCTACGTCTGGGACATCAGATTGTCTCATTTAAATTTAATTTGAATTTCTGTTTGAAGACTCAACCTGAGACATCAAAGAGAATCCGAAAATGCGCTACACAATAAATGATCAAATGATTTCTGAAAACATCAAACCTTTATATCTAGAAATATTGGATCAAAACTCCCATTTATTTTATTGTTAAAACTAAAGAGAGACTTAAAAGCACTTGCCATGTGAGTTTGACACTACATTTAACTAACAGACAAATTGTTAGAACCTGGTGAAGTTGGTACCATCAATACATGCATTTTTTTTCTAATTCATAACACGCCAGATTTTTCTTGATTGCTAAGCTTTGACTAAGCTTCAAACTAATTTTCCTCAAGAAGTCATAGAAATATTATTTAGAGTACAGGTCACAGATGCCTAATTTGCAATCTGAGAATAAGTATATTACCAGTTTATCTGCTCAGAATACTCTGAAGTCATTGTTGAAATGTGGCCTTTGAGAGATCAACGTCTCCAAAAATATCTCACCCGAATTATATGTGGATTTAAATGTGAAGACTGAAAGCCCCTTTCTGCATGTTAACACACTTAGGAAGGGGCCTTAAAATGTATAGAGCCACAGTGAATTAGCATCAGTACATGGGTTCAAAAGGGCACAAGGGGGCATATATGGGTACAAAGGTATGTTCTCTGTCTACTACAGAAACATGGGGAGATTCCCTTACAAATGAGGAAGTGACTATATCTTGCCAAAACAAGGACTTAATAGGTGATGGGAAAGTTAAGGACTGGTCTCTTGGCATACCAAGAATGGCAACACAAGACAATGGTAGAGAAGTTGTGAGTCCTACATATAAGAAGATCCAGAGGAGAGATGAGTCTTTCCCACTGAGTGATTCATGATGTTGTGCTTGTAATGTGTTGGTCAGATGATTATCATTGAATTATTTAGTCATAAAGACTTAAAGCAAGACACTGTATTTTAGAAGAAAACTTCCATGTTCCATGACACATTTTATTGGTTCTGGGACAAGGTCAGCATGCAATATCTTTCTGCATACTTATGTTTACCATTGTACTGTGCAAGATAGTCAGGTTACAGAATTATTAGCCTAGGTACTCTTCATCATCAGATGGACTTATATGGAAAATATGTTAGTGTGTGTGTGTGTGTGTGTGTGTGTGTGTGTGTGTAGTTTACAAGTGCGTCCATGCATGCACACACGCATGTGTGTGCACACACATACACCCACACTGTAATAATGTCCACCCATAAAGACATTTTCATGACTATGTGTGGAAATGAATAACATAATGTTAAATAAGACAGACTTCATTTATCATGGTCTGTTATTCCTTGTTCCCCCTTTCTAAGAGCCCCCAGCTGGATCAGGCCCTCTGGATAAGTGAGACAACTGAATAGCTTGAACTGTTTGGGACCAGGACCTGTCCTTAGTGCATGAGCTGGCTGTTTGGAACCTTGGGCTTACACAGGGACACTTTGCTCAGCCTGGAAGGAGAGGACTGGACCTGCCTGTACTGAATCCACCAGGTTTAAATGAATCCCCAGGGGAGTCTTGGCCCTGGAGGAGATGGGAATAGAGGGGAGGGCATGGGGGGAAGGTAGGGTTGGGGGTGGGAGGCGGGAGGACAGGGGAACCCATGGCTATGTGTAAAATTAAAGCACAAATATAATAATAAAAAAGACAGACTTATAGGGGATAATATTAGCAAAGATGAGGGGAGAGAGGAGGGGAAGGGATAAGAAAGGGAAATAAAGTAAATATGTTTAAAGTACATTATGCACATATATGGACACAACATAAGGAAACTTGTATCAAGTACAATATGTACTGATAAAAACTTTGAAGCATAAAAAGTTTCTAAGAACTAATTTTGTTTGCTAGAGATAAGGAAAGTGACTGTGACATTCTAGAAGATGTAGGAGCATACTCCCAGCTACCTTCCTGTTCTGTTTAGGAAAACCCGCTGACAAGTCTTTTGCCAGCCTCTACTCCCTCCAGCCTGCCCTAGAGTGGAGGAGATGTTTCTTATGGATACCTAACTTGTCTGTCTAGTAGTTATGGTGGTGTGAAATCTGTACCTTATCAATGCAGCATGTATTTCAGAAGATATGGAGAGGAGAAAGTGACAATGGCGTAAAGTCATGCTGGGAAGGGAAGACTTCCCAAAGCATCAAGACCCATGGAAATGAAAGTGTGCTTCTGCAGTCTAATGTTCCCTGACCTCTTGATGTTCCTTGCTGTCTATATTGATGACCCTCTACTTATGTCCTCATCATGACTGGAGCACAGGGATAGCCCAGTCATGTCTGTGCTTCAGGAAATGGGAAGCAGGGACTATCTTTGGGGCTGTGGGAGATGGTACTTGAAAACAGTTACTAGAGGAGATTAAAATAATTATCTAGGCTATGGGGGCTAGGTGTATTGTAAATGTGTAAATGGAACATCTGATTTGGCCTCTCAAATACAAGAGTTGGTGGCCTAGTACAGAGTGAGTATGCTGGTATGTTTGTGAAGTACAATGGAATAGACCCCATATTTACATGGGTGTGAGTAGGCAGGGTTATACTCTTCAAGTTGTGTGTTTATGCATTTTAAAGATGGTAGCCATGTTTTAGTCAACCCAAAGTCCTAACTATCTTTCTTCAGAAAGAACACATTTTAATGACCTCCCAAGGTGGCCATCACTGTTCATCAAAAGGCCCTTATGATGTTTACTCTTGTATGAGGCTACTACACTGGATACTACAAAATCTGCTTGCCCCTCTTTTAAATACGTCTGGCAGTCAGAATTTCCATCATTTCTCTTGGGATACTTTTTTACTTTATCTATGTGATGAGTAACCATATGGGGTTGGAAGGTGTTGTTTTAATTGAGCAAGCAGCAAAGAATGGTCTACCAGCTCTGAGACAGTAGAATGTGAGGCTTTTCTGAAAATAGAAATGTTCCCAACCAGAAGAGGTGAGGAACACAGATGTTCATAGCTGGCCCACCAATCCCTGCCCTACTCAGCTATATTCAGCTCTGACACCAGTATCCACTAGGTTTTGATACTGCAGTGAATCCTTTATATCTTGGCTTTCTAAAGACTAAGGATAATGGGTTGTTTCAAACTGAAAGCCAGGATTGCAGCTTATCCAAGATTTTGGTTTTGATGGTCCAAGAATACACGGTTCTCAGTCCTGACATCTGCCTGGAGCTCAATTCTGCTTCTGAATCTGCTTCTCTAAATCATGAGTTATGTCTTGTTACCCTTAGCAAAAATGCCATAGCAGCTGTCCCTCACCCTTTGGACTCTGCTTTCTCCTATATGTTTCCCCAACCCACATTTATACCTCCACCAACTTGTTGATGAAGGGAAAACTGACTTTCTCCAGCAATGGCTTGCCTACTGCTTGGTGGCTTGCCAGCTCCACTTCTTCCTACCCTTTCTGTCAGAGTTCTCAACAAAAATCTCCCCTCTTCTATTCTTTCATCAAAACATTTGCTTAAAAATTCAGTGATAAATATTCCCAGTGATGCACGAACTACTCTCCACTTTCAAGATAATGATATCATATTTGTAAATAGGAGAATATGAATACTTTCTTGCTCTACAAAAGCTTATGCTTCTAAAGGAATAAAAAACAAACAAGTATTTTCTCAATATTGTATTATTCCTCTAATGCTGATTTGAGGAAAACCAATGATGGAGTTACCAGTCTGCAACTCACCAAAACAATACAAGTTTTATGCTTAAAAGGTAAACAAGGCAAAAATATTTAGTTTTCTGGAGTTATATTTTCACAAAACATTAATACTTTTAACATGATAATGTGATGCATAATAATGTCATTATGATAGTAACTGTACATATGATTACATAATTGCATAAAATTAATTCAAATACAAAGAATAACTATAATCAATGGGCTGGATGTATTGAGAGACTATGGTCTTTATATGCTAAACAGCTTGCTAACATGAAACTACATAACAATATATTTTGTAAACTACTAAAATATTGAATTTTAGAGAAAAATATATTCAGAGTCATGGGATATTATTTCAACAAAGACGTGCCATAATGAAATTTTCAAGCAACCAAGCATTATAAACATTATAATAATGAGCTAATATCATGGATAAACAAGTTACCCATGCAGAACATATAAGCCTGCAAAAAAAAATATTAGTATGCAGGGAGCAGAGTAAGAATGTGGAAGATCAGAGGGAGGGAGGAGGGGCAAAATGAAGGCTAGAGAAGGGTGTGTCTCTGAAGCAGTTAAAAAATAGATGAGAAGGGAGACTAGGAAGGAAACAAGAAGACCTTAAAGACAAGACAAAACAAAAGACAAAGGAATTGACAGTAACAAAAAAAAGTTGCATGAACAACCCTTTGCCAAGTCAAAGTTGGACCCTTATGAAGGTATATCTTTTAAAAGTGGCTTTTCTGATAAAACAAGATAACCCAGCATATAATTACTCTTTAGTGAGTTCCGTGAGCCTGAATCCACATTCTACTCACTATTATCAACTATCTAATAACAGAGGAAATTTTCCTCTATTTTAACACTAAAGGTTATCAACTACTGTTGAAGTCCAGGGATAGAAGGACAGAGTCCATTGCTGATGGTGGGAAGAGAAATGGCAATGAAAGAATTGAAGATTCATTTGGCACAGAACTGAAATGGCCTTTACTACACTGGGCAGTGCTGGAGGCTGTGTGCAGGAAGAAAGAAACTGCCATCTAAGAGACTTGTATTTCCTCTGTTCACCTGAAGAGATGAGGGAATTGACTCAAATGACCTGGACAGAGATGAGAGAGATGAGCTTATTGGGGTCCATACTGTATGTAGATGCTGAGAAGCACAGTGGGAATCTAAGTACTCAGGCATGAATGTAGATGGCAGGGGCACTTGAATTGGATATATGAAAATGGGACTTGCCAATATGCATCTGATACATATGTACTTGAGAATGGAAGAGACCATCTAAGAATGAAGTATAAAGGAGAAATTGAAGGGGCTGTATTCTAGAGGGCAGGAACAACCCAAGTTGAAGTTTAAATCAAGGAGGAGATGCCTCTATGTAGAAAAATGGCACTCAATCAAAGAAGCAGTAGGAGTATCAAGGCTTGCTACAGATACCAAACACAAGGTTTCCAGTGAACAGAGAGTCAGAGTCTTAAATATCACCATCTTTTGGTGGGTGATTTAAATATCACCCATTCTGCAACTGGGTGATTACTAGTGACACTAACACAAAAACTACTAAGTGGATTATGGAGAAGATTAGCATGATTGAGATGAAGCAACTATGAAACAATGAATGGATGCCATTGTGGCAAGAAGTGTCTTATGGCAGAGAAAAATACATGATGGGACATGGGTAGTGGTTCAAACGGTTTCTAGAATGCAAGGGATCTTTTTTTTTTTCCAAGAATACAAGATGGTATGTACTTAAAGTGGTGACTTTTTTTTTTTTTTTTTTTTTTTTTTTGAGGTCGAGTCTGTGTTGGTTTGTCAGCATTTAGAAAGAGTAGAAAGATGGGCTTCTGGGCAGGACTGTTGGAGAGAGGAGTTATCTTGCTTGTGGTTTAATTGAAGTGAGAAGACCTACTCACTCTGAGAAGAACCTTTCCACTGGGGAGAGGTATCCTGGGATGTATTAGATGGAGAAATTGAGTGGAGCACTAACATGAATGCATTCCCCCTCTCTGTTTCCTAACTCTAGATGTGCTGTGACCAGCCTCTTGAGGCTCCTCCTACCTGTATCTCCCAGTCATGATTGACTGTATCTTGATCTATGAGATTAAAAATTAAACTTCCTCTCCCTTAAATGGCCCTTTGAGAGGTATTTTACCATAGCCAGAAGGAAAGAAACTGAGATGAAGTTTCAAGAATCTCAGGCTGCCCTTGAGTTCCCAATACTCTTGCCTCTACGTCTCCATTGCTAGGGCCACAAGTCTAGGGTCACCATGAACTATAGTGAAAAACCCAGCCTCAATCTCTGCACAAAAAAGATGGTAGAAAGTCATCAGATTTAGTAATTTTGTGTAATAACTTGCTTTAGGGTATATTCATTTTTTTCTTTTGAGAATGAGGGTGGGTTTTTTTCTTTTGTCTTTTTTTGTTATTTTCTTTCTTCATAGACTCATTGTACATAGTATTTAGTTTAATAGATATATTTATTAAAGTTCTTCTTTTCTGTCATTGTGTCAAGACAGTGTCTTGTGGACCAAGGCTAGCTTCCAGTTCCTTGTATGGATGAGGATGACCTTGAACTACTGATCCTCTTGCTTCTACCCAGCTGCTGTGATTCTAGGCATGTGCTACCATGCTTAGCTTCTCTTTCTTCTCCTCCTCCCCTCCTCCTCCTCCTCCTCCTCCTCCTCCTTCTTCTTCTTTCCCTTCCCCTTTTCTTTTCCCTTCCCCTTCTCCGTCTTCTTCTTTTAACTGAGAGTGGATAAGCTAAATCAACTGTGGTTCTACCATGAATTAGAAGGTTATTCACCTAAGTATCTAGGACAGCCCTATTCTAGAGTAATGATATTTGTGGAATTTAGATGACGTGATCCCAAAAGAATACACTAATTGAAAACAAAAGGTTTTTTTTTTTTAGCCTACCATCTTCAGAATATATTTTCATGACTTTCAAATTTTTCATTATAACAGCATATAAATTTAAATGTATAACAATGTTATACTTTAAAAATGATAGGTAGACCTGGAGTTAATAATTCATGTCTACAGTCACAGTCCTTTTCAGGAGACAGAAGAAGCAGGAGGGTCAGGCGTTCAAGGC
Organism: Onychomys torridus; assembly: GCF_903995425.1. Taxonomy (NCBI): domain Eukaryota; kingdom Metazoa; phylum Chordata; class Mammalia; order Rodentia; family Cricetidae; genus Onychomys; species Onychomys torridus. The sequence continues at coordinate 52,393,165 of NC_050443.1, read as the reverse complement.
CAGTCTAGGCTTCATGAGTCAAAATCTTAATAACTAAATAAAACAACAACAACAACAACAACAACAAAAATAAACATAAAGTAATGGACAAAATAACTTTAATTCTTAAAAAATAAATAGTACTAGTAACAATAATCAAGTGGTATGAACAGGGACAGTGTAAACAATACCTTAAAGGAATCTCAGGAGACCTCACCCATTGTTGGTTCTGGAATGTGAAGATTAAATACTTTCATTTAAAAAGAGATACCCAGAAAGATGCCCAGTTGAACAGGCCTTCTAGTGAAGTGTCTTCCCAGGTTCAATTGCCCAGGTATTCAGAATTGACAGCACCCATCATTCAAAGAGGAAGGATTGCTCCTGAAGCTATTGGCAGAAAGAGCTTGCTATCTATCTTCCTTGTGCTACGGTTTTTGCAGGCAGCAGAATGCAAGAGTTGGGGGGGGGGCATGGATGCTTGCACCCAGAGTGTTAAGAGAAGTCTAAGATTAGGCAATGATTGGGAATGGTGTTGATTACCTACAATGAGTTCCCGGCATGTGGTTCCATAGAGCCTTAGGAAAAGCCTCAATGGAGATCCCAGCATGTTAGAAATACTAGAAATATTGGCAGTCTGCCAGAAGAAAGTACAGGAGAAATGTGTAGTCAGCTTAAGGGAGATCAAGACCATAGGGCAGGGCTACCTAAGGTGTTTGGAGCTCAGATAATGCTGCCATGCCCCCAGGATGCAACATCAGACATGGAGCTGTAGAACTTAATCATGTCCAGTCTAGATGCTGTTCTTGCTTTGGTTTCATTCATTCTTTCTATGACCTCATCCTTCCCTCTTGGAATGACAATATTTATTCTGTGTCAGTATAAATTATAGGTATGAAATTTTTTTGTTTTATAGATATGAGTTTTCTTGAGAGGTGGGCAAATTGCTTGGCAGTAGGGCACTTACCTAGTATGATGAAGGCCTTGGGTTCAATTTCTAATAGTAAAAACTAACTAATTAATTAAAGGTTTTTACCTCAGGCCTCAATAGAGACACCGAATTTTGGAATTTTGAGCAATGAAGACTTCGGGGGTTTGAAATTGGATTGAATGCATTTTGTGTTATGAGATAGCCATTCGACTTTTGGCATAAGGAGCAGTAGCTGGTAAAAATGGACTTCTAGGTGCAGATCTTTTATGGTTGTACCCAACTCTGTTTCCCAGTCTAACATGATCATGCAGTTAGTCCACCACCTGCTCCCATGGCTGCTAAGTGAGATATTTTTCTAGCTTTCTCTGCCATAGAGGACTTGGACCTTCCAAACCCACGAGTCCAAACAAACCTTTCCTCACTTAGGTTATATCTGTCAAGTGTTGTGGTCATAGCAGCTGAAACATAGCTGATTCAGGGATCAATGGCTAGACACCATAATCAGGTGCAGTAATTGATTCCTGGGAATATTTGAATGTTTGGGTATGTGAACTTGAACTTTAGATTGTTTGGATAGAGTGACACTCCTGACAGGTGCTCTGGTCGGCCTCGAGTGGTTTTGCAAAGAAAACAGACCCGGAGACAATACAGCAGAAGCTCAGATTATACTCAACCCCAAACCTAGTGCTTGGTATACCACGATATTAAATAATGATTCATTGGGTGAAAGACTATATTAATGAAATAAACATATTTAGAAACAATAGAAAAAAACTCTGATTTTCTTTTTAAGTAGGGCCACCAATTTCTTTCTGTATCAATCATTTCAGAAGACATTTTGAGAATTCCTCCAGTCTAGTCAATTAGAAAGAAAGAAAGAAAGAAAGAAAGAAAGAAAGAAAGAAAGAAAGAAGGGAGGGAGGGAGGGAGGGAGGGAGGGAAGAGAGGGAGGGAAGAGAGGGAGGGAAGGGAGGAAGGAAGGAAAGAAGAAAATCAGTCAAACAATCAAAATACATCTAGAAGTTTGTGCTTTCTTAGGATTTCAAAAACAAAGTTTTTATGTTCTTTTTATTGTATTAGAGCCTGAGTTCAGATTCCTAGCACCCATATAAAAAACAGGTTTTGTAGCCTGAGTGTTCATAATCCCAGTTCTGGGAAAGGGGCTACAGGTGGATACCTGAAGTTTGAAGGCAGGCTAGCTTAGCAAAATCAAATGAGAAATCCTGTCCTAAAAATAAGGTGGAGAGACATTGAGGAAGATGTCCTATAGAAACCTCTGCTCTCTCCATGCATATGCACATTATGTGCATATGTATCCATACATACTTTCACACACCCCATACAAATACACACACAAAACCACATAAAGTGTTTTATTGTATTCTTTGATTAAATTCTCTTGGATATTATAGACAATCATATATAAATATACATATACACATACATATATATAATACACATATATACTAGAGATAGATACAGTGTGTTTATGTATGTGTGGTGTGTGTCATTGGAAAGAGAGACAAGACCATGCCCTTTGGCATTCAAAGATGAATATGTCTTGACTTCTTTTAGAGGGATTCAAACAGCATGATATAGTATTAGGGGTGGTTGCAGAGGCTGAGGCAAATTAATGAAAATGGGAATAGTTTGCAAGGAACTTGTGCAGAAAGAAGCACTATGCTGTCTGTTACTACACATGCTATGGAGCTGTGCACTGCAAGGTGGGCGATTGGCACTAACAGGAGTGCTAATATGATGTATTAAATGTCAGCTAGGCATCGCTGGGTGTGCATATCTTTCCTGTTGTATTGCCTGTTTATGCTTATTCAGCCCTTTGAATAATTTAACACATTTCATACTCTAAATTACTCTCAGCAATTTGATGGGGCTTCTGGCAGTTTACTTGAAACACTCAGTGTTAGGTCAACATAGGGTCTCAGCTTCTGCTAAATAGAAGTACTCCGCTTACTTAGGAAAACATAATTAGTTTTCTCTGTGGATCTCTTCAAAGGTGGGTGGGGTGGGAGAGCAGGCACGGAGGAAGCCAATGCATGGGTTCATTTGGTTGTCAATCCAGAAAAGCCCAGAGATCCAAGAGTTAAAATTTTAATGGGGCAGGAGGCTGGCCTTCAGGAGAGGGAAATGTTGAAGGGCATGGGAAACAGTCTGGGTTACTGTGCAAATGCATGCATTTGATAAATGACCCTCATTTAGTCGATACTGACCGTGTTGAGTTCCTTTCCTAATTTAATCCTCATGTAAATACTGGCTGCTCCACTGAAGACTGGCCACCGGGGCAAGCAAGGCAGTGCTGAAAACTTGTGCTGGTGAAGTAGTGAACTTCTATCCCATTCAGAAACTCCCTGTTGCCTACCTCTATCCTCAGACCACCTGTGTGCAAACTACTCGTGATGCCCAGTCTTTGCTTCTTGATTTTTGATTTGTTGTGACACGAATCTTAAATGGTTTTATTAATAAAAAAAACTCAGTGCCAGCTATTGGGGTAAATCCTGAAAGATCAGAGAGACAGAACAAGCCACAGCCAAACTTACCTTGCCAACTCCTCAGCTGATCTTGTTTCCTCAAACTGGAAACATCTGAGTCCTCATCCGAATGGATCTCAGCTGAGCTACTATTAAAAGCCTAAAAGCTTAAAAGCCTCATGCCTTCCTGCTTCCTGCTTCCATCACCTCCTGGGATTAAAGGTGTGTGTCACCATGCCTGGCTGTTTCCAGTGTGGCCTTGAACTCACAAAGATCTGGGTGGATCTCTGCCTCCCAAATGATAGGATTAAAGGCGTGTGTGCCACCATTTTCTGGCCTCCATGTCTGTCTAGTGGCTGTTCTGTTCTCTGACACCAGATAAGTTTATTAGGATCCACAATATATCAACCACAATTTGTTGTTGTTTCCTTCTTTTTCTGGAGCTGCAGGTTAATAACTCATAAAAACTGATAGTTTTCTCAGAGCTCAGACATGCTAGTTTCTTTAATATTCTGAAGCACGTTCTCGCCTGTGAATGTCTGCTATAGAAATGGCACTGCCTTTTACGTGAGAGGAGCATTTTTAATTAAGACTGGAAATCTTGCCTTTGATGATGCATCACCGTAGGAGAAATCCTGAGTGTGTAATGGCCCCAGTCAGCCAGTGTGGTGGCAAAATGATGATGCAAGCGTCCAAGGGCTCAGCTCTTCGTTCTGTGACAGCAGGACTCTGATTGACTGTCCCCTCTGGGTTTGAACTCTTCCACCACCCTCTAGATCTGCTGAAAAAGCTTCTTGGGGATTTGAAGATCCTTACCCATACTGAGAGTCCATAATGAAGCGTTTGCTTATCATCCTTTTTACCCCTTTTGAAATGGTCTAAGCCTGCATTGTAACCTTAGGTCAAAACTATTTGGGGTGGTGGAAACTTGTGATAAACACATGCTTTTGAAGGTTAGAATGCCATCCATTTAAGAATATCAGATTAGAATTTTTATTTAAAATTCTATACATAAAAATCCTCCAAACTGTCAGGGAGACCAAATGTGTGTGCATATGTGTGTACATGTGTATATGGTACATGCATACATTAGTCCCCAGTATTTATGTGTCTCAAACACATAAATAGAAATGATTGTACACTAACCGTATATATTTAATAAACATTTATTCAAACATTCTGTTTTTAAAACCTAGTAATATTTGTAAAACTAGCAGAATTTTAAACATAACTGTGTGATTATCACTATGTATTCCAGGAGAAGTAGGCCATTCTCTATTTGAAAGTCCATTTTTATTTCTAGAAAGGAAAGTGTGTTAGCCAAGGTTCTCTGTTGGAACAGAACTGACAGAATGAACACGTGTGTGTATATAAAATGAATATATGAATATATATATATGGGAATTATTAGAGTGGCTTACAGGCTGTGGTTCAGCTGGTCCAACAATGGCTGTCTACCAACATATAGTATCATAAAAGGACATGATCATAATTTCTTAGACACCAAGTCTCTGAAGAATAGCATCATTTGCACCAAATAAGCATTTAAATAGCCATCACTATATATGCTCATTAAACCCTGTGAGCAATATGAACCTTTTCTTTCTATGTCTGGTCACTTGGTCATTTAACCTCACAGTTGTATGTCTTTCTACAAACATATATTTAACATTTCCCTTTCTTGACAAAAGTGTTACCTTGAAGGATAAATCCATGTCTTCTATTACTTTCCTTCAGGATGGCAGCTACATTTTCTCAGGAAACACACCACCCCCACCAATACTATAATTATCACACACTGGGTTTCTAGAGTTAAAGGAAGTTTTGTTAGTGTTTTAGTTTGATTCCATTACTGTGATAAAGCACTGAGACCAAAAGCAACTCGGTACAGGCAAGGCTGTATTTGGTTAAACTTCCATATCACAAATCCACCATTAAAGTACATTAGAGCAGGAGCTTAGCCTAGGAATCTGAATGTGAACACTCAACAGAGGAACATTGCTTACTGGCTTGCTCTTCCTAGTTTGCTCAATTTGCTTTCTTATAAACCCCATAACCACCTGCTCAGAGGTGGCACTTCCCTCAGTGGGGCTGGGTCCCTCCAACCAATCATTAGTCAACAAAATGCCACACGTATTTGCCTTTGAGGCTATCTTGTGGTGTTTGAATGAGAATGGCCCTATAGGCTCATACATTTGAATGCTTAGTTTTGGGGGTGTGGCCTTGTTGGAGATGGTGTGTCATTGGAGGTAGGCTTTGAGATTTCAAAAGCCCATTCACAGCACTATCCCAATCCTCACTCTGTCTCCAACTTGTGGATCAGATTTAACCTTTCAGCTACTGCTCCAACATGATGACTACCTGCCTGCCACTGAGATCCTCACCATCATGGTCATGGGTTCACCACCTGAAACTATAAGCAAGCCCCCAAGTAAATGGATTCTTTCATAAATCGCCTTGGTCATGGTGTTTCTTCACAGTAACTGAGACAAATCTGATGGGGACATTTTCTCAATTGAGGTTCCCTCTTCCTTGATGACCGTTGCTTATGAGACAAGCAAAGCAAAAATTAACCAGCACAGTCAGTATATTTGTAACATCAATGAATAGTTCATTAAAAACCCCCTCCCCACTTCTGTGAAGCCAGCATTTAGTGGACAAAGAACAAGTTAGTTTTAGTAGACATCTATGTCCCACTGCTTAGTTCAGAGCTAATAATATTTAGCAATGAGCTCATTAAGCACAGAGTAACTGTACCACTAATAAGAGTTATGGAGTAGTCAGCAAGGGTTCAACAAATTTGCAGCCTTGTGCACATGTGTACCAGGATCCAGTGTCTCCCATTGATTATGATGGTGGATACGCAAGGCAAGGCATATGTTTTTGTAAGGCAACTGCCTCTGAATTCCAAAATCCATGGCCAGGATATGGATATCAGAAAACAGTCTTTCTTGATCATATAAGAAATTAGCTGGCTGTTAAGTTTGTTAAGAACATTTGATTGCTAGAATCCAGGTAGGAGGTGTTATTGTCCCCAAGTATCAGCTTCGTTTTCAAAGATTATTTTAACCACAGGCCAAAGTATATAAGACTCTTATATATTTTGCCTATAAACAACAAATTTTTCCATGTGAAAGAAAGCAGGCAAATGCAATTTGCTGTCAATTGTGACCCAGTAGAAAGATCTCTATTGGTTTTCTTATTGTTTGTCCTGACTGTTGCTAATTAACGCCTTCTTAACTAGATCACAGTGTATCAAGGGTTTATTGGGGAAGAAGAGAGAATAGGTCCACCATGAACTAGCCCTTGATATGCTGACTACTGTTCCAGACCTCAGTTACAGATGTTGCATAAGGGAAACTGTTCTGAGCCCGTGCTTAGGAGTAGTTATGCTAGGAACATTCACTAACAGTACCAAATTAGAGAGCTGTCTACTGTTAAGAACTAGGGCACCTGGTATTTTAATAATAACACCATCTTGAGTCATTTTTCTGGAAGATTTGCAACCAAAATAGGATAAAAGTGTATTAGAAATACCTTTTAAAAATAAGGTTTTGTGCCATCAACATCCACATCCAAGGGATCTGGTGTCTTGGGAAACTGTGGGTTCCATAGAGGCTGAGTTGAAAATGTAAAATCTCACATAGACAAACATACACATACTTAGCAAGAAGAAAAGGCAGAGTTAAAAGAGGCCAAGGCTGAGCAGAGAAAAACCATACATGTTCTGGAATACATAGGAGATAAAACAGGAGAAATAGCTTTCATTGGCTGTGTAGTTAGAAAGATCATTGGGGCTCCGGGTATGGTTAGCTCAGTTTTCCACAGTGATGCTTCCCATCTCTGGCCTCATCATTCTGGCATATAAATAGAAAGTGGACCATGGCTACAGCTTTTTTCTTGTTAGGTTTTCTAACACAGTGTCACTTATGCTTTGTTTTGTTATCATTGCTACACAGCAACTTGTCCTCTAAATATCACAGTGTGGTGGTGATTCATTTTTTCAGATATTTAAAAGATTGTTGGGTGGCTGGAGAGATTCCTCATCATTTAAAGAGCATTTGCTGCTCTTGTAGAAGATCCAAGTGCCCTCCTCAGCACCTTCTTTTGGCAGTTTAAAACCACTGTAATTCCAGCTCCAGGGTATCAGATACCCTCTGGCCTCCACAGACACCATCATGAAGTGCACACATAGGGGTGTGTTTGCGCATTCATGCACGTGCACACATGCACGCATGCCCAAGTGCACATACATCCCTGAGTGCACATGTAGATACATGTGTTTTATTAAGAAATAAAGGTAACCATGTTTATTATGTATTATTTTATGGCAGTTTCCTCCAAATCAAAACATCATTCTCCAGAAGGAGGAGTGAGGCTCAAGAGGGTAAGGAAATAAACAAAACACCATGGTTCTAGATAACTGGAAACTTGGAAGATTCTTGAACCCCCCCCCCCATAGCTTTATAGAAGGAATAAACAACATTATGGGGTGGGGGTGGAAAGTCTGAGCAGGTGAGCTTGTGATAGGAGATGCTTGAACCTGTGTGGCCACCTGCAAGCTGTGCAGAGTGCTCCTTTGCCATGACATTCATGAATCATCACCTGTGTTGGGGTGGGCTTTGTGATAATGCAGCTGACTTTGAAGTGTTCCTGTTTCTGTAATGCCTAATCCGTACTCCTGTTAGTAACCCCGATAAAAACCTATCAGTTGGACTTGGGTGTAATAACTGCTTTTGTCTGTCGTGGGTCTCCTTTTCAGGGTAAGACAATGTTATACATTTTGTGTGTTTCCCAAAGACTTGTATATTATGTACACATGCTGTTTTGAAAACATGCACACTGTGTGGGAAGGCAGGATTGATAAGACTAGGACCCTTGATGTTCATTCCTGTTTGTCTCAAACTTTTATTTTCCATTCAAAATCAATATGCAATATTAAGAAAGGAGGGTGAGTCTGGATGGCAAGGGTGACAGGGTAGCAAAAGTGACAGGTGGGTATTTGTAGAAGAAAACGAAGGAGACAAAGGGCTCTGTAAACTTGCCCTTGCTCTCAAATACCCACTGGCCCTTCAGTGGAGGAAAGATAGGTGCTAAGGTTTGGTATTCTTAAAAGCCCATGTGGTGGAGGTATGGTCATCAGCTACAGCACTCCTGGGAGGCGATAGGCCTGTGACATGAAGGTAGGTCATTGTGAGCATGCTCCTGAAAGGGATGCTGGTTGGGTCTTTCCTTATTGCCTTTGGTGTCTGGTCTTCAGGAGGAGAGCACTTCTGCTTCACACACTTTCGACCAGCACGTGCTGCCTTGACAATAGCCCTCAAGCCACATGCCTATCACACAATGGACTGACAATCAAAGCCACTGGAAGGAAAGAGCATCCATAGAACAGTCACAAACAGACATTGTAGAAACATGTGCAATACCTGGGTTGCAAAGGTAGACAGAATGGGGTACACAGGTTGAATGTTCCTGCCCAAGCCACAGACGTGATCCATCTTCTCCATGCTGGAACCAGATGTGCACATTCAAGGTCAAAATCTAGAGTTTCATGTGGATTCTCATTTTTTAATGTTGACAGCTATATGAAAATATGTTTACTTTACAAAATGCATCTAGTTGGAAATTGAACCATCATTTCCCCATCAAATCACAACTTTCATTTTATTCTTCAAGCATTCATGGGACAAGTATTGCCTGTAACTATCCAAGAGACTGGAGATTTATTTTCTTTACCAGATATCATGAGGGCACAGGGACACCTTTACTCTGGCAATTTCTGAGTCTATATTTAGAAGATGAAATTATTTTTTCTGTTTCAAGTCATGTATCCAAGGGAGAGAAAAAACTTTTTGTAAGATGAAAAATTTCAATTTCTTTCTTCCTAGGGGCAAATTAAGTGGAAAATATTAAGTAATTTTTTCTAATCCCAATTCAGAAATTATCCTGAAGTAATCGATTTTTAAGACTTGATGGAAAAGACCGTTTTGAATAATTCCAGAGTTAACAGAAAGAGAGACTATTCAAATTGAAAGAAAAAAAAACTTTGAGTGATTTTAAAGCATTTCTTTTCCAATGTGAGTAAATCGGGTTATTTGTTCTTACAATTGCTCTTTATAAACTAAGCCATCGTTCCCCACAGCTAGAAATCACATTCTGACGGATAGAGACACCTTCCTTCACAAATACCCTTAAAATGTCAAAGGAGCATTTCACAAACCCACTGAGTTTTTTTCACAATAATCAACGATCAGGTGGGTATTCCCCACAGTAAACAATGGATCTCTGGAAGGTATGGAAGGCCTCACTCAGGTACCTATATTTCTAATGACATACTCTGGTTTGGAAGTCCCATGAAACGCCATTGATGAAGAGGAATTATTCCACAGGCAGACACCAAAGAAGGACATTGTTTTTGTTCAGTTAACAAGTATGTAAATTTACCTCTTTAAACCACTTAGGAAGACTGAAGAATTAGCAAAGCTGTTCCAGCTGAAGCATAAATCGAGGGAAGTCCTAAGACAAAGCTTAGAGAAAACTTAATTATTTCTGCTAAGGACGACACATGGTTTTCAGGATTCAGAGTATGTGGGTGGGGCGGGGGGGGGGGAGAACCAGCAAGGTAAAAGGGGATGCTATCTTCAGGATAGAGGGACTGAAAACAGTTCAAGGGTCTGATTCTCATTGTCCCAGCCAGCAAATTAGATGTATTTGAAGAATCAATGGCTTGGCATAATTAGCTTCTCAATTTTAAACACCCTCTGAGAAGGGTCATAGGCTGTGTCAGAATCTTTTTAGACTAGACACTCTCCAAAGTTCCTTATTTAGACCAAGAATTTCCAACCTGTGTCATCCCCTAGGTAACCAGTGTTGAAGGCGATCAGAAGCCTGACTAACATGATGTGGCATATCTGTTCCCACTTTCATCAGCCAAGAATAATTTTCATTTGTTTTACATATTTGTTTCATCCACTTCAAAGGTTATTAATGAATCCCTCTTTCGTTCACAGGTATGGAAGATCAGAAAGTGTAGAACCCTCTCCAGCTGCCATTCCTACCATAGCATGAATGTCCTCTACTCACAGATCACCAATCATGCTGGACACTCATGACAGAAGGATATGACAATTGTTGGGAGTGGAATTATAGAGAAGAGCAGATATGAAATCCACAGGCATCACTGATTCCAAACACTCATCTTCCATTTGATGTTTGGGAGAAAGGCTAATTGATACTAAGAGTCAGAACTCCATGGAGACTGGATCTGGGTTTGTATTAGAAATGCTGTGAAACTTGACCACTCATCTGGCTATCTTTACATGCACATCTGATTGTTGCAAGAATATTGTTAGGATCCCTGGAGTTGTGAACAAACAAAACAAAACAAAAGCATTGTAAGCCTTATTAGAATAAAGGCTACATCAATGTATTTTTATTTCCAGACTCACTGGAATTTTTTTCTAAGACACATATTGGTATTTGTGATAGTACAAATATCTAACAGTACAATAGAGCATCCATTGTTCAGACACCTATCTCTATGCCTGTATGGACAGTGTAAACTGAATGTTGCTAACTCAGGTTGTACCAAAGAGTAATGTAGTAGGAACAAGTCAGCTTAGGTTCTAATTCTGAGTTGGCACAAATCTGCTATGTGCTTTTGGGTGAACCATTTTCCCTCCTTAAACTTAGTGTTCGTGCTTGAAATGATTTAGGCAACTGAAGTGTCTTCATCTCCACAATCTCTTATTCTAGGTTTCCTTGAATAGATAATGGGAAGTAAGCTGAGTTATGAAGATGACAGTGTCACTAAAAGAAAAAAAAAAGCACACTTTCTGAAGATTGTAGTACAAGTTATGCAGTACTAAGAAGCACTACATCCTCCACGTAATTTTTTTTCCCTATGGGGGCTTCCTCTATGATCATGATCATTCCCATTCACACTGTTTTTCCCCAAGATCACATTCAGAGATGGTGAGCTGGCTTAGCAAGTAAAGGAACTAGCTATTAAGTTAACAAGCTGAGCTCAGTCAAATCCAGGGGTCTCACAAGGGAGGGAGATACCTGATGTGACTCCTGATAGTTGTCCTCTGATCTCCATACATGTGCTGTGGTACACATGTTCGTGTGTGTGTGTGTGTGTGTGTGTGTGTGTGTGTGTACACACACACACACACACACACACACACACACATACACACACACTCCACATACATACACCCCAAATCCATAACTTAATACATTAAATCCAGTAAAAAGATCTCATTGCACCCCTGAAATATGTGCCCACTGCACAAAAGTGGGGTGCTAGCTAGCACTCAATGATTTCCGTGGTCTTCAATGAATCTTCATATACTCAAAAACAACATTTTGCATAGATCAAATATCCTGTTGCCTGTGCAGGTGAACAGAGAAACATAAGGATTCTTTAAAATGATTGCCCTGTAAAAGTCAGGAACTCCAAACTATAATGTTAACTTCTTTGTTAGTAATAATAGATAAATCAAGCAACTCTATACTTATTAACTATTTAAGTGCTAAATATGTCCTAGGTGCTACTGCAGATAAAAAGGCTAATGTATGTGCAAATATTGACAAATAGTTGAAGATCTGAATGTATAAATTCCAGGCTCATCATGTATGCTTCATTAATTTAAGTCCAAGCCATTAGCTCGATTAGATCCCACTTACAGTGGACGAGGAATGTTAGGGCATATAAATGAGCACTTTTCATACCAAGGAGACATATAGTTGTAATTCATTTAACACACTTGCTATAACCTGATTGCTCTTTATCATAGCTGTCCTGACAAGGCAAGTACTTGCATTTTGTGACCACAGTGTTTATCTTTGAGGTTAGCCACAAAATGCAAACACTAATAAGTCTAAAGCCTTTGCAAAGACTACTCCATCTTGTGCAATACCACATGTAAAACAGGCTTTTCCTTCTGGGGCAGTCTTTACCTGTATGATAAAATGTTAATATACTGCTTACTATACTCATGACTCATCAAATCAAATTGTGGCGCAGGCCTGTTTTCAAAAGACATGGAATGTTTCTACATTTATTCTCTCTCTCTCTCTCTCTCTCTCTCTCTCTCTCTCTCTCTCTCTCTCTCTGTGTGTGTGTGTGTGTGTGTGTGTGTGTGTGTGTGTACACATGCATTCAGAGAATCACACTCAGGACACTGTCTTTGGGAACAGTATATTTCACATTCAGGACACTTTCTGTTGGAACAGTATATTTACCCCCTGAGCCAGTTCACATGCTGTTACCTGAAATTTTGGAGTACCTTTGTGTTGGAAAATCTCTAAATTAAGAAAGACAGAGTTTAAAAACAAATGTACAAATTAGATACAATTGAAGTCATAACTTACTGCTTAAATATGTGGCTTTCAAAACAGGTGGTTTGAAATCCTTTGTACCTCTTCTTATCTACGTCACTTTGGACAGGTTGACTTTCCTGATCATCAGTTACTGTATGCATAAAGTGGAGAAAATAACAATCCTTACTATGATGGAGTGGGCAATGAATTATATCAATTATTATTTCCTATTTCAAAAACATTAAAATCACTCCTTTCATTAATGGGTTTTTGAGAAATCTTTTTCTTTTTTTTTAAATTATATTTGTGTTTTAATTTTACATATCAGCCATGGGTTCTCCTGTCCTCCCCCCTCCCGTCCCTGCCCCCACCTTCCCTCCAGCTCCTCCCCTCCATTCCCATCTCCTCCAGGGCCAAGACTCCCCTGGGGATTCAGCTCAATCTGGTGGATTCAGTACAGGCAGGTCCAGTCCCCTCCTTCCAGGCTGAGCAAAGTGTCCCTGTGTAAGACCAAGGTTCCAAACAGCCAGCTCATGCACTAAGGATAGGTCCAGGTCCCACTGCCTGGGTGCCTCCCAAATAGTTCAAGCTATTCAATTGTCTCACTTATCCAGAGGGCCTGATCCAGCTGGAGGCTCCATAGCTTTGGTTCATAATTCATGTGTTTCCATTAGTTTGGCTATTTGTCCCTGTGCTTTCCCAATCTTGGTCTCAACAATTCACACTCTTAGAGTGCCTCCTCTTTCTTTTCTTTCAAATGGACTCCTAGAGCTCCACCTGGGACCTGGCCAAGGATCTCTGCCTAGAAATTTTTGAAAGGTCAAACTACAGTAGAAATTGAAAAATTATCCCAAAGAGTAGTAATTAAGGAATGTCAAGAGAGAACATATTTAAATGCTCCAGCTGATAAATTCCAGAGCAGATCTTGAAACCACTCACAGACACATCTCTTCAGGATTCTAAATTCTTACTGGAATTAATTGGCTAAGAGCTCAATAACCTGCAGCCTTAATAAAGAGGAGAGGAATGCAGCATGTAGAAGACACCAGAAAAACCAAAGAATCCTGTGGACAGTCCAAGAATATTATTACTATATTATTATAATCCAAGAATGTATATTACCAAGGAAAACAAAAATGACCAAAAGTGATTACAGATGGAAATGTCAAAAATGATCCAGCATGTGGGGCTGAGCACAGATTGCATATGAGGCCAATTTTAGCAATTTTTTTTGCTATTTCAGGAACAAAGAATTCCTACTGTAAATTACATTAAATTTATGTAATAAATAAATTTATATAATAAATAACTATATTAAATATCTGGTGAGGAAGATGGACGAAAAGCTGCAAATTCTTTTCTACTCCATTAGCCCAATGGCTAAAAAATTGCATACTTTTTTAATCTCACCATTGATACATACAGTTGCAAATGTTCTAAATTAAATATTAATAAGATTGAGTTGAATTGAAGGATGTTTCAACATTAAGAAAGCTATTAAAATAATTTATGGCACTATAGGTAAGAGAAGAAGAAAAAAACTATGATCTTCACAATGAATTCTGTAATCCATTTGATAAAGCCTATCACTCATCACTCATAAAATTATCCATTTTATGCTGAATACTGAAGAACTGCTTCTTGATGTTGTAGAATGAACTGAATCCTACCACCAAGGCTACAGATGTTGATTAAATCCTGGATGTATTCCCATTAGCACATTAGTGGAAATACTTTTGTCAATACTGAATAACTTCTGGAAAAATAATCAAAAGTAAAACATACGTAGTAATAAATAGTTTTCACACCAAGAAGCAAATATTGACCTTGTGTGGGACTTGTATGAAGAAGAATAAAAGTTCATTGTAATAGGTGAACTACAGTTAGTAAGTGGCTATCACTTTCCCCATTTGAAATATTTTGCAATGGAAAAATTTACCAAGACATTAGATGATTCACCATGATATCAATAGAAAGGCCATATCTTCAAATAAATGTAAAAGATACTTTAAAACGTGTTTATAAAGAAAAATCAGAACACCATCCAAGTTTTGAAAAGAGAAGTCATGGGGTTAGTGGCCCCCCAATATACAGAAGACTGTAGTATGGGACTGTAGCACTTGAAACAGGAAATCTGTGTAATAGAAAGTGATGGATCCAGGGATATATGCAAAGAATAATATTGTTCATCTACATAAGTGTTTAAAATTGTTAGTTGTACTGGGACAACTCAAGCCATAATAATAAAGATCAACAAAATAATTGCTGTTGGGATTATTCACAAATCATATTGATTACAAAATTCAAAGAAAGAATGTGAGGTGGTCTGTGCATATGGCAACCCAAAGTTCTACCCATCATTAAAATCTGAAATTCCAGACATGTCTCATGATTCCTTTTCTGGTGGGTCATTTACTTACAAGGTAAAATGTATGAGTAGAGTCTGGCTTTGGATTTTTGTAACTTACCTAACCTAGATTTTACTTTTCTGGATAATAAAATTGGAATAACCTTTCCATGGCAAAATGTATGATATAAAAACCAAACACATTTATGTCACCAAGACAGTTTTATGAAGTTGAATCAACTTCTTAAATGTGTATAAAAGATAAAGATGGCAAGAACAACAGAAACATTTGAAGATTTTATAGGTAAGGAAAGAAAAAGAATCCCCACAATCTAATGCCAAGATCATTCACAAAGCTCTCAGATGAGAAATCTATACAGCTATGAGATGCTATTTCACGTTAGGCAGGTCATCAGATGAGTGGCCTAGGATAGAGCATGGTGTCATTATGTCTTTGTATAATGACAGTGGATTACAGTGGGGTGGTAGAATTTGCTAGAAGGTGGGATTTCCGTTGATGAAGTAGGAAATCAGCTTTTTCATTATACTGATAGACATATAATATGCCCATTCTCAGTGAATCATAAATTAGTGAAGTCAGATGAAGTTTGGCGTGGACACAGCGTGTGGTGTAACCGCACTGGTTCTGGGTTTCCATGACAGAGACATTCTGAAATCACAAACATAATACTTAAGACATCTTAGAAGCATGCTTACATAGAGTAGCTTTGTTGTCCATGAACAAGAAGACAAGCCTATGAGCTTGGCTTTCTCTTTGTAGTGGCAATTTTCAGCATTTGGCCAATGTAATACATTATTACTTTGGAACCTATTTTAGGACACTACTAGTAGAGAGAAATATGAAAGGCTATTTCTAAAAGTTTAACAGTAATGTTGTGCAATTAGTATAATTACAGTTCATTAAATTCTGAGTTCCTTGTGTATGTGCATATATACTATCTTACTGCATAGACTGTACAATTGTTAATTACATAACTTACAAATAACAACAGATTTTGTAAATACAAGATTCTTTATATTATGCATAGCTCATAGCTTCTAATCTAATGAACTATTTCTTCTTGGTATGATCCAAGAAACCACTGGAGAAGATGTCCCCAAACTAGACAAGTGGGGAATTGGCTTTGGTGAAAATTTACCCCTCGGTACACCTCAGATACCAGAGAATAGGGAGGACCTGGTGACTGAGAACAGATCTGCCAGTGACCGTCTCCATGTTGCTGATAATTTTCCCTTAAATAAGGCATGCATGTGAAATTCTTGCTATCTATATTATTGCCTTGTTTATAAACGAGTCATTGAAGAACTCATTAAATTAATCATTTTGAAATGAAATCACCCTGGAATATTTTTGTGAGTCTTAAATGAGAATATAAACATCTTCATAGGAAACATACAAGGTAGAACACAGGGAGGAGAAGACCCTGTGAAGATGATAACATTTGGATTAATCTGGACACAAAATCTAAGCAAAAAATATCCAAAAAACAGGAAGAGCATCATCTACCCAGAGTCATGGAGCACATGCTGTGTGGATATCTCTAGTTCAAATGACTGGCAATCAGATACATATCCAGAATGTAACTGTGCTGTTGTGAGCCACCCAGTTAGTGGTGGTTTCTTAAAGTAGCCATGGAAACTATATGATCAGGCAGGAATAGTCCTGAAAATGTACCTAGAGAGTGGTGTCAAAACTCTAAATGGTGGCATCTGAGCTGAAGACATCTTCTGCCCCACACTAGATTGCTTCTTTTGGAAGAAATAATCAGGAAGGGAATGCCCCATGTTTTAGTTCATTTTCCTGTCATTGTGATAACATTGCCCAATGAATGCAACTTAAGGGACAAAAGGTATATTTTGGTTCATAGTTCAAGGGCACAGTTCCTCATGTGGGAAAACTGACACAGTGAGAACTTGCAACACCTGATAATGTCACATTGCCACCAAGAGCAGAGCGTGATGAATGCTTGCTAGTACTCAGCTCCCTTTCTCCATTTGACACAGTCCAGGATCCCTTGCCCTGGAAGTGGTCCTCTCCACAGTTGAGATGGGTCTTCCCAGAATTAATATAATCAAAATAATTTTTCCACAGACATATCCAAGGCCTGTTTTCCATGTGATCCAGATCTTCTCAAGTTGACAAGGGACAGACTAACCACCACAGTCTTCAAAGAAGGGAAAGGTTATTCCACAGGGCACCTGGAAGTATCGAGTGGTCCTCTCCTGCCCAGTAGAGGGTCCTCCAGATTTCACAAGATCTACCTCTGTGCATAGCTCATAGCTTCTAATCTAATGAACTATTTCTTCATTGGGCAATGTTATCACAATGACAGGAAAATGAGCTAAAATATGGGGCATTCCCTTCCTGATTATTTCTTCCAAAAGAAGCAATGTAGTATGGGGCAGAAGATGTCTTCAGCTCAGATGCTACCATTTTCTTGAGGGAAACTGACCTAACAGGAAAATAGTTGCTAGTGGAGCCTAAATAATTGGCAAGGAAAGTGGCCTCCCAATGCCTGTGGTTTGCAGCACACACATGTTATTTGCTTTGTTTTTCTTTGATGTGTTCTTATTCGTGTGCATTCTGGCCAAAGTAGCCAATGGTCTACAGAAGGAAAACTCTTGAATTGATTCTGAGTGTATGCATCAGTGTGTACAGAAAAGTAAGAGCAATTGAATACTCCAACACAACATCACATTAGTGCAATGGATACCTATTGCAGTCCCAAAACCAAGATGAACTAGGTATAATACATCTAATTACTTAGTAGAAATCAAATTTATTCTATTTTATTCATAATCTCCTGGACTGTGAGTTACTTAAACATTTTACTCTTATCTTTCCCATAAGACTGGAATAAGGCCACTTTTCTCAGATTTTCTATATCATGTCAGTGAAGTTTTAATTGTTACCTTTCTTGTTGCTATTACAAACCAACCTAATTGCTCACAGTTTGAAAGATTTCAATCTAGAGACATATTAGTTGATTCCTGAGCTCACAGAGATGTACATCATGAAGGTAGGAACATGGACAAATGGAGGCTGCTACACTCCCTTTGGACACCAGACAGGAAACAGAGAGGAAAGGACAGGGGACCAAGCATAATCAAGAAAGGCAAGCTTGCATTGACCTCATTTGCACTAGGCACTACCTTATAGTGATTCTAGAACCTTCTAAAATTACACTGCCATCTGAGGACCAATTCTTCAACACATGGGCCTGTGGTCCACATTTCATATTCAAACCAACACAGACATCTATTCATTAGACACTGGGTTCAACTTGACTCTGCTGCCACTGCCAGGGGTACCTCTGTTCCAGGATGAGCAATCTCTTTAACTCCCCAAGAGTTCACAAGTCAGTGAAGTTAGGAAATGTGCAGCTACTCTTATGGGTGTGTTCTGCAGGACACACGCTCCCATTCCCAGCACCCACAGGTTTTTTGGTTGTTTCCCTAGCCTTCTGTGTCTCTCTTCAGCAATTAGTATCATCCCTTCCTTCCTCAGCTGTGTGTCTACACCTCATCTGAAAGACACATCATGTCACAAAAGGTGCTCTGCCACTCTTGATTTTGGAAAGAAAATGCAAGAATGCTTTCTGCTTCATCACACAGGTCAATCAAGACAAGAAAACCTAGCTGGGCAGTGGTAGTGCATGCCTTTAATCCCAGCACTTGGGAGACAGAGGCAGGTGGATCCCTGTGAGTTTGAGGCCAGCCTGGGCTACTGAGTGAGTTTCAGGAAAGGTGCAAAGCTACACAGAGAAACCCTGTCTCAAAAAACAAACAAACAAACAAACAAACAAACAAACAAGACAAGAAAACTCAAGAGTCTGTGTGTCCTGAATTAATTAAATGGACACATGATGAGAGGCCAGGAGGAAAATGAAAACTAAAAATTATTAAAAATAGAGCATTTTCATTTCTCTAGCTTCTTTGAGCCATAGTTCACAATGGACATTTGCTAAACATTCACACCTCAAATTCAAACGAATCTTTTAAAGTTGGTCACTCAAACTCTGTGTGTGTGGCGGGGGTGGGGTGGGGCATGGAGTGTAAATAAACGTTTCTGGACGACTTGAAACTTTGGCATTGGCATTGTAACTTTGAAATCCAGATCTGAGTTGACATCCTTAGTGTCCAGCCATTGCTTCCTCCATTCCTAGGGCATGGCTGTGCAGTGACTCATGGCCAGCAGTACAGGTGAAATGGAAATGCGCCTGCCTGCTGCTTGCTGCTTGTCCCCTATTAAGGGGACATTGGTGAATGCCAGGGAGCCCTACTGTAACTTGTCTTCCACTCATCTGGAGAGAGCTCACCGAGGTGAGGTTGCTGGCTCAGATTGTCTTCCAAGAGGAAAGCACGCTCTGCTGACAGTGACATTTTTAAAGTTGGGTGCTTAGCAAAACTTGACGGCTGCTTGCCGTCCTTACCAATTCAATTATATACTGAAGGATAAAAGCCTCAGACACATTGTGATGCTGAAGTTATGAACAGCAAATGTCCTTCTTCTTGATCTACCTATATGTTTAAAAGTTCAATTGGACATGATGCTTTAAAAATCTAGAGGCACATTATAGTTTCTTTTAGCAATCTTTGAAGTCCCTAAAATATCATATATATGTGAATACACACACACACACACACACACACACACACACACACACACACATATATATATATATATTGTTCGACTGGAATCTCCAGCTTGGCCTCATTAAAAACTCCACCCTCCACCCTCTCAAAAAGACACCGAAAGTGTGCCTTTCACTCCTCCCCCAAAGCTGTTAGTTGCTCAAGTATTTAAGCCTGTGATTTCTCCTGCTCTATTCCCCTGCCTTATCTCTGGGAGCTGGAAAGATCACCCAGGAGTGCTTGGCCCAATAAACCTGGTCCTTTTAATTCAACTTGATCTGTCTTACTGCATCAGCAGATAAACCTATTATTGGGATATGGATATCTTTCATATGTATATACTCAAATGCATATATGTATGTATGTATGTATGTATGTATATGAATTTATTATAGTGGCTTACACGCTGTGGTCAACAATGGCTGTCTCATAATTGAAAGGCTAAGAATCCAGTAGTTGTCCAGTCTGTGAAGCTAGATGTCTCTACAGTCCTAATCTGGTGCTGGAGTCCAGGAGGATTCCTGAAAATCTGATAGATTTTCAGTCTGTGTCGAAAACATAATGATTGAATATCAGCCACAGCAATAAGGTAGACAAACTTTCCAGTGAGATTGAGGGAAAGCATGCAAAAAGCAAAGCTTCCTTCCTTCAAGTGGTTTTATGTTGGCTGCCAGCAGGAAGTATGAGTAGATTGAAGTGGGTCTTCTTACTTTGAATTCTCTGGTTAGGAATATCATTTGCAAAGTGCCCAGCAGCTTGGTGCATAGTTGACTCCAGATGTAGTCAAGCTGACAACTGGGATTAGACATCGTATTGTTTGGGAAATTCTAGTACCTCCATTGTAGATACAGTACTGCTTAGTGTGTGTCTTGTCTCTTAGTTCCAATTTAAGCACCCAGGTGAAATTTCTCTCCTCAGGTGCAGCCATTTACTGAATGTCTCTGTGTGTGACTTGTTTCAAAGCCCCATCATAAATATCTCCTTCATTTCCTGAACTTCCTATTTTCTTTTGTTTGGTTAACTTGACATCATATATCCAGAGACTGAAAGCAGAACATAGCCTGCAAATGTCTACCCCAACTTCTTTTAGGTTTGTGGTTATAGTGCTAATCCCGCACTCTTCCAAAGGGCATCCTTAATTAGTTGAAAATAAATGTTTTTCATATGTACACATAGCTTATAGTCATTCCATTTCACACCATGACGAAGTAACAGGGAACACTTAAATGAGAAAGGATTTATTTTGACCAAGAGTTTAAAGGTAAAGTCCATGCTAGCAAGGAAAACATGGCAACCAAGTGTGGGACTGCTTGCTAACACCTTGGTGGTCCATTGAGAAGCATAGCCTTAGCCATGAACCAAGGCTAGGATATAAGCCATAAGTACTGTCCCTATATTTTCTGTGTCTGTCTGCAAAGTTCCATGTCCAAAAATATCCACAATTTCCAGAAGTAGTGCCACAAAACAGGGATCTGTTCAAATATAAGGATCTGTGAGGAACATTCCATGTGCAAATTAGAAAACACAGGAATAAAACTTTCACAAACAGACCCTACTTTTTGTGGTCTACATTAGCAACTTTCTATTTTGTTCTAGTTCCTAATTTTGTAGTCCACATTAGTAATTTTTTATTCTGTTCTACTCTTAGACTTCTTTGCATGGCTGTTAGGCTACATGGAATTGATTCCACAGCCCATTAATGGTTTGCAACCTGCAATTTGCAAAGCAGAACCAAATGGAACCACAAAAATGAGCCAAACACTGAAGTAAACATAAAACCTTTACTAAAATGAGTAGAGTATGGTAGGTCCATATTGGTAATTGTATTTTAGTGATAGTTCATTCTTCTGGGCTTTAAGTTTCTAATTATTCTTCCTCGACCAGCTTCCCTCCACTTCTGGGAACCCATTGCCTGCATATCTATGCAGTCACACACACTGTCTCTTCCCTTCCTTTTTTTTTTTATTTTTGAAGGGGATGTGTTTGAGAAGTAACTTGTCTTCTTGTGCGGTATTTGTGTGATGTCCTCCTCACCCCTGATTTCCTAGCAACATCTACACCCTGAAGACCCTCTGTGCAGAACTGTGATGTCTCACCCTGCAGCTTCGTGACTCTTAAGACAGGAAATGCTTAGCCAAGGTATTTGAAAGGATGGGTTGAGCACATTGGGAACTACTCAGATGTTGCTTCCTATGGTGCAAAATAAAGTACCATGATTGTTCTGAGCTTGTGTGTGCATATGTGTGTGTGTGTGTGTGTGTGTGTGTGTGTGTGTGTGTGTGCGTGTTACACATGTGTGTTCATATGTGTGTGCACCCATGCACGCATGCATGTGAAAAGGTCAGAGGAAAACTTCCCATGCCCCATCACTTCCTGCCTTGTTTCCTTGACTGAGTCTCCTACTGCACGTGGAGCTGGACCCAAATATCTATCCTCTTATCTCTACCACCACCACCCAGTACTAGGGTTACAAGCACTGCTTGTATCTATACCTGGTTCTTATGAGAGTGCTGGATATCTGAACACACACATCCATGTTTGTACTGCAAGTGTTTTTGTCTACTGAGCCATATTTCCAGTCTATTTTTATTTTATTGATCTAAGATTCTAAATTCTACAAGTATAAACTTTTGAAACCTGGGTCCCAAAGTTTCTGAATATAAACAGCATTTTCCTAAGTCTATTGCTGTTATTGATTAAATATCTAGACAAATGATTCATCAAAAAATTGCCTATAAATTCATTCTTCATCTGAATATCATGGTATCTGGAAGGCAAGAGCTTTGGCATACAGGGAAAGAGGACACACTATAAAACCAGATAGCAACACTAAACATACATCTAAGGAGTTGTGAAGATCTTTCTTAAGCCCCTGCTGCCAGCATGTGTTGACTTAGGCTGCACACATCAAGAGCCTTTATCTGTATTGTATCTTATTTATATCATCATGAAAATAATGTGAAAAAAATTTCTCACATAATACAAATATTGGCACCTTAAACTTTATCATGATTTTGAACATTTTTAAAGGGTATCATTCTGGCAAGTTTTTATATAAATGGTTATATCACACTTTAAAATAAATGCAACAGGATATAAATTCCACAATACCTTAAAATGATAACATACTCCAATAGACACATGTACTTTAATAAATTCATTTCATATTTTTTCACATTCTTGGAGTCATATTTCAACTTTTTCACAGATTGCTAGCCTAATGAAATTAATTACATGAGAATCTCAATTAATCTCCCTGCTTTATATAACTACAACATATACAGTATGTATGCTTACAGAAAATATTTAATGTTTTATTTTCTAAAATCATACACATTAAAATATATATTTTTCAGCTTGAGGTATTAATAACATTATTAGTACTCAATGTGTAAACAACATAGATTCTAATTTCTAACCATTGTTAAGCATGAATATAACTCATTTCCTAATAAGAAAAATGCTATCCAACTTTGCTCTTTGCATATTTAAAGGCAAAAATTAGTTTGTTTCAAACCCTTTCAATTATCTTCCTTCCTTCCTTCCTTCCTTCCTTCCTTCCTTCCTTCCTTCCTCCCTCCCTCCCTCCTTCTCTCTCTCTCTCTCTCTCTCTTTCTTTTTCTTTTTCTTTTTCTTTCTGAGATAGATTTTCTCAGTGTAGCCCTGGCTGTCCTAGACCAGAATGGCCTTAAACTCAGAAATCTACCTGCCTCTTTCTCCCAAGAGCTGGAATTAAAGATGTACATAATCATGCCTGGCTGGAATCCATCAATTACTTTTTCAAAACCAGGGTGTAGAAAATATTAAACATTTCATAGAATTAAAATGATCATTGGCAGTGATTTATATAAATATTTAATGGTAATTGTTAAGATTAGGTTTCAATAACTTCTTGAATAACATTGAATATGAAATATTTCACATATTTACTCACATATGTACATACAACACACAGAGACAACACACATGCATATCATATGTACATACACCATACACACATACATCACATACATATCACACATGCATACACACAGCATATCACCACATCCACATACCACACAAACACATGCATGGGCATCACATACATATCCATAACACACAGACACAAAAATGTGTAAAAAAAAGAAAGAAAGAGAGAAAGAAAGAAAGAAAGAAAGAAAGAAAGAAAGAAAGAAAGAAAGAAAAAGCAATTTAAAATCATTTTCCATGATCTTTCTAGACTTCTTACCTTGGCTACTTTAACAATTGCAAAGGAATGGGATAATTTAAATTTTATACAAAATCTTCAGAGGTTTGAACCCCAATTAAATGGCTGCTCATATAGAAGGACCCTTGCTCTTAGGTTCTGACAACTCGGTTATTACCCTGAGGTTGTTTCTCTTTACTTGGCACCTAAAAGTTTTCTTAGGGCAGTAGACCATGGTTGCTTTTCCAGTAAAGGAGAAGGGAAGAAACCTACATGACGATTCTTAAGCAAATCCCTTCTGAGAGGTTCCAGGGACAAGAAATACATAGAGACTGTCCTTCAAGTCTACCCATGACCACATACCTTTTAGAAAGATGTTATGTCAACTACACTTATTCAGGAAACATGACCTCAAACTGAAGCTCCAAAAAAATTTTCTTGGGAATGGACAACTGGTTTGGAGTAAATTTTCTGTATTATCTTAGAGAGTTAGGGAAAACTCGGAAAATGTACATTTATGTGTTAAATATCAGTCCTTGGTCTGGAAAGCTTTATTAAAGCTCCAAGGGGATCTCTGAGATTGCATAATTGTGTATGCATGTGCTCAATTTTATGGGAATGGGGCCATGCCATTCATCATATTCTTAAGAACTACGTGGTCCCAGAAGAGACATTGAACTGATTTGCTGCTCTTTCCTGCTTGTTGTGGAAACTCCAGGGGCTGAATTTTTACAAAGTCAAATATAAAGGAAGAGTGGATCCAGATATCAATATTCAAATAGTGAAGGTGTGCTAAGTAGGATGAGAAAAACATTAAGCAAATAAAGTTGCATTAGAGTCTAAATGCAAAGCTTTTGCTAACATGATGGGTTTCATGGGGGAATTTCAAGCATGAAATGCTTTAGAAGATGCAGATATAGCAGCACAACATAATATTTTTCTTCAGGGCAATATCTTGGCCTCTTCCCTGGAAAATCCCCAATCTGTAGGTGGAGATCTGTGAAGTGTACTCCCTAGAGCTGTGCATAGCAGTTAGTTGTGTTCCATGCACGTCACACACAAAGCTTTTCACAGGTCTGTGATTGAGAGATGTCACAAGTATCATTTAGAAACCTTGAGTAAGCTGCCCAAGGTCTTAAACCTGTGAGGAGCAGCTCTGAGTGTGAAGCCCTCCTCTGCTTCTTCCTCTGCTCCATCCTACCTTTGGTGAGGTAGCCAGACTGAGTGAAACAGCAGCTCCCATCTGAAACCAAAGCTAGCAATATTGTGAAGTTTGGGATACCTAGCCTACCAGACAAGGAGAAGTGTGTTCTTCAATCCAGTTTTTCTGACTGCTGTTTCTTTGTATGCATCACTCCAGGTGCACTACCCTCCCATATTTCCTTTGTTTCTTGTACCTGTCAAGTGTCCTTCAAACCAAAGGGGTTGTCTTGCATTGTTTCCCCTATTTCAACATGATTACTGTGTCTCTAAAGAAGATCCATTTGACACGAATGAGCTTTCCCTCCTTAGGTCTCTCTTCCACATTGGGCTATATCTCACATTCATCCCCCCTTCTGCTATAGTTTATTATATATCCCCAATTTATCATTTGCTCTTTAGACATTTCCACCGGAGTGTCGATCTCTTCAGCCTCTCATCTTGCTTGTTTTCAGCTTGCCTGAAAGCTGTCAAGAGTGGGGAGCATTTCCCTCCTAAAATTTAACCTCATTGACCCTTGGGATGCTTCACCATGCACTGCCAATGAAAGCAGCATTCAGGTGTCTTAATATCTTTTTCTCTTCTGGAGTTAAAATAATGAATGAAAGTCAATTACCAGATGATTTTCTTTCTGTTTTTTGTTTTTTGTAGCATATTATACTAGCTTGCCTATATCATTGATTTGAGTGAACATGATTCCTAAAGAAAAGTCATTCAGCTTTGTTCAGGTAGATGATCCTAATACACTACGTGCCGAGTGCCCTGGAATTTTCCAGTTCGTAATGTCTCCCATTTAGAATATGTCCACAAAGTTATAGCACTATCCTGTTTTACATGATCAAATTGGGTTCTATCATATAATAAGCTTCACATTTGCAACTCTGCTTTTTACATTTGTTTTGTGCCACATGTCACACACTTGGGGATGCTAAATATAATCAAAAGCTATAATATTTATATAGACCACACAGTTACAATTTGGCGCAAGTGTTGAATGTCTCTTGTGAAACTCGGGTCTGCTGACTGAATACCAAGCTTCTTGAAGACAGGCTCCTTGCTTAATGCGTATTCATATTCACAGTACTTCACTTGGGAGCTGAATGAATTGATTGCCTTCTACAAGTTAAAATATGACTCCCAGCATACATCCTATGGTGTGTACTTTGACTGCATCAAAGGCTCATTTATCCTGGCTTATCTCCTCCCCCTCCACCCTTTCATTGGCTGGCTAAGCTTCTGGTTCATCTTGTCACTGGAAAGTAGATTCCAACAGACTGCCATGCACAGGAACTGCTGCCGCTTCTACTCTATGTATATGGAATGTAGTGGAGTATAGTGTAGGCATGTGTAGGGGCATGCATGTCTATGCAGGCACATGTGCAGGCTGGAGACTGGCACTGGGGTGTCTTCATTAATCACTTTCTCACTTTACAAGTTTGTGATTTATTTATTAAGAGAAGATTATTTTATTGAACCTGGAGCTTGCCACTTTGGTTCAACCAGTTGACCACTGATTCCCCTGAGATCCTCCTGTCTACACCCTATCCCCCAACAGCACCTACCTTATATGAAGGTGCAGGGGACATGAAGTCAAGGATCCATGCTTGTACAGACAGCATTTTCCTTACAGAGCCATCTTCCTGTCCCTTTTACATTTTGAAACTCAATTCTCCCTTTGTGACTAAAACTCTGACTGGGGCTTGGGAAATTGGTGGGGCATAGAATGTGGAGAGAGGAACTGGGTATTAGCTTGGATCAAGGGAAGATGTAGTCTCTCTATCCCTGTGAAGAGAAGGTCAAGAAGTAGAGGTGATACATAGCTGTAAGTTTCAAAGGACCAGGGAGTGGACAAGAAAAGAATTTGCAATGCAAGGTCATACAGTATAAACTCAAAAGCTAAGAAACTGAATCAGAGGCCAATTAGAGATGGATTGGAAGAAAAATGAGGCCATTTTCATGTGTGTGTGTGTGACAAGAACCTAGTAATCTAAGATATCAGAGGTTTTAGGGCTGACCCAGAGAGGTTGTTCAGAGAAAACAAGAGCTAAAGCAGGGAGCTCAATTTTATACTAGGATTTTCATAGGCATGGTGGGTAAAAGTAAAAGAAAACAAAAGCATCAGAAATTGTTGTAACCCTTAATGCCTGTATCACTGTAATTTCAAAGATGTGGGCAGCTTTGTGTCTTCAGACCTGGATAACTGAGTTTACCTTTAAAGATGTTTCTGATAAAAACCTCTTTAATGATCTACTTAGTCATACAAGCATAAAGCCAGCTTTTTTCCTAAGATGAAGATGTGGCCAAAAGGAATTAAGAGAATGAACAGAGATCATCAATGGAAGAGCCAGTGTTACCTAGGTGCCGAGCTATTGTTTCTAGCGGAAAGACAGGGGAAGGCAGCAAAGGGCGAGAAGGACATTGTATCTACCTGCTCCTCCAGTGTCTACTCCCTGCTTACCCTTGGGGATAGACACAGGCAGCTCTTTCATCCTTCATGTTAGAAGTGGGGTCACTGGGTAGTCACTTGTGATCCCATCAGTGGGAAGATAGAGACAGATGGATCCTTTGAGGCTCCTTGGGCAGCCAGTCTAGCTTGATTTGTGAGTTTCAGGTCTGCCTCAAAAAAAATGACAGCTTATGAATGACACTCTAGGACACACACACACACACACACACACACACACACACACACACACACAGGGAGAGAGGGAGAGAGAGAGAGAGAGAGAGAGAGAGAGAGAGAGAGAGAGAGAGTAACTAGCCATAGCAGTTCTGTCTCAAACTTGTGTTTACCAGCTCAAGGACTACCAGCTAAGTGTATCCAGCTCCAGGTTCCTTTTGTGTTGCTGTTGGTAGAAGCAACCTGGTGCTATTTCAGGTATCACCTTGGATATGGACAGTTGTATGATGGCATCTAAGAGAGATGAGCATGTATATGACATAGATAGTACTGCTGGGCTTCTGTGATACTGCCCTTTGGAGGACCACAGGCACTATAATAGGCATGGAAATGAAGAAAACCATAAGCAATAATAGGGTTAAATAGAAGAACACACACAAAGAATTTAACACTATGCTCTATAAACCATAGTATTACTCGTTAAATGTGAAATTTAGGAGGAAATTGATAAATTTAAGGATAGGTGGAAAGTTAAAAGCAAGGATTCCATCATTTTAGTTTGGCAAATAATATGCTACTTTATACATAGTTGTTTCTTTCCTTGTATAGATAGTAGTTAATAAACTTGCAATTTTCCAATATGCTTATAGGTGACTATACAATTTGAGATCTAAGTTGTAAAGTTCTGTCTTCAGAAATTCATGCTGAAGGCCTTGAGCCCATTTTCAACTCTCTTCCATCTTCATATTCTAAGCATTCCTTCTTCTTTGGACAGAGCATAGGTCAATGGGACCTCAGCCCTTTGTACTAATTTTAAAGTCAAATAATGCCTCTGATCTGAGTGTATGAGTCCTTGTCTCCCAAGTAACCTTTATAATTGTGGAGTTAATTGACTATCAGCCTTCTTTCCTCTTCTAGATGTTTTGTTTCTTCTTCTTTTTTTCATTTCTATGATGTTTACCGTGAGAAATAGCCCATTACACCTGCATTCTTTCAGTGAATTTAGTTTTATTATTATCACTGGTTATTCTTGCATCCTTATTTCAAAGGCCAGTTCCAGGCAAGTTTGGACCATAAGATACCATTTTCAAAGCTTTTCAGAGATACCATTGAACCTGATGCTGAGATTTGGACCCACACCAAGAAAGAAATTCATGCATCCATCTAGGTCTTGAAAGCCTAGCAGGGAAGAACCTTGCAGAAGAGAAAGAAACGCTGGTCCACAAGACGAAGGGCAGGTAAGCATGAAGTTCAGTTCTCCTTTCTTCATTAGAAAACATGCCATGAAACTCATGCCTATAATTCCAGCACTTGAAATCTAGAGGCAGAAGAACTCCTGAAAGTTTAAGGCTAGCTGGGCTACACAGTAAGAGCCTATCTCAAAAAAACAAACAGATATACCATGAAAATACCATGAGTGTTTTCCAAAGTTAGAACATATTCTCAGATATCATAATTGTAATACCTGCATTATATTTCATGGTATAACTATCCCTTTGATTCTTTCATTATTTTATTTTTAATGCTATCACACATTGCATTACTTTTCCTGCTTTTATAAAATGTTTAGAATTGCACAACAAATTTAATTCATTGTATGTATACTGCTTCCTTATACTTATGGGATGGTTGGTATGATTTGGCTGAACTAGTTGACGAGCAGACACTTGTTTGTGGAGTCATGTCCGAAGGTCTAGATAAGCTGGAACATGTGACCACAGAGTATTAGTGAGTCAGGTACACAAACCTATATTTTTAGAAACATGCCTTGCATGGAAATCGAAATCTGCTTCTCAGCAGTCAACCTCTTCCCTCTGAATGTCAACTATTGCTTCAAACAAATACACAAACTTATAATTTTCAAAGTAATTAATTTTCAAAGTAATTTTTACCTCCTGAATAAATGTCAAACTATTTTAGAATTTAAAGTAACCACAGATGCAGTCTAAAATATCCAGGGCTACACAGTATTTTTATAGTTTAAATTAGTTTAATTCAAATTAATTTAAAATATTAGAAGTTCTCTCAGAAGTGAACAACTTTTAGAATGAGTAAATCTATTATCTAATTTGTATACAGATATTTTAGGAATTAATTAGAAAAGGAGGTAGGGGGCCAGACTTTATGGTTGTTTTCATCTAATATTAAAAACAAGAACTTCATATTCTTTAACATTCTCAAGAATGTCTTCTCATAGAGTTGTAAAGGTTACAGAGTTTTTAACAAATAAACCTTCAGTCAACTTTCTTCATTGGCCTGATTTACAATTTTTGAGATATGTCTGCTTGTCCAAAAAGTGACCTTCATTTTGACTGAAAGACATTTTCCTTAAAACAACAACAACAACAACAAACAAACAAACAAACAAACAACTCTTAAAACATGTATTTATTTATTTTATATGCACAAGGGATTTGCCTCCATGTATATGTGTCCACTCTGTGCATGTATGCCTGGTACCCAGGGTGGTAAGAAGAAGGCATCAGGATCACTGAAACTAAAATTATAAATGGTTGTGAGCCCCTGTGTAGTGCTGGGGACAGAACCTCTGTCCTCTGCAAGACTAAGTACTCTCAACTTCAGTGAAATCTCTTCTTTTCTTTTAATTAACCTCCCCCAGGAAGGAATTTGTACTGGTTGTTGAACTTATTTTTGTTTATGTACAGAGTCCATTTGGCTATGATTTCTAGTGTTCAACTGAGCTAACAGGCACATGCCCATCCTTCTTTCCAAGCAGTATATAGAGCCCTTGGCAAAAACAAAAAAACAAACAAACATAAAAACCACATTCAATTAGATTGATACTCTAATGAATGAGGTCACAATGGGTTTACAAGTTCATGGAAGCACAGGGCTCCCTAGGTCCTTCAGTAATGTTGGCCATATCTGAGTCCTTTGATAGGAAACAACTCCTCTACACATGACTGATTCCCTTCGTTATTATTAACTTTGGGCACAAGTCTACCACTTTTTAAATCTAGCAAGAGCCTCTTTTGAGAGCTGATGGTACAGCCTGTGCAGACACTGCATCACAATCAGGATTGGAAGACACATGGGAAACCCCTCCAAGAAGCACTGAACAGTGTGTTCTGTGCAGTGCTTCTCCTGAATATGTGGCAGAGAAGAAATTGGTAATGACTTCAAAGGATGCATATTCAGGCTAAGAAATGATAGGGGTCAAATCAGAGAGGGTGGGGGGACTTTGAGAATGAACTCTGTGGGAAGCATGGGGAGTTTGGGATTATTCAGTATCTGATCTACCTTCTCAAGTACCTGGTGTTTCCTGGTTGATCTTTCTCATTTGGACACAGTTGATGAAAAAGCCAGTTCTACACTGCGTCCCCTTGCTTCCTCTTACTGCTGCAGCTAAGGGAGTTCCTTTACCTTCCTTTGGCTGGACACAGCTCTTTGGTCCTAGACTGATACTGTACCAAATGTTGTATAGACATTTGGAGTCCCTGCCAAACCCAGGGGTCACAGGTTGTTCGGTTAGATAGGCCCTTGTATTGGCAGTGTGGATATCAGACAGCTCCTGAGTGGGGAGACTGTGGCCAGACCCTATTGAAAAACCTATTTCTGTTTATTTTCCAAGTCTTATTTCCATCCCCTCATTGTTCTAATACTTCTTTGTTGTCTTTGAGCTTGCGTATCAGGTTGGCCTTTTTGGGTTACAAACTGAGATGGGTGACTGGTTCAGGTTGGATCTGAATGGATAAAGAAAAAAAATTTCCAGGTAGAGGAAGCAACATTAGCAAGAACTTGAAGACAGACAGTGTTTACATGGGTGGGTGGAGAGAGAACGAAACCAGCCCAGTAACACTGATTAAGAGACAGGGCCTGAAAGAGAATGTGGAATTGACATTACTTGACCTGCTGTGTGCACACTTCCATCAGTGTCCTTACTAATTCTTACCATCTCTGGGGAGCCTGGTAGCTTAAGAAAGATAACAGTTTGAGATTTGTCTTTACTCTTTGAGAAGGCCTGGCAGGGATTTCAGGGCTATCATGCAACAATAGGAGATACATTTTAGCCATCTCTTCCTCTGACTTGACCATTGACTCATGTTTTCTTACCCTATAAATGATGGATAGACCAGATAGCATATAATATGCCTGTGTATATAGCTTGTTCATGAATTATTCCCTATAAATGGCCAAACAAACACTTTACCCAGGTACTGAGCATATGCATTTGGCTGAAGTTTACTTTTTACCCTAAGACAGATAATTTATTAATCCAGTTGATTGTCTTAAGCTGGATTTCTCAAAAAGAGCATTATATTCAAAGTCATCTTTGCATGGAAATGATTCTGGGACCACTTTCAGAATAACTTGGCTGGAGGATTCCCAGTCCTTGGCAACTGAAGAAAACCTAGTTTGATATGTTCACTTTATTGATGGAGAAATAGCCACCAAAGGGAATTGTTAGGGGGATAGAGATGTATAGCAACCAAATTGGAGAAGCAAAATTCGGCATCATACCTCCTGATCCACTTCTCTTCCCACTCGACTGCATTAAGTTTGACATAAATTTTATGAGTGCAGTAAAATTTTATATGTAACTGGGGCTCCTTGGGATCACCTTCTTAGACAGCCTAAGTAATCGCAAGCTTTTATATATCTTCTTGGGAGAACATCGTTCATAGGAGCTGCAAATGTCTGAACATTAATCATATTTTCATTTTACACAGATCAGGTAATATGAGTCATGTACATCATATTATTCCTATGATAATCTCCTATTAAATGTTATCATTTTGAAAAGATAGAGAACCCATTTCTCAAATAGCTTGCAGTTTCCAGGAGACACTGAGCCCTTGCCTATTAAGGCTGCAGCACATGAAAGCCCCTGGTTTGTGCCAGATTATTTCTGGTGTAGGTGAGTTTCCACCCAAGACCCATGAGGGGCTATCTCATCCTGCCCTGCTCTACCAAAGCTACCTGATAATTGCTTTGTTTTTCCTCTAAACTGGAAGCTCTACAAGAAGAGGAGGTGAGCCATTAATTTCACATTTAGGACAATGTATGTCACACAGTAGGACTCAATAGGGGCATCCTATATGATGGAAATGAACTTGACCAAAGTGCCATGACAACCAAAAACAATCTGTAGGGGGACAGAATCATTCCTCAGTAACTTAGACTGATATGCATATAAACTTTTTCAACATTCTACACGTAAGGGTATTTGTTCCCAATCTTAACAGGAACACAGAGGCTAGGTAGGGTTCCAATTGCTTACAAAGAGAGCTAATGTTGCAAGGCATGTGGAGTGCATTTGCAATCTCAGCACTGGGGGTTGTGACTGGAAGATTATGAATTTGAGTACCACTCCAAAAAAGGAAGCTCATTAAAGAACTGGTAGAAGAATTAGGGACTCTCCTTCAGATCCTGGAGTAAATCTGGAGTAAGTCTGTTCAGCTGAACTCCAGCAGCTCTGTCCACATCTCTTAAGGTCCCCCAATCTCAGATGTGTCCCCCAACTGTGGCTATGAAGGCTTTGGTCATTCTACTCCTGTCTTCCCAGCATCAGCACCACATCCCCATGGTGTTCCATGCCATGCATTCAGGGTGACTAGACCTCACCCCCAGAGCTGTCACTGATTTCTGTGCCTAGAGTGCCTTTCCATGACCACTGCTTACTCTTGTTTCTGGCTTTCTGCCCTCCACTCCAAGTTCTTGATGGTCCAGTTGTGGCATTAGGTCCCTTCTTTGACCTTCTTTTGCCCACATAGTCCTCTCTCATCTCTTCTTCCCTGTAAGTTCTGTTTACAAGGACTCCATGGTATATTTTTAAGGCCAATCTTACCAAGATATCTGCTTTCAAATATCTTTCTCTTGAATTTTCTTCCTATAGCTTTTCTGGAATCTATCCCAAATTCTAAGGTCTAGCCATTGAACTTCCTCCCACTAACCAAGGGAATACTATACTTCTACAAACAGTCCTAAAGTCAGCTGCCAAATTTCCTAGCTCTCACTTTGGAACTCCTGTCTTCCATATGTCTATTGACCTAAATAGTGGGACCACACATATCTCTCATTCTCTGCTCCAGGTCTGACTGCATGGGTCTAGTTGTATATCTCAGGGTTACCACCCCACAGCCTGCTACCTGCCACTGTGAGATATGTAAATGAGCATAGTTCCCTGGCCCTTGCAACAGTAATCCTGATGTGATTAGCATGGGATTCAAAAGAAGTCAACCCTGGGATATATAAACTGTCTTTAAGGGCAGTCCTTAATGGCCCTGTTACAGGGATGTAAATCTAATAGAAAGTGACCT
Source organism: Onychomys torridus (assembly GCF_903995425.1). NCBI lineage: Eukaryota > Metazoa > Chordata > Mammalia > Rodentia > Cricetidae > Onychomys > Onychomys torridus. The sequence continues at coordinate 52,359,155 of NC_050443.1, read as the reverse complement.
GATTTGTCATGAACTCACAGCGCTTTCTGGCTGGGTCTCCTCATTTGATCTGTCAGGACATGGTAATGTTAACTTACCCCTAAAAGAAGTTAGAAAGCACTGGATTGGAAATGCCTTTTGACTAAATGGGACGCGATGCTGATATGGGTTGTATAACATGTGATGAGAAAGCCCCTAGGAAAACATATGGAAACAAAGAGAAAATGGCTCACAGCATTAGTGCTAGGTTTTCTTCCTGGGAAACTGGGCAATGGTGTGTGGCAAGGTCGGAACCCTACCTCCATGAGATGGCTTAACCCTACCTCCATGAGATGGCTTATGAGGGACAGGCTCCCTTAGCTGACCTTACAGGGACTGTTGTGAAAACACAAATAAAAATTCTAGTTTGAAGAGCATGATAACATTTCTCAAACACAGTTATTTAGGGTATGTGTGGGCCTCAGAGAATGTACATATTCTAACACTCCATGTATAGTTTTGGTTATTATGCTACCTGGAACAGAGGTGGGCTGATGAGAGGAAAGGGGAATTTTGAATGCATGTGTACTTAACACACTTTTGCTTTCACTGGGGCTTCTTCTTCTTCTTCTTCTTCTTCTTCTTCTTCTTCTTCTTCTTCTTCTTCTTCTTCTTCTTCTTCTTCTTCTTCTTCGTGAGATTTTTCTCTGTGCACTTTTTGGATTCCTCGGGTTTTTGCTTAGACTGAAGTTCTAGGGGGATCACAAAGCTTGAGTTTTGCATGCTCTCCATTTTTATTCTGCCAACATATCATTCTTCTTCTGAAATTTCACATTAAATTAAAAATGTTCAACTGACACCATAAAGGAATAATATAAGTAAGCATAATTATTTTCTTCTTATTGAAGTTTCTCTGGCTCCTCTTTTTGTTAATCCCTTGAGCCCCCAATAACTATAATCTCCCATTATAAAGATTTCGTATGTAATTTTTATGACAGTTCATTGTCAGCACTCATTTTTCCAAATGACTGAAGCGATGTTGAAAGATTAATGGATTTCCAGGGCTTGGGCCACATATAATAACCGTGTCTACTTAAAAACATCTTCCCTGGTGGGTCAGCCTTTGTCTCTAGCTGTGCTGAATTCTTCTTTTGAGCTTTCTTGCCTCTGCTACCCTCTTTCCCATGTTCTGATATCTGTTAACATGTAGCATGTAAAGATAGTAGGCTTTGGCCTCACTTTTCCAGTCATTTTACAATCTCAGTGTTATCCCTGTTGCACTCACCCCCATTTTCATAATGATAACCATATTAATAAAAATAGCTTGGTATAACAGTTATAGAGCAATTACTTCATCTCTAATATTGGATTCCTATAAATTGTGTGTGTGTGTGTGAGTGTGAGTGTGTGCGTGTGTGTGTGTGTGTGTGTGTGTGTGTGTGTGTGTGAAAGAGAGAAGTGGGGGAAAGGCAGCAGTGATGTCCACTCCCAAGCTTACACACTCTTGCCTGAAGACTAATTCTCAGAAATGCTGTCATCCCCTCTCCTTAGCCTAACCTTCATCCCCAGTTGTCTTTACCAAGAAATCTGCTGTCTTGATTCCTTCCCTTGCTCCCATAGCTTGTACCACGGTGTTGTTCTTATGGCTTTGGGGAAATGAAAAGTAGCTTATCATCTTGAAAGGGACTCTGTCCTGCTGTGTGGTGTAATTGGACACAGAGCACTTATTTCCTGCCCCTTATTATCTGGTCCCTAATAGACCAGACATCTAGGCTGGCTGTTTTCTTCGCATTTCTTAAAACATGGAGTTTTGTGTTTATTGGCACGTACAGCAGAGGGCCTCTTGGATGCCCTTGAATGAATGCCTTTGTTAGAGTTTTCACTTCCACAGTTCGATTTTATAGAGATCCTTAAGTTGAGACCTTCAATCCAAAGTTCTGGAAACTGAGGCAAACAGGGATCTCTCTCAAATAGCCCTGGTTTTCTTCCAAATATTCAGTGCAAATCTGTACTACATGAGGATGGGCCTTTGCTCTGACAAATGTTTAACGTGTTTAGCACCTCTCCACTCTTTGCCATATGGTATCAAAATCTGCAACACTATGGGATGCAGGGGGTGTACCACCATCTCTATGACCCACAGTTAACCAAAACAAATGCTTTCTGAATAGCCAGATTCTCTGATAAGAAAAGAGAGTGGTTTAAGTTCTCCTTACTGCCCCAGCACACTTCCACATCCAGCCTTCAAGAAACATAAGCTGAAATCTTGAGGCCACATGGGTCTATTTGCCTGTATTTCCTTCAAGGGTATTAGGCTGTTTTCTTAGAGTACAAACTCACTTGGATTCCTAATATAGACTTATTTTTCTCAGAACATACCCATATACCATACAACAAAGCTTGTTATCTTGAGGAAATATGAGCAAGAAAAGAAGAGGCATCTTCCTCCACTTTAGTTATTCTTGATACTTTTAATCTTTGTATGTTTTTAATTGCAATAGAATTATTTCACTTTCCCTTCTCCATTTTTTTTTTTTTTTTGGTTCTTCGAGACAGGGTTTCTCTGTGTAGCTTTGCACCTTTCCTGGAACTCACTCTGTAGCCCAGGCTGGCCTTGAACTCACAGAGATCCGCCTGGCTCTGGCTCCCAAGTGCTGGGATTAAAGGCATGCACCACCACAGCCCAGCTCCCTTCTCCAATTTTTACCTCCAACTCTCCCATGTACCTTCCCTTAAACCCTCCCATGTCCCCTGACTCTCAAGCTGATAGCTTGTTTTCTTTGATTAATATTGTTGCATATACATGTATATAAAAATGTATATAAAATTTCAACTTGCTGGATACATTTTTGTTCTTTGTGTGTATATGGTCTCAAGGATGGCCACTCTGCAAACCAATAAGCCTCTGGAAGAGGCTAATTGTCCTTCTCCCAACAGTCATTAGTTGTATGTAGTTCTTCATCTAGTGATGGGACCTCCATGGAAAAATGTCCAGTCCACATTAATATGCCCAATGATTCTGCCATTATCTTGTTTTTGCAACCATTCTTAGGAGGAGAGACTGCTTAACAACAGACTTCCTGGGATTCTGGCTCCTACAGTATTTCCACCTCCTCTTCCATAATGTTTGAGAGACATAATTGCAGAAGCTGCAGTGTAGATGTTTACTGGGGATAGGCTCCCTATGATCTTTTGATCTCTGTATTGTGTCCAGTTGTTGGTTTCTAAGAATCATCCTCTATGGCTATGGAAGCTCCATGATAGGTAGGTTTATAGCACATCATTTTCTCCCCTAAAGAACAATTGGTGATGAGGAACAGATACACAATCACAATTCCACAGAGCCATACATAAGAAAAATGTATTCAGAAAGTACCCCTATGACAAGGAGACCCTGAACAAAGACATACAACTCTGGAAGAGGGAAAAATGTGGAATATAAGAATGGGTGTCTTCAAACAATATGAGGGGAGAGACAGGGCTCAAAGAATGTAACTTGAAAGTTGAATGGCTCTCAACAAATGAATGATTTTTTTTTTTCAGAAAAAGAATGAAGGTTAATGAAAAGTAAAGCAAGTGGGAAATGTGGAAGGTGTGGTGAGTGTGTTAGCTGAACAAAGCAGACTCTGGATTTGAGTAAGTTCCATAGCATGTGCAAGTTTTGGCAGAATTTGGGCCAAGGCTCCTGAGGAATCCTCAGAGAAATTTTGGGAGGAACTTGCTGGAAATGTAGCTGCTATGCTTTCACATTCATGGAAAGGCTTGGATCTTGCAGAAAGGGTACCCACCAGGAAGAAGACATGGGTTCTAATAGAGTCTGGTTAAGGATGCAGCAGCCTTGATAAGTGCAGGGTGTTGGGCAACTGAGCTTTTTGAAGTGGAGAGTGCACTTCACCTATTGGGACTCTCATGGGAATATATGGAGACTGATGTATTGTGTAATTGCAAATTCAAGGAGTCCTTTTTCCAGCCCCCACTAGAGGCAGGGACATTATCAGGACACTGGGATTTCAGCATTCTTCAGATTTCAGGTATGCTCTCACCTGGGTCACTTCCCTCTAGTGACAAATGACTTCCTCTTTCCACATCCTTAACTACTCCCACCCCACATGCTCTTCTCCCACCACCTTTTGCACAAATGTCAGTCCTTCCAGCCACATAATTATGTCCCAGACTCCAACTTCCTGCCAAGCATTTTATTAGATGTCAAGGGTAGAGAATTGAATCATGCAAAAACATCTGCTCTCGGAACTCACAGGATTTAGGTGGATTAGAACAAATACATATATAATTGTGTGTGTGTGTGTGTGTGTGTGTGTGTGTGTGTGTGTGTGTTACATGAATGAATGTGTTTGTTTGTTTGTGCACATATACACAGAGTCCAGAGACTAGGGCCAAGTGTCTTCTGTAATTATTATATATTTCATACTTTCATCTATTTGTTTTTAAAGAGAAAGTCTTTCACTGAGCCTGGAGTTCACCAAGTCAGCTAGATTGGCCAGCAAACAACTGGCTCTTCTTCCCTGCCCCTGTCTGTTCTGCAACACTAGAGTTTTGCTTGGGTGCTGGAGAGTCAAACTCAGGTCCTCACGCTTATGTGGCAAGCATGTTGCCAGAGGAGCACTTTCCTGAGCTCTTACAGAAATTATTTTAAGTACTGAGATGCACATTGCTTTGGCAGGAAGGAAAAACCCCAGCTCTTTGTTTTTACATTATCATTTATCCTTATCAGTTCCCCACTTTGTGTGCTTCCTAGTCATGGCCACTGTTACAGCTGTCATTGCTCTGAGACTCTCCACTGGCAAAAGACAGTGAGCAGCTGAGCCTGCAGCCTCTATTGTCACAACTCTTTGACCTGCAGAACAAGAGGAAACCATACCTGACAGGACTCCTTCCAAAGGACTCAGCATCACTTCTACCCCAGCATCCTCCACAGACCAGAAGAGCAAATATCCCTTCTGCATCACTACATTACATGTAAAAATGCCATAGCACCTCTTTATTTCTCCCCTGAAGCCCTGGACCACAATGCTTTCATTCCCATGGTCCTGAAGAAAAGAGTTTTTTTCATATAATAAGAGATGACAATGACCTTATTAACATAACACCAACAACAATAATAATAACAGCCAAGAGAGTATGGGGCCATTCCAGATTTCTTACATAAAGGAACAAGAAGTGAAATCTATGGTTTATATTTGTTCTGTATATTCAGCACCTGAAAAGTGAAAAATGTAAAAAATATCCTAACTTCTCAGATTTTATTGTCACATAATTGACCATTGTCTTTGGCTTGTAGAGATGGTTGAAGACTTAATTTAGCGGTGTAGTTTTGTGAATTTAATGGAAATTACAAATGATATAGTAATGTTTGTATTTAGAGGCAGAAAGACCCCTTTCGTTCTCAGGAACCTAAGCACTGCTTCCAGGTTACTTATTGTTTTCCAGATGAGTAAGCTGAGGTGAGGAACCATGGTTGTATGAGTCCCAGGTAGGGACTTCTGCTCAACAGGTGGGGGTATTTGACTTTGCAGAGGACTCGCTCCTCTTTGTGTTTATTTCCTCTCTCCCTGTGTGCACAGCAAGTCTCCCCTGAAGATGGCCAAGCACTGGCTCTTTGGAGTCAGAGTGACCTTCAGTGAGGACAGGTTCACTAGGACACAGAGCCACATAGGGTATATGCCTGGCATCCTCTGTGGTGGGTAAACAAACTCAGAGGTCCCTAATTTCTCTCTCATTACTAACCTTGGTAAAGATCAGCTTTGCCTACTCCATATGATGTTGTAGAATATGGACCTGACCTCACTGCCCTTCTGGTGGAGATCCTGCTAGCGCTCCTCCACATTTAACCTCTGATATTTAATACTCTAACTGCGGACTTAGAACTGTCTCGGCTGCTAATGACCTCTGTCAGAAAGTGGGGTGAAGTAGGCAGGCTCTTTCCCCCATGGGTGAAGTCCTTGAGATGAAAGCTCTTTATAATTTGGAGCATTTCGGTTTAGCGCCTTCATACAGGAAGGCAGGCTAGTAGGAAAAGTACCACCTCATTCCCTTGTTAATTCCAGCCTTATCTTACACTCAGTGTTCCATAGAGCTTGACTTGAAAGCTTTCATTTAAAACCCAATTCATATGAATTAGTGTACTACTCAAAATGTCAGGCTGCTAATAGGACATACATAGCAACTGGAAATTGAAATAAGTGCATTTTAATAGAGCTCAGGATTAGGATTTCCACTATCTGTTTGACGTAGTATCACAATTATAATTGAGGGTAAAATTTTTTTTTTCTGTTGGCATTAATGATCCTCACTCCAGAATTATCAATCATCCTGAATTCATTTATACCATTTTTTTTTTTCAGAGTTAAAATGATGAAGAAGAAAGAAGTCCAAAGCTCATTGCTTATGCAACTGATTGGGCAGATTACTTCACTTAATATTGATAGTTAAAAGGAATGGACAGATCTCTGGCTACCCCACTGATACCATTTAATGATGACATCATGTTACAGTGATTTTCATCTTTTTAAACATTTTAAACATTTACTGAAATATTTTTTGGGGGTGGGTATGTGCCACCATGCATAGGTGGAGGTCAGAGGATAACTGTAGGGCTTAATACTCTCCTTCCACCTTGTGGGTCTCAGAAGTGGAACTCCAGGCATCATATATGGCCACACATACCTTTGACCCTGAGCTATCTCTCTGGACATTAGCTCTTTTCTTTCAGTTGGAGAAAAGTTTAGGTAGTTTTTTTTTCTAAACTTGTGCTGCTTCTTTTTGCTGTTTGGTAAGGAGAGACCCTTCCTCCAAAATAATGTAACAATCATGACAACATGAATGCTTGGCTCAGCTTAATATCAGAATGGAAGAAAGGAATGCACATCTGTTCTCCACTTTGGTTAGCCTTATTTGAACACGTGTGTGTGTGTGTGTGTGTGTGTGTGTGTGTGTGTGTGTGTATCTGTATATGTATATCTAAGTATATCTCTATCTATCTCTATCTATCTCTCTCTCTATCTATCTCTCTATCTATCTATCTATCTATCTATCATCTATCTATCATCTCTCTCTCTCTCTCTCACTATATATATATATATATATATAGTGAGAGAGAGAGAGAGAGAGAGAGAGAGAGAGAGAGAGCATAGCATTGCATTCTCGGCTGTGAGGAAGTCAGATTATTTACATACAGTCACATTGGCTTCCAATATGAAAATTTCTTTATTAGTGTAGATTTCCTAGGTGTGATAAAAGCAACCCTGCAATATCTTCTGTCGGTCCCCAGGTTTTCCAGCTTGCGCTATTCTCTTCAGACCCAGAAGAGGGCAGTCAGGTTCTATGGTTCAGAAGCAACAGTGCCTGCTTGGGTAAGATTTTTCAATAAATCTCTGTGATTGGAATTAAGTTTTCCTTTAATGGTATTAAAGGGCATTGAGAATTACCTGAAGTTTTTTTTCCCTTTTATTAAAAACTTTACAACCTTTGTGAGAGGGACATGTCCCACCAAAGGAATGAGATAATGGTGGTGTTTTTCCTGTTTCTAGCTGGTGAGTCTCATTCCTGAAGGCCTTGTTCAACATTAAGCTATAGTGTGTGTGTGTGTGGGGGGTGGGGGGAGCCCTAGTCGGGGAGAGCTAAGGGAGCCAGGTCTCCCGTTCTGACTTCTAACAATGTATAAGTGAAAAGAATAGAGGGTGCAAGGCAAGTTACACTTTATCCCCAAATCACAGAGAAAGGGAATGAGCTAGAGAAGGAGGGGGAAACTCAGGGGTAGATCACAATGAAAATTCAGTCCTGGTGGATGAACAACAGCCTAACACCCTCAAAGCTATACTTTTTGGTAGGAGAAAAAAATCATTTTTAACCTGTATTTGGAGTATGAGAAGAATTCCATCCCCACGCCCCCAATCTCCCATAGAAGTTTCTAAGTGAAAAATAAACACAGAAATTCAATATTCTCTTTTTAATTAGCAGTAAATCCAACGTCTAGAAAGCCTTCACCTGAGCCCACATAGAAAGCTAGAAAGCTAGATGTGTTGTGTTTCGATGGATCTTGGAATATTTAACAATATTCATATAAACATACACATCACACACACACACACACACACACACACACACACATACATATACATATATGTGGAGATTTGGATAAAAAGAGCAAGAGTTGGAGAGACTGTTTTTAGAGGACAGCCTTAATTTAGACATGAAAGAAAGATGTACATTTAGGGACCTACTTTCAGTTAAACACGGCCACAAGAGTTAAGTATAATTCAGACCATTTGAGTTGTTGTATGTGTTTGAAATACGTTGTGTGTATTAAAGGTGTGTTTAATGCTATTTTAAGAAGGTTATTCAAGGAAGCTGTATTATCCATTGCGGACAAGAATGTAACGTATCACATGCACGTGTATGTGTGTGTCCCTATCACAAGGCTCTGTGAGTGTCTACCTGTCTATAAAACAGCTTTCTTGGTGACTGCGGCATTGGCGTCCCTCCGCAGGCTGCTTTGGCGGCCTGTGGATTAAGGGAGAATGCAAGCGCTCCTCTAGCTGACCCTGTTTTCCACCTCTGCCCACCCTGTCTGCGGACCGGGTGCTCAGACAGCGCTGCCTCTGAAAGTGACCTTGCTCAGCAAGTGCGGATTGGCTGCAGCAGCAATGCCTTTCCCAGAAGAGGCCCTGCACACTGCCAAGTTGTGCTGCAACAAGGATGGGCATGACATCTGAATGCTGGGGGTGGGGGAATGAAGAATGATGCAGCTTGCTGAGTGGCTGGGGCTGCTTATAAACAAACTTGGGCATTGTTTCCGGAGCCCTTTTACAGGGGAGAAGAAAGCTGGACACACACTAAGACCCGACTCCATTTATGCTCTGTGGAGACCTTGGGGAGAGCTGCTTTTAACAGGCTGGTGTCGTAGGGAAGATGATTTCCATCAGTTACTCTTAAAAGATACGTGCTATTTCAGCACAAAGCTGAAGCCCCTTCGAGCTGCACTAGGGATTAAGAAACTGCATGTATTTTAATGCCTTATGAATAGGTCTAGCTGATAAAAGAGGCTCTTGTTACCCCTGCTACATTTAAATGTGAAAAGCAGCTGCTTCTAGTGAGGAGGGGGCAGGGGAGCGGAGAAGAGATATATTATTTTCATAGCGGTTTAATCTTCAGACTACATTGAAACCATAGAGTACCACTGGCTCTTCTCTTCTGGGCGCCTCTAATCGCCCAAGGATCTATAAGACCGCAGAGAGGGAAGGAGAGGGACCAGAAGACAGAGAAAGGGATGTCTGTGGGGATGTAGCTGGCCAGTTTCATCTGCATGTAGATTTTGAACTTCTGACCCAAATGCATGCATGGTTCAGTATCTTCTCCTTCCTTTATAGGCATTAACCCTGGAAACTTTAAAAGTTCTGGCCAGTTTAGGAGTCTGACACAAATGGGCTATTTTCAGAGAACAGTCTTAACAATGGGTCCTGAAATGTGACCACAACCTCACTAGAGAATATAGATGACTCTCTCTCTCTCTCTCACTCTGTGTGTGTGTATGTGTGTGTGTGTGTGTGTGTGTGTGTGTGTGTGTGTGTGTGTGTAAGCATGCTGCTGCTGGGACATGCAGGAAAGTAAAAGAGGCTTTCTTCCTGTATTTCATGGACAGCCTATTTCAGGTTGGATTCAATGGATATCATGGATAAAGATCTGCAAGGGTTAAGTGTTCACAGAAACTGATAATACAAGTAAGATGTGGGCTTCTTACACTAGCAGATCTCTGGCAAAGTGATGAGTGTTTGGAGACAGGTCACTGAAAGATCTCCGTCTTCGGAATGACTGAATCTGGATGCCCTTTTGTTTTCTTCTAGGCACTACATTTCGATGGGTGTTTGTTTATTCTTAATTTACATAACATGCTCACCGATGCATCTTTCTCTGTGTCTGACTCCTCACCTGGCCATGTGGTTTCTATAAAACTCTTAGAGGAAGACAAAGTGACAACAATAACAACAGAACCAGGGTTTTGTCTAAGACAGTTTGAAGAAATCTTTCTGATAAGAATTAGTTGCATTCCCTACAACTGCTACGGCTTCCCAATTTTTATCTATTTATCTATATACTTAAATATAACCATTCTCAAATTGAGAGATTAAGAACCAGCTCTCTAGATACAACTCAATAGTCTTGACCTAGTTTATATTTAAGAGAAATTCACATGTAGAGGGAGGTCTGTCCAGTCCACATGCTTATGAAATTACATCTGAATGAAATTAATGTCATTTGGAGGTAGGGTTCAGCTTTGACGGTCTTTGCACATGATAGATAGTGGGTGGACCATAGATAGCTTCTTCTCTCAGGGCTCAGAGAGAGAACAGGATTGAGAGAAAGGGCAGGTCTCCAGCTGCTCTGCCACACATCAGAAAACCAAAAGCAGACAGCGAGATGTTTCCACCTCCCAAGCACAATCTGACCATACTGCCCTCCACCCTCCCTTGCTCAACTTGTGCTTTCAATCAGACAGGAGGCCGTTCTGGTCTGGAGGTCCTGCAGACTGGGCTATGAATGGTCAGGTTTCTGGAAAGCCCGGTCAAACTGCCCGGGTTACTGGAGAAAGCCACTTTGGCACATGAATCACCGGAGCTGCCTGCTAGTTCTTGCATGGGGCACACAGCTCATAATGGACTCATGTGGTTGAACTCAAGTCCAGTCAATATTTTGATTTCCTAACCTGACTTCCCTGCACATTAAAAAAAAAAAAAAAAAGCAATAATCCAGCCAGCCACAGCGGAGACCACAGCAAAGCCAGTAAAAGTCAGTCGACTAGGCAGAATCAAGGGGCCAGTGAGAGGAAGAGGCTCAGCAACCAACTGTGACCTTGTAGCAAGCTGCCATAAGAGGCTGGCCTGCCACTGCCCTCTATGCTTCCCTGTTGCAGTGGCCTGTCACAGAGAAACACCAGCCAAGCTCCTCAAACTACTTCTGAGACTTCTTGCTTACCTTACTCCTTTTATCTGCTCTGCCCTCCTCCTCCTCCTCTTCCTCTCCTCCACCCCTTTTAAGTTTGACTATGAAGCATCAGGTCTGACAAAGAAAGAGTGACTTAACATCCTTTGACGGAGGGAGGTTGATTTTCATTTGAGACCAACTAGCTCCTTTTTTTTTTTTTTTTTTTTTTTTTACCTTTTTAGCTCCTAGAAGAGTAAAAAGTTGAGAGGTCTGCATCACCATGGCAACCCCACACAGCTAGGTCCTGGAGCAAATGAAGGGAGGTGAGCATCCCTTGCCCCCCCATTTCTTTAGCATTTTCCCCCATTCAGAGTTGTGCCAGGGTATGTGAAAAGAAGTAGTAGATTATTTTAGAAAAATAAGTTCTATACTCTGACTGTTGATTTGTCTGCCTCTGGGTTTTGATCTGTGCTGTTTTGTATGTGGGCTTGTGCTTGAGACCATCACATCTGTGTCCACAGGATCTTGAATTATGACTATGAGCCCATGCAGAACCTAGCCTAGTCCAGCTTGTCCTCACACACAGGACTTTACTCACTGGCTTTCACAGAGTCTGGAACGTTAATGAAGAGAGTCACTACTGTGATGGAAGCCCAGCACAGAGAAATCCTGGACTTCACTCATCATAAACCATGGAACTCTCTCTGAAAAAAAAAAATTGTTTCCAATTCTGTTCAGGGACCTTAAAGAATAAGGTAGAAAAAAATCAAAACTGTGCATGTACCGGGAGTGCCCGATTCAGCTGTGTAGCAGGAACCTGGGTCTGAGCAGGAAGCAATGGTCACAACCTGGACTCCATCTTCTGGTCTATTCCTCACAGTGTGCCATGCACACACTGCGAGGCAGTGTGTTGTCTCCTTGCTTCTGACTCTCACAGTGCTCTCTTGAAGCAAGTGGTCCAATCTTTGTTTTACAGAATAGGGGGAAGATGTTCAGGTGGAGGCAGCCACTTGTCCAAAGGGCCACCGATTCTGATGTGGGCATGCTCCACCCTTGCTTCATGCAGCCTCTCTCCAGACTCCTTAATATCATCCAGATGCAGGAATAATAACTCCATGTCGGGAATCAGGAGTTTGTGCTTTTGCTCATTAGCTTATTCATTTAGTTGCAGTGAAATGATCACCAGCCTGCTATGTTTGTAGTGCAGTTCCAGGTGCTTGAGAGACTAATCTGGAGATGCTGACGAGGCTAAGAGCCAAGGAGGAATGGTTTACATCTCAGCAGTGAACATGGGATAAACATCCAGTGGGACCAAATTTCGACTTTCCCCTGTGTGGGCTGTAGAGGGGATAACAGACGTTTCCTACACCAGGTACTATACTCACACCAACAGATTCTTGATAAACAAGGCCTCTCACTCCCTATTGCCTTCCACCTTATGCTGCCCTAGAATTTCTTTTTCTACCTGAAGTCAAGCTAGCTGCCCCTGCTCTCATGGCAACTGGACTTGTCTCCAAGCTGTATCTGCCTAGCCCACAGGCAGCCAGGTGACCCTGGTAAAGCAGAAGTCGTCACTCATGATTGGAGGAAGACTGCAGAACAGCAGAGCCAAGAACAATGAGAGAAGGTTACTTACCTTTGTATAGGCCATACAGGTATCATCTGAAAGAAGCTAGCCTTACCTCCTGTGTCCACTCTCTCCTTGTCTTGTTTTTGCTTCTGAGATGAGACACGGTCTCATGTATCCCAGGCTAGCCTGCAATTCCCAATCCAGTCCAGAATGAATTTAAACTTCTGATCCTCCTGCTTATATATCCCAGGTGCTGGTGGTATGCACTGCCATACTCAGTTTTATGTAATGCAAGGGATTGAACCTGGGACTTTGCACATGCTAGACAAGTACTCTACCAGCTGAATTATAGTCCTAGCCCTTTTTCTCCTTTCAGGGCATTTGGTGTTGGCTCAGAATCTGGGGTGATCCATCTCTTCACTCTCTGAGCAGGCTCCAAGGGCTTTGTATAGCTTGGAGCTCTTCCATGCTCTCCTTGCTCAGGTCGAGGTTGAAAGCCAGCTTTAGCATCACTGGTCTTTGTTACTTCAAATCAAGGCTGGTCCTGAGGGACTTGACAAGGTGGTATCAGCTGACTGACAACTGCCTGATTTTCAGAAAGCAAAGAAACACTTTCATGAGGCAATCCTTCATTTGAATAGAGTGCAAGTTACAAAAACAAAGACTAATACAAAGACATCAGCTGTAGTCAAGTCTAAGGCTATCCAAGGGATGACTGAATCAATTAAATTAGGTACCTCAAAGGCAATACAATTCTTAACCACTTTCAGAGTGCACTTGTTAGCAAATGCCGCCGTAGCCTTGTGAAGTTCAGAGTCAAATTCCTAGTCACAAAAAGCACAAACCTGAAGTTTTTCTGACTTTCACTTGTCTCTACTCTCCTTTTGCCTCTGATGAGCACCTTTGTCTGCTGCTTTCTCCTGCCCTTCTTCCATATGGAGATGTGCAAGGCACGCACAGTCCATCAGCCCATAGGAAGAAGGTAAAACTCACACCCAAATAGGATAAAAAGAGGCTATAGGGAAAGAAGGAGCATCTTGTGAAGGGAAAATAGAAATCAAGTCCGCTCAGCGTTCAACCCTCGTCTCAGAACTCTGTAAAGTTGGCTTGCATGATCTCTCAAGGTATCTTTGCTTTGTAGATTTTTCTGGTGTCTTGTTGCTCTGTTTCCACTAGTGTGGTCATTTGCCTGTGCATTTCTGTCTCACTAAGATCTTATTTTCCACAAGTCAAGCAAGCTGTCTGTCTAGCTCTCCATAAGATCACCTTTGGTATTTGATGGCGAGATAGAGCACTGTGGAGACAGTGAAAGAAAAATTCCTGGCTTAGGCAAAGGAAGAAGACTGGGATTGCCAGCCAAAGGAGAGTGGAGTGTTCTGCCTCCCTGGCAGGTGCAGCCACACAGAAAGGACTCCCAGGATTGTGATCAGGGAATGCATCCTGGGATGAAATTATAAAAGAGTGTATGTGTTAGGGGGATGAGAAAGGGAACTGTAGAGATTACACTTGGATGAAGATTGGAGCCAGTGGAAGACCAAAGAACTTGGCAAGAGTATGCCAATGATTTTGAAAATGGACAGTTGTATTGAGTGGATGAACCTTTCAAAACTGAAGGTTAGCTAAAATAATTTGTCATGGAATACTATTCATCCATTTAGCAAACACTGATTGAATGTCACAAAGCAGGCTCCACTCAGAGATAGGACAATTTACTTTGCAACAACATGGGCATAAGACTCAGCTTATGAGCAGGAGAGAATAAACAGACAATAAATACCCCCAAATGAGCTACAAAGCAATACACAGAGCAGCCCTCGTAAGCAATGAAAGAGAGCTTCAGATCGCAGAGACAGAGACAGTCAGGACATGGTAGCAGTCAGGCAAAGGCAATGCTAAGGCTGTCATCTATGGCAAGCAATTTGAATTTTTACTCCAAATTCGGTAGAAAGTAATTGAAGACTATTAAACTGAAGAGGACTGTGAGCTTGTAGCACCAATGTTAAAAGGTCTTATTAATAAAAACAAACCTGGAGCCAGGTATTGGGGTGAACGCTGAATGATTAGAGAAACAGAACAAGCCTCACCTTGCCAATTTCTCAGCTGATCTTGTTTCCTCAGATTTTCAATCCTCTTCAGCCTCTGAATCCTCACCCAGATGGATCTCAGCTGAACTTCTGCTAAAAGCCTAAGAGCTTAAAAAGGCTCTAGTACTTGGTTCTCACACCTTACATACCTTCCTGCTTCCTGCCATCACTTCCTGAGATTAAAGGCATGTGTCACCATGCCTGGATGTTTCCAATGTGGCTTTGAACTCACAGAGATCCAGATGGATCTATGCCTCCTGAATGCTAGGATTAAAGGCGTGTGCTACCACTGCCTAAACCTATGTTTAATATAGTGGCTGTTCTGTTCTCTGACCCCCAGATAAGTTTATTGGTGTGCATAATATATCAACCACATGAACTGACTTATATGAAGATCCTGTGCTTGCTATATGAAGAAGGGATTTGGAGGATTCCAGAAGACAGAGGAAGTGGGCAAATCAGTTGAGGGAAAAATGTGGTGTTGCCAGGTATAATGTGTCCTGGAAGAATTATTAGATATGGGTACAAGTGTTCTAGATATGGATAATGGAGGAGTTACTTATCATTTGGGATACTTGTCTTAGTTAGGATTTCCATTGCTATGAAGAGACACTGTGACCATGGCAACTCTTACATAAGAAAAACATTTAATTGAGGTGGCAGCTTACAGTTCAGAGGTTTATCATCATGGCATGGAGTATGGAAGCATGCAGGCAGACATGGTGCTGGCTACATCTTAATTAGAAAGCAACAGGAAGTGGACTGTCTCACTCGGAGTAATTTGAGCATAGGAAAACTCCAAGCCCACTGTCACAGTAACACACTTCCTCCAACAAAGCCACACCTACTCCAACAAAGCCATGCCTCCTAATAGTGCCACTCTCTTTGATGGCCATTTTCTTTCAAACCACCACACTTGGAAAGACAAAACCTTGGGTAAGACCTCATTTTCAAGGCAGAGCTATTAAGAAGATCACAGTACCTACTTAATAGATTGGGAGGCTTGGAGAAAAGATTATTCTTAATGTGGGCACTCATGACCTCAAGGTGATGACACAAAAGACATCCATCAGATGTTTGGGCATGCTGACCAAATTTCCTGAGAATATTAGTTCAATTGAAGAAGAATGTCTTTTGCCTTTGTGGTTTCAGGCTGTGGTTGACTCATTCTACTGTCCTAGTCCCAAGGTGATGGTGAAATACTAGGGCAAAGGGCACAGCGAAGGAGAGCTCTGACTACATGGCAGCCAGGAAGCAGAGATACAGACATGAAAGGGCCAGGGAAGGACATTCCCTTCAAAGACAGGCTCCCTACTTCCTCCAACTAGGCCCCACCTTCTACAAGCTAATCAATCAACTTGGCTCCTTTATGATGTAATCACATCTCACTGGTGTCAACAGCTGTAGACCGAGTCATCAACATGTGAGCCTTTTAGGGGACACTTCATATCCAAACACAATAGAAAGCAACCTCACAATTCCAGAATATTGTAGTAGGAATCTTAAAAGGTCTTATTAATGAAATCAAATCCGAGGCCAGTTATTGGGGTAAATGCTGGAAGGTCAGAGAAGCAGAACAAGCCACAGTTTCCTCCCCTTGACAGTTCCTCAGCTGGTCTTGTTTCCTCAGACTGCAAGTTTCTGAGTCCTCATCCCAATGGCTCTCAGCTGAACTGTGCTGCTCCAAAGCCTGAATACTTCTCCACCCAAATGCTTAACTTAACTTAGTTCCTGGTTCTCACGCCTTATATATCTTTCTACTTTCTGCTGTTACTCCCTGGGTTAAAAGGCTGGATTTCTGGGATTAAACGCTGAGTCACCATGCCTAGTTGTTTCTAAAGTGGCCTTAAACTCAGAGATCCGGCTAGCTCTGCCTCCCAAGTGCTGGGATTAGAGGTGTGCACCACTACCGCCCAATTTCTGCTATGGCTTACTCTTCCCATTTCCTAGCCACCATTTTTGGCCTTGTTCTAGTGGCTGTCTGTTCTCTGACCCCAGATATGTTTATTTCGGGGAACACACAATATTTTGGGGAATACAATACCACCACAGAATATACAAACAAACTTTACATGGAAATGTAGAAACAATATTATATGTGTATGTAGGTTAAGGAACTATTATAGGCTATTGCTGATGCTCTTTCAGTGACTGTTATGCTAAATACCAATCTCATTATACTCTCTGTATTTCCCATTTTGTTTTATTATAAGCAGCATTACTTTTATGAGCTAAAAGAAAATTCTACTTTCAGTCACCATAGGGGAAAATAATGCTTTTTTCTTATTGTCTTTCTTGTTTGGTTCAACTTTATACTCGTTTCTAGGACATTTGGAGAAAAATGAGCCCTAAGGTGTTAGAAGAATGAATAGAGAGTTTGAATGAGTTCCGTGTTAGAAATACTCTGAAAGACATTAATGTCACCTGTTCGGAGTTATGACAATGGTTTTGATAACAATAAGATTTTGGAGGCCAACAGGGGTTTAATCATTGGCCATAATGAACTACCCAATGCAGGTGAGTACACACACACACACACACACACACACACACACACACACACACACACAAGAAGGAGGGGCAGGGCAGAGGTTGACATTAGTTTCTTAAACTTTCTCTCTCCACATTATTTTTTGAATCAGAGTATTTCACTGAAAGCAGAGCTCACTGACTGGTTAGTTACATGCTGGCCAGAGAGCTCCAGGGATCTGCTTGCTCCTGCTCTCCCTTCCCAGTGGTAGAGATACAGTGAACAGGATCCTGATTAATTTTTACATGGGGGTTGGATCCAAACCACAATCTTCACTTTTTTTGTGTGTAGCAGACACTTTAGTGGACTAAGCTGTATGAAGCCTTAAATAGGATAGGACAGGGCTATCTGGAGATGGAACTACTTGATTCCTCCCTTTTTATCAGCATCCCAAATGGGCCCAGAACTCTAATGTTGAAGCCAGCATGCTGCACAGCCTGGGTCCTGGCAGCCATAATTAATGCACTCCATGAAAAGAGATGCTCTGCTCCTGTTAGCATGCTTTGATCTCATTCCGCCTGAGCTTTTGCAGCCTCATTGTTGAAGCCACATCATCTTTCCTGCATTATATGGAAAGCTAAAGTGATATCATTTTACCATCTTGACCTTGCTTCCCACAAGCAATGGGACAATTAAAGAACAGTTTGATGTGAAAGACCTACCATCATGGTAGGAGAAAGCAAGGGAGGTCTTCTGTGGTTAATTAAAAGTCATGCTTGCCTTTGTGTTGAAAACTTTATTTTCAAATTTCCAACTGTATCTGTGCAGTCAATATTAAGGCAAGGCAGTTCTGTTAGAAAGAAAGAAAGGAAGGAAGAAAGAAGTGGGGTAAGGAGGGAGAGAGGTTGGAAGGAAAGGAGGAAGGAAGGAAGGAAGGAAGGAAGGAAGGAAGGAAGGAAGGAAGGAAGGAAGGAAGGAGCATTTGAGCAGGGATTAGCAGTAGTAGAGAGCTTGCCCAGCGTATGTGAGTCCCTGCGTATGATTCTCCAGTAAGCATGCTCACCCTCCTGCACCTCCTTCTCAAGATACCTAGGCTAATTTTGAAGTTCTACTTCTGTGTGTACTTCCTGTAGCCTATGTAACTTCTCTTACAGTTACTGCCCTACAGAGGGAAATGGTCCTTCTTTGCCTCAGCCTCAACTTTTATAAAGTGAGGAAGAAGTTGTATGAACCTCTTCCTGGAGAGATACAAAGAAAGGTCTCTTCCCTAAGACAGAGCACCAATGCACACCTAAGTCCAGTTGCTGCTGAACTTGGGAAACCAGTGAGTTATTGGCTTAGTTAGAAGGGCCATGAGTGACCCCAAAGAACCTACACTGACAATAAACCTCACCTTAGCATGAATATATCTGCGGACATGTTCCCTTCTGTCAACCTCCCATATACCATATACACAAGCACCCGCATTACTTAAGAGGTTACATGCAATTAAGACATAACTACATACAGCTGGGAGGTTTAGGTGGGAGTGGCTAAAAATCTCAGGTGAGAGTCCAACAACCCTCCATACGACATCCTTCTATGAAAGAATGTCAACATTCTTGAGATTCTCTTGCAAATAGTCACAACTGATTAAAATGGTGGCCGTTAAACTCAGAGAATTGTGTCATACAATAGAAGTCTAATTCATATTATTTAATGAATTTATGTGTATGGGTGTTTTGGCTGCATGTATGTCTGTGAACCCTGTGCATGCCTAGTGCCTAGAGAGGTCAGATGAGGGTATTGGTTCCCCTCCAATTAGAGTTACAAAGTTGTAAGATGACATGTGGTTCCTAGGAATTGAATCCAGGACCTCTGAAAGAACAGCCAGTACTCTTGACAGTTGAACATCACTCCAGCTCCTCTAATTAATCTTTATGTTTCTAGAACTGGACATGCAATACACATACTAAATGTTCAATACAAACTTATAGCCGGGCGGTGGTGGCGCACACCTTTAATCCCAGAAGAGCCAGGCGGATCTCTGTGAGTTCAAGGCCAGCCTGGGCTACCAAGTGAGCTCCAGGAAAAGGCACAAAGCTACACAGGGAAACCATGTCTCGAAAAACAACAACAACAAAAACAAACAAACAAACTTATTGAGTAAAAGAATCCTAACTATTGGTTTCCAGTATCCCTCTTATACTACACTTGTGCTTTATTTCCATAACTATTTCTCAATATTGCAACTTTCTAGTGATACTAAATGTTTGTTTACCTGATACCATAGTCATGTTAAGTGTCTAAAGGGAGGGAAATTTGCTTGAACACAGTGCCCAGATCTATTTAATTTTGAACATCTGATGTCTCTATTTTTTCTCAGTTGCTAAGATTTTACCATACCATGC
This sequence comes from Onychomys torridus, assembly GCF_903995425.1. Taxonomy (NCBI): domain Eukaryota; kingdom Metazoa; phylum Chordata; class Mammalia; order Rodentia; family Cricetidae; genus Onychomys; species Onychomys torridus. Next base: position 52,339,745 of record NC_050443.1, on the reverse strand, counting down.
TTGAGAAAGTGTGTAGAAGCTTGAGAGCATGGGAGATGAGGTATATACAGAAGTCCTACCCTGAAACACTACAAAATCTAGAAGAGATGGGCTATGAGAGCCTGGCATGCAGTTCCTTTAAGAATGAGTTAGGTGAGATCCTATGGGAGCATCAGTCTTGAACTCACTGTCATTTCTATGGAGCCCAAACTTTGCCAGTCATGGTCCTTGCACACTTAAAATAAGGTAGAAGTCATCAAAAGAGGTACATACACAAATGGCTATCTTGAGGCATTTCAAGTATTTTCATGTTAAATACACGCATCTGTTGTTATGGGATGCCTAGGAGGAAATGAGCAAAGGTATTAGGTTTGAGATCTTATATCCTTTATTTATTTTTGTTAGTGAGAGTTGAACTTTGGGTCTCATGTATATGAAACAACAGTTCTACCACTAAGCTACACCTCCAGCCCTGAATTTGAGATTTTAAAGAAAAAAGTAGAATTGCTAGACAAAGCTGGGGAGTCAGTTGAAGACTAGGAACTCTTACTAAAGAGTTTAAGACATCTTTTGAGCAATGGGGAGATCCTCATAGTTGTGAAGAAGAGGAGTAATCTGCCTAAGTTTGTTAGAGAGAGAGGGTACTGATAGCACAGTGAGATTCCTTGGCTAAGGGTAGGAAACAACGGTGGTCACAGTTCCATGGTGCAGTTGTCCATCCCAAAAATGTTTGTTTCTAAAGAGAAAAGTATCAGAGGATCCTACTATGCACATTGGCTGTCAAGGGAGGAGTCACAGATATTAGAAAGGAGAAAGATACCTTTGCCTTGGCTACTCCTTGTGACTGGAGTCTCTTGGGGTAAAATCTAGAAGGTCAGGAAAGTTTTGAGCTGAGAAATTACTCTATAGCTGTTCTCTTAAGGCATAAGAGGAGGTCTAACATTCCAAGGTGATTAGATACATTCATAAATATAACCCAAACATGTTTTTCCTTGGTTCCCATTAGGGTATCAGTAAAATTAATGCCCAAAGGTGAAAATTGATCTATTCTTTAATTCTGCCTTTTATTTTCTGTTTCTAGGCCAAACAGTTTAGAATCAGACTCAGTCATAACAAGATTATACAGGCCTATTAGTTTTGAGATGCCTTGGGCCTTGACAGAAGCAAACTCATTGAATTAGACTGAATTACCTCTTAAAATTAGTACACCCTGGGATGACCCATTTAAGCTATTTTTTTTTCCCCAAACTGAGATCAGGAGAACATTCCAGAGAAGACCTGACACCTCAAACATATTGGTGACTTCTTCACTCTGTCCAAGATATGTGTTGCCATAAGGCTAGTCAAAACTTTTAAAGCTGATTTAATTCAGATTTGAGCCCCTTAGAATGACACACACACACAGACACAGAAACAGGTCATTGCTGGATTGTCAAATCAGAGAGGACGTGGGCTTGACAATTGGAAGTCAGTGCATTTGCATCAAACAAAATAGTTTCTCTAGGAAACTTGACCAGGTGAGCTGATGTGAGTGATAAGACAAAAACATCATCATTAGGGCAGGTTCCATGACCAGTGACAATGGCCATAACAAAAATGAACTCAATGGTATATTTGGAGTGTTTTTGTTTTTTTTTTTTAATTGTCTGTTGTTGTTGTTGCTATTATAATACATTGTCAGAACATTTTTTTATCCACATCCTCTTTCCTTTCTCTCTTTCTCTACTTTACAGGTCTTTTGCTTACAAAGGAAATGCATGTGTCTCTCCATCTATGTCTTTCTTGTGTTTTTTCTTTGGCTCATTTTCTCCTGTTTGTTTTGTCCTATTCTATTTTGTTTGTTTTGATTTTATCATCATTATTATTTTTTAGATGTGTGCCTGTTGTTTAATGAGAAAGAGGAAGAAAGGGTGTAGATTTGGGTTGATGGGAAGGATCTGAGAGGTGCTGGGGGGAACTACAATCAGAATATACTGAATGGAGATAATCTATGTTCATTTTTTTTTTTTTTTTTGAAGAGAAGAAAAGGATTAGAATAAAAGGAGAAGAAATCATCATGCTCAGAATAGTAGCTGTGCCAAGGGTTCCTCATGGGAAAAAAAAGAGTTTTCAGAACAATCTACAGAGACCATTGCTGCCATCATCTCTCTTTTGAAGGTTAGAATGCTACAGGACCTTGCCATGCTTGTTGACAGCTAGCAATTTAGCTGAGAAGCCAGAATGAAAACACAGGTCTTCTACAAGAGGGAGACAATAAGATCTTATTTCTTTCAACATTATAGCCTGACTCATTTTGAACATGATTATCCAGGGGATGACTTTGTCTTTTGGGGTTGTGACTAGATGTAAAGTGTGTTAAAAGATGTGGCTCCGAGCATGAAAAGAAAGAACCAAAGAACACAGGGCTGCCGCAGAAATGAGTCTTGCTCTTCCTGAGGCATTATATTAACCAATGCGTGAATGCCAAGACCGGGAATGATTCCGGTCAGGGTGGTGAGCAGTAATAGCACCTAGACAATTTCATTAGGTCCTTCAAATGCAATTCTGATCAGGTTTATGTACAGAACTGCTGAAGTGTCCTTTTGGCAACTTTCTGAAAATGAGAAAAAAAAATCACTTAGGAATCTCTAGAACCCATTGAAATTCAGGCTGCAACTTTGACCTTGGGGCTTCCTTAACAGAAATGGATATTAACATTCCAAGGCCCAGAAGTTCCCTTGGTTGTGTTTCAGAAACAATGTACAACACATGAGATCTAAGTCTTTATTTTAAGCTCAAGAACTGAGGTCAGCAACCTTTTTCTATAAGTGGCTAGATAGCAAATATTTTTGGCTTTGCAAGCCCCAGGGACAGTGTCACCACCACACAACTCTATCTGCTTTAGTAGCAGAAAATAGCCATAGATACTAAGGCAATTGGTGTATTTCTATTTTATGCTTCTTTATTTTCAAAAAGAGGTGCCAAACTGAATTTGACCAGTGGGCCACAGTGAGCTGAACTCGATTCTAGAATTATGTAAGGGTGGAATCATAAAAGAAGTTAAGCAATCATGAAACAAGTATTTAGAAAGTGAGCAATGTCTAACACATGCCACAGAAAAGCTCAGTTTGAAGCAGTAGACCCATGCATAAACATTAAGTTACAGTGAGTATCAAAACTGGGAACTCAGAAGGGGATATGTTGCAGAGACATCAGAACATTACATTCTTCTGCTTCCGAGGAACTTTAGAAGGCTTCATGGAAGAATCAATTTACCCAGACTGACTTCATTCCCAACCCTTGGAAGACAGTACGAGTCTACTTCCACATCATTCAGACACAGTGGTTCATGATCCTATCAAAGAGAGGCTCAGGAAAGCAGCACCAGTCAATGTTGTTTCCCAAGTGAACTCCAATCCTGCTTCTCCTCTCAAAGGATGAATAGGAGTTCAGTTCACAGCAAGGAAGCATGACATCAGGAAGTACAGGGACAATATGCAAGTGGTGAGTTGGCTGCAATCCTGGGACTAACACAGTGCTCACAGACCAGCATGACTTCATTCAAACAAGCTTATGGAATTCAGAGCAGGAAGGATAGAGACTGTTAAGGCCATGGGGCTGCAATCAAGGTTTTCAGATGTCACAGCAAGCTTCCAGCATATTTCATTCCTGTAGTGATGATCTTATTTATATTTTTGGAATTTAATAGCAGTGATGGAAAAGCTGAATGAAATTGTAAGGTAAGGGCAGGAGGAGAGGGTGAAGACCAGAGGTGTAGCTCAGAGCACTGCTGTCATCGCAAGGAACTGGAGTTTCTAACATCTGTACTGGATATCTCACAGCTACCTACAAGTTCATCTTCAGATAGATCTGAAGCTTCTATGGGCACCCACGCACACATGCACATATCTCCCCCTCCATACATATATAACTAAAAATTAGTGTTTAAAAACTAAATATATGGAAGTGGGGAGAATTGGGGAGGGGAACAAAGGGAAACTGTTTTAAGGCCATTGTAACAATTGGTGAGTGAAGATTTGTCCTAAGAACATATTAGTAGGGCTCAGAAGATGTACACAGGTGTTTCTTTCCTTCTGTTTTTTAATTAAAAGCACAGAGCTTATTATTTTTGCTAGTGGAATCAGATGTAGATTAAAGAGGAGGTAAGTGGGGCTATGTTCCAACCTTAAATAATGGGCAGCTTCCACTCTCCAATGATGAGACCTACCCAAAGAAAGACGCACAATCAAGCCAACCCCAACTGCCCTAGTCTGAACAAAACCTTGAAAATCTGTGCAAAGCAGAAGTTTGAATAAAAGGCAACATCAGCTTTGGAAGCTGGGGAAACCTCCGCTGATTTTAATTTGTAATTCCCCCTGCTTTATACGGCAGCCATGGATTCGAGTAAAAAATCGCATCCCTCCCGTTGGCTCATTAGCACTGAAGGATCTGATCTTTAAAAGTAAAATTGGGAAATTTCGCCACAGATGGGGATGCCTTGATTACACAGGAAGGCTGCGACTGCACAGTCAGCAACAGGTGCTGCTGTATTTGGAGAACCCTGTGCTTCAAAAGACTAGCTGAGCCTCCCGAATGGCTGGCGAATAACAATTTAAGCTGATTGCAAACTTCTGGTCTTGTTTTCCTCCCATCTCCCTCTAATATTGAGCAACTTGGGGGTACTATTTCTCTTTCCAGCCAGTTTATAAAAGTTCCAGGGATATTTCTACTCAGCTAGTCTCCCCTGTCTGTATTTGTACTTCTTACCAGCTCACGTGTTGCCCACCCTCCAACTAAGAAGAGAGGAAAGTCTTCTGGAGACTTGCTGCCAGCATGTCCACCTTTCATGATCTGGAAATGCTTAACCTTTCCTTTAAAAGGAAGAAATTAAGTCGAAGAAGAACTAGCAGAATGCTCCACTTAAGGGCTGCTGCAATGGCTTAGTGGGTAAAGGAAATTGCTGTCAAGCATAAGGATTTGTGTTCAATGCCTAGCACCCTGACCCACAAGGTAGAAGGACAGCATGGGCACCTGCAGATTGTTCTTTGACCTCCTAATGGGTGCTATGGCAGGTGAACCTAGCCTCCACTAACTAAATGGATAAAGAATATAGCAATAAAGTTCCAGGGTTTGTTTGTTTGTTTGTTTGTTTGTTTATTTATTTAGCTTTGGACCCTGTCCTGGACTAGCTCTGTAGACCAGGATGGCCTCAAACTCACAGAGATCCACCTGACTCTGCCTCCCGAGTGCTGGGACTACAGGCGTGGACCACCACCGCCCGACTCCAGTTTTGACATATGGGAAATTGAGTGATTCAGAGAAGGCAGGGGACACACCTTCTCTCATTTATATACTAAGAGGTGTTTCAAGACTTGCAAACATGAGGAGAGATTCAGATCATATGCACTGAATGCAGAGAATGCCAGGTAGAAAGCAACTCGCAGATGCTGCAATCTGAATAATAGTCCTCCTCTTTCAAGAAACATACCCATGAGACCCAAGAGTCTCCACAAATGACTAAATAACTGTCTGCTTTGAGTTGTAAAGAAAGGTGTGTGTGTGTGTATGTGTGTGTGTGTGTGTGTGTGTGTGTGTGTGTGTGTGTGTAACAAATCCAAGATTTTGCATATGTTAAGCCAGTATGAAATTACTCTAACACTGAGTTATAAACCACTCTTAAAAATACTTTAAGGTAAGGTCTCAATGTATAGCTCAGACTGGCTTCTAAGCTTCTAACTTGTGATGTTCCTGCCTCTGGCTCCAGGGTCCTAGGATCACAGATGGTTGCTATCACACCAACCTAAGAATTCTTCTGTAATGCAATTTTCATAATCTTATCCAGGAGAATCTAAGATATACCTTCCTTAGACCTTAAACTTAATTTGGATATAGCCTATTACTATATCAATTTGATGAACTTGATAGACATTTTTCCTTGAGATCTGAAAATTTATCATGCACACAAAATTAGTCCCTATGCTCTACCCACAAATTAAATCGACTGTCAACTGAGACATCTACTGTGCAGCTCCATTATACTCCATCAAACTCCCCCAAACATATTGTTTATCTTTCACTCAGAACTTTTGAACTAGACAATCTTGGGAAAGTTCACAATCTCTCCCCAATTAAATCCCTCAGGTATAAACTGAAGATGGTTTTAATATATAACTTCAAGATTGTCAGAAGGAGAGAAAATAATATTTAAAATGAAGTGGTGCCTGGTATAGAGTAAGAAAGTGATAAATACAAAGTCTGACAATGATCCAGGGAGGTGAGATCTGTGAGAAAAGGCTTCTCTGCACACACTCCAAGTGTGCTGAGTGGCTTTAGCCGACGACTTTCTGAATGTATATCTGCTTTTGAGGACACAGAGCTAAGTGGTCAACAATCATTTCTGTAGGAAAATGAAAGCCTAATGCTCTCATTCTTTGTTGGTGACCTTTCCTTCAATGACCTCCTTACCCCTCTGTTTCCCACTTAGACCCATTAGCAGGATGTGCTGCAATATGCTGCTTGTCATCTGTTTCAAAGACACCGTGCTAGGATGCAGGTACACCAGATGGATAGACCTAGTGTGACTAATTATTGTGTATTTGCCTTTAATTATTATCATTTATTACCAGAGGAAAGACAATAGAGGGTCTCTGACTGAGAAGAAAATGTTGGCAGCAGGGAGGTTTTCCAGAAACATGACTGAGTGCAGCAGAAAGTTTTCTTTGCTGGTGACAATGCATTTGCATATGCGTAAACATGCCTTATACACATTTGACAGAAAAACATACAAGTTGATTCTTTTTAATGTTTAGTGAAAGTAATTTCAATATATATATATATATATATATATATATATATATATATATATAATGTTTAAAATTTTTCATAAGAGTTGTGCATAAGTATCTACAAGGACTTTGCTAGTAGTTTATAGAACAATCCTTGGAGCTAGTTAGCCAACAAGTGTGTGGTGGCAGTTGAAGTGGAGGGGAGTAATACAAGCCTAAAAACAAAAGAAAAGAAAAAAAAACCCAAATTTTAAATAATGTGTATTTCAATAAGAGTCTCATCAATTTCACTTTGATTTTCTTTTCATTATAAAATAGCATGTTTTAAATGGCTCATTATTATCAAATACAATGAAGGTAATTTTAAAATTACCAAAGGTTTTTTAAAAGTTATTTTATTATTTTTAATTATGTGCACATGTGTTTTTGTGCATGTGTCTGCGTATGGGCATGTTATGTATGTACGGGGGCCTGGGAAGCCAGAGGCATTGGATCTCCTGGACCTGAATTTATAGTCAGTTGGGACCTGCCCAACATGTGTGCTGGGAATGGAACTTAGGGCCAATAAATGTTCTTAGCAACTAAGTCATCTCTCCAGCTGAGAAAGGAAAGGTTTCAACTATAAAGTCAAAGAACCGTTTTATGAATCCACTATATGAGGAACTTCTGGGGACACAAAGTTTGTATTTAGTAAATTTCTATATAAATAAACAGTACACATTATAACAGAACTTAAAACCTAGATACTTGGTTTGACATCTTGGCATGCCCAAGCCATAAAACAACTACAGTTTCTCTGTATGTGCGAGAATACTCTGGAAGAAATCTAAAGCAGAAAAAATAGGGTCTGGAATAGCAGGAAACTTACATTGTAACAAGAGATTGATTTTGTTTTTTACCCTTTATTTCATTAATCGGTTCTTTTGAGCAAAACACCTGTGCTGTTGAGTGTTACTTGGAGAAACACTAACAATGGGCGCCCTCTAACAATGCATTTTCAATAAGGTTATCCTTTCAAAGACCTTGAGTCTGTAGTTGTCCCTTATTTCTAGAACCTAAACAATATGGACAAAGGAATAAGAGAATACATTTGCTTGTCTGCAACAGGGGAGAGAAGAGGTTGGTGAAGCCAGAGGGGTTGCTTCTGTGCTGAAGCTGAGATGAAATGTAGAGAGTCAGCCATCATGGAGCCCAGTGTGTCAGCTGGGTGGGAGGCAGGGAAGCCTGGTTCTGAGAAGGACAGTGTGCACCCCTGTGCCCACCAATGAGTTATTTCCTAGCCATTTGTGGCAGATATGGGGTTTTGTTTGCTTGCTTGGCAGTTGCTCAACTCAACATCATTTTCCACAATCAAGGAATTCTTCCTCTTTCTCTTCTTCATCTCTACAAACAGCCTTTTCGTAGGAAAGGTAGTAATTATAATAAAAAGAAACATTTATTCCAGAATGTGGAACTCTGGTAGAGGATTATGAAACAAATGCTTGTGTCCCATTACTCTCTGGTTCTGACCACACTGTAGGAGCCTAGACTTACCTGTGTTCTATGCTTCTGGCCTCTGAGACTGACTTATATCCCAACAACACACTCATCCCACAGCAGTAGGTACACCTGGCTGCTTCACTGGACAGACTTTCTTTGAGTCCCTGCTGGTATTTAAATAATCCTGTCCCTCAACTGAGGTAGAATCAGCCATTCTTCCAGGCAGCCCAAATAGTCTTACTGATAACAGTACACAGAGATGCATGGATGTTTCAAAGCTATCTGTTTTACCCTTCCTATCTCATACATGAAGGTTAGAATCTTCTAGAACCCAAGAAGTGTCTGTCACCAAGCAAGTGATCAAGTTGATTTCAACACTGGATTTGGCTACTGCTGTAATAAAATATGTGTAATCCTGTAATTGTTTCACAACTTATCTCAAACTCTGTTACTATATTAATACTATAGCAGGAAGAGGTACTGTTCTTTGTTTCCAATCACTATTAGACTATGAAGTTAAATGAAAATAGCTGTGTTCAGTCGGTGACTGGCAGTTGTATGAGCTATTATTTCATCCCCTCCTTCTGGAATCATACTTACCCACCTGTTCACTTGTTGGGTATCTATCTATCTATCTATCTATCTATCTATCTATCTATCTATCTTGGCCATTGATTGTGTACTCTTTATATTAAAACATGTATGTGGTGGTGATTCTTTCCAATTCTTTCCTTATCTTGTATTCACAATTAAGAAGTCTTCAAAGACAGCTGGGCAGCAGTGGTACATCTCTTTAATCCCAGAACTCAAGCAGGCAGATCTCTGAGTTTAAGGCCAGCCTGGTTTACAGAGTGAGTTCCAGGACAGCCAGAGCTATACAGAGACACCCTGTCTTGAACCACCACCACCACCACCCCAAGAAAGGAAAAAAAGAAATCTCCACAATCATTTATCAGTATAAAAATCTCTACTATAGGCTTTATACAAAAAGACCCACAATGATTGTAGGTTATATAAGTGAAGTCTTAAGCCACTGGATTGTTTTGCTGTCATTGGAGTAAAATTTAACCACTTTGACTAATACAGAATGGCAAGGTTCATGGAGCATCAGTTAAAGAGATGCGCTTGTTTCCTATTCTCCTAATTACCTGGCTGACCATGGGTAAGTCATTAAAGTCCAACTGAATCATTCATCTGCTATGGAAACTTATTGGTGACAGGGTAGGAGAGATGACATGTCGTGCTACTTAACTGAAAAAGAAATGTGACATTCCTCGGCCTCCAAATTCTAACATGGAGTTTCCTTGATGGACAGCCTTAGAGGACTAGTTAGATAAGCCAGAGACTGGGCCTCCGCCTCTCATGCTGGCTTCCCCAGCAACTCCACTTCTGTTGCTGTACAGGATATGAGATTATATAGACAATTGGAGGTTTAATTAAATGTTTTCTTAAAAAAATTTGAAACCCAGTGGGTCCAATGACCTCTAAATTTCTCTCTAGACATTTAACACTCCTGCAATATAATCTTTGTTTAAAAAAAAAAATGGAGCCCACATTGCCTAGTCCATCTACTGACATATAGCCTGTGATTTCTTTCTCCCAAGGGATAAGTGACAAAGTAAACCTGTTCCAGACAGTCTTGGATAGATTTTCATTTGTATCCTATTTAACAGCTCACTCTGGTTAATAACAAGAGATATCAAAAGAAATTCTTTTATCTTGGAAGAGATAGAAGTAGAGGTATAAGCCAGTCCTGTGGGCTGGAAGCCTCACTGTAGCACACATCTGTGCTATATCATATATGTCTGAACAGAGAGTTTCATAGAAATCCAAACAAACCTCAGAGTGTTGCTACCAGTCTCCTTGTGGCAACCCCTAATATTCTTACTTTTGAAACGTGGATTTTCCTTCCCATAGCCTCTGTGCTATTAATGAAAGAGTAGAAACCCAGTTCCTGGGTCTTTGTTTTCAAATAATAATAGCTAGAACTGAATCTAGAGCAGTGCACAGGGCAGTGAGTTCATATACACCCTCATCAAATTGGCTGAGACCACACTCAGCCACTGGCACAGAGGCTCACTTGTTTGTGATTAGACCAATACCCACCTACTCTTAAGCAAAGGTGAAATAAAAAACATGGTACTAACAGTCTGTTAATCAGAGTCATTAGAAGTGATCAAAGGGGGGTATTTGTCATTTTTCTCTCCCTCTCCAGCCATTTAATATTGAACCAGGATGAGTGGGAGTGCTCAGTGAGAGGCAGTGCATAGCACTTGATGGATGTGTGATGCTGACATCAAAGCTGGAAATAGAAAAACCATACACCATTGAAAGTCCAATCCATGCAGAACACCCATTTAGTTATTTCTACAGTAGAGGTTGACTGAGGGTCTACCAAGCACTAGTTGCTCTTTAGGCCTTGGATCAAATGAGAGTTTTCTCCTCTGTCTCTAAACCCTTCTGTGGATATGAAACAATGAAACCCAAGCAGAATAGAAAAGTTATCAATGTTTCTGAAAAGCGTTCCCATCAAATTAATCAACATGATTTATATATATATATATATATATATATATATATATATATATATATAATATGTGTGTGTATGTGTGTGTGTCTGTGTGTGTGTGTGTGTGTGTGTGTGTGTGTGTGTGTGTGTGTGTGTGTTTGAATACCTAGGACCAAACTCCAAGTGGCCTTTCATGTCCAAGGGTCTTCACATTGATCACTGTGTACTGCTGATGATGCTGAAGCTATTTGTTCCATAAAGAAATTGAACATCTGTTATATGTTAACATCCAAGACTTTCAAAAGTGTGGTCACAGCCAGATGTTACACCCAGTATCCATTAGCATGCATTTAAATGGGAGAGATGAAAATTTGTGAGTAAAACAAATTGTAATAGATTTTACAAGTTACTGAACATTAAATGACCATACATTTCAGTGGTCAATGAGAATGACTTTAAACATGGAAGATTTTTGAATGAAAGAATGAGCCTTGATGTAATTCCTTGACAATTTAGACTATTTACATATAGGCTGATTAATGAATGCATTGATATCCACTAGATGCTTACTGAGAGCCTACCAGATGGGGAACCTCAGGTAAAGAATCAGATAAGCATGGCTGGATAAAATTGTTCCTGCTTCTATGATCACTTACATTCTGATAGAAGAAACAGACTTTCAAACTATCATGAATTCATGTTAGGAATATTTTTGATTCCTAGGTACAAAGTGCTTTGGAAGTAAGGGGACATTACTTTGCAGGAGGAGTAGGGATGATCCACACGGGTATTGGTGCTGCAATGGACCCGATGTGTATTGAAATCTGAAATTTGAGTACTCATTATCTGAAATGAGCAAAATACCCAACCACAGAAGATAAAAATGAACTGATGTCATCTGAAACTACCTGCTCCTAAGTGTTTAGGACTAAATCCACCTTGGCTGTGAACATCCAAGTCCTTATCTGTTCATCAGAACTTCATCCATGTGGACCACCTTGAATTCTGGTATTATCAAATGATCCTAGGTACACCAGGGAAACAACACAGACAAAAGACTGATCCCAATCTCAAGCCACAAAGATATGGAGAAGATAGATAGGAAATTTATAACACCAGGTTGAGAGCCTGCAGGGAGAGCACCCCTATGTATGGGAAGATTTTTAACTCTGAACAAATTGAGGAAAAGGACATGGTGAGATGACTACCTCATCCTGCAGAGATGAAAATGGAACCTTGCAAAGAGATGGACAAGACAACTTCAGATTAGAATGACTGTCAGGGCTGAGGTTAGAACTAAGATCAGGGCATTATACTTTAAATCTGGCACAAGCCTATTTCTGTAGTTATTATTACGTGTTCTTCAAGTAAACCATTTTAAATGAACTATCACTTTAAATGCAATCTTGTATTAAAATATACATATCTGTATGTCTGTCTACAGAGTATGTAGATACAAAGCATCCTTTGGGGGCCTTGTGTAAAATTTATCAGTGAGATAAGAATATATCTCAGGGGTACAGTCCTTGTTTAGCTTACATGAGACCTTAAGTTCATCTCCAGGATTTCAAAGAAGCAAACAATACTTATCCTAGAAAATGTATATGGTAAAAGAGATGAAAATCTCAAATTTTAAGGTATTTAAATTCTTTACTGTGTATATGCCTACATTTATATATGTATGATCTATTTTTCATAATTCCACATGATGATTAAAAATAAACTTTAGGAAGAAGACAAATGTCTTCTAGAATTTTGAATTTTACTATATCCCCTTAAAAACTTTGAAGTCAGTTCAACCCAATCATTCATATTCTGCACTACATTAGAGATACATATTCTTTTGTATACATGAATATGTGTGTGTGTGTGTGTGTGTGTGTGTGTGTGTGTGTGCATATGCATTCTGTATATATACATATATGTGTTTATATAATACACTCAGGCCTAGTTTTTCTTTTCCAGTTCTCTCTATGAATCTTCACTTGAGTTTTTTTTTTTTACTTTTCAACAGCAATTAGACACTCCATATGAAAAAGAATTTCTCAGCTTTTTCTTTAATTTAAAAGTTTTTTTTTTCTTTTCATTTTACAAACCAACCACAGTCACCCCTCCTCCTGCTCACCTCTCTCCTTCCCTCACTCTGTCCCCATCCACTGCTCAGAGAGGGTAAGGCAGTTACCTTTGATATGTTAACAAAGTCTGGCATATCAAGTTGTGTGGCAGGACCAAGCCCCTCCCCCCTGCATCAAGGCTAAGCAAGGTATCCCTCCATGGGGGATGGGCTCTACAAAGCCAGTTGACACACTAGGAATAAATCCTGGTTCCTCTCTCTGCCAGTGGCCCCACAAACTACCCAACAAGGACATTTGCACAACTATGTTCATAGCAACAATATTCATAATAGCTAGAATCTGGAAACAACCTACATGCCTCTCAACCAAAGAATGGATAAAAAAAATGTGGTACATTTACACAGTGGAGGAAAAAAACAATGACATTATGAAATTTGCCAGCAAAAGGAAGGAACTAAAAAAAACTATCCTGAGTGAGGTAACCCAGACTCAGAAAGACAAACACGGTATGTACTCACTCATAAATGGATATTAGATGTAAAGGGAAGGATAACCAGGTGACAATCCACAACCCTAGAGAAGTTAAGCAACAAGGCGGACCCTAAAAGAGACATGCATGGATTCCCCTAGGAAAAGGAAAGAGATAAGAACTCAGCTATTTTCTTAATCAAAGAAATAGATGGAATTTATTTTGTCTAAATGGACCATCGTTTTGTTTTCTCATGTCTAGGCTTTATGGAATAAGCATAGAAAATTAATCAAATAAACCTACATAAGCTTCACGTTTCCAATGAAGAAATTTCAAATATATGGTTAATGTCTTAATACTGAGAGGGAAAATGGTATATGGCTTGCTTATTTGGTCATACCAACAGTTTTGTATTGAGGGTGGTGAGTCTTTCTGAACATTTTCATGTCAGGGGCAGGCCTATTTGGAATCTGAATAGAAGCTTCCTGAAAATATTATTTTTGGAAAACTGGTACTAATTGAAAGTCAACAGCAATAATGTGAAACTGTCATCAGAAGCATAAAGTGATAGGAATGAGCAAGGTTTAGAAAACTGAGCCAAAGCATCTGGACTCCTTCTCAGTGTGTGGGAACTATCCCCACCATCTGAGGGCCAGCAGTGCTGTCTTGGAAGACATTGTAGAATCATCTGGGTCTGTGAAATGCTTTTAACTGTGCTGTCCATCATCTTGCTTCTTAATTGCCATCTTTATTATTATTAGTTCAAGCTGAGACACACTTTTCCATCCTGATTTTGCAGAAAAAATATCTAAAGACAACTTGATGCTTAAATCTTTATTGGATGCCATCCCAGATACAGAAGGTATGGATTTGCAGCATTGAAATTCAGCCTATGAATATAGACAAGGAATTAAGGGCCGTTCTTGGTGTGATGTGATCCAGGCACAGAAGGAAAAAGAGAAAAGGTGACTGCAATGATCTTGAATAAAGGTCACATTTTTTTTTGCAAACCAATGTTCCTGATCCCAGTCACTAAGAACACAGCAAGATGTAACTGACAAAGAAAAGAGGGAAGAAGGCAGAATATGGTCAATTGCAGCTCCATGAGGTCATGACATCTAGGAGGTTTCTTATGCATAATTTAGTGTGTTCTCTTGGTATGTGAAGAGCTGAAGGGATGAGTCTTTCCATTAAGATCAGTCAGTATTAGGAAGTGGGTACTGAACTGATTACAGGAAATCCAGAAGCTGCCTGTGAGCAGAGCTCATAGCTGCTAATGGACACTGGTAGGAGTTGAGGTTGCAGAAACTAGTGAGTGAAGGTCCTGATGAGCAATGGTAAAATTTCTCAGCATTGCCTTGTGGATATAAGATACAGGTTGATATAGGAACCCTGAAGTCTGTATGCCGACTACCAAAACTCAATAAAACAGTAGTCTTTCATGCTACACCCACTTTCATCACAACTTGAGCTGTTTCCCCATTATCTCAAGAGAAGAAAGATTTCTGCAGTCAGTGGAGCTGGTGTGGTGATACAACTCTTTAATCCTAGCATTTAGGAAACTAAGAAGAAAGAATCACGAGCTTGAGAACAACCTGGGCTACATAAAGAGACCCTGTTTTAAAATGTGCCAATATAATGTACACACAAAATTTCAATTGACCTTAGAATTATTCAGCAAAGTACAAAAAAGCAAGAGAGCTAAGGAATTGGATTGTAAAGCATAAGAAAAATGTAACTTTTTTTTTTAAATAGATGCCCTTCACTCGGGGTGGATGGATTTTAAGTTATGACCAAGATTAAGCTGCTAGTGGTGAAACCCTCTTAGCCATTTTCAAACAATGTGTGCACTTACAGGAAACAACAGGCTGCCAGCTTGCATTAAAGTGCCTACTGCAGGAACTGGAAACTGGAATATGAGTGCAAATGTACAATTTCAAACACTCTAGTAATCACCCTATCATCAACTAGGGGGTGACGGGATGCCTTCCTAAGATACCAAATCTGAACACTGGATCTGGGATTTCAGACCTAGGGGGATTCTAGGGAGCAGCAAGGAAAGAGAGAGACATAAATGGACGGGAATGTTGGTGTAGATGTTCTTCCTGCTTCCAAACAAAATGCCTTGTATATGAAATAAACTAAAATCTCATAGTTAATCGGATGTTAGAGGTTTCTTCCCCCCTCCCCAAGCATGCAAGTGCAACGTTGATAGCATTGCTGACTGTTCCTCTTGGTGTTTTATAGATAATGCTTGACACCTGTGACTTTCAAAGCCAGGGAAGGAGGCAGTATGATAGCTCCAGCAGATGCCTTCTGACTCAGTTGTCAACTTGAAATGATTACATCTTCTTTGAAAACAGCCATGTTAACAGAAAATGCCTTGGTGACCACTTGGTAGATTCTATGTGATAACAGCTATAGCTGTGATGCCCAGGCCAGGCTCTTACCAAAAGTATAAGTCTACATGTTACCAATGCAGCATCTGAACAGCCAATTCCTATGCAGCATTTGTTGACTGATTAAAAACCAAGAGTGCAGATTTTGTAAATTTGTTTGTATCCACTCCACAATTTCCATGGAAGATTTATTGATATTGCCCAGAAATACAAAAATGTTTCTCTTCTGCTGTTACCTGGCACACATAACTCAGTGTGAACCTTGATGAATCCATCTTCAATAAATCAATAAAGAAATGTCAGTATGCTTTATATCTCTGCAAGAGCTGGTGCAAAGGAAGCGTGGAGGAGAGAAAGGAGCGAGTTTGAGACACCCGCTAATGTGGCAGCAATGAGAGGCTGCCTGCATCTTCACCCAAGAAAACATGGGCATGTTGCTTGTCCCCAACCTCCCAGTTCTGTAGGAGCAGAACAGAGGCGCTCTGGTGAGAAAGTCCAGCTGTGTGGGTGCTGCCAACATCTCCTATGTGACTGGGGAAATGCACCTCTTCTCACAACTTAGAATTTAGAACGTTTCCCAAGATCTCTCAATTCCCAGGCTCCCCTTTGATCCTAAACAGAGGTATTGGTGGTTCAATTTCCTTTGATTTTTGGGGTTTCCTGGTCTGGAGTTCAGGGAAAATAAAGACATTTGGACATGGGGGCTGTTTTATTGCTCAATGAGATGGTGCTGGGTGCATGGTGGCTTGGTTTGATGTTTAGATGAGGTGCTGTGCAGAGGTTAACTGGTGTCCTCTGGTTGGAAAGCTCTAGGCCAGGGACCCAGACCTCTTGGTTCTACTGTTTTGATGTAAACCTGAGGCTGAAGTGACCTCAGCACCCAAGACTTGATTCTTACTCACAATCAAAGCAAGGGGCCTGCTTTTCTTTGTTCTGGTGCCCACCCTCACTGACAGCTCTCTGAGGGGGCTGCCTCCAGTCAACAAATGCAGGCAGCATGCCTCTGCACAGAACTCTGGGAAGCTTGCCTTGTTTTCTGAAAACCCCCTCTTTATTTTCTCTCCAATTAGTTTTTATGTGTCTATTTATTTTTCTCAACAAGTTCATAATTTCATTTCTTTTTTTGTTGTTTGTATTCCCTGTTTCCACCCAAACCCTGCAGCGTTCTCTACTCTGAAAATCTGCTTGCCTTTTAAATCCATCTGTATTGAATTATTTATAGTTTTGATAAAGTCCTGTTTTGTCTGATGTTTATTTTCTTTAACAACAAGAAACTTGAGTGAACTTTTTCAAAAGACTTCCCCCCAAAAAAGAGATTTTGATTTTTCATAAGTGCTAGGCAACCCTGGCCAAAATGCACAAAGCCACCGTTGGGTGCCCTTTCCTTTGTGATCTGGGTTTCCACCCCACCATTCTTTCATCTAAACGTGTTGTGGGGAGAGGAAAAGAAAATATCTTCTGAGCATGGACTCTGTCCAGAACACAGTTCCACACCTCTCTTCACTACCCAATCCCTCTGATCCCTTAGCTTCTATGGCTGATGATCCCTGCATCCTTGAGCACATTCTGCATTGTGATTGGTTGACACCTTCACCTGACACAGATGCTCACCCAGTTACTTGTGCAT
The DNA here is from genome assembly GCF_903995425.1 of Onychomys torridus. Lineage (NCBI taxonomy): Eukaryota > Metazoa > Chordata > Mammalia > Rodentia > Cricetidae > Onychomys > Onychomys torridus. The sequence goes on along the minus strand of NC_050443.1, from coordinate 52,322,444 downwards.
TTGTGCTTTGCTCTCTGTGAAAGCTGCCAAACTCTTAACACTTGCTAACCTAGTTTACTTTATTTCAGTGGTCCTCTACTCTTCCCTGTAGTTAGCCTCTCCTGTCACTCATTCACCGATGACTGATAATTTGGGCCTGGACATCTTTCAAACTCATGTCCCTTCTAGCCAATATCCTTATACTTCTGTTACTTCATGTTGCTCTACCTTCTGCAGTTAATTAATTAATTCATCTGGATGGTGGAGTTTTTCCTTTGGGGATGAGAGACAGAGAGATGGAGACACAGAGAGGGACAGAGACAGAAAGAGATAAATTGATTACTTTGGATGAGTGAAACACACATTGCACTTATGCACACTCTTGACTGCTGGATATGTCTATACACAGGGAGTCCTAAAACAATGCAGGTGGCCAGTACTGGAAAGTGACCCAAGAGAGAGAAAAATGAACAGATTACGTGGTAAGTTAGAAAGTATAGTTAGCTCTTCTTATTGGAGTAGCTTAGAATATGAATGCAGGGAAAAGAAAAGCAAGCTCCCTATGGAAAGAGTTCAATATATATATATATATATATTTAGGTAGGTGAAAATTAAAGTTTTATTTCTTCACCTTGTCTTTTATTTTCTCTTTCCTGTGTGTGTGTGTGTGTGTGTGTGTGTGTGTGTGTGTGTGTACTTCACACACTCACATCCCTTTTCAATCCTTCCTTTAAGGTTTAATTTAACAATAACATTTGCGATTGGGGTCCTGCGCATCTCAAGGGCATTGCGCTTGAAATTGCACACGCTCTGCACCATTTATCATGGGCTGACATGTGTCATGTTCCAGGCTGCAGCTCCAAGAGGTTACAGCTCACGACTGCTCCTTTGTTGATCAGCTGCCGAGACAACTGAGGCACCTTTCTTCCCCTCTCCTTTTCATTCCCCCCTCCCTGCTAGTTATTAAAGCTGCCTCATCCTCCTTTGGAAGGCCGAGTTTCACCCCTTCACAGAAGAAACACAAAAGAATCTGTATTGTGTGGATCCTTCATTTCCTGAAATTTCTGGTGGGAGCCACACAGTCTTTAATAAGATTGGAATGCACCTCTAATCAACTTTAATCTTTGTCTAGAGAGAAACGGAAAAGACTATTAAAGTCAGCACCCACCTAGCTTTGTTTCCAATCAAGCTCACGGCAGCTGTGCAGGATGGGAACATTTTGAGCTGACTGGATCCCACTCACCAGCTAGCAACAACAGCACCACATTTCCCCCTTTTGTGTGCTTTCTGACAGTGGTCCTTCTTTCATGGTGTCTTTTAACCCAGCAGAGATTTGAACCTTACCCTGAAAGTTCCCCTAATGCAAATGGGAGCATGAAGTGAAAGAAGAGGGACATCATTTCACAGAAAAAGGCTGCCTTTGATGGCCCCACCCACCCAAGTCTCTGCTTGTCTCCAACATAACCTAGGAAGTTGAGTTTGGACAAGTTTTAAGCAGAGAATAGCTAAACAATAAACTAAGTACTTTGGCATGGCCAGTTTTGTCTTAAGGTATTTTATATCGAGTAGTCCTGACTGAGTGTTTTCTTCTGCTGAAGAATAGAGGTCTAGAAGTGTTGCTGTGGTCCTTTTCTCCACCCATTCATTGTCTAGTTCACATCATCCCTTTCTCCTTGTGCTGGAATGCTAACTCCCTGCCTCCCTGCCAAACTATTCTGTACTTGGTAATAGACAGCACTTCTTCAGGCAACCCAAAGCCTGCTTCCCTCATCTCTTGCCTCTCCAGAGCTTACTATACTTGTACAATTATTTCCCTGCTAACTACAAAATAATCAGTGTAGTCTTTTTGTTGTGATGAGCCTTGTTTTCTTAGTAACTAGTCTGGAGCTTAACATACACTGTGGCTATTCAAATTATCTTTTAAATGAATGACTAAAAATTCTAGAAGCCATGCTTAGACAATCTGAAAAGATGTCTATCTGCAATCCTTTGAGAGATCTCCTTCCCCTTTACCCTTTGACAACCGTGGTACCCACTGCTCCCCTGGCCTCAACTTGTTTCCCATTCAGGCCAGAGTTTTAGGCATGCTCTTGCTTCAAAAGGGTGAAGCACTCTTTTTAGACATAGAACCTGGGCCAGAGCACACAGAGTCGTTGCTGGAGTGTGCATGGGACACTTAAACTCAGTCTTTCACTGTTGATGGATGCTAATCACTAAAGGATGTCTGTCCCACAGCTCAAGCTTAGGAAGTCTTTAATCAGATGGCACTAGGTATCAAGCTCTGGGAATTGATTTAGGGACTGTAAGATGATAATATTACTCAGATCTGGGAGATGTAATTTTGAATTTCAAAATCAGACAAAGTCTGATCTTGGAACTATGGATGTGTAAACAGATGAGCAGTAGCAGACCTTGAAGAGTTTTCCTAGATTTATGAAGTTCTAGGTCTGAGGAAGGGAGTGAGCATTTACCAGGCAAAAGAACGCTCAGGGGCAGGTAGAGGAGCATGTTACTCAAAAATAGGCCTTCAGGGAATGTGAACAGTGAGGTTATGATTTCTTCCACACCTACTGCCATCTCCTATAGATCTAAGTAGACCACATGGTCTGCTTTGGGGTCCCTCTAACATAACCACAAAGGGATCTGGGACTCCTCCTGGAATATCTGTCTCAGAATTGGAATCTTTACTTGCCACCAGCAGCCTCTGAAACCAATTAATAATGACTGCTTTCTGAAGAAAGGGTTAAAGAGAGAAACCAAATATGTGTATGTGTGTAGATCTCTCTGTCCCTCTCTCTGTCTCTCTCTCTCTCTCTCACACACACACATACACACACACACACACACACACACACACACACACACACACACACACTCACACACAGAGAAATTGACACAAAATCAGCAGAGTGAACCCTTCTTCCTCATGAAAATAGTCAAAACCCACATCTCAGAAGAGGCACGCTGCTACAGGACTTCAGAGCTTTCTCTGTTCATTCACAGGGAACTCTGCTATTCATACTTCCCTATGATGACCCAGCAAATGATTGAATGTGGAAATCACATCTCAAAACTCATCAGAGGAAAGGGTGAGTGAAGACATGTGTCTGAGATATTGAAGCATCACACTGAAAAGTGAACATACTAAATGCTAGGCTTAGTTCTAACATTTCCATGCTTGAGATCACTCTAACAATGTATTTTGATAATCAATTTTCAGAGCAGATATCTTAGTAGCTTGAAACTATATGTCCTAACTTCATTTGATTTGAGGCTAATATTTCAGAATAACATTATGTGAGACTGTATTGTCCTGGGAAGACCAGAGAAATGAGCATAAATCTAAAATCTGAGGTTCTAAATAATCACATACAATTGAATTTTTTCCTCTGCCATGTATTTAGCCTTATTCATATTCCCAGGAGTACTATTATTGTTCCTACCATTTTAAAAATGTGGAATGTAGTATAATTATGATTGACATTTCCAAACAATGGGATTATTTTGCAAACTTGATCAAAGAGCAGACAATCACTAAGTCAAACATGTCACTGCTATTAAATAGGTAATTTTTATAACTATCACTGCTTTCTTGATTTTCACTGGAATGTTAAAAACAATCTAAAACCAGTTCACATTCTTCTCTTATGAAAAAGAGGAACCTCGTTAAGATATCCATCAGCTCCTGGGTATTAAGAGGGAGGCAACTCAAGGCTAGAGAGGTCATCTGATTCTTGAGAGGGGAAGGTGCCACAAGACCAAACCAGTAAAACAAAACAAAACAAAATGAAATAGATAAGACTTCATAATAAGCTGACAAGTATTTGAAAGTAATCAAGTGAAGACGTTGAGAATATCACACAAAAGAATAATGATGTGTGTGTGGTAGGTAAAATATAGATTACAATTTTTGATTTATAACAGGATACAGGAAGGAGACAGGGATTGTTTGTAGGACCTTGTGACAGAATTTCAACAAGTCTCTTTGAAAAGCTTTCCCTCTGCCTTGGCATGAATTCCAGGGCAACTCTGGAAGCCATGTCAGATGGAATGAAACACCCATGCTGGCAGGAGCCAGGTCTGATGTACTGAACTCCAGGAGAGGCTGTGAACAAGATTCTAGGTGCGGCTCATCAACTGAGTCAACAGCCTCATTGCTTCTGTCCCAGCCCATTTATCAGAAAGAAATTTGTGAAAAGTTTCTAGTATTTTCTTTAGTATGAAGTAGTTCCAGTAACCTTAAAACTAGCCTGTTGGGTTTCCATTCATAGATGACATTTTTTCCCCCTAGACACCATTTCCTCCATGGTATTGGATTAAAGTCCCAGGTCTAGATGAAGGCAGTGATCTCAAAGAATCTTATGGTACAGCTGCATGCTAATGGCAATATGGTGATTATCTATCTATTTCATAAGGTTCTTGTGAGGGTTAATTGGATTCAGTCTTTGCAAGAAGCCCAGAATAGTGCCTGGCACCAGGGAGAGACTGGGAAATAATAACAGTTCCCTTGCTATTGTTATGATTATTGTGACATGTGTCCAGGATAGAGACATTAGACTGATGTGTATTTCTGCCTGAATGCTATTTCCTAATGACTCCTTTGCCTTTCTCATCCTTCCAACCCCTTTCTTCCTAAGGTGTTAAGGTTTCATGTGAAATGCTTCTGCAGAGGCTCATCTGTTTGAAAGAGTGTTGCCCAGCTATTTGAGGGTAACATTGGGAGGTTATGCCTGGCTAGCTCACAGAAGTAGGTCACTGTATGCCAGTGTATGGGCATAGCCTGGCCCAGCCTCTCTTTTGTCATAGATTGGTGGCCAGCCACAAACTTCCACATGGAAGTGGGTCCTGAACCTCCATGCCTCCTCTTCCATGAAACTGTGAGCTGAAATAAATCCCTTCATTCCCTAAAGTATACCTTGTCTTGTAGTTGGGTGCTATGATCAGAAAGCAAGGGATCTTAAAGGCAATCTTGCTATAAATCCCCAGCTCAATGTGGTGCTAAGCATTAGCATTTATTATATACTCACCTTGTGCTGGTCACTAAGTTATTTTACATGCTTGGTTTCCCAAAGCCCAGGTACCTTGGCCCAAATTTGTGAGGTCAAGGCTGCTACAATTTTCACTTCACATAGGAGAGAATAGATTGATGTGGATTAACTAAATTGGATGAAGTTGTTACCTCTACTGTTACTCAATTTTCTGCTGCTAGTCATATGACCACACAAACTGAGTACATCATGTAGAAAAAGAGATTTATTTTGACGAGGGGCTTCTCATCCAAGATCAAGGGGGCACACACATGGTTACCATCTTGCTGACAGAGTCCCAATAAAGGGCATCTCCTGGTAACAGGCAGGGCATACACTGCACATGTGACTGAACTGACTACATCACACATTACTCATTAACCCATTGACTGTGGATGGCCTAATGGCTTAAAGCTCCTGTGTGGGGTATCACCTGAGTATTTCTCATCATGGAATGACATTTTCTCAGAAGTTTTAAAAAGGACAAACTCATCCTAAGTTCACCTGAGACTCACTTCCAAATAGCCCTATGACAGCCACAGTTCCCATCCACAGGCAGGGCTGTTCCCATTTCTTTCTCCATTGTCAAGGTTGGGCCTACTTGATGTTTGGCTTTTCTGCTGTATCTTCTAGCTCATTTCTGGCTTAAGTTTTAGAACAGAATCCAGTGCCAAAATCTCTGTGTACTTAGTTTTGTATTTATTTTATTGAATAACAAGTCTCTACAGCCAAAAAAAAAAAAAAAAAGTTTCCAAGCAAGTCACTTATAATGGGGGAGATTCATACACCCTATGAAAAATACTGATAAAATTATTCTCACAAAATTCACATCATCAACTAGATAGGTATAAGTTTGTAATGCTCTATGTTTCCTACTAGAAATGGTTTTGTGTGTTGATGTTGTAGATGCAGCGTGGAGCCTGTCTACATGGTGTTAGTGCTGATGCAGGGTGGAGCCTATCTACATTGATGTTAGTGCTGATGCAGTAGATGCTGGGTGTAGCCTGTCTACATTGGTGTTAGTACCCTTACAAAAGGGACCTCACCAAGTCTGCTCTGCTCTCTATCATTGCTATCTGTGAAATAGGAAGCAGGCCCGAATGATCTCAAATCAATTAAACCTCTACTTCTAGATCTGTGAGAGATCAACTTTCAGTTAAACTATCCAGTGTATAGTGTTTATGCACCACAGCTCAAACATATTGTGATAACTTATATATAGAGAACATGTCAATTAAGTAGAATGCTTAGGAAATAGGGCTTTCCAGGGTTTTCTTATTTTTAAAGCTATGTATTTATATGTATGTAGGTATGTATGTGTTTCTGGGTATTGGCATGTGATGTGAAAGCAGGTTCCTAAAGAGGGCAGAAGAAAGCATCAGATCTCCTGAAGCTTGAGTAACACGTAGTTATGAGCAGCCTGAGTGGGTGCTGAGAACTGAACCTGGGTCCTCTGAAAGAAACATACAAACATACATACAAACATACATACATACATACATACATACATACATACACACATACATACATACTCTTAACTGCTGAGCCATCTCTCTGGCCTGAAATTGAGGAGTTGTATTATTGTCAATGGATTATCATGAAAAACTACCTTTGATTTCTGTTATTAACATTTCTTCTTTTTAATGAATCAATTCACCTCTGTGCCCCCAGATCTTGTGACATACTGAACTTTACTGATATTTTATTTGGTAATTTAATATATTATGCTTCTCCAGGTCTATTTTATTCATTGAGATGCTTGATATTCGTTGTTATAAACAAAGGCTGTAGGAGCAGAGAGATTATTTCCTGCTACTTCCTAATAAACGGAATTCTAATTCTTTCACACATTGCAAGTCCTTTTCTAATTCATGTGAATCAAAGACGGAAGGAAAAGTGTCATGCATATCTGTGCTGATATAAATAATTTCACTATTTTAATTCGGTTCACCCTTTTCCTTCTTCTAAAGAATGGTTCTTCTCAACTTCCCCTCCCACATAGATCTTTTGATTTCCCTCTCTCTCACCTTCAAGTATAATTGCTTTTCCCTGTTTCTCCATGAAGACCCATGTAGCATTAAGGTCCTGCTGGAGGAAAGGATGAGGGTAGGTATGGGGGGTGGTTAGGCGGGAGGAGGGATGAAAGGGGGACCTGTGGTTGGTATGTAAAATGAATAGAAAACTTTTCTAATTAAAAAAACAACACTGTCACAGAAGCCAGTCACAGCTCACTCACTCCCCTGCCTTTTGTGGCCCGTTTCTCCATCTTCTTCATTCTTCAGCACTGTTCCAAGTGCTAATGCGTTGCTCTGATGTTGCAAGTGTGTGTGTGTGTGTGTGTGTGTGTGTGTGTGTGTGTGCAATGAGGACTTTGAAGACTTTTGTTTTCAAAGGAGAGCATACCAGTCCTCAGTTAAATAACCTCAAGCAAAAGTAGGTATTAGCACTGAATATCACCTAGGAAAAGTTTTCATTCATTCATTCATTCCACAATGTCAAAGTCTAACCAAATCATGTTTCTATGTTTCTTATGCACTGTCACCACACCATGGTTTGGATCCTGGTCTTCTAGTTTTAAGTTAATGTCTTTGTATCTCTTGTCTATCACATGTCACTATAGAGGTGTTCTACAAAATATTGATTATTGAGTAAATAAGAACCAATGCCTCAGAAACAAAACACAGTCTTTCCCAGGATGCTGCTCACATTCAAACTGTGCTGAGAGGCTCAGCGTAGACTAACCTACTATTACAGTTACTGTGAATTCTACCAAAACAGGGAGGCTATCATGACATTCCCAAAATGCAATATGGAGAACAATTTTGCTTGCTCTGAGACAAGACAGAGGCTGAAATTTGCTGGTAGTAACCTAAAGACAGGTGGCTTTTCCTTCCAGCCATTACAATGACAAAAGGAATGAGAGCGGCTGAAGCTGAAGCAAAAACATCTAGAAGCCCATCCATCTTGTCTGTTAGGGATGACGAACAGGGGATGACGATTCAGCAGCCAATATTGCAGGGTGCAGGATATATATTCCAACTGCATGAAAGTCTAAGATTCAATTTGGACTCAAAATATGACTTACATATTCCAGAAGGCAGGCAAGGAGTGACTAAGCAGTAAATACTAAACAATACCCATACACTACTAACACAACTGTAAACTAGATCAGCCAACTCTCTCCTCCAGTCCAAAGGACAAATAACACAAAACTACATAAGCTATTTGAAACCTCAAACAATGGAAGAGCTGTTCAGTTAAAGAAGAGCCCATCACTCCATCTTCTTAGACTCAGCGTTTATAGTTTAAGGAGGAGATAGTCAGACTCAAAATTATAAGACTGTATGAACAAATCCAAAGTCCTTATTTTGCTCAGTACTCAGAAATTAAGATGTAAGACTACTTCATTGTATTAATCTGTTGTGTGTTACAATAATGAAATATCTGAAGCTAGGCCACTTTGTAAGCAAAACATGTTTATTACGTGATAGTTTGGGAAGTTTACAACTCTACATCTTTGGAAATGTTCTTGCTGGAAGAGTCCTGAAGAGACTCAAACCCCAAAAGATGTCTTTACCATTCTTTACTGTAAGAAATACCTGATAAAGCCAATTTAAGAGGTGGATGTTTGTGGTGATATAATGTGTCCCCCAGTGTATTGTGCACCTTAATAAACTTATCTGGGGTCAGAGACAGAATAGCCACTAGACAGACATAGAGGCCAGAAAATGGTAGCACACACATCTTTAATCCTAGCATTCTGGAGGCAGAGATCCATCTGGATCTCTGTGAGTTCAAAGCCACACTGGAAACAACCAGGCATGGTGACACACACCTTTAATCCCAGGAAGTGATGACAAGAAGCAGAAAAACATTTAAGGTGTGAAAACCAGGAACTAGAGTCTGTTAAACTTTTAGGCTTTTGAGCAGCAGTTCAGCTGAGATCAGTTCAGATGAGGACACAGAGGCTTCCAGTTTGAGGAAATCAGATCAGCTAAGGAACTGGCAAGGTGTGCTTAGCTGTGGCTGGTTCTGTTTCTCTGATCTTTCAGCATTGACCCCAATACTGGCTCCAGGTTTGTTTTTATTAATAAGACTTTTTAAGATTTGTGTTACAGATGTTTCTTTTGGCTAATAGTTTTATGGGTTTCATTCCTTAGTAACATGGATCTATGTTTCTGGGCCAGTGGTAAGGCAGAATATCACAGCAGTGGGATCTGGCGATGGAAGACATTGCTCACTTCATTGAAGCTGAGAAGCAGATGAGATGGAGCTTCTTCAAGATACATTCACATCCTTTAACTCACTGCTTCTACCCCAGCCCTACCTTGTACAAGTTTCCACTGACTTCCAATCATCAATCTATTATTAAATCAATATATTAATAAAGTTAGAATCTTTATGATTTAATCATCTCTTGGTGACCCCACCATATTCAGACTGTATATTCTATACATTAGACTATAGGGATTATTTTATATTTAAACAATACTATGATGGAAGAACCCAGGACAACATGCACCCATAGGTGTGTATCTTCTGGTCTCTATTTTTTTTTTTCTTAAAAAGCCAATAGGATCATGCAGTCTCTACTTAGGTGATCCCAATTCATCTTAATCATTCCCCAAAGACTCAACCTCTAAACTCCAAAAGTAGATGAAGTATTCACCTCTGCTCTTAATACTTTATAATGGGTATTGGGGGGGGGCACATTCAAGCTAGATCTAAAACAGCTTCCATCATATCTAAATGAGATATTTATACAAATTTAGGATGTGCGTTAGTTGTTTTTCATGTTTGCATCTAATTCCTTTCCGAGGATGAAAGGACACAAATACACTCCTAGGGTCTCTAAGAAAAGAATACTCAGGTTACAAATGAAAAAAGAGGGAGCTCAAATTACATTATTAGACACAAACAAGGCTCTTGGTAGGAGTCCTTTATCATTAGTGAAAAATCGGTTACCTATTAATATTTTCATTTTCCTTGAGTAAGATCCACTTAAAGAGGCTGAGGAAGAGATCTTTAATTTGCTTCCCTGGCTGGTGGCTGCCTGCAGCTGGGATGTGGAAGTGCTAGTCCCAGGGAATTAAAAGAAGCTGTGCCAGGGAGCCCCATAGGAGGCTGATTTGAGATGGAGATAATTGCCAAAAGGATTAATTATTTCTCTAAGTCATATACAAGTATTCTCTTTCCTCTTGTTCACTTGTCAGCTAACTTCAAAGGAGTGGCCAGCCTCAACATGGAAGGCCCAGCTGTTGAAACAAAGCTGCTTCTGTAGGATGCATTCTTTCCTGAGTAGCAGTGGCCAGAGTAAGTAGGACTCTCTCTTCTCTGTATCATTGTTACAGCTCATAACCTCTTTCTCTAAGAGAATAATGTACATCCATCCATTCAACCCTGGTCTTCATGATAATAGATATTCCCTAACTTAAAATATAGTTATGCCCCAATAAACATATGCCTGAGAATGATCGTATGTTCTAAATGACCTTAATGCACTTAACCTACTAAATATGGCTTTCCTAAGAACATGACACTTGCTGGAGTTCTAACTTGTTCCCTTTAAAACAGATGAATTGAGATATACTATAGCATGGGATAGTTGTAAGGAGCCTTCTCCTTGGTACTATCTAGCAGGGCCACCTGTCACAGGTTTACTAGCTGCTATTTGTATGACTTTGAGCAAAATGCTAACAAATTTTGCTTCAGTTTTTCTCATTTAGGAAATGACTATAGTGAACTGTATTAATAAAAAAAATAATAGGACAGTGGTGTGGACTAAGCTCTTACACTAGTCTTAACAGACAAATGAAGATGAGGTTATTCACACTAAGTGTCCAAGTAAAGAGGCCCAAAGTATAAGAAATCTGAAGAGATAAAGGATCATTAGGTCTCCAAAGAGGCCTGTTTTAGGTGGCTTGAAAGGCAACTCCCTGTGTTATGGCATTCAGAAGGAACATAACTCTCAACCCACCAACTTGCTTCTCAGTGTGATTCTACTTTTCACAGTTCTCTCCTGGCTGCCAGGCCACTGATGTCAGCTCACCTCATTGGAACACAGAGCCTAATTTTACAGTTGCTAAGGAAAATCAGTCAATATCTTCTAATTTGCTGTGTTTTAACATTTTGACAATACTACCTGACAAAATCACTGAAGATTAAAGGATGCATGGACAGTGCTTGCAGCTTGGCCTGTTCTGTAGCTCTCACATAAATATCAGTGTATTAATAATCACAACAATAGTGACAACGTCTATATAAATGAATGTGCTGCAAATGAGTGACATAAACAGAAACTTTGAACCAAAATCAGTGGCAAAAAGGAGAAAGGAACAGGCAAAACAGAGCAGGAAGGAAATCAACAGATTGCTGTAATTCAGATTGCAGTAGCTGGAAACTGGGCTGACCAAGAGCTAAGACAAGCAGAAGATCTGATACAATTTCTTTAAAATGTAAGTCGATACACTTAGAAGGCATGTGGACATAGACAGTGCTTGGCAGCCTTCGGCCCCTATTCTGCTCAGCAGTATGAAGCCAGTCTCATATCTGAGTAAGAGGGAAATTAATAGCCTCAATGTAGAATGTGCCTAGAGGAGAATGTGCAAAATGAGCAGGGAACCTTGTGGACACTCCATTTGAGGAACACTTAATGAACACAAGGAAGTTGAACTCACTGGCATGGCAAAGAAAAGTCTTGACTTGTTGTTCAGGGCAATGTTTTAGCTGTGAGAACTGTCCAACTATGAAATAGGCTATTCTGTTCTCTCCCAGTCTCATAGAGCATACTTGAGGACACTGAAAAACCTCGCTGTTGGATTTTGCAAGAAAGAATCTCATTGGAAATCTAAATTGCATGAACCATTTGAAGGTCCTCGTCATCTGTCTCCATCCACTTAGTACTACTATAACAGAATGATGCAGAATGGACAATTTATAAACATCTGAAGATGGTTTGGTTTCATGTTGTGGAGGCTGGAAATTAACATTCAGAGAGATGTACATGGAGAGGTATGCCTATAATCAAAGCACATGAGAGGCAGGGGGACAAAGAGGAACTGGAGGAGTTCAAGTCATCCTAAGTTACATGGCAAGATTGACTCCAGCTTGTACTATATGAGATGCTGTATCAAACAAACAAACAAACGAACAAATGAACAAACAATGACAGAATCTGGTGAGCACCTTTTTCTGCACCATCTTATTGCAGAAAGCATCACATTCATGAGGGAGAGCATGAATGGGGGCAAGAGTGCATCTTGTCAACTAGCCCACTCCCAGGAAAGCAACATCAATCCATTCACGAAAGCAGAAGCCTCCCGATTTAACCCCTTAGTAAAGCCCCACCTGTCGGCAGAGTTCCACTGGGGATTAAGATTCTAACAAATGAAACTTTGAGGATGTGTTCAAACCCAAGTATGGACCCAGGTCATATCTGAGTCAATGTCCAGAAAAAAAAAAAGAAAAGGTTTCCATAGATACCTGCCTCAGATAACCAGAATACACTGTCATGGCAACCACTTCATACAAAGTTAGTTCCTTTCATCCCTTCTGATTTCTGTGGTGGATAGAATGTCCCCCAAGGCAGCCCAGCACTCTCCAGGATACCCACAATCACTCCTGCTTCTTTCTAAGGAACTGGATTCTTTCCAAGAACCAGGTGTATTTGTCTCTGCTTCTATTTAAACCAGTTACATCTGTTACTATAATTGCTTTAGTTTCATTAAACATTATGTAAACTGGTGAAATATTAGTGTTAGGAAAAATCGAGATGTTGTGTCTGTGAAAACTAAGTTGAATGCTTGGGAAAGATTTGATGAAGGCGATTTGCTCAAATGTAATCGCTGTTAAATTAGGTGTGGGTTAGACAAATGTATAAGATTGGGAAAGATCATTAAAATTTAGATGAATTCTCTTTCTGAGATTGCTCTGCGAGTCTTTAAGTTCTTGCTCCACTTTGGAGAAACTGGAAATCATGGGTGCTGCTTAATGGGTGTGATTTATGCAGAAAGGCGATGTGACGCTCCTGTTAGCAGGCCCATATGCAGACAAGGCCTTGGCCCTAGACCAAAAACTTGGCTAATTAGAGACTCATTTTTGCATGTTGTAAGTTAAAAGTTTTAGTACATGTTTCTTTTTTACATGTCTGCTGTGGTTTCACTTCTTCAATGTGTCACAGGCTGTCTACCAGCCGTAATTCCCCAGACAGAAGTGCTGCTGTTGTTTAAAGTGACAGTACTGTGACTGGAAGGTGGATCCTGGTGTGACTGTTAGAATAACTGGAATGGCTGTGTGACACCTGAAGAAATCCATTGACGACAAAGGCTATGGAAAGGATAGGGGATAGGTCATGTCAGATTTGCAGGTAAGTAGTGAGGTGAGCCATGCTAAAGATAGATAGATAGATAGATAGATAGATAGATAGATACATACATACATACATACATACATACATACATACATACATACATAACCATGAGGGAGAGAAGGAAAGGAAGAAGGGGTGAAATATGAAAGAGAGAGAGAGAGAGAGAGAGAGAGAGAGAGAGAGAGAGAGAGAGAGAGAGGGCATTTAGTGGCTTAATCTAAATTATCAGATGGGGCAGGTCTGGCCCAGGTTGCTCCAAATGGCCTCATGAAGAGCTGGTGTCTCAGAAGTCACTCAAAATTCCTGCTAGAAGGTCCATTTCATTGTTTGAATGGAGGAAGAACTTTTGAGGAAGAAGCAATGGAACCAGGCAGGATCCATTGTGAGTCATCACTGTGATCTTCGGCACATTCCCAGTGATGCTGGTGCTGTTTGCCTATTTCCCATGTCTCCTCTTCTTCCTGGAATCCCAAGCATCAACAACTGTAACTTATCTGAAAAGTAGGAAACGTATATCAGCTTTTACTGTTGCGTGCCAAGACTTGTGGCTTGCTCTGCGCTTCAGTTCAGACTGCTCATCAGCTGTGGAAAATGGAAACTAAGGTGGAGTTGAAGTTAGTAGCACATAACAGTGTAAAGTGTTGAATCATCTTTTAATGACTGACACTGTTGTGAATTGATCTTTGCTACTTTAGAGTTAGGAGATGATGTGTCTTAAGCCTTCAGCAATAGAATTTGGTTTTGCTTTATCTTGTCCTGGAATGTGGTACAGTAATTTGATGTAATTAAAACATGCCTACTTGGGGCTGAAGAGATGGCTCAGTGGTTAAGAACACTGACTGCTCTTCTAGAGGGCCAGGGTTCAATTACCAGCACCCAAAATGCAGTTCACACCCGTCTGTGACTACAGTTTCAGAAGATTTGACACAGGCATATATGAAGGCAAAAAGACCAATGCTTACAAAATAAAAATAAATCAATTAATATCATGCCTACTTGTCACAGAGGTGAATCTGTTATGGAATGTGTGACAAAGTTGGAGGGAAGCAGGTTAACTTACTACTTACACGAGTCTCTTCCATCTTTGAATCTGTAAGCAAATGGTAGCTAATCTAACCCCAAATATTTACACAGAAAATGAACAGGCTCATGATTATATACTTAACTTACCTAATTTTATTATAAATACAAAATGGGAAACACTAAATATTATTGATAGCATTATTACAAAATTTGAAGTTCTATACATTCAGGATACAGGATTATTATGTCAACTATAGTAGGAATCTTAAAGCGTTCTTATTAATAAGAACAAACCTGAGGCCAGTTATTGGGGTGAATGTTGGAAGATCAGAGACACAGAACAAGCCACAGTTTCCTCACCTCGCCAGTCCCTCAGCTGGTTTTGTTTCCTCAGACTGGAAGCTTCTGAGTCCTCATCCCAATGGCTCTCAGCTGAACTCTGCTGCTCCAAAACCTGAATACTTCTCCAGCCAAATGCTTAACTAACTAAATGCTTAACTCCCTAGTTTCTGGCCCTCACGCCTTATATACCTTTCTCTTTCTGCCCCCACTCCCTGGGGTTAAAGGTTGTGTTTCTGGGATTAAAGGCATGGGTCACCATGCTTAGCTGTTTCTAAAGTGGCGTTGAACACATAGAGATCCACCTGGCTCTGCCTCCAAAGTGCTGGGATTAAAGGCGTGTGCTACCACCGCCCAACTTCTGTTAGGGCTTACTCTTCCTATTTTCTAGCCACCATTTTTGGCTTTGTTCTAGTGGCTGTCTGTTCTCTGACTCCAGATATGTTTATTTCAGGGAACACACAATATTTCAGGGAACACAATACCCACCACAGTCAACATTATTAATTTATGAGGAATCAGTCACTTTCTGAAATGGATTTTTGTTTTCTATATAAATTTATTCATAGTGGACTCCTGACACAGTCTTTTGTTAACATTTCAAATGTCATTTGACTTATAATTATCACAGAGACACCATTTATATGATATACACTCTAATTATTTGAGAAGGCAGATGAGAACATCAGAAGTGGGTTTTGTTTGAATCCTAAGCTGTTGAAGGCAGATGTATTTTATTTAAAAGTTTATGATCCAGAGAAGTGGAGACAGAATGAATATTGAAAATAGCAACTACTTACTCTGCAAGGTAGGTTTGTGGTGAATGTCAAATTAAGGATGGTCAGCAGACATGAGCCTCAGTCTGTGTACCTAAAGATGTATGGGCATCTGAGTTGCCTGAGGGATTCACTAAATGGCTAACATGCTGCTCTCCTTCCCAGAGATTCATGGGGTACACATGTGCAATGTGGCCTGAGAGTCTACACATCTGATAATTTCTCCCTTCGTTTAATACAGCTTGCCTCACATCAAACCTCAAGGACCATGGCCAATTCCAACTTTTTATGAAGCAGTAGAGTATGGAAGAAGGGACGCTGGATTTAAGTGCAAAACATCAGTGCTACACAATGCTACCTGAAACTACATGGAATTGGGCAAGTCACATCACTTCTCAAGTTGCATTGTTCTAAGCAGAAAGCAGAAACTAAAATTTATCCAGAGACCTCAAGAACTTTGAAGAAAACAATTCACTAAAGACGCTGGCCGGAGTGCTTGACATAGTAAATGCTTTTCAGTCAGGCTGAACCCACAGTGATGGCAAGTTGGACAAGGTAAGACACAAAAAGCAAAGTGTGCATTTATGAGGAAAAGACATTTTGTTTTGTTTGCTGAAGTAAATGGCCTCTTTTAACATAATTTATGACAGCTGGAATCCATCGCAATAGTTGGAATTTAATGCTCTATCTAAGATCTAAGTGAAAACTGTGTCATTGAGAAACAGCTAAATAATTTTGTAAATAGCAACAAAATTCATGAAGAATGCTTCTCAGATTTATGAGTGCACTGGAGAAAAAGATCATATATACTATGTTTACAAATATTTAAAAATCATAGTGAGTTTTTTCATAAAGATAAAGGACTCTGAGTCAGAGTGTCCATCCTAGGTTCCTGAGGAAGTTTCCTTGGTCAGTTATTAACTCCACAGTGGAAACCTCAGTTTTGTGTCTGGCTTCCTGTGGCTTCACTAGAAAGAGATAGGAGAAAATGTCCCTATCTCAAAGTCTGTATGTAATTAGTAAACAGGGTCAAGGGACCTTCTCTATGTATGATGAAGAATAATTGCCATGAGTTTGGGAGCATTACCAACCTGTGCAACAAGAGGAAAACGGGGAGAAAGCTTTAAACAACCTGCCCATGATTTCAAACCACAGAACTGGAACCAGGCGCTCAGCATGAGCTTCAGTCTTAACCTACCTTCCCCACACTACTGGGATATTCAGTGCAGGTGTCACAACTGGAAACTTACACAAAACATTGAAAGTCAGAAGGGAAGAGACAAGAGTGTAAGGAAATGACGAGACAGAGGAAGGAGGAGTGCCCACAGGTGGAACTCAAGAAAAGAAACGGAGCAGCCTTTTCCACGGAGAGCTACTCTGTTATAGATATAATAGGATGAAAGGGTAGATTAGGGAACTTACTTCTAAAGAGCAACAACTTGTTTAAAATGTTTTACATTGGTTTAGATTTTAGTCTATTGATACAAACTTAAAGTTAATTTTGTTATACTGTGTGTATATTTCTACTCTTGTTTAAGATATTATGTTTGTACAGCTCATTTAAAATTGTAATAGATAATTAAAAATAGATTAATAACTGGTCTTCTATGATAATCATACTCATAGCCATGTTAGTTAAGTCTTCTAGGTATACACAGAGATATTTCAGATAGACAGGTAATCTTCAAACACTTCAAAGGTCTACAGAATATGGCATTTAAAATATTTTTAAAACTTAGACTTTCTGGACAGTGAGACATGCCTGCTCCTGGCAGCACCGTTTTACTTCAGAGAGGAAGATGGGCATTGAAGACACTTCATATGGAGTTTATCTTCACCTTGGCAAAAATAGCCATTTGGGCAAGAAACTGTTCTTGCCTGGACTGCTTGATCGACTGGATGTGCAGGACCCATAGAAAGGTGACCACTGAACTTTGCTTGACAAAATGGTCCTTCAGGTTCCTGCTTCGCAAAGGAAACTGCCAGACATTCTATAGGACACTGAGAGAAGTGACCAAGAGACTCTAGCCCTGTGGGCTAAAAACAGATGCCCCAACTTTACAAAGGAACATTAGGTGACTGTTCAGGCTGCCAGCTGTCTCTGTGTACCCTGCAAGACTCCCAAAAGTTGCTTACATCCTTCTCCTGGTTCTCAGGTAATATTATATCCTTCTGAGGTCTTTGATGTGGTTGAAGACTAGATAGTTATAATTTCCTCAGTTATGATAAAAGATACATTAGATATAAAACCTTAGACTCATAAATATAAGATAAATAGGATATCTTCTTTAATATTGTAACTGTAATTCTTGCTTGATAATTGTTTTGTTATATGTAATTGTACTATCTAAAAGTTAAAACCTTCCTTAAAAAAAAAAAAAGAAAAGGGGAAGTGCTGTGGATATTGCTCTGTGTAAATAAAGTTCTGATTGGCCAGTGGCCAGGCAGGAAGTATAGGCGGGACAAGCGAGTAGAGAATTCTGGGAAGTAGAAGGTTGGAGAGAGACACCGCCAGCCGCCGCCATGAGAAGCAACATGTAAAGACACTGGTAAGCCACAAGCCATGTGGCAAAGTATAGATAAGCAGAAATGGGTTAATTTAAGATAGAAAAAGTAGATAACAAGAAGCCTGCCACAGCCATACAGTTTGTAATCTTCTCTGGCTAGAAATCCCTGGGGTGGGCACATCATTAGATCATGGAATATTTTCTTGCATTTATTTCCCTGAAGCAATTTATGCACATGCATCATAGGTACTTATAATACAGTCCTCGTGGAGGAGCCCATGACTCTCATATATTTATTACATGAATAAATGCAGAATACAATGGAAGTATAACCTGGTTCTCAAGGCTTTTTGTTTATTTGTTAAGAAAAGGTAGAGATAATCCCAAGTTGATGCACAATTCCAAGTGTGTAAATGTAGTTTAACACCAAAGGAAAATGTGTTCAAGCCACACTCTGATTGTGTGCCAGGTTTGAGCAGTGGCAGGACTCAGTGAGCTTCTAATTTGAAATCTTCATCCAATAGTAAAATGCCATTAACTGTGTGGATGGTAAAGAATTAGAATGATGGAATTTTTTAAATGGAATTTCATTGTAGTATGTAAGAAACACCCCTAAAGACTGTGATTTCTAAGCAGCGTGGCTGCATTTTCAAGTCATAATTCCACTTATTGCACAGCTCTGCTTCATTTTTGTTTGTTTGGTGTGGAAGAATACTTCCATGCTTTTGATGACGCAGTGTGGTTTATAAGATTCTCTCAGGGAGTGCCGATATGCCTGGAGCTTTTTAATTCCAATTGCCTGTAGCAAGAGAAGGAGCTCAGCTTCTGTTCGAAGCCCCAACCAACTCCTAGAGGCGAACTAAACACTCAGTGTAATTTATCACTCCACTAAAACCAGCAGGAGTGAGCATTGCTTTCACTATTTTTCTAGGTCAAGTATTTTGACAATGTCTACATCCTTGAACTTGCAAATTGTAAATGAATGGCCACAAATCCCCTAGAAGCTATCCTCTCATCCTTACGTATCATGAACTAATAGGCTAAATTTAGCTGGAAGCAGGCAAAAATAAAAACAAACACCTGAATTTACAGGAAAGCCTAGGGGGACAGAAAAGGAAGAGTTTTCTATCTTGGTCATTTTTTTGTAATGTGAGCAGGAATATTTGCAAAATAGATGAGAAGTTGCTAATTGTGATGAAGACTAAGAAGTTTGTCAAGGAGAATACCAGATGAGACCATTTTGCAGGTAGCCAGAGGTGACTCTTTTTTCAGCAGAGCAAAGTCCTTGTCTGACCTGAAGATGTCACATTGTTGCTGAGGGCTTGGTTCATAGATGCCAAACAGCCTCTGTGTGCTTTTATTGGTTTTGGCTCCTGGTGACCTCTTCCAGCGGAACAGCCTGGAATGTCCTGAAAGTCTCATCACCATCACTCAGGTGGAGATGAGATTTTGTTTTAGACTAGCACAGAGAAAAGAAGCTCCTCCCAGCTACTCCTCTGGGGTATCTGGAGTGGAGAGGAGGGCTACGGAAGTAATCAAAGAAAACGAATGCAGAGAAATGAGTGTCGGAAGCAAGAATTACTAGAAACATTGTAACTAACACCTGATTACTCGAAACTGGCATACCTGGGCTTGGATTACAGGTGCATACATTCCTGTCCAGGCTCTACTAATTATTCCCAGTTGGTTACAAACTTCACATGCATTAGCTTGCTAGAAAAGTAGAAAAAATAATTCTATTTACTTCCACAGTTATTAGAGGTATTATAGATCAATATTAGGCACACTGTCTCTGTCTGTCTCTGTTTTGTCTGTCTGTCCCTGTCTCTCTCTCTCTCTCTCTCTATGATTTTTATAAGACAGGGTTTCTCTGTTTAACAGCTCTGGCTGTCCTGGCACTCTGTTTGTAGACCGGAACTCATAGAGACCTGCCTGCTCCTGTCTCCCAAGTGTTGGGATTAAAGGTGTATGTCACCATACTTTGATTAGAATGTGTCTCTTATTTCAACCTCTCTATATGCTTTTTTAAAAATGAGGTACTTCATTTAAATTTAATGAAAAACATGCAAAGTAGGTGATCAATTTGACAATAATTATGTCACTGTTCTCAATGACAGTATCCTGAATTGTCATGTCTCCCTAAAATGATTGCATGTGTCTTCCTCATCATCACTTTCCATTCATTATAGATATAGCCTTGTAGAACTTCAAATACACAGGATCAAATCAACCATTTCATTCTGGTTTCTCTTCACTTAGCATAATGCTTTGAGGTTTCATACATGTTGTGAATACCAGTGCTTTGAAGTGTGTGTGTGTGTGTGTGTGTGTGTGTGTGTGTGTGTGTGTAGATGGAGAACAGCAGGATGATTCAACTACCAGATAATGACTTTGAAATGACATCCACGTGTGGGATTTTGCAACTATGTTGATATAAATATCCAATTCACAGGACTTGTTCCAAAGTTTCCATTCCTCTTGCTTGCATACACACTTCGTACATAAACCTGGAACTCACATAGTGAGTTAGAGGAAGTCCCAAAGTGTTCTACAGAGTGGTTGTACTACTTGTATTCTCACCAATGATGTCTAAGCATCCTGATGATTTGTGTCCCTTACAGCATTTCACATTGTTAGACTCTTATTGCTACCATTCTGATTTTTTATACTGACATTAATTTTCTTAATAATAAATGATATGGGCATTTTTCAGAGGTTTTGGTTATATGATGTGTTACATGATGAAATGTCCCTTCAAATCTTTATTCTTAAATTTAAGGTTATTATTATTATTATTATTATTATTATTATTATTATTATTTGGAGCTGGGGATTGAACTCAGGGCCTTGTGCTTGCTAGGCAAGCGCTCTACCACTGAGCTAAATCCCCAAGCCTGGGTTATTATTTTTTATCATGTCATTTTTCATAGGCTAGACACAAATTCTTTGTTTGATATATGTTTTCTAAATATCTCCTTCTAGATTCAAATTTTAATGGAAGTGTGCCTTCATCTGAGATTGGAGAACAAATGTTCATTGCAATGCATGAAAGCTGTTCCTGTAAGATTGCTAATGCCCATCTCCCTGGTCAAACATACTCCATCCAGGCAGGTACAGTTGGTGTTTGTGTTATTCAGTGTTATGAACAGTTTCATACATTAGATATATACTGGATACACATACACATACAGAGAGAGAGAGAGAGAGAGAGAGAGAGAGAGAGAGAGAGAGAGAGAGAGAGAGAGAGAATGGAATAAAGAAATAAACAAGGGTGTGGTGATGTATTGTGTACCCCAATAAAGATTGCCTGGGGCTCAGAGGACAAAGCCAGCCACTATATTAAGGCAGTGGTAGCACACACCTTTCATCCTAGTATTCAAGAGGCAGAGATTCACCCGGATCTCTGTGAGTTCAAGGCCATACTGAGAACAGAGCCAAGCATGGTGGCACACACTTTTCATTCAAGCACTAGGAAGGAAGGAAGATGGCAGGGCACAGAAAGGTATATAAGACATGAGTAAAAAGAAAGTCTCTCTCTTGGGGCTGAAGATTTTGTAGAGGTAAGAATGTGGCTGGCTGGCTTGTTCTGTTTCTCTTATCTTTCAGCTTTCACCCTAATGTCTGGCTCTGTTGTTGTTGTTTTTTTTTTTTTTTTTAATTTTTTGTTAATAAGTCCTTTTAAAATTTGTGTTTCAGATGGGCGATTTGCAGCCATCCAGTAGATGTGGTAAGAATGAAAAGAGAGGATGACAAATAGGAAAGACAGATGGCACCTGAGAATAGAGGCTGCTGGATGGACTTGGTTTTCTTTCTTAAAATAATTCCTCCTCTCAAAACGAAGAGTCCAAACTGGATTGCTTCTGTGCCATTATTGTACAGCCTTAAGTCACATGAAAGGGACTCTCACTTGAGGGATTGCCCTGATCAGGGTGACCTGTAAGCACACGCAGTAGCTGAGGCGGGTTGTCTCAAATGCCAATTGCTGTAGGAGATTCCAGCCTTCTGGCAGTGACACCATTTCCTAGGTGGGTGGTTCTGGGCTGTGTAAGAAAGCTAGTTAATCATGAGCCTGCAAGGTAGGCAGGGAACAACTTTCTTCCATGCTTTCTGCATTGAGTTCCTGCTTAGACTTCTCTCAGTAATGGAAGGTGACTTAGGAGTATATGCCAATTTGTCCCCTGAGCACTTTTGGTCAGAGTGCTTTGTTATGGGAACAGAGATGAACTTGGAATACTCTGTGGTGACTGCTTAGAAGATATACTAGTGAAGTCAAAGCTTTCCAGTTGGGGATCCTCAGTATCCTTCTCAATAGTCAAAGGGAGAAGTAATGAATGTTGTTTCTAAGGAGGAATGATTGTGAACCGCAAAGACTAAAGAGGTACTTATAGAAACCAAGTTGCGGAATTGGGAAGAGAAAAGAGGCCATTTGAGGTAGAATACAGTAGAGTCTTCAAATAAATGGAGAAGATTAAATTGCATGCAATGTAATAAATATGGATTGAAGTGTATCTCTCAAAATGCATGAGATGTAGCTCAAATTCTCCATGCCAGTATATATTAGATTAAAATCTATAAAGTGATAAATCATGAATGTCAAATTAGGTCCTCAATCTGACAGGATTAATGTCGTTCAAAGAAGTGAAGTTTAAGAACTTAACTCTCTCCTTTTCTACCTATCATGCGAAGATACACTGCAAAGGAGCCATGCAAAGACAGGAAGAGAACTCTTACCGGAAATGAGTTGATAGACACCATGATCTTACATTTCCAAACCTGTCAAGGTGCAAGAAAATCAATGTCTGCTGTTTAACCCTCTTACTCTATTATACATATATAGGCAACCCAGGCACAACATTATGTAAGGGTAGACAGATAAAGTTTGGAATCAGACATTTTAGTAATATTGGCAGTCTTTGAATAATTTAAATAGTTAAGCCAAGAATCCAGATATGATTCCTGGCTCTTACAATTAAAAGGCCTGTGACCTTTTGCCAAATCACTGATTCAGTAGATTCCCCATTTCCTCATCTCAGCAATGCAATGATATGTACCCTTCCTGGCACTGCTGGTGAAAACTGAAGGAAAATCTCATCTAGGGAGTCTTGAGTAAAACTTTGTGAGTGTTGGTACTTAGTAGAAAATATGAAATTCCTCTGTTATCCAAATACCATAGCCATTTACTAGAATAAATTCTGTCCCATTGCTTTCTAGGGGTAAAATTACTATATACCTTCTTATTTTACAAAGCATGGCCAGAAGTAATGCTGCCTGAGTAATGGTGTTTATTAGTTTTACCTTTGCATCATGTCTGTATTTAAAGTTTAAGAGATGGATTGCTCTTTTAAATTTGAACCCAAATCTGTCAGAAGATAAATAACAGCAAAATTTAAAAAAATTTAAAAAATTATTTAAAAGATAATCATATCCACGTTTAGTCTCTATCCTTGATCAGGGCAGAGAGAATATGATTTCATTCCCTGGATGAATATTTTAGACTCTTCCAGTCTCCTGCAATGTACAAATGAGAAAAGTGAGGCTGCAAATGGTTGAGGGTATTTGTCAAGGTCACAAGGTAGCAAATGGCTTAGCTGGGAATGAAAGTCAAAGTGCCTTTGAAGGGGAAGTCTGTATTCCCTCTCTCATATCATGCTGTCCACCACAAAACTTCACAGTTGTATTAGCCATAGCTGGAGAAGGAGGTAAAGGTTTCACAAGCAGGAGCCATGCACAGATTCTGCATGTTTCCTAAGGAGGATGTTGTGTGCTGAGACGGTCTTTCATTTGGTGAGTAGGGAAACAGCCACAATTTAGCCCCAGGTGTTCTTGGATGAGCCCGAGTTCCTAGAAAGCTGGCATGGATGCTTTTATCCCTGTCCCATGCTCATAGTAATTACAAATAAGAACCTTCTCTATGTGGGTGCTCCTACTCTATAATTTTGTTTTCAGTTTCCAAGATTAGTAAATGTGAGGTATGATCACTGGATTGGGTTGCAAAGCAAGAGTTATTTTTGTTGTAACTTCCTAGAAGTTAGAAGTACATTTTTAAATGTTTGCTGTTGCCACAGATCAGTTACAGTATTTACTAGCCACAATGTTCATTTTTAAAAGACATCTCAATGAATTTCTGGAAAACCATGAAGTTCAGATATGAGCAAGGGACATCAAGATCATGATGGGAAATGTACAGAGATGACAAGCCAAACTAGTAGAAATGCTTGAAGGACCAATAGCTGAGGAGGTCCCATGGTACTAGACTAGATAGGCCCTCTGGATAGGTGAGACGGTTGTTTAGTTTGAACTGTTTAGGGGCTTCCCAGGCAGTGGGATTGGGACCCATCCCTGGTGCATGAGCTGGCCTTTTGAAGCCTATTGCCTATGGTGAGACACTTTGCATAGACTTGGTGCAGGGAGGAGTGGCCTGGACCTGCCTCAACTGAATGTACCAGGCTCTGCTGACTCCCCATGGGAGACCTTGCCTTGGAGGAGGTGGGAATGGGGGGTCAGTTGTGGGGGAAGGCTGGGAGGTGGGAGGAGGGAGGAGAAAAAAAGGAAAACAAAAAATGAAAGGAAAGATCATTTCTCCTCTTTATCCCCTCACACCTATGGAATTAATTTATATTGCATAAAACTTAATGGCGAATGTTTGCAAAATAGTTATATGATATCCATCCTTTCTGAAATGAAAGAGTAAATTGAAACTTTGAGTATCACAGACTACAGAGTTCATTTAAAACACCGCTCATGGATTTCATTCTGCACCGGGCAGGATGTCAAGCCAGTATCCAGGACTTGAAACCTAATAAGGATGAGATGACAGTGTGTTTACCTCATCTTCACAGAGCATAAGATCCATGCCACTGACATAAGGTGCTTCACAAACATTGTTGAGTGAATGATGGGCAGTAAACTTGGTTGAAAAGATCAAATTACATGAAAAAACATTTTTGGATTTATTTTTTTAGTATGTCAAATAGAAATCCACAAGTTGTAAGCCATAGAAAACTTAAATAAAATTTTGAGGTGGGAGGAATGTATTATTTCATGGTTCATGTAAACATTATAGGTCTAAGGCAATCAGTAGTTCAAACAAGACTCAGAAGGGTCTTCATTTCTTGGCCTTAGGATCTACCTTTGACAGTGTCACTAAATGCTTGGCTCCTGAGTCCTTTGTGGTAGGAAGATCACAATCAGCAGTACCTAGATTGTCTCTGATCAGCTTCAAATTCAGTGACACTGAGGTAGCATACTACATATCTGATAATTAAAATTATGGAGATTAGTACTTATTTGCTTAAGATTGGCCATTGTATTAGTTTCTATTTTGCATTGCTGTAACAAAATATCCAGTGGTAACAAATTAAAGAAGTGGGGATTCATTAAGGCTCACAGTTTCAGAGGAGGTAGTCCATCCATCATCATGGGGAAGACAACATGTCAGCTGAGCTTCCATCCATAGTGGAGCTTACATCACTTCCTGTATTTATCAGAAAGAAGTGAGGGCTTAGGCTAGAAGTGCACCTGGAGTTTAACTCTCAAGTCCCAACCCTATCAACTTGCCCCAACCCTATCACCTTATACATGCCAGGAATGCCCAATATTCAAAACATCCTTTCTTCTAAAATGCTGCCACCAGCTGGGGACATACTATACAAACCTGAACCTGGTACATACACCTAACATTTAAACCATAACACTTGTAGGTTCATTTCTATTATCCTGTGGAAAAAATGTTGTTACTGGTTTTACTCAGGATAGTGGAGAACTCTGGAAATGAATAATGGTTTCATTTCCTTCAGCATAAACGAGAAAGTATGTGGTCCTGATGGATGTAAGGTACAGTTGCTGCAAGAAGGAGAATGTGTGGCATCCAAGAACTACAATAAATGTCAGATCATGTGAGGTGTATGTGGTAAGCTATAGATCTTCTGCAAAGTGAGCACAGAATTGTTGGGATTTTGTAGAGCAAATTTGTTTAAGTGTGTTAAGTGAAATACAGGCAGAAATAAGAAACACATGCTATATGTGTACATTATTATAAGAAGCTTGGGATAAACAAGTCCATAGGGTGAGGACATAAATTAAATGATGCTCAGGGACAGGAGAAAGGATAGATAATAAATGGGTTTTTTTTTGTTTTGTTTTTGTTTATTTGTTTGTTTTGTTTTTTGAGACAGGGTTTCTCTGTAGCTTTGGAGCCTGTCCTGGAACTCGCTTTGTAGACCAGGCTGGTCTTGAACTCACAGAGATTAACCTGCCTCTGCCTCTCAAGTGCTGAGATTACAGGCATGCACCACCACCACCTGGCAATAAATGGTTTTATAGTTGGTATAGATCTCCTTTGGGAGTGATAGAATATTTTAAAACTATGTGAGTGATCAGAAGAATTGTAAAACATCATTAATGCCCTGAATGTACACTGCATATATATTAAATGTACTAACAACTTAAATGATAAGTTTTATAGTGTATGACTTTCTTCTAGAAACAGACAGTAAATAAAAAAGCAAGGAAAGGGGATTTATTTACAAACCAAAATATACCTAGATTTCTATTGGAGAGAGAAGAATAGGGAATGAGAATTGGCCAAACTTACTCCTACAGAAACTCTAATTACCAGCCTGTTATGAAGTAGAGAGGACAAGAGAGAGGGAGAAATTTGGACATGTTCATGGACTATCAAATGGAGTTGTAGAGGAAGCCATAATTTGAAGAGATATAATAAGCACAAAATTAGGTAAAGTAATAAAATAGGCCTTTGAAAATCAGATAGAATTTTTAGATTCCAATAAGTAAAATTGTCAAAGTTTCATCTGCTAAGGCTATTAGGATTCATGTTAAGCTAACAGAAGACTCTCCTGGCAAAATTATTCAAGACATATATGAAGAACAGCATAGATCTTTGGAATTATAAAATAAGGGAACTATGCACAATGTTTCCCTCATGATCTAGGCAGCACACTAGATTTATTGAATAATAAAATGTGGGACTGAGGAAATCAAAGGGGTTTTTGCAAAGCTCTTTATGTGCTAAACTGGGAATGATCTAGGGTGCTGGATATGATGTCTCTGAACCTCATTCTCTTCAATTGAAATGGAAGATGATAAATTTTATGCCAGAAGAGTTTTCCAAATTCTGAGTAAATTATGTGATTTGCCCAATATGCATGAAAATGATGTCAAAAATTTTTCTCTTTCCCTTCAAAAGGGATGCTGCACATGATGAGATATGGTGTAAGCAAAGGCTTCATTGCAGACTTCAGCTGAAGAGCTCTGACATCATTGGTGCCCGGGTCTCATGTCTGGAGACTGTTGGATCTTGGGAAACCAGAATAGTCCTGGAAAGTGCACATAGATTATACCAGAAGTAAGTAAGACACCAATATTACAAAGCAGCTCACTATGAAGTGTCATGTTGGGATCATGGCTTCTGCCATGTTTGGTGGTATATCTCCATGCCTTTCTTTTGAGTGCTTTCCAACCATGAGGGAAGAGTGTACAAGTCAAATGAGGATGTTTGCTCTCTGGGCATGTCACAGAAGGTCAGAGTCTCATTGTTCTCCATTCTGCATTATCATTTTCCTGCCATTGCTGAAACATCTTAGTAGGCATGCTAACTGCAAATAATTCCCCAAATACATTAAGAACAGACTTGCATTTGAGTCTGAGATCGTATCTGTTATTTCCAATAAAAGATCTTGAACTTTCCAAAGATGTCTTCCTGAAGCTCAGCCTTCACTTCAGCCTGGAACCACCCATGAATCTTCCCTCTTCCAGGTCATTGAACTCTTCAATATGAGCTCCTTATGTGTGGTAAAGAAGAAATGTTTGTCGGCTCTTTTATCTCACCTTCTAAAATGATACCTTGGAACCAGAAGAGATGACAGAATCCATTGTTAAACCTCATAAGTCAAGAGCAACATGTGTTAAAAAATAAATCAAAAATCTGGGTACTATTTTCATCTTTGGTATCCACACAATTATGAAAAAAAATCACCATACTTATTTGGTCAGTGGTTTCCTTAGTACAACACAGGGATAAAGCCCTGTGGGGTTCCACTGGCTTTTAAAACTTAAGTTCACTGATGTCAGAAGCTTCACCAATGTGACTGCTGAAACATGAGTTGAACAAAGACAACGATAGACATGCCAACATGGCCAGGGGAAAGCCCACAAGGCCTCAACCTATGCAAAGAAGTGCATGCACCTAAAGAATGCTGTGAGTGGGAGAAACAGCCTTTCTCAGGCATGAACATACCAACTGGTTTTCCAAATGGTCAGCCATGTGTACATGCATATTGCTTCAGCAATTAATGAAAGTAGAGGCCATGGATTTGAAAGCGAACAAGGAGAGGTATATGGAAGGCTTAGAGGGAGGAAAAGGAAGGGATAAATGATGTAATTTTATTATCTCAAAAAAATAAAAATTGGAAAAAAAAACTTAAGTTCATGTTACACATGAAATTACCATATTCATTGCTGGACTTTCAGATCAGACCTCCCAGACTCCTGCTACAGCTTCCTGACTTCCAGGACAACCCTGCCCTCTCCTGCTACAGTTTCCTTTTTGGGTATTTTGGAAGCATAGCATTGAGAAATATACTGCTTCTCTCATTGAATATCTGTGGGAATTTCCACAAATTAATTTCCCTGAAGTTCTGTTTTCCTATTGGTGGTGAAAGATGCATTTTAAATCAATATAGAATTTTGGAAAAATTAGGGAGCTTTAGTAATTATTTTTATGTCCATTTGACCACAATACCTGTCAGGAACCTCTGAAGTGAGGAAAGATTTCTTTCCTATCATTGTTTCTGAATAGGGAGGTAGTGGGGTAAGAGGACAGGGAACAGCTTAGTTTCCAGTAGCAGGATGACACATGGATGGAGGCTGTACACATCAGAGAAAGTCAGATTTGGTTTTGCTATTGTTGTGAATTGTAATGTAAATATCTGTGTTTTCTAATATCTGACTCCATCAACTAACACTTCACTGTAGTCAGAAGTTTTCCTGTGTCCTGGTCTGTTGGCAGTTGGATGGGACAAATCTCTCCCATTCCCTTTCCCCAAATAACCACACAGAGGCTTATATTAATTATAACTGCATGACCATGGCTCAAGCCTTGTGCTAGTTAGCTCTTATATCTTAAATTAGCCCATAACTATTAATCTATGTATCACCACATGTTCTGTGGCTTTACCTGTGTCCCATTACATGTTGCTCATTGGGCGGCTCACTGGTGCCCCCCTTCCTCCTGTCTCTCTCTCTTTGAATTTCCTGCCTGCCTCTAAGCTGCATTGCCACAGGCCAAACAGCTATATTTACCAACCAATCAGAGCAACACATATTCACAGATTACAGAAAGACATTTCCCCATCATTCCCCCTTTTTTGTCTAAACAAAAGGAGGGTTTTAACTTTAACCCATTACAATTGTGTATAATAAAACAGTTATCAAGCAAGAATTACAGTTACAATATCTAGGTCTATACAGACAGGCAGTGACAAGGAAGTGAGGTAGCTTGGCTAAGAGCCAATGAGAGGGCAGAACAGCAAGGCCTGGGTAGACAGGAAGTCATGGCATTTTGGAAACTGCAGAGCTGTTGGTTGAGGTAAGGTTGGTTGGTGGTTTCATCACAGCGTCCTATTCTTTCCCACTTCACAATCTCCCAAAATAGAGGGGACTAACCATTCAAATCATTTCCTGTCAGGGATATTCCAGATTCAAAGTGTAACAAGGGCTGAATGAAGAAAATTGTATAAAATGCCTTGCCCATTTGATGGGTAAGGTCTTAGATCCTATTATCTTCGGGCTTCAAAAATCTAGCATGCCTTTGAGGAAATACATCTTTCTCAGTACCAGGAAGGAAGCTACATGCACACTGGAGGTGCATTTGTATGGCAAAGCAGTAATATAGTTAGAAAGACCAAGATGCTATCTCTACAGAACAGTGGTTCTTAACCTTCCAAATGCTGCGACCCTTTAAGACAGTTCCTCATGTTGTGGTGACCCCAACTACAAAATTATTTTCTTAGCTACTTCATAGCTGTAGTTTTGCTATTGTTGTGAGTTGTAATGTAAACATCTGTGCTTTCCAGTGGTTTTAAGTAACCCCTGTAAAAGGGTCATTCAACCCCTCAAAGGGGTCGTGACCCATATTTTGAGAAACACTGATGCAGCATGATGCAGGCCAAGGTATGTGTGAATGTTGCTTTCTACCTATTTGATGACTTTGGAAAGCAATTTAACTGTCCAAGTTTTCCAGAATATCCAAAAAAATGGAAGTGACAAAGGGTTTGGGGAGTTGGGCAGTAAAGAATTGAGCTCCCCAGGCAGCTAGAAATACAGGTGCATTCAAAACTGGCACAGGTGATAGGCAGATTTTTAAAGATGCGACTCTGGTTCTTCTCTGTATACAAAGTTTTCTC
Source organism: Onychomys torridus (assembly GCF_903995425.1). Classification (NCBI taxonomy): domain Eukaryota; kingdom Metazoa; phylum Chordata; class Mammalia; order Rodentia; family Cricetidae; genus Onychomys; species Onychomys torridus. Next base: position 52,292,003 of record NC_050443.1, on the reverse strand, counting down.
AGCCTTTTTGTAGAGTGCAGGGACATCTCAGTTGCTGGAGGTGAGTCTTCAATGTGATCTGAGAAAGGCATGTCACAGACTTGAAGGTGAAGGGAAAATGTGATTTGGGGCCATCAGTATTTTTCATAGAACAGTACATATGCATGCAAGCACATGCATGTTTGCATGTGCACACACACACTCACACTCAAGGAAATAAATGACTGAACATGAGACTCATATGGGTCTAGGTAGACACCATCTTAGTGACTCCAGGTCCTCAGGGCCTCCATGCTGGTGCACAAACAAGGAGAGGATGAGTTGCCATGGGCTTTGAGCAGGTGCAGAGGATGCTCTCGCGGCTTTCACATCCAGAGCCCCACTTGCCTTCCATTTATTTCTATAGCACTGACTGTGTGTGCAGCCAGGCGTGCTGTAGCAGAGATACCCCAGAGAAAGAGGAAACCCACTGAGCTATTTTTCACCATTACATATTTCACTTTTAATAAATGAGATCCAGTGCATGCAAACACCCAGTCTTGTAGATCATCATCTTAGGGAAAATCACAGACCCAATGCAGCACAGAGTAAAAAATAAATGAACCCAAAGGAGAGTCATTCTCCTGCAATTGGACACCATAACTCTCATCTCATGGTACCCTATCCTTCTGTGGAAGTCCCTGTGATTCCAGGAAGTAGCAAGGCTCTAATGGTGGCTGAAAAAGAAAGTAAAGTGGGAGTTAGATCTTCCTCTGCCCCTATTCCAGGTGCTTTTCATCACCAGGAAGACATTTATATGAAAGGAAGGAGAATTCAATTGAGACCACATCATGGTTCAACTGATTCTGTGTCTATTGATTCCTAATTAGTGTCATGAGTTATGAGAGACATCTTAGTCGCCTATAGCAAGCACTGAGACATGTTTCCAGTACTGAAACAGCACCTGTGCAGGTAGACTGCTAACACATCTATCTGGGAGAGCCCAGGATTTCTTGGTACCTTTCCAGTCCTCTTCACCATCTGTATTTTCCGATGGTCCTTCTGCAAAAACAGCTCCACATTTGGATGCAACCCTGAGCGCTGAGGTCATCAGCACTGTGGGCTATGTCAACTAAGGGAATCAGTGGACAGTAATACAATCTCTTCACATCGGCTAGGGACTATAATATTTCACACAGAAAATAACAAAATACTCCCACGGCCCCGGGGCAATATCCTGAAGTTGTTTGAGGTGAAAGAAAATAACTGTCTTTTGGGCCAAAGTACCTAGACCTTTCCACAGTAAGCGTCTAGGGCCTTCTGCTTTATGCCATCTGAATATTTATTCAGATCTCCTATGGATGAATAAAAAATTCATTCTCCTAAAGATCTAATTTTTTTTGTTGGTACAAGAGGCACCTGTGATGACAAATTAGGTCTTTGTCAACAAAATTTAAAATTTAAAGTGTAGGCAATTGGATCAACAAGGTGATAAAAACTCACACACCTCTTTCTCCTCTCTTGATCTGGTTCATAAGTAGAGGGAATAAAACAAGGTGATTTAAACTCCTCTGTCTTGCCTTCCTGGGGATGCTGGTAGGTGCAGTAATGAAAAGCAGTTCCTCTCTTGGAAAGGGAAATAGTGCAAGTGTTTGATCTAGCTCAGCACTGAGTGAACCAGTTCCAAGTTCTATTTACTGGGCAAAGACTGACCTTGCTAAAGATTAGGCATCTAGTATTGTTTTATAAAGTATAGGTAGATAGGAGTCAAGTCACTAGATTTGTACTTTTTCTACATTGGGAGGATGGTTTAGGCAGGTATGGCATCATCACTTCTGGGCTGGGAGGGACATGCCATTCCTGTCCTCTCTTTCAGTCTCTTGGGGTCATGTGGCTTCTAGCCAATGAACATTAGTGGAAGCCTGTGGTGTACAAGAACTTCCTGTGAATCATATAAAGAGAAGTCACCTTGGAACCCTTGCTGAGGTCACCATGCCAGTGCACGGCAGGGAAACAGTGGCACTACCAGCCTTCAGATGGACCACGGGAGTCTGGACAATGGGGCACTTGGCCATCTTCATAGTGGCCTAGAGAGCAGAGGACTGTTTCCAGATGTAGCTCTCTAATATTTGTGTATTTATTGGAGGATGAAACAAACTTTCAAATAAGACAAATCAGGTTTCTCTATCAGGTGGAAGTTCAATGTCACAACAACTATGGTTTATAAAGGGACAGACAAAAAAAAAATTCAACAAGGAAAGCTCAGAAACGTTGCCAGGAATACTCACCCAAATGAGGAGGTTTCCAAAGCCTGAGATGGGGACAGAATGCGATTTTAGGAGTGTAGTCCTCAGACCACAAAGCCTGAGTCTAAAACAAATCTGTGCTAAGTCCCTGCAAGGGTAAAATTAAAGAAGGTTTTCTGTATGATAAGTCACTGAGGATTCGGGCATGCATTGTTAAGGGCGTTAGTATTATCCTCATTATTGTAAATACAAAATAAAAAAGAAATGGATGTACAAAGAACTGTAGCAAGTCTGAAATTCTGTACATATTTACACATTTAAAGATATTGTTGGCTTGGTTGTGTAGACCACTGTGGGGGGAGATGATAGGGGTTTATTAAAACCAAGTACCATTGGCTTATATTTATTTAATATTTCATACAGATTCCAAAAAATAAAACATCTGTTTTTTTTTTTTTTTCTCCTAACCATCTTAAAGAAAAGCTTTTTAAGTCACTGCTATTTATTTTGTGGTTCACAGTGGAAGACATTTGGTTTTATGGGAATGATGTCACCAACTTAAAATCTTACACCATCCCCTGGCTAACAGTCACCACAAAGTCATGTGTTCCTTTATACTCTACAGTAGCACATGGCCATTTACAGCTTCCTTTAGGGGAGGGCTCACTGCTGAGCCCACCCTTCAGTCTCAGGCAGTATTTACATAGGATATTTGGTCTCTCCCACCAGGTCATACTTTCCTGGTGTTAGAGAGGATTTTCTTTAAGTTTTTCTTCAATTACCAGCTATTTTTCACTCAGAACCATATAGTTCAGCTAATTTAGTTCTCAGTAAGTTTTTTTGGGGGAGGGGGGTTGTGTTTCTTTGTTTTCTTTTTTTTCATTTAAAGCAATTCAGAGACTCAGAATTCTGAAATAGATTAAAGAGTCCTTTCCCTTTCTAATTATCTCAAGGCTTAAAGGTGCACTTGTTCAGATAGTGGGTTATGAACTGTTTTTTTTTTTTTTTTAAATATTTTTTACCAGGTGAGGAATTGCTAGCACATTCCATTTTGTCAGTAGTTATTTTACATTTGTCAGTCTTAGTGGGGGGATGTTGGGGGATGATGTACCATTTTCACATTCATTTTGGATACTATTTGTGGGTATTATTCTTGTCCAAGGGCAGGCATTGGAACTGGGCAGATAATTTATTTCATACAGTCTGAAACTATGTGGAGCCGTAACAGATGTTAGCCTTGACCCAGGGCATTTCAGATGCAACCCCCCTCCAGCATCAAAATTCTGATCTTCATATAAATAAACAGTGAGATGACTGGACGATGGTCTTCTGATTCAAAGACCCGGCTCCATCCTTTTGTGCACAGGTAGCTGTAGATGCTTGCCTCGGACCTGAGAATTCTGGTGTGGTTAAACTTTCTGCTGTTCAGATAAAAAACAGCAGCAATTTTCTGCTTGAATTTCTCTGTGACTAAATCCATTGATCATCCTTTCTCTCCGTGAGTGAGAAGTGTGTTTTCTCCTTAATAGCTCCTATCCTTCTCGCTGGATTTCCCCCCCTCGGCTTGTTTGTGTTGTGTTGGTCAGTCCTATGCGCTATTCCTCTGAGAGACAGAGAGAGAGCAGAATTGAAGTTATTTTATGCTTGGAGTGCTTCAGTCCCAATTTTCAAATCTTCGTGTCAATTTTCACACATCAGTGTCATGTGGTGAATGTTATGGAAATTTCAGTGAGGTCTTTGGGAGGCAATTTATCCACGAATCCCTCCCCCCACCCCCTCCCAACCCGCTGCAATTCCTGTCTTTTCTAAGAATAAGTGGATCTATAATTAATGTGGATTTTAAAATATAGCGCCATTCAGAATCCTCATAGCTGGTTTTCCATGCCATGTCTTCTCTGCTCTATAAACACAAAAGCATAAATGCTTGCTAGCTCTCTCTCCTAATAAATGGGCTTGTGTAAAAGGAATAAAAATTACAGTTTGTTGGCGGTAAAGAGCAACTAATTACTCAGGAAGAAGCATGTTTTTATTTTTCAAAACTACACTGAAAATGGTTTATCATGCAATAAATTTGCTAATCACCAGTTAGGAAACACGGTGCCGTCTCCACCTACCTACTGCGGCTTCCTTTGAAAGTTGGTGTGTTTCAGTTTGGGTAGGAAATTATATCCTTTTGAAAATGAACATGACAGAAGCTGTCCAGTGAATAGCTGAGAACTCCTCAGCAGACAGAACTCAAACTGTGTGCAAAATCGTGTGCTTCACAGTGCCCAAGATGGTACCCCCTGACCTTGACTCTGTTTGATGAACAGAGGCACCAGACCCATTCTTATGGAGCTAATTACTCATCTCCTTTGCTAGTCCCCTTATAAATAGCTTTTTTTCAAATATAAACAAAATTTAGAACTCTATTTCTATTTACCTTAGATTTCCCCTTTCCCAGACTCTAAAAGTTGATTGATATAAACATATTAATGTTTTATTGTTACTGTTTTGGGGAAGAAACCCAGAAGATCACTTTCTGATCCCAAACTGAAGGAGTCCAACTTGGCAAGCTTTCCCTTTCTTTCTGACTACATACATTCTCTTTATTCCTAGAAGCCAGCCAGCCTCCCTTACTATGATCACCTCAGAAAAGACCTTTCTTTCTGAGTGTCCACACCCATGTCTCTTGTCCACACCTACCTCTGTCAGTCACACTCTCCATGACTCTGGGGTATTTCCTTTTAGATTTCTTAATATCTAAAGTATTTATTGATGGGTTATTGATCTGTGATGTGATTCTCCACCAGAATCTAGATGCTATGAGAAAAACAAAACAAAACAAAGCAAAACAAACAAAACAACAACAAAAAACCTCTCCATTTTGTGTCCTCTGGATTTCCAGCATCTGGTACAGAATGGCTTTTGCTCATATGGAACAAGTCAAGAAATGAACCCATGAACGCTCATTTTGACATTCCATCATTACCTCAAAAGAAAAGCATTTGTAAGCTTTTTTAAAGTTCATGTGCCACCTGTCAAGTTCTTGAATGGATCCCAATGGCCATAATGTTCAAGGTTTAAGCCTCCCAGTCTGTAGCATTATTAGATAGCTGTGGAACCATTAGGCAGTTAGACAAAGATGGAGTTAGATAGAAGTTAGATTGTGGGTATATTGAAGGTTATATCAGGACCAAGCTTCTTCTTGTCACTCTTCTTGTTGCTAACCATCATTTGGTAAATAAGACTCTACCACAAGCTCCCACAGTGATCCACCATGCTTCCCAAGGCCCAACATAGACATGACCATGGGGCCAGGAGCCAAAATAAACCTTTCTTCTATGTAAATTATTTCAAGTATCTGTGCCAGCAGAAGAAAGCCATGTACACACAAACAAACGTATCACAGGAGATAATTCAGCTTTTGTGAGAATCAGCTATAGACATGGTACAAGACTTCTCTTTGCCTAGAAGAAAACAGAAGGAAATTTCATCACCATCCCTTTCAGGGGATTCACTGTGTGGGAAGCTTTTGATTAGAGATTTTGCAGAATGTCCAGATTATTCTCCAAGCTTCTGCTGCTGCTGCTGCTGCTTCCTGTGAGGACCAAAGAGGAAACGCACAGGTTGGCACACTGGGATTCCCACCATCTTCTTTTTTACCAGGAAACCTATGTTGAGCATCTTCTCTTTGAGTCTCAGTTTTCTGTACCGAAATTCACCGGAATAATTCCTACTTGGTCACCTCAGCTGGACTCACGAGGATGAAATGAAAATGGGGTGTAGCACACAATTTTGATGTAACTTTAAAAAGATAAATCACTTGAAGAATTGCTTTTTCTTTGTGGCATAGATGACTAGGGACCACAATCGGTATTTGTGGGGGTCAAATAATGCTTATGAACACTACACACTTCTTGGATTTTGAAAAATAGTTCATAAATGGATTTCATAACTAACAAGGGATGTGTGGGCTGTGGAACATCTCAGTCAATGAAGTACTTAGTCTGTAAGCATGAAAACTTGAGTTCAACCCCCAGAGCTAATATTTAAAAATGTTCAGTGTGGTGTGGGTTTCCTATTCCTGGCTCTGGGTGACGGAGACAGGCCAAACCTTGGGGCTTGTTGGACAGCCAGGCTAGCCTACCCAGAGGGTTCCAAGCCATGGAGAGACTCTGCCTTTAAAACTTAAAAAATAAAAAAAGAAAAAGGTATACTGTGTTCTATGACTAAATAATGATAAGAGAGATTGTCCTCTGGCTTGCATAGGCACACATGCAGTCTGCCTATATGTACTCGTATGCCTACATAGACACACGCACACATGGGCACATGCATATATGTGCATACACACATGCACACACACACACACACAGAGGGGCAAGGACAAAGGGGAGAGAGAGAGGGGGGGAGGGAGGGAGGGAGAGAGAGGGGGGGGGAGGGAGATAAAAGAATGAATGTTTTCTGGAATATTTGGATGACATACTGTCCTACAGAACACCAACTTCCATGTTCTTCTTAGTAACCTACTTCCACTGGCCACTGCTCCGTTTATAGCGAATGATGTTAAACTTCATTTTATTTTAACTCATTTTTTCATTCTTGAGACACAAGCCACCCCCCCCCCTTGATTTCATTGTGTCACTGTGCAACACAAACAGTTTACCTTGCATCGTGGCAGAAAAATGTAGGAAAGTGAGAAGATCACCCCAAGTCTCAGTATCAAAGCCGGTGTCTTTCCCCACCTAGGGCTCCATGGCAGGATGTGTTTCCTGTTCACTTCCACCTAGAGCCCTCTGCTTACTCTGCAGATTGAAACTGGGTTGGAATGTGATAGACAGTCTTTTGATTGAATAGGATCAAAGAGGTTCCCTCTCCATTAAGGATCTCCCAAGAACATTCTTCCTTAAGTCTGTTTGCAAATTTCTGATCCCAGGGGACTGAAGTTCGTGGAAGTCTATCATTTGGATGCATTTAAGCTACATCACATTGTGTCAAGTTCTGCCTTCTCTTTGCTTCCATTTAGATTCTCCTCCTACAAAATTATTGCCTTGAGAACAAGGAGCTGGCCTTTCCTTCTATCTTGGTTCAGCGCAACAAGCTGGAATTAATCCTTTTACATGAAATAACAACTTAAGTTCAAAGTCCTTAATCCAAAGTGGTATCCCTGTCTTGATTATGGGATAGGTGCCTTCTGGTTCCTCATGGCGGTTTTTCCATTTGCTGAATGGCAACACTGGAGCCTCTTACCTTCTGGATGAATAAGATGAGAATGAGTGAACAAATATGAGCCTTTGTTTATAATTGTCTTCACTGTCTCAAACACATGGGGAGCTCAGAGGGGTGCCTCCCAGGCCAATCAAAGGGAGCAGCGAGACATGGTATTTATGTGGAGCTGAGACATGGTATTTAAGTGGAGCCAACTGTATCTGAGTGCCTCCTGGTGCTATGTGCCTGTGAGGCTGTATACATTTTGTCAAGGCTCTGTGCCTCAGTTTCCTTGTGTGTAAAATGGGACTTCAATTATAATTATTGACATTATTGAAAGGTTTCAAGACAAGTCACATAATTATCAGATAGACTAGTAATGCTAGTTCTAGACCAGATAAATTACTCAACAGTGTTACTCATCCTTATTTGAACTGGTAAGTTACTTCTTTGTTCTACTACCAAAATGTGCAACAAAACCATGAGTGTAGTTTCTTGGATATTTACTCTGTGTGTCTCTGTTTCTGCTAAACATAGTGGTGCGGAAGTGTTTGTGTGGTGCCCTGCTCCAACCTACAGTTGACCCCATAAAGGAAATCGTTCATCCATCCTCAAGTGTTAGAGCCTTCATGAGCCCATGGAATTTCATGTGGCTACCCAGTTGGTTTTCTGCCCCTTTTCTTCCTCCCTTCCCTTCTCTCTCCCCCCTCTCCTCTTCCTTTCTTTCTCTTTCCCAGCTTTCTTCCCTTCTTCATACCTTGCCTTTCCCAGAATGAACAATAAATCAGCACAAAGTGGCAGCTGTTAGCAGCCATTTGCATGCTTGGGTATAATGTTTATAGACACGTGTATGAAAAACACAATTCTTTTTCTCTACATGGGGAGTCTGCCACCAAGTGTCAATGTCCTTCAGCTGAGGTGCTCATGACCTGCTAGCTTTTCTGCCTCGGCATTATATCCAGAGGACCAGACTCTCTAGTAGTCGTGGCCTAAACTCTAATGAGAGGGAAGTGGAATACAAAGGAAGGGGGCCAGTATACATGGTGAGGAGAACACATATTAAGGGAAGTCAAGGGCTTGAGGGGCCTGGATAGCTTTCACACTGAAGTTGCTGTGGATGGGACAGGGCAGTGTGACACCTCTTTTGCTGTACTCAAGAAGGGTTTGGAGTGGCCCCAAATCTAAGCAGCCTCTAGCTGCCTGGTAAATCATGGAGGCTCAGTGCCTCTGAGGCTCTGAAGAATTCTGTGTTGACAGGCATGGCAAGGCAGGATTTAGTCCTGAAGCAACCAACTGGGAACAAACTTCTTTGGCTTTGTGGAAAGAGTGTCTGTGTGACTCACTGCCTGAGTCAGGGTGCTTTAGTATGGACATATGTGCAAGAAGAGAGAAAGCTTGGGCTGCAGGTAAGTTCATAGATAAGGAGGTGCGGTTATGGACCTCAGTGAGTCTTCTAGCTCTAGGCTGGCAATTTGCCTAGCTGATCATGCACCAGTCCTCTATCCATCTGTCTTTCTGTTGGCATGGAACAACTCTTTTCAGTCTTTGCAATAAAGCACTCAGGGGTAGCTCTCTACTGTCGGCTGCTAAGGCCCACCCACTTGGGCTGGATGGCCCTTTGCTGTCCGCCTCCTCTTGCTTTTCTCTGCAGACAGATTTGGAACCTAACCAAGGGGAGTATCCCCTGGGTTTGACTTTCTATTGCTCAGTGAGAGCTGGTGAAGGGCTGGCCTGACAACCCCTTGAGGCTGAACCCTGTTGATTAGAGGATGAATTCTGAGCAGGCAGCTGTACTTGCATGCCCTCCTCAGTGACCCTTGTCAGTCTCCCTCACCCATGACCTGGAGGTACTGTCTCCTGGGGCAACAAGGTCAGACTCAGTGTCCATCAGACTGTGCTTCTTCTGGCTGTGTGATGGAGCGTTTTCTGCTGTTGACATCCATGCAGGGCAGGCTGGATGGAAACATGGCTTGTTTCACATTGAGCTGTCATCCAGATGGCCTGCTCCTTATCCCAGCCTTCGAGGTCTTTCCAGACTATGTTGACACTCCTAGTCTGCTGCTCTTGCTGCTGCCGTGACTTATGAACTCAAGGCACTTTTGCTCTAGCTAACTTCTGGAAGATTTTTCTGAGCTGAACTGTGGGCACATAACTGGTTATTTATTTTTTTTCCTAATGTACAATTTTCCTGAAAAGTATTCTTACTGTAACATGTATTTCTTTGCCTGACCCTTGTACTCATTTTCACATGAAAATAAAAACATAATAATTAAATGGACTGGAACTCTGTAAATTGTTTGATTGACAGGCACAATGGCTGTGTTTAGAGGAACAACTGGAAAATCCACTCTTTCCTTACATTGTATTCAGCTGGCTTAGTCCTAAAGTCCCAATCATGTGGGTTTCTACAGTAGCAGAACTTCTAAATAGTTCCACATCAGGGCAAATAGGAGGATATAGATAGCCATACCCTCTGATACTTGATGCTCAGATATAAATGTTAATGATTTATGTAACTGGCTTATTTTTCAAATATTAATTCTCTTATGAGAATCTTTTATAACAAACACTGTTAATGCCAGGGTTTCATAACTGATATGGCACAAGCTCCACAAATATTGGAGTTTCCAATTCATCTTTATGATTCATGGAACCAAAATAATACCATATTCGAAATTGAAATTATCCTACAAAGTGCATGAAGTTTACTGACTCTGGCAAAATGAATAGTTTTTAAGTGCAAAATCACCACATGGGGAGAGTTAGGATGCAGGTAACTATTTAGGGAAGATTTGATATATGATTATAGGCATGGTAACAATCCAGTTGAGTCAGCTGAGAAATAGAATCTATTATAGGATTGTCCAAATATAGAAGATTAAAATCTGCTTTGATACCTGGGATGAAATTACTCTTGCCTTTGTGACTCTGACTCTTCACAACTTCTGGACACTTGACTCTTTCCTACCCAGTGGCCCAATGTCATAGTTGTCTAAGTTTCTACTAAACTAGCCTCATAACTTTGTATGAGGAGGGTCCTGGACTCTAGTCATCTGCTGTGTTCTGTGTCTTCTATCCTATAGAATAATCTTTTCCCTTGTTTTTAATTGTATCTGTTGGCTCCAGATAGAGCAGCAGCCTCTTTCAACCATGACTGAGCTCTCCCCAACATAATCCCTTCCTTGTGACCATTTACTAAACTATAGACTTGAACCACCAAGTAAAGACTTTATAAGTGCAGTGTGTTTGCTATAAAAAGACTGATTGCAAAGATATCAGCGAAAGGGTATCCTACCATACTCATCCTCTACAAAATGCCCAATACACTATAGAGATTAATATTTTATAAGGATGAAAATTGGTTACTTGAGCTTCATTTGTGACTTGTTATACACTTTCCTAGGTTCTTGAGAACAGGCAACTATAGGAGACAGATGGTACCATTATAATCTCTCAAGAGGAGAAAAACAGAAAGAAAGAGAGTGAGTGACTTTTCCGAGGTTATATTGGAAGTTAGAGCCTGAGTTTAAGCTAGGGCCCAAGGATAAGAATGTGGGTTTTTACTATGACGTGAAAATTGATAATCAAAATTAGCAAATGACAAATCAATAGCTAGATGTCAATTTTGCATATGGAAGGCATACAAAGAGCATATCATTAAAAGACATTTTCTTCAGGGATACAGTGGCGTGAGTGAGCAGTGGTGTATGTCCTTGATGTTCATCATTTCATTTAGCACTCCTGCTGTAAGTGCAAGATAGATTTCCCTTAATTTGTGAATGCAGAAAGTTAAAAAACAAAACAAAACAAAACAAAAAAAACACTTTTCCAGGGCTACATAGCAAGAGCTTGAATTTTTATTTAGTCTGTCTTTGTGTAGGCTCCTGCTACAGTATGCAGAGGTACATAGTGCACTTGAATAGCTAACATTTACCCAGTCTTCTGCCCCACATTGGTAATGGAACCTCACTCTAAATGACAGACTTTTGTAGGTATAAAAAGGCACATTTACCTCAAGGCACTGTTCATGTTCTTTTCTTGTGAATATAACAGCCAAGTTGTGGTGGTATTGTGTTCCCCAACATATTGTGCACCCTAATAAACTTATCTGGGGTCAGAGACAGAACAGCCACAATATTAAACATAGAGGTTAGGCAGTGGTAGCACACACCTTTAATCCTAGCATTCCAGAGGCAAAAATCCATCTGGATCTCTGTGAGTTCAAGGCCACATTGGAAACAGCCAGGCTTGGTGACACATGCCTTTAATCCCTACAAGTGAGCCTTTAATCCCAGGGAGTGATAGTAGAAAGCAGAAGTATATATAAGGCATGAAGACCAGAAACTAGATGCATTTGGTGGTTAAGCCTTTAGGCTTTTGAGCAGCAACTCAGCCGAGATCCATTCTGAATGAGGACTCAGAGGCTTCCAGTCTGAGGAAACAGGATCAGCTGAAGAACTGGTGAGGTGAGGTAGCTGTGGCTTGTTCTGCTTCTCTGATCTTCCAGCATTCACCGCAATATCTGGCTTCAGGTTTGTTTTTATTAATAAGACCTGTTAAGATTCCTGCTACACCAAGTTCATGCTGTCTGTCTCAGGAACTACCATATATTTGTTTATATATCCTTTGCCATATGTTTTAACATGTGTTCTTTTTAAAAAATATATTATTATCTAAGCATTGTTGCTCATGTCTTTAATTTTATCAGGATTTAATTAATTTGGAAGCAGAGGCAGGCAGATCTCTGAGAATTTCCAGGAAAGCCTGGTCTCCATAGCCAGTTCCAGGATATCCCAGACTGTGCAGAAAGACCTTGCCTCCACAAGAGAAAACCACAACAAAAAACAGGGAATAAAAAATATGTTATTGGTCAATATGGAATTAAAAATTCTAGAATGCTCCCACCATTCTGTCACTCAGTTTTTCTTTTTGGATGAAACCCATATACTAGATCACTATACATTAAAATATTCAGATAGATTTCATTCGAACATGAGTATCAACGTATAATTACTTTCCTTCATATTAGTGACTACCTCCTTGAATATTATTCCAGAATGATACATGAAAAATCTGCCTCATTCATCTGAATATCTGCTGTGTATCATACTGTATTGCACTATTGGTCTGTCATGATTTACTGAGTAAATTCCTTTTGATAGGCATTTGTTTCAATCTATTTGCTGTATTGAAACAAGATGCAATTAACACCCCCAAACATACTCCTTTGCACACACATGCCAGGATATCTATAGGATGATCTTCCATGGGAGAATTTCAGGGTCACAGAGTTTGTATATATCATTTTAATATAGACATTGCCAAAACTGCTAACTTCTATCCCTAATACATAGTGGTGGTAGATATGTAGATTTTGATAAACTAAAAGGTGGAAAGTCATATCTCATTATTATTTATTTTATTTATTAATTATTATTATTATTTTGGTTTTTCAAGACAGGGTTTCTTTTGTAGTTTTGGTGCCTGTCCTGAATCTTGCTGTGTAGCCCAAGCTGGCCTCAAACTCATAGAGATCCACCTGGTTCTCCCTTCTGAGTGCTGGAACTAAAGGTGTGTGCCACCACCACCCAGCCTTGCTTTTAATTTATAAAAGATGCAAGCCCAGACTCAGATTTTTCAGGAAATAAGATAATAATCAATAAATAGAATTTCATGACATTAAAAAGCTTTTGTAGAGTAAAATAAACTGCCAATCAAGTGAGCAGACAGCCTACACAATGGAAGAAAGTCTTTGCCAGCTATGTATGGACAAAGGATTAATAAATAAAATATACAAAGAACCAAGAAATTGAACACCAAGACAATAAACAACCCAGTTGAAAAAAAATGGCTATGGAATTGAACACGGAGTTCTAAAAAAACTCTACAATACAACTGGATGGCAAACATTTCAAAAGGTGTTCAGCATTGTTAGCCATCAGAAACATGCAAATTAAAGCCATTTTGTAATGACCCCTCACCCTAGTCAGAAAGGCTACCATCAACAAAACAAATGAAAACAAACGCTGGCTAGGATGTGGGGAAAGGAGAACCTGGGTCCACTATTGGTCAGAGTGCACGCTGATTCTAGAGATCTCTGATCTTGAAAAGAATTTCAAGTGCTTTGAAGATCTTGTAAATGAGAATTAAAAGATTAGTGTTCTAATGAGAGCATTTCCCCCAAACTGTCTTTATTAATCCAATCCCCTTGGGCTCACCTGGAAACACGTTTCCTGCTGACAGTGAACTGTCTGCAACACTGCCCGACATACACTGAGCCTATTCTGATATACTTCAGTGGCTGGTGGCTTCTAAATGGCAAGAACAGATCATGATCTGACATCACAGCTCATGTTTATGTTAATAATATTAAATGGATAAAAATCGATATGTATGTACTAACAGTAACCTAACAATATTAAAAAATTATAAATTAATAGACTCTTATACCATGTTAATATCTATAGTATCCTGTGTTCAGCTGCAGTCATAACAATCAACGTAGTAAGAATCCATTGCTAGATTTCCAAGTTCTGATTGTCTGTTTGGAAACTAATCATTTTGGTTAAGTGTGTGTGTGTGGAGGGTGTCTATGTGTGCACATGCAAATGTGTAAGCGTGCATATTTGGTCAAGAGGTTGACTTTGGATGTCTCCTAAAGTGCTCTCCACCTAATTTTTATGACTGACAGGGTCTCTCACTGAATTTGAAGCTTACCAAACTGGCGAATGAGCTCCATGAATCCCCTTGTCTCTGCCTCCACTGTGCTAGAGTTAGAGGTGCACATCACCCAGCCTAGTTTTCTGCATTGGTGTTAGAGATTCACACATGGGCCCATGCTTGTGTGGAAAGCTTGGCTAGTGGAGCCATCTCCACAGCTCCAGCAATCTGTATTTCAATCCAGTCCTCTAATTGCTGCTCTGTCTGATTGCAGTCCGAGGACTCCACTTTACTTAGAATGCTTCTCCATACTTTTGATGCATTTAGGAATTTTATAGAGAAAAGCATGCATCTCACAATCCAGGGATTTCTGCATTCCAAGAGAGCAATCAGCAGGAAGCATTTTACATGATTTTTTTTTTTTTTAACCTGGGATGGAAGTTTAGCTTTAGGGAATGGGGTGGGCAAGTGGGAAAGAGTTTCTCTCCATCCAATCTGAACCATCAGGACATGTCAAACGAAGCTAATATAAATGTCAGCATGCAGCTTTCTGTAGTGAAATCTGAGGTCGTTGTAATGCAGTTCATTTTCCCTCTTCCAGCTCCATGGATGCTGTCCACTGATGTGTCTGACAAGTATTTTCCATGCCAAAATAAAAGCCATCTCAGCAGTTCTTCTGAGTGAACTGCAGTGTGTGTGTGTGTGTGTGTGTGTGTGTGTGTGTGTGTGTGTGTGCATGCCTGTGGAATTCACCATGTCAGTCACATTCTTCTCTTGGCTGCAAGGAACAGGTCTCCGTGGGCTCCCAAACCACCAGGCTGGAAGCCCTGGAGCTGTCTCCGGGAGCCATCACATTGGTTCATAATGACCGCTAGAGGATGGAGTTATATAGACATCCAGTGGAGGAATTAATTAGGGGGAACATGAAGTCTCTGTAGGGATACACTGAAGATTTAACACCTCCCTCATGAATACTCTGCCATTAGAGTGAGGAGGCAGCCCTGCAGGCAACACAGAGCAGTGGGTCTGTTCTCAGGAACAATAGCCTGCTTGTGAGGTGCACCTGATTAAACCACTCAGCCAAGAGATGCCCTTGTCAGCCATAGGTTATCATCCATGGGAGGGCACCAAATGCAAGACAGCCAACTCTTAGCTGATGGGTTGTTGTTTTTCTGTTGTTGCTATCATTTTGGTGGGTTTTTTTGTCACTTGTTTTATTATTTCTTTTATCTATTTTTATTTCCTTAGCCTGATTTTCGAGGTTTTCCAGAGAAAATAAACACATGTGCCAGCCCAGTAGCGAAATACAGTGACTCCAGAGGAGACTGTCCTTGGGAAAGAGGGAACACCTCTGACATGGTGTGTCAATTCCCCATCTGAATATTTTCAATCAGCAGCAACAAGAGAGTGATTTGAGAGACCATCTTCAAGTTCCCCAAGCTACTCTGATTTCCAGCACAGGTGCTATCCCCAAAGTGAAGGTTGATCCATGCTGTGAAGAGTTATGTTAAGCCTTTTGTACAGTTCAGGTGAGTCTATTAGTGTCCTTTATGATCCTATGTCATGTGCATCACCCTTTAAACGTATATTATTATTGTGCATCTTCTCCCTGACAGATGCATGTGGATGGTAGATAAGCAGAGGGAATACAACTCAGGAGGAAAATAATGTTGGATGGAAGGAAAGAAGGAAGGAGGGAGGGAGGGAGAAAGGCAGGCAAGCTTTAAATGACATAAATCCTGCAGTATATGACTTTCAGAATATATTTGTGAGACCTACAGAGAAATCATTTGAGTTGACCCTTGTTAATAAAATTATTGGAAATAGAGCTGGTGAGATAGCTCAGCAGGGAAACTACAAGTGAATCTGAAGACTATAGTGGTTTGATCCTGGGAACCCAGAATGGAAGGAGAGAACTGGATCCTGGTACTTTGCTATGGAAATTGTCTTTGGACTGCCACACAAGCTTGGGGGCACTTGTGTACCCACACTTACACACATAGACACACACACACACACACACACACACACACACACACACACCCCACATACACACCTACCTTTCTACCCAGCTTCTCTCCCTGCAGTAGCACCTCCTCCAAAAACCCTCCCCTGCTAATTGAACCCGATGACAGTAAGGTAGGAATGAAGGTCTCTCATCTTATTGACAGTTCAAGTCAAGATGTAGAGCAGCAGGCAAACCACAAAATGGTTAATCACTAGGTTCACAGACCTCCCTCCTCCACCCAAAGGTTTGGAGTAGTACAGAGCTATCATTGTTGAACTTGGTATTTTAAAGCAGCAGTGCATTCCAACTGTCAAGGACAGGCATTTGAAGAACTCCCGTGACTTGGTACTCGGAATGTCAAAACCACAAACATGTTGGTCGTTGGCTTTTGTATAGAAGATCAAGTTGGAGACGGTAGGTGGTGTTTGTGTGCATGTCACTTTGTGTAAGTGGGTTCAGGGCCTCACAGGCCCCTGGCTGTGTTTCACACAATCCCACTGAAGTGCTTCCCTGATTTCTCAACAGCCTCTCCTTCTCCTACCTACCAGCTTCTCTCTCTCCCCGTGCGCAAAATCTACCAATTATTTCCTTGAAGTGTCAGCAGTACACCAGACACAACGAAGTATAACCTTTCCTGGAGTTGATGCCATTAAACCATTACTTGAAACTGAAAGTCACAGTTGTCAATTGTGACTTCAGTCACTAATAACTGCCTCAGAAGTGCGAGAAGTGTCTGTGCTCTTAATGCGGTGGCCCAGGGCTCCAGCAATGTCTTCACAGGTCATTTAGAACCATCCATCTGATCTGTGGCAAGATCAGTCAGTCTCTCAGCCCTGGTGCCTCTTTCTCTTCCTCCAGCTGCCAGGTCCTTTATTTGTTCTCCCAGAACCATATTGGGGGATGATCTGAGGCAGCCATATCGACCACTTACCTTACAAAGACTCTGAGCTCTAGGCATTGCCACCTGCTCACATGTTGAGTCCTGTCCCTCACCTGGTAGGATTCCCATCCCTGCCCCTGTTCTCACCCCTGCCTCAGTCTTTTTCATTTCTGTAGTTTCACTGAACTCTTATTTAAAAGCAGTTTTAACCATCTGCACATGCATGCCATAACTAATAATTAAAAAATCTGTCATTTGCTACAAACAGTATAGATAATGTTGGTTTGGGAAAGCTTATGGTCTCCTGGGGTCTGAGGTTCTAGTGAGAGCTCCTTCCTTCTTGAACCTTTTGACTTTGGGGCTTCTTTTCAAAGTTGAAATGGACATTGCAGTTTGAGCTCATCTTGGTATTCATTTTGGAGATGGAATACCAGGGAAGTGTTGCTAAAGATCACCTTGGAATTATGTGTGCCTGTGCATGTGCATGTGGTGCACCTGCGTCTGTGTGAGCCTTGTATGGATTCAGATGGGCTGGTCTGTGGAAGTAAAAAGCCAACTTCAGTGTCAGTCCTCAGAGACACTCATCTTGTGTCTTTAGATGGGGATTCTCATAGACCTGCGACTTCCCAAGTAAACTGAACTGGACATCAGCAAAACCCAGAGACCCTCTAGTCTCTTCCCCAGGACAAAGATCAAGCATGTGCACTACCATGCTCTCCATTTTTATTTGGGTACTGGTGATTGGACTCAGGTCCTCGTGGTTGCACAGCAGGTACTTTAACAACTGAGTCATTTCTGCAGCCAACTTTCCAGTTGTTAATGTTTAGTAAGCACACAGACACAGACACAGACACACACACACACACACACACACACACAAGCACGCACACACACACACACACACACACACACATACACACACACACACACTGCATGCATTTCACAGATGGGTTTATGGAGGATTTAATAGACTTGTATAATAATGCCTACTGAGTCAGTAGGGAAAGTAAAATGCATAGACCCCAGTTCCTGATGTGGGAATCCCTTCATCACAACCCTATAAATTTTCTTTCACAGATCAAATGATCGTCACTACTGTAAGACATGAGATGTTGCCACAATTACATGGACTTAATATATCAGCTATTGCAACCCTGAGGCACATGTAAGCCTGACCTTCAGGATATCTACAAGTGTTCAGTGTAAATACAGAGGTAGTTTATCTTAACTGCAGGGCATATTTTTAGTGTGGTGCAGTCGTCCATCAGAAATCAAGTGTTTGAAGAAACAGAGGAGCCAAGATCCCTGATAGAGAAGCCCCTCTAGTTCCCTCTTTCTGATTTTTACCTTCTTATTTCTTCCTACTTTTCCTGCCCTTGACAGAACTGTGGGAATAGAAAGGCAAGGATCTGGTTGTATTTAATGAAAAATCCTCTGCCTTTTAACATAAGAGTAATGATGTGAGTGCGGATGCCCAGGCTCCATCCCAAGCCCGGTAATGAAGCTCTGCCTCCTTCAACTCCCTCTGCAGCTCCTGTCGAGTCTACTCTTCCTTCCTGTCCTGAGCAGTTGTGCCACATTTCTGGGCTGCTGTTCAACATCTTCCTTGCCCACAAAGCACACTTTAAGAGGGAGCAAAAACTGATTTCTTCTTCACAACTTTTTGCTGAAAGGAATGCCACATGTGTCGTGTGCTAGGGTGCTCCTTTCATTTGGGTCACAGGACACTTTCCAATTAATAGGACTCATTGAGTTCCTGGCTTGGAAAAAAGTACACATTTCTTTGGGAGAAAATAAGGTATTCTATTGGCCAAAATGATTGAGTCATGGGTCAAGGTAGCCACCAACCTCCACAGATAATGTCTTGCAGAGGACATCTCCTTTCCCCTCTACTAGGAACCCAGGTTTACCCTGTGCTTACTGACCTTGAACCTTGGGTGGATCAGGTCTCTGGCCTCCCAACTTCACTTTCAAAGTCTTATTCTCACTTGATTTCTTTTCTTATTAAAAATGCAAAAGCCCTAAAAGGACATCAGATGTCTTCCTCTCTAGCAAACCCCAGGATCCTCCTAGCCCTGTCCTTGACTGACGAAGCTTTTCTTGTGTGGTATTGGACATTCAAACTTAGTTCAACATGCTTGCTCTGCAAACAATTTTACCCACTGAGCTATGTTCCAGCCTCCCAACTCCTTTCACACAGGTGCTCCTCATTGTTCTTTTGAGGCACAGCACTAACAGAGCGATGCATACCCAGCAAGTTCCCTGAACATTCACATCAGATGCTCTCATTCCTTGGAACCCTGAAAAGGATCAGGATCCTTCCTGCATTTCTGGTATTTCTTTCTTTTCTCATGTCTTTCCCAGTTCCCCAGGATCTCACCTGTACAAAAATTGGCTAATATTACCACTGTTAACTTTTTTTTCTTGCCATGCTGGCAATTGAACACAGGCTGTCATACATTATGAACAGACATAGAAACAGTGAGCTACACCCTCAATTTCTTGGTCCTAACTTTAACTATATGTAAATTGGATTGAAAAGGGGAGGTTTTTGCCAGGGAAATTCACTATTTAAACCTGGGAGGTAAGTAAACCAAAGTGAAAGAAAAGTAAAACAAACTTTCCACAACAGGACATGGAACCTTCCAGAAAACATGGAATTGTTAGTTAATGTGTAAAGAAAAAGAGTTCCATCGCAACGTTAATAAGATATGTAATTTACTCAACAAAATATTTATCAGCATCGCTAGGTAAAAATTCGATGATAACCATAATCTTTAGAAAGATTTTCCTTCCAGGTATACCTTATATCCAAAACAAAACACGGGCCAATAAGACAGCTCATCAAGCAAATGCACCTGTGGCCATGCTTAATGACCTGAGTTTAATCCTTGGGTCCTACCTGGTAGAATGAAAGAACCGATTCCTACAAGTTGTCTCTAACCTCCACATGTGCTGTGGTAGGTGCACCCACACCAGCACAAAGTAAACCTCTCCCCACACAAATAGACAAACAAAAATATAATACAAATGAATAAAGCAAAACCAATACAGGTCAGAAGGCTGTCTATGGAACAGATGTGAAGATAATCTGATTAGCGAAGCAATCCTCTTTTGCACCCCGATTTCTTAACAGATATTCAGAAAGCACCAACCGCTCTTTAAAAAAGAGCAAACTGAACTTTCTAGCACAGTAAGTAGAGACACTTCAGATGCAAGCTTTGTATCTCACTAGTTAACAAGCATGATACTTAGAGCTTTGGTGGGAGAAAATAGTATCTCGATTGAGTTTCTACTACCAAAATAAGGTTGAGTTATAATAACATAAATATTTTCGTAACTCTGGAGGTTTTGATATTTAAAAAAAAGAAAGATAATTACAGATACACTATCTGGAGAGACCCTAGTCTTTGGTTCATAGGCAACTGCTTTTTTGAGGAGCCCTCACTTTTGGGAAGGGATAGAAATGCCCTTCAATATCTCCTTTATAAGGATGCTAATCCTGTGCATGAAGGCTCCATCCTTGTAGAATAAACAGCATTCAAAGACTCTGTTTCCTAATATCATCATATAGAGGCATTAGGATTTTGACAAACAAATCTTGTGCCAAAGAGGTAAGGCGATTACTAAAATGTAAAGATGCCAGCCATCCTGTGGGTCCACAAAGAAAGTAGTGTATTAACTGTGCAATTGTAATCATAGCAATTTGACATAATATAAGAATGGGTTTGCAAAAAATATGTTAAAGCCAGATGTAGTGGCACACGCCCTTAATGCCAACACTTCAGAGGCAGAGGCAGGCAGTTTCCTATGTGTTCAAGGTCAGCTTGGTCTACACGGAGAGATCCAAGTCAGCTGTAGAGAGACCCCATTTGAAAAAAAAAATGTTTTTGTTGTGATAAGTCTGGAATCTTTTTGAAGTTTTTGTTGGGGGACCAAAGCTCATTCTCTTCAAACAACTGCAGTCATTGAATGCCTTAAAGTTGTTTTTACATGAATGAGAGAGTTTGGTAGATGCAATGTCTGTTACAAAACCACACTCTTAACTCTGTCTAATTCTGTCTTAGCAGCTCTTCTAAACTGCTAAATCTGGTCTTCAAGTATGATGGTTGTGTTCTCTGATGGTGTTAAACAGCTGCTGCTTTTCTGATGAAAGCCCATTTCCCATTTTATGTCTGCAAGATGTTGGCTACATCAGACCCAGGGAAGGAGGCAGCTGAGAAGTCTCTCACTGCTGAAAGCATTAAAGGAAAGGGCAAGAGGCCTTCCTCAGAGGCAGCCATCTCCTCCAAAGGAGGACAGAGGAGAGATTACAGAAAAATAATCCTCAGACCATGCTTTCAAGACCTATGAACTCGGCCTTACCATTAAAACTGTCTGGTAACTCTGAGGGAGATGAAACACCTGTCAACATCACAACACACATGTATTATTGGTCCCTGCCTAGAGAGGAAAACAACTGACCTGCACAGAATTTAGCGTTGGCTTAGCCTTGTGAAGAGGCATTGTTTGTGTTGGGAAGGTTTCTGGTTGAGTGTGAAGCGACTGATCATTCTTCTGTAGCCCTGCCCAAGGTTACAAATGAGAAGTTTTAACTTCCCAACTTCATCTTAGAAACCAGAGAGCCATTTTAGCCTCATGCCTATTTGCCTAAACCTGAGGTGATTCTGGGTGCTCTGGGTGGAAATAGCTCTTTGGCTGTACACTAGCTTTAGTGGGTCATCCACAATCCTGGATGATTCTGAATGTCTTCTATGGGAGTATGGCTGTGTTTCCCTGGAAGAGAAGGCATCAGTTTTAGACAGGGCTTGCTAGACCACCTGTACTCTCAGAGGTCACTGCAGATGGAAGTAAAGTGCTTTGTGACACTTTAAACTATGCCATGCCTGACTTCCTTTTATGAACCATGAATCTGAGTCTGTAGGGGCTAAGGGAGAAGTGGGGGCGGGGGAGGTGTCATTGCATTGTCTTAACAGTATTGTTATTTTGATTGGTAAATATTGGGCATCTTCCAATATTTACTCACCTATACACACAGCAATAGCCTGACCCTGACTCAGCAGATGGTCCCCAGAACTTGATCACACTCCATTCTCAGAGCAGTGGTACCCGTATCCTATTATTTGTTCAAGTACTTTTAGGATCACCCCAGAGTTAAAGCTGTCATGTGGAGCACTGATTTTTTTCTCTCCCCTTTCTGGAAAGCCTCTTGTGGTCACTTCTTATAGGACATCTTCATTTCCAGAAGTTACAGAGAGTTGAACAACAGAGGGCTCAGCCATTGTGAAATCATAAGCTGCTGGAGTGCTCCAAGCTCAGACTAATGGTGCTAGAACTCAGATCTTAATCCAGCAAATGATACATGGCCTTTGAATATGAAAGTCTCATACCCGATAGCTCATTATCCACGGGCTCATGTTAGCTGTTTTCATAACATCACCGCTCATGGCTTTAATTCAATAAAATGTGTTGATCTGATTAACACAGGCCCCCTTATTTTGTTGTGTTTTCTTCTTTTACCCCATTAAAGAGTTTTTGGGGTTACTCTACAAGATTATTCTAATAGGTATTCGTCCTCTTTCTATGTCATGTTTATTGCATTTTTATGCAAACAAAACAATATTTAAAACAATCTGACTAGAAAGAGTTCTCTGGATATGGAATACATGAGACTTTAGGCTATGAATGTGGACATCTTACTTTCTTCATCATCTTGTAGGGGGTCCAGGTTTCACTTTCTTCCCAGCGTGTTTCCACTTTAATCATTGTCAAATTGAGAATATGGGTGTGTGTGAGACAAAATAAGGGCCTGGATTTGGAGCCATTGGAACCTAGATTAATTTCTGCCATTAATTAAACTAGTTGACACCAAGGAAGTCTTTTTATTTTTGCTTAAATTTGCTCACCAGTGAATTAACAGAGTTGGAGTAGTACTCTCAGCTTCCTGCCAGTAATAAGAGTCTAGGACACATTGATGTTATTCTCCTTGTCTAATGGCAGATATAATGAGCATGCTTAGTGTTTTCTACATCACCTCACTTGGACGTTACAGACATTCTAACAGGTAAACAATGTGAATGGAGGATCCCCACCGGCTTACAACCCGGAAAATCAGGACAATTAGAGATTTGTGCATTTCCCATCTGGATCATCACTCCAATTTCAAAACTGAACACTGGTTTATGGAAGTTGTTTCTTTTGCCTCTATGGCAGGTGTTAACATCCAAATGCATTGGATGAGCTTGGCATCCTGGTGTGAAATGATGGTTATGTAGTTAGTTGTTAAACACATGTGTTTGTGTGTAAACATAACTATGTGCATAACACAGTGGGAGGCAGCATGGGTGTACTCAAAGCTGCAGGAGGACTAGGAGAGAGAACAGAATTACCCACTAGCTTCTAGAAAGAAAGTAAGTGAAGAAAGCTAATATTTATTAGCTAGCCAACCTGTACTGCCTTAGTTAATTTTCACATCAATCCTTTATGGAGGATGTAATAACTTTCCCATTCTACAGATGCAGAAGCCTGAACTCAGTATGGTAATTTGGATGGCTCAGTTTCTTAAAATTCCCAGCACAGCAGGTCTTCTCTATAGAATCCTCAGTGATTCATTCTATAGTTCCTTAGCTCCGTAAGTTTTGAGCATCTAATGACTGGCAATCTCTCTGCTAAGCAATGAAGAAACATTCCCAGAAGGTCTTTGACCTCCAGGACTGACACTCCCATCATTCTTGTAATCTATGGCTTTCAGAAAGGAATTAGGTGATTTGGAGAGATAAGAGGTGAAGGGACAGATATGCTCATGGGTATGCTGGTAAATGTTTACTGCTAGTCAGGTGTGGTATGGATGGGGAAACCCTCATTTGTAGACCTTTGGGTAATTTCTGGGTATAAATGTGTATGCACAGTCTTTCTTGACTGTCATGATATCATCATATATTAGGAAGAAATGCTTACAGTTTTCCCTACCAGATGAGTTACCTTCTACATTCAGTGGCATGAAAAATAAACTATGGTCATACAAAGACTTTTTTGATTGCTAACATAATGACACTAACTTTTCCACCTGTATAATATTATCTAGCATTTGTAGGGCACTTTATGTTTAACAATGTACTCTTCCCTGTTTTTATTTATTTATCATCAATCTTGTAAGATCTTCATGAAAACCATACTTTTTGCATTGAATTACTGTACTTCACTAATAATAAGTATCTTATTTCACAGCAGGGTTTGTAAAGAACAGAGAACATTGCCTTCACTATATCACACTGGCACAGACCGGTAACAAATGCCTAGGTATAAATTATATTTGTTACATTTTCTTTTCCTATGATCAGAAAGGAGGAAGGATTTCTTTTTGGCTTATGGTTTAGAGGGAAACATTTATCCTGATGGGGAAGGCATAGTGGCTGAACAGGTGGGAACACATGGCTAGATTTCTTCACATCAAAGCGGATCAGGAAATAAAGCTCAGGCTGGAAGTGCAGGCCAGGCTGTAACTCCCAAAGCCCCACCCTTGGTGACCTACCTCCACCAGGCATGCCTTCTGCTAAAGGTTCTTCAACTTCCCTAAGCAGCATGGCCAGCTGGTGACCATGTGTTTCTCTGAGGTACATTTAGAATTCAAACCATAATTTGAAAGAGATGTAATTCACTTGGTTAGAGAATAATAATGGGATGAAGGTTACATTCTTTTTAGTTTTCTGTCCTTGCCATCCACTGTCAATAAAGGCCCTTCTGAAGACCATGGCATGCCATTTTTATGCGTCCCAGTACAAAAGGATGAAAGAGGCTAAATGTTACAGGTCCACCCATAGAAGGTTTCAACACACAAGTCAATAACATCACTTTCATATTCCAAAGCCAGCATTCATCTATATACAAGTGGTGATTCTCCTTAGGGAAAAATCAATATCCCATAGACATTAAAAAATGATGCCACTGAAACACCTTGGTGTTAAGGCTGGAAGCCAGTGGGCAATCAGCTTCTCATGCATCCAAAACAAATTGACAATAGCTAGACTACCACCAGTTAGAACACTGAAATTAGGCATGTGAAATGAGGCTGTCCATAGAGATTTTAAACCTGTTCTTGTTGGTTGTTTCATATGAGCAGATCAAAATTAAAATGTACATGGAGTGCGAGGAGCATGACCCTCCAACTCACATGAAGGAGGAGAATGTATTGTTGTTGGGCCTCAAGCAGTGAAAGGTACAGATAGATGTGGTCTATCAATTAAGGACATTCAGTATTTCCCTGGTACTCACTGTTGGCTAGCATTTTATGAGACACAGTAAGCAAAACAAAGTTAGGTTTTCATTCTTTTCTTTTAGGAGAAAATCTGGAACATTCAGGGGCCCACCAGGCTCATTAGGATCAAGGCAAATATTAAAATGAAAGGTCACTATTCTGATAGTAGCCATTTCCTCACCCCATCTTTTCTTACCAAGGCACCCCTGAGAGACCACTTCAAGTTCTTTGATCTCTACCATCTCATATGCCTCATCTGCTTTGAAGATTTTTATCATAATGTACCTGGCATGTAGCAGCAATTTAACTGATGGGGAACTTATTATCATTATTTTCATTCAATCATAATACAGGGGATAGGTGACATGTTGAGAGACACTTGTTGGAGATTGAAACCAAAGATGAAAACTTAAGCTTGCCCAAGAACCTTCAATGAAGACTCATTTCTTGTTTGTTTTAATGAGATGTATGGTCTTGGAATTATACCACTTATGTCCATCAATGTGTCATGTATGCAAAGTTGCATTAGAAAGCCTTCCAGTTAATATATTTTACCTTCACACATTTAAATGCATAATGTGTTCAGATGTTTGGGATTCAAGAATGAGCTCAAATAACATCTCAATTGAAAAATGAACACACACACACACACACACACACACACACACACACACACATACACACACACGAAGTATTTTGATTATATCCACAGTCATCCCTTCCACTTCCCCTCTGCTACTCCCTTCTCTCTTCTCAAAGTTATTTTGTGAATCTGATTTACAGTTATTATAACTCTACTTTTTCACAGATTTTTTTCATGATTTATTATCTATAATTAATCTACATAATCATTGCTACTTTTCTGTGATGATAGGAAAGAATTTTCCTATTCTACTGAAAATAAACTTATATTGAACAAAGCAGGCATTTAATAACCGATCTGAGATTGATTCTATAGTATTATTTTTTTAGAACCATCTTTGCCCATTTCCTCTGGAGGTAGGTATTATAAGTACCTATTATTGTGCATAATACTTAACAAAGCTGGCAATAATTCAGAATTAGGATTACATTTCTTTCATTCTAAAAATAGTCATCATTTATACACATCTGCATTTTCCTCAAATAATCTGAAATTTCTAACATTTCCCTACATATTAAAATTCTTTTAAAATTAAAACATCTAGTGGGATATTAGTGGTAGTTCCAAATGTGCATTTAACATTAGGTAAACATATTCTTGTGTGGTGAAAGATTCAAATGTGATAAAACTCACTAGGTAGCATCATGGAGATCTCAGGACACCGAATCTCCTGCCAACTGGTATGTATTTGAGTTATTATGGACATTTGTCAATTGTAACACATTTTTAAAATGAAATCGGAATCTTGTTTCACACATGGGAGTGGAATTTCTAGGTCAATAGGATCTTAAGTGCCATAAGTTGCAATATACATGGCAGAAGACACTTGTCAAATACTTGATGATCAATTCAGAGAAGAATCTGACTTGAGGACTAAACAAATGTGAATGCATTGGATGGAAAAGATGAAGTACAGGCTTAGCACACTGATGTGGTTAGCAACACCTCTGTGGAATGATGCTTGGAGACCAGACTGTCATTTTCAAAACTCCACATTGAGTCCCCTTGGATAAGAACTAGACATGTAAAATTTAACTTTCACTGTATCACCAGAACCTACCACCTGGCAAGCTCATTCTGAGAATGGAGGATTTACAAAGAATTCCACACCTTTGATCACAGCTCTCATGGATTTTAGAATTGATTAACAATTTCTCTACACATTAGAATAGATGCACAAGCTTCCTACCACCCACTCTGAGGCAATCAACAGATAGATACCCAGGCATCTATTCTCTGTCATCATTGCTCAGGTGAAGAGGCGTTAATAGTGGGCATTGAGACAAGTAAGATTCCTGTTTCACACAGTTCTGTTGCAGAGAGGATAACATCAGTCCATGCCCAGGGCTAATAGTGAAGTAAAACAGAGCTATGAAATAGGGAATTGCTTGGGAAGAGGTTTTAGATGAGATATCAATGGTTTCCTTGAGTTAACACCTAAAGTGAAGGGCCCTCCATATACACACAAAAGAAGAAATCAGGCTTGAGAAAAGCAGGGGAATATTTCCCAACACAGAAAGGAGAGCCACCTGAAAAGACCCAAGATAGAATTTGGCAGCGTGTGACCCAGAACTAGGAGAAGGAGACTGGCAAGTGGCTGGTGTGTTCTGAGTGAGGAAGAGGACAGAGAATGTTGTTCATAGAGATTGACAGATGAAACAAGGTCCATTCACAGATGACCTCAGACATCAAGAGTTGGGAGTGTACTCGCAGTTCAATGGAAGATACCTTTGAAATATTTTAAGAAGAAAAGTAACGGGATCTGTTTCATAAACTATTGGCAGAAACATAAACAGATAATATGAAGACAGATAACTGGTGCTGGCCAATAAAATTAAGATACATCCATGGAAACTCTATAACAAAGGAGGCAACAGCATTGTCCTGAATGACAGTTCTTTCATTTCCCTTGACTGTTTAGGTTGGTTGTCTGAATTTTAGCTGGACATAGGATTGCTTCAGATTGTAACTATTGAAGGAGGTAGAAGGGACTCTCTGGCTGTCCCAAACCATCACTATGTTCAGAGGGAAAGATAAGAAGTAGTATTATTAATAAGATCCTTAGCATGCCTGAACAGGAGCAGCCCTTCATCTTCACGTTTTGTCTGTGCAGCCCACTCAAAGCAAATGCAGAGAACTGTAGAGGATATTTCATGTGGGCCAGTACTCGGGCCATTTTTTGTGCAGTTGCCCATAGCAAAATCAAGCATCGTGTCTCCATGAAGTTTCACCAGTTTGGGCCCATGGGGGTTATTAGAAGTTAAGTTGCTTCCTGGGGGTCTGCACATCAGTGTCATGGAAGGTGCATAAAGTGAGGAGGGGGCGGCTGAAAGTGAAGGAGGGGTTCTTAGATGACAGGTTGCTGAATCTGGAACCCTGACACTTGTGAAGTACTCTGTCAGGAACATTAAGTATCCAAAAGTGATAAAGCTTCAATTTGCTAGTCCATTAGACTAATTACTGCAATAATTAAGTAACTACTTGATTAGAACTAATGGGTACCTAATTATCCAGGAGAAAAGTATCAGGTGGTAATTATCAGGTGGCAATTAATAGACTGGAGTTAATGTCTTAGCACCGTCTTTGTATGAATTCATAAGCAAGGTAAAGAAAACAAACAATAACTTATTAATATTTATTGGTGCCACAGTGTTTTTCAGCTTGTTTCATTTACACAGAACCAATTAGTGGGGAGCCCATTCGACTTGCAGGATATAAAGGGATTCAGGCAGAGTTAGCTTGTTAAAGGTACAGGATCTCATTAGCAATAACGACTAACATTTAACCGGAATCAACCCAGCGATTTTGGCTTTGTTGCTGTAAATCTGTTGAAAAGGGATCGCAGAGGTGAAAAATCAATAGTCATGATAAAATCTGTCGGAAATTGGCTAAGATATTGAAGTCAGGGCCTTATTAAAGATTTTTCTGGGTCCACTGGAAACCTCTTGTCTGTTTTTCTCACTGGTATTTTTAAATACTTGGGGAGAGCAATGAATGAGGAGAGACTTAATTTAGGTAAAGGACACTTCTGAGCACATGCCACTGGAACCATGATGCCCACAGTAGGAGAAGTGATGTCACTTGGACACTTGCAGTTAAATATTGCCTGAGACCTACCACTAATATCTGGAAACATTCAGTGGGAACATAGATGTTAGAATAAGATCTTCCACCTACAGGCACATACAGAAATAGCCCTGGCTTGTACAAAACCGCTTTCCCAAGTCTTGTGGGGGAGTTCGAAGTGCATCAGTCCGATTGAGGGGAGAAAGCAGGTCAGCAGCTGTTTGTTTACAGATTTAGGAAAGCATTTGCCCCAAAAATGTGAGGCCTCTGGATACACACAAGAACAAGAACAGGAGAAGAGACTGAGGAGAGTGAAGCCACCTCCTTCCAGAGCATGCTGAATCCAGCATGGACACTGAATCTAGCCTGGATACCAAATCCAGCATTTCAGATGAATAATGCAAGAGAAAGTTACATGCCTATAATCTGCTTTGCTTGATTCAAATGAAGACTTTTTCAAGACAACCATTTCTAAAAATGGAGGAGAGGGCTAGACTTGTGTTAAATTTATTAACATTTTAAAAGTCATATAATTAACCCTGAAGTAGAGGGAAAACCTCATCTCCTTTTATTGTATTTCCTTGCCAAGTATAAATAATTGAGATAGGTCTTAATCATATTTTAGAGAAAAAATGCAATCACCTTATATTAGAATGCATACAGTGACAAATGGAGATAAATCTAAAATTTATAGAAAAGAGACATTTGCATAAGCTGCAAAATCCAAACTTATAGGGCATTAAGAGTAACAATTGTTGCAAGGGGCATGAAAAATTCAACTTTGGTTTCTTGATGGGAGCCCAGATTCCTGGCATGATTAAGCTAATACATCATACAGCCCTCACTTATTAAAGGCAAGATCGTTGTTAGAACCAAAAGTGGCATTAACACTAATCTAGCTTTATATATGTACAAATACAAAGAGAAGTGAACTTGGAGACGCTTGCTTTGATGATCCATAGGCATTTTATTAATGCTTGAATAATAACTGCCTAGAGGGCCTGTTATAAATTAAAGGGACGGATTGAGATATAAATTTTTATGAGGACTAGTTATACATTTCCATTATGTGTTTAAAAATGAAGGAATTACTGTGAGCGCTGAGGTCCTCACATTTATTTGAGGCGATTTGGATGGGAAGGATGGTGGAAAGAGCTGCTGGGTGGTGGTAAGAAAGATGTATCTGTCCCTTTGAAGAGATACATCATACGTCATGCATGAACTCAGCTCCACCAGACACGTTCCTCCGCTGTGAATCTGCATGGTAGTTCCTGTGACAACAGAGAGCGATGATATAGCATGAGTCTCAGGCCCCTTAACAGTTTTCTTATGGTTCAATCCTGAAAGACTCGGCTATTACCTTGAAGCTAATGAATAATGGAAATCAGTGGTGAATGAGGAGCAATCTGATTTTTTTCCCTTGCTCCTGAGCTCCTGTTTGGGGTTTTTCAAGTGACCCTACTGCCATTGGGGCAATAGCACTGAATGGCAATTTCCCTTCTTTCTTTATGTCTTCCAGTTATTCCAACACTGTCTTCTCTTTTATACATATAGTAGATCTGTGATTGTTAATTGTTTATGAGCCACAACTCCAATGGCTTTAAAAAGATCACACTAAGGAGTGAGGATGTGGCTCAGTGGGTGGATTGCTCACTGCACAGTTGAGGACCATTCTGATCCCTGTCGCCTATGTGAAATTCAGACAGGTGTGGCAGTCAGTGTATAATTCCAGCATTCAAGTTGAGATGAGGGATTTCTGGAGCAAGCAGGCTAGCCGGACTAGCTGTATCAGCAATCTTTGGGTTCAACTGAGACACCTTGCTTCAATATATAAGGTGAAGAGCACTTGAGAAAGACACCCAAGGTCAACCTCTGGCCTCCACACATGTGCATCCATGCACATTGGAACACACACTCATACACACAGCATCCATACACATGTAGACTTTTGAACTTTATCCAAACTCCAGCAATATAAACACATTATAAAACATTGCTCTGCCTGTCACTGTAGGCCCACAGAGAGTCTGAAGTCAGCCTCGTTTAAAGCTATATTCCAGCAAGAATACAGCTCACAGGGTAGTGATCGGCATGAGCTAACTCTCAGTTTCAACACGTTTATTGAACATGTAATGAAGTTAGTGGGAAGATTACATGCTTTTAATTTAAGGTGTCTGGTACACAATAGAATCTTAATGAGCATGTGTTAGATTTCTAAGGGCTGCTATACAAAGCAATGCAAATTATAAGACTTACACAGCACAAATTTTCCATCCAGTTCTCAGACTCAGATCAGAAACTGAGGTCATATTAGCAGGGTTGGTTCCTTCTAAAGCTATAATGGAAGGGTGGTTCCACCAACAGCTTCTTTTTGTGCTGTGTATGTAGTTGGGTATCCCTCTCTGTAACTCTTCTTGTTTTCTTTCTTCCCTCTAGGATTATCTTTGGGTTCTTGGGAGGAAGGGACCAGTGAGAGGTGTGTGTGTGTGTATGTGTGTGTGTGTGTGTGTGTGTGTGTGTGTGTGTGTGTGTTAGGTGGTGGGGGATTCAGTGGTCTGATAAGTAAAAAGTGAATACTATTGGACTGGGTGAAGTAGCCAAACCTATAATCCCAGCACTAGGGAAGCAGAGGCAGACAGATCCTGTTCAGTGTGAGGCCAGCCTCGTCTACATATTGAATTTCTTGCAAACCAGGTCTGCATGGTAAGACCCTGTCCCAAAACACAGAACAAAACAAAGAATAATTACAAATATTAACACAAGTAATCCTGAATGAAATGCCACCCTGATGAGCTCTTTTGAGCATCATCCCATCTGCAAAGAACCCACTCCTACATGAGGTCACAGCCTGAGGCACTAGCTAGACATTGGGACTTCCATATATGAGCCTGGCAAAAGGACCCAAGCCAATCTACAACAAAATTAGGAGAGAATGAAAGCAATTATTTCTGATGGGAAAGCATGCCTTGAAACATGCAGTATCCTCATCTTCATAACCTTCTTCATTCAGCTGGGTGAGATTGTCTACCTCTGCCTAGTACTTTGGTACCTGTTTATAGTACGACAGGAACATAGTGACTATCTGTTGCTGTTGTTGTTTAAAGATTGATTTATTTTATTTATGTATATGTATATGCACCTGTGTGAGTATGTACATAGTAGCTCCATGGCTCTGAAGGCTAGAAAAAGGCATCAGATCCCCTGGAACTTGACTTATAAGCAGTTCTGAACCACAATTATAGGTGCTGGAATTGAACTTGGTTCCTCTGGAAGAGTAGCAGGTGATATTAACTGTTAAACCATCTCTCCAGCCTCACATCATCACCATCATCACCATCATCACCATCATCATCACCATCATCATCATCATCATCATCATCATCATCATCATCATCATTGCTGCTAGTCAAACCAGGTGTGTCTCCTGACTATGGGTGCACTGATGTGGATGGTATGGTGATGCTGAGCCCTCTGGAGCATTTATGTCCAATTTATCTGTGAGCACCCTTACTAAAAATCATCATTGCTTTAGTAGTGATTGTGATGATCAATGTGAGAAGAAGCAAGCAGGAAAATCAAAGCTCTTGTTTTGCCGACTTTAAAATAGTCATCATTTTAAAACCCAGGAAACTCTGCAGTAGGGTTTTTTTCCAGGTGAAACTCCAGAGCCCCAACTCTACCAATAAGCTGTTATTTGCAAAGGTTAACAGAAGTGAGAGGAGGCCACATAAAATGGTCTTCCTTTTCCATCTGGTTGACATAATGCCTGGTGAACGAACACCAATAGATAATAGCATTGTTAGATTCTGCCATCTGATCAGGCTCCTTGAGTTGAAGAACAGGATCTCTCCTGTGCACTTTGTTCTACATCTGTTTCCTCATCTTTATGTCATATTTGAGTGGTAACAATATATGAGCTCTGTCGCGTACAGTGGCATTCACAGTTAAAATACCAGCTGCTTTTACATCTAGAGTAGAGTGCCAAGCTGCCTCTGGAAACCACCTTTACTTTTTAAGGTTTTTAAGTCAAAAGTGAAAGGAGAGGCTGAAGAAGAGAAAGACTGCTAGGGGCACCTCTGGAAGCGTGTGTGTGTGTGTGTGCGCGCGCGCGCAGAGGGAAGAGGCATTGAGTCAAGTTTGACTCTACAACACTGCTTGACAAATGCTTCTAGTTCTTGAGTTGCATATGATCATCACACAGAGGACACAGTGGCTGAAGGACCAAGGGAAAGACCATCCTTGGAAGAAGCCAATGCTTCAGAGGCTACTGTGTTTAATTGTCCTCCCCATACCAAATGATGACAGGTGTGGAGTGACAGGGACTACCTGAAGTGAGAGGACTTGATTCCTCAATGCTGTAGGTCAGTGAGAGCATCCATTCACTGGGGATGTGGCACTGATTGTTTTAGGATGGTCCCCTTCACCAAGGACTCTGACACTTGAGATAAGAGGAAGATGCCTGGGATTTTGTGGGCCAGAGTTTGCATGTGGAGATGGTTGACCCCAGAGAGTAAGAGATGGAAGTTTGAATAAGGTGAGTAAACATAGGGAGATATTTGGTGCATTGACCTCTTGCTTGCTGGGATTTGCATGAATGCATCTGGGTGTCTACATTCACTTCTGTATTTGTGCTTAACTGCCATCTCTGGTCTTACCGGCATTTAGTTTTCCTCTTTGGAAGTGATGCCATATGAGTCCTTGTCACTTCTCTATCTGATACATCAGAGAGTTGTCAGGTGTTAAAGGGCCAACCATGAGACAGAATATGAAAAGTAGCAATGCCACATTCACAGTGACTATTTTTCTTAAAAAAGCTTGATGTCACTTTGGCTCAGGTGAAGGTTCAGTTTCGTTCTTATTTTATCCACAGTTTTCCCAACCCTTGTGAGACTACCAGCTCCCTGAGTCCCTACATCATCCTCCCTCTGTTCGAGTCTGTCCTTCTCATTCCCATCTGACACAGCTGTATTGTAAAGTGGTCTGGAGCGGGCCCACCATTAAAACCTCACCAGTCTCTTATCTTCTACAGCAAGGAAGAAATCCACACAGTCCTTTCTACTTCAATACTTCCAAATCCATTGTCCAACATTTGTGCTTTGCTATTTATTCAACTGAAATGAAAGCTTTTATTTAAAAAAAAAAAGGAAAAAAAACAAAAACAAAAAAATGGAGGTTTTTTTTTTAATCCCATCTGACTCTTCTCTCCCCATTTCCAGTCCAGTTACCCATTATTTTACTAATCAATCAAAAGTGACGGAGGGGCCCGCACAGCAAGGTTAGAGAGAGGTTAGAGCAAAAAATGGAATTTAAGTAAAAAGGTTAATTTCCCTATAGTTTTATGTATTTTCAATGATAGTGGTAAATTTCATAGAGAATAAAAATAACACTACTATTAGCTAAAAATCGAGGCTTAACATATTCCCAAACTCAGAAACCAGGATTCCTTTTAGCTATTAAATAATTTAAAGGAGAAATATATTGCATGTGTCCCCAGTCACAGCGATGCAATCCCCCTCCTTCACCTTTGCAAACAGCACACACACACACACACACACACACACACACACACACACACACACAAATAAAGTGGAGAGCTAGTGATATGTTGTGATATATCTCAGAGTAGTGAGGGCTTGTTGTATCCACATGAGGACCTGAGTTTAATAAGCCAGAGTCATGGTGCATAATTATAATCCCAGTGCTGAGCGTAGGGGGAACAGAGATATATGGATTTCTAGATCTCGTTGGCTTAGCAAGCCTAGCTGAAATGAGAATCTCCAGGTTCAGCAGAGGAACTGGCTCCAAAAACATAAGGTGGTGGAGAAATAGAGGAAATATCTCAATATTAACTTCTAGCATCCACATAAGAGCACACCTTGCAGGCATTCACATACAGCATACACATAGACACAGATAATAAATAAAATTCAATTAACAAATAAAATCAAATTTATAAAGAAAGAATTATATCTGGATCCAGTTGCAGACTCGGACTCATTGGAAACCCTAGTTAACTGACAAATGCAGTCAGACCTCCATGAGGAAATTAGGTACTAAATCGTATATTCCCTGTAGTCATTCACCTCTTTCAAAACCAGGAACTCCCATCCCAGAATTGGAGTTACAGGTGGTTGTCAGTCCCCGAACATGGTTGCTGGAGGCTGAACTTTGGTCTTCATCTTCATGTTTGCACACAAAAGATGCTACTCAAGGAGCCACATCACTGGCCCTACACTTGCTACCTTAGCTATGTATCAGCTTTCTCTCCAGCCTCAGGTATTAAACTTTATTATAGTTGGCTGGTCTACAAATCACTACCATCACCTACTGCCAATTGCAGCACTTTCCTTATCATCAAGCACTAAAGGACAAAAAACTAGCTCCCAGTTTGCTAGATGTCTCATGGATGCTCCAAAGAATTTTCCTTATGTCGGTCCTTAAGTTCTTCATACCCAGAATCCTCTCTTGTGAGGGAGAGGACATCCTGCTTGCATATTTAAAATTGTTATTGCTGAAAAATTTAGGCATAATGTATAAAGCATTTTACAAATATGAAGAACTAAAGACAGTCTAAATAATTCTCGAAAATGTTCCTTTTGCACAGTTATCGGTTATCATAGAATTGCCATTTTTCTGTGCATTTACCATCTCTTCCTTTCCTGCCCCCCTCCTTTCACATTATTATGTAGAGAAGTACAGTTCTTCTCCTCACCTCCTGACTAAGGGTCTGAGCAAGACAGGAGCCCTCTGAGACTGCTTGTCTGCTTAAGTGCACAGGATTTTGCCTACATTGGCTCAGTGTGGGACTTGAAGGGCTCTTGAGAAGTACAGTGTTTACGAGCAAAGTTGGATTATTAAGATGTTCAAAAGAAATATATTCCTTATTTTAAAAATCTTAAGATTGTCTCTGTTGACAGCACAGGCTGTGCTGGAAATCCTTTCTGTATCTCAGACTGCCCTCAAACTTATGGAAGTCCTCCTGAGTTAGCCTTCCAAGTGCTAGGAATGCCGATGTGAGCCACCGTGACCAAAAAGCAAAACAGCGAAAACAACAGAAACAAACAAAAAATACAGTTCTTAAGAAAATAAAAGCCACTGTCCCAAAGAGAGTCTGTCGTTATTTGCATATATGATTTGTCGTGGTAACTAATCCTACTGCAGTGAGAGAATATTCTGACAAAAGCAACTTAGTGACACCAGGCCTTTAATCTCAGCATGGGGGAGGCAGGCGGATCTCTGTGAGTTCAAGACCAGCCTGGGCCACAGAATGAGTTCCAAGGAAGGTACCAAAGCTACACAGAGAACCCCTGTCTTGAAAATCCAAGAAAAAACAAACAAACAAACAAATAAGATCAGCTTAGTGGAGAAATAGTTCTTTTGGCTGAAGATTTGGGGGTACAGTTGATCATGGCTGGGAAATCCCTACAAACATCACAAACCACAAACTTTTTATCTTTCCAGCTAATGTGGACTCATAATATGGGAAAGAGAAGTATGGAGAGATTAGGAGGCTAACATTTACTTTTAAATATTAGTTTCAAAACCATGTAATCAGAACATGAAGTTATACATACAAATATGAAAAATAATTTCCATGTGTCAAACTTATTTTTTTTCAATTTATTCAAAATCTTAGTAAATTTCTATTTATTTGAAGAAGACCATTTCTAAAAAGTATATATTTTCCAGCAAAAGCCTCAGGTTTATCTTTTTGTTAAACAAATCACACATGATGTGCCTGAAATAATTTTCATACCAGTGGAGAAGCTTATTTAGTAACAAATATATTTTGAATGTAGGAAAACATCAGATACTTGAGTTGCTATTTTTACTATATATATATATATATATATATATATATATATATATATATATAATTTTTAAAAGTCACCAAAGTTCATGTGGAGTGTTATCTCATCCTGGATGCCTGCTATGGAGATGGAAGGTTTTCTGTGCTCTGTGTGGGCTACAGCAGAAGTTCTCAACCCGAGAGTCATGACTCTTTGGCAAACCCCTATCTCCAAAAATATTTACGTTATGATTTATACCATTAGCAAAAATCAGAGTCATGAAGTAGCAACAAAAAGAATTTTATGGTTGGGAGTGACCACAACATGAGGAACTGTAATGAAAGGGTCTCAACATTAGGACGGTTGTGAACCATTGGAAAGGCATTAAGAAGCAGAGGTTACCAAGAGAAACAGATCATTAACACTGACAAAAATGATACAAGACAATGCCTAATCCATGAATTGGTTATTAGCGTCCAACCACCACTCACATCCCACAACTTGGACATTAGTTTTGGTTTGAGATTTACCGGTGCCATGTACACATTACCAGAACAATAGAACGGTCTTTATCTTTCAAGGTATCCTTTCTGCTCAGCTTACAGAACAGGGGAAAAATTGCTATATTTATCAAGGGCGATTTTGTTTTCCAAGTCCCTAATTCGAAACTGAAGAATGCAAGACTACATACATCAGGTGTTTCCAGCGAACCAGCAGCAGCAGCGGCAAATCATAGACATTTGTCATTCCTTACGGCTCCCTGACAGCTCTGACAATTCATTAGGCTGGGCTGCAAAGAGGCTTAGAAAGCAAAGGAGGGATCACAGGTAGGAGAGTTGCTTCTGCAGGATCCAGTAATGGCTGATTTGTATCATTTGGGTGATGGATACACTGTTCAGATTAAACTCAGCAGGGTTCCCCCTTCTCTTTCCTTGATTTCCCCACCCCCAGGTTTCTTCCTCTAGCAGCCTCCAGGACAGAACACCATTTCATCCTCAAAGGTATGCTCCCATGTACCAAAGAAATGCTCTCCTGATGAAGCTGCATATTCAGGAGCCCGAGAAAGCCAATGAAAACATTCCATGATTCCCAGTATCTAATTGCCATGTCTTACCTGTTCTCAGAGCTAGTCCATCACAGTAGCTTTGGGCCGACTTCAGATATGTGAGCTCTAACAGGTGAGCAGCTGATTCCTTCCCCTGTGGGTGCACGATTCTTTACACTCACTGAAATAGGTCTAAAGGGTATTGGCCATGAACTGAGTGTTGATTCCTCAGGATAATGGGAACCCTGGTAAACATTGCCTTTTTTGTGAGGTCTAGATCATCCATGTTGGTGTCTCACCTTGTATTTGGCAAGCATCATTGTGTATATGCATATACAAATTCATACACACACATAGGCCTATACATATATGTGTGGGTGTGTGAGTGTCTAGGTGTGCATGTGGAGATCAGAGGACACAGAGGTTTCATTTCTCAGATAGCTTCCACTTTTTGCTTGAGACAGAATCATCCATGGGCCTGGAACCTTACTGAGTTGGTCAGCTTAGTTGGTCAGTGATCTTCCAGGAATCTACATGTCTTTGCTTATAAACATCCAATACCATGCCTGGAATTTTATGTGGGTTTTAGGACTTGAACTCAGGTTTTCCTACTTAAAAGGTAAGCAATTTACCAAATCAGCCATTTCCCCACACAGAGCTATCAATGGAATAAAGGTTTACTATGGCTCACTCCCTCTACTTGGGATGTGGATTTGTACAACAAAAAGGATTTCTGGACCTGAATCAAAGATGTTAAATTCAATTAATCAAAGTTGGTACTTCCAAAGGTCAACTCTGTGCACTGGTCTTCAGAGGAAGTCTTGGTGATAGGCTGTGTTATGCACACAATTGCTACCAACTAAAATTTAAAGACCAAAGTACATTTCTGACTTAGTTACTGGCTTATGCAGCATTACTCAACTCTACTCTCTCCTACTTATCAAAGGATTCCCAGAGTGCTGGAGTTTATTCTTGAGGGAAAGAGAGAGAAGGTACATGATCTCAAAAACAAACAAACAAACAAACAAACAAACAAATAAATAACATTCAACATAGAGACAGTCCAGCAGAAACTAAACTAATATAGATACAGTTGTACATTATGATTAGTATTGGCCAATGCGACTAAGTATTAGAAAAATAACTAAAAAAAGGGACTTGTCTAAAAAGATAATTTTGAAACAATATAGAGTATCATGGCTCCCATCATCGATAATTGATTTTCAGCTCCTTGTTTGGCTCTTCAGTTTTATGTCACTCTAACAAAGTGCCTTAGATAGTAACAGACTAAGAAGAAGCTTATCCTGGCTGGCTTGCCATTTTAGAGGTTCCACCTGAGAATCAGGTAGATCTATTGCTTTGTACGTATAGTGGGGGTGCCACATGGTGATATTAGGGAACACATGGAGGAACAAACTATTTACCTCATGATATAAATGCTAAAAAAAGAGAGAAAAGGACTCTTATAATATCTTTTAGGGTGTTGCCCATCTTCCCACTGACCTCCTACTAAGTGCCATTGCCTGCAGGTCCCAATTCTTTAAGGACCCGGCTCATAAAGGCTCCACTTGTTGAAAGCCCCACTTCTAAATGCCCTGCCTCTTAAAGATCTCAGCACCTGAAGGCCCCACATGCTAAACTTCTCTGACTTCTTGCAAGTCCTGCCTCCTAAAAGTCCCACTTCTTAACAGTGCTACCTCTAGAGCAAAACTTACAATCCATGGACCTTCCAGCAACAGTTTTCCAAAGCCATGTCTGAGGAGGATGAAAAGAATGACTGAAATGAGGTGAGAAGACAGATGAGCAAACATTTTCCCTGGTTCCCAATGAACTTGGCTTTATTCCCAGCTACATCCTCTCTGTCTAGAAATATGCATGGCACATAGTATGTTCTCGTTGAGGATTTATAACTAAAGCAATAAATAAAGGCAAGGGGGTGGCAGATACAGTTAGAGAAGCAAATGGGGTCATGCACAGAGGGCGCTGGCTGTATGAGGAGTTGAAGAAAGTTTCTGTGTTTGTGTATATGAGGGAGGCTTTAAGCAGAGCAGCCATCCAGTCACATTTGCATTTTAAAGGGTCAGTCATCTCCACTCCACATTTCTGGAAAGGATCTCTCTTTGAGTCTGTAGCTTACTTGGCATGGCTGTTGAACTGGAAAGCACTAGGAATCCTTCTGTCTTTGCTTGTCCAGTGCTGGGATTACAGGTGCATACCACTGCATCTGACCTTTTATGTGTCATGCTTGTCTGGTAAACACTTCACCAACTCAGCCATCTTCTGTCCTCTACATATACACATCCATGTGAACATACAAGAACATGTATACATATGATCACACACACACACACACACACACACACACACACACACACACACACACACACACGTATTAACTGACCCAGGTTAGATCCTGTCTTGTACCCATAGCCACTGTGAATGTTGGCCATCAGATGCTACAGTTCTCTGCCAGCAAATTCTGTCCATAGAAGATTCCTCAGAGAACTAGAGAGAAATGACCCTGTCCTCACTAGGGAGCCTCAAGATATGAACAGTAACACGCACATAAGCCCAGCCCCATTGCTTTAAGGAAACAGCTATACAACGTCATTTGTACTGTAGAAAGCCAAAAGGACCAGGCCAAGGGGGGAAATTACCTAAGATTTTGTCTGCTTATTTCTTTGCATTTCCACATCCTCCATGACTTCCTATCTTACACTTTCTGGTTTTGTCTTCCAGCAACTATTTGTGTCCAAATCCTTCGTTTAGGCTCTGCATCTTGGGAATTTATTCTAACATAGAAGGATACAGAAAACCATATATTTACAATCTAGATAATCCTGGGAGTAGGTGAAGCAAAGAGAGGACACCCACTGAACACGTTATCAAATGGAAAGATGCCATCTCTATAGACATAGCTTAGAGCTGTCCAAGGAGCTGTGGATACTTTCACCTCAGCGGACTTGGAAACTGAGGGTGCAGAACAGGTTCATGTTTAAATAAAACTCTAACTGGCATTTGACTGCCCCAAAATACATGAAACAAATTTTTTTGACCCAGAGTGGCCTCAAATTTGTAAACTTCCTGCATCTGCTTCTAGAATGGTGGAATGAATAGGCATATGCCAAAACATATGACGAATGCAATTTTTTAAAAGAAATGTGATCATACTTTCATTTGAATTGACCACTTAAGAATAGGAAACAAAGAGGAGGTAGAGAGAAGATAGATGTGTGTTTGTGCATGTGTATGTGTGTATATATGTGTATGTATATGCCTATATGTATTTGTGTGCATGTGTGTATATATATATATATATATATGTATATGTTGTGTGTATATGTATAAGTGCATATGTATATAAGCATGTATGTTTATATATATGTATGCATATGTACATATATGTGTATGAGTATATGTGTGAGTATATATATATATGTGGTGTGTGTGTGTGTGTGTGTGTGTGTGTGTGTGTGTGTATGCATGTATGTAAGTATGTCTTGGTACGTTTGAAGAATGGAAACTGTTAGGACTCCTACTGTGGGAAAACACTCATCAAAGAAAAATTGTCCAAGCTTGCATTGGAAATAATTCTTAGGAACATTTATTTTGGTGCAGAATATAAAATCATACCAAAGGACCAAGAATTTGACCTACAAAGTCAATGTTATTGCAGGAAAAATATCAGAAGCCTGAGTAGGCTACTGACTGCATAGACATGCCATCATCTTATCAATTTAATTGAAGTCATTCTGTCATAAATGACAGTCCATCAGACATTCTGTCAGTCAGTATACCATGACATTATGTGTAATGAGAGGTCACCTAACCCCAAAGGCAGAATCTATTCATTTTTTTATTACTTGCTTTTGTGTGTTTTTTGAATCATGTTGACATTATTGTAGAAAGTATCTGACAATAATTTTATTAAATAAGTGGAAAAGTAGTAACTTACAAACTTAAAATCTGATGAATTGATGATGAATCAATGCCATTTTCAGAGATGATAAGTCAGTTTCAGACAGGCAAATCTTGCTTATTTTGTCTTCAATGTGGTCCTACATTTTATAAAGGCCAGAATAGGTGAGTATGGTGGGAAACATTATCAATATATAATATGTGGTTGTTAAAAAATGTCCCTAAATAATAATTATATATACAGTGAATGCATATAATGAAAAAAGTTAATGCAATTAATAAAAAATATAAAACATACCTGTGCATTTTTAGTTTAATTTTTTTTGGGGAATTTCTTATATAAGTATGGTATTTACATCATTCCTATCCCTACATCTCCTCTTCAAACTATTCCCATGCTCCCCTAAAATTCATGATGCTTTCTTTAGTTATTATTTTTTAATGTAATACATATAAGAGACATTTTGTATTGATTATTTATAATATATAGCCCACTGAATCCATTCATTGGTGCCCGATATACATGCGCTTAGGGATGACCACTTGGGATTGAATAATTTATCAAAAGGCTCACTCCTGGAAGAAAACAATTCTCTCCTTCAACAGCCATTGGTTGCCTAAAGCACTTCATATAGGGAAGGGGCATGGTGAAAAATTTCCCTATCCATATTGGCATGTCAGTGCTTTGCTGTCATTATGCAAGTCTTGTTTAGGCAACCATATTGTTGAGCTTTCAAGATGCAGCTCCCTTGACATGTTTAGAAGACACCATCTAATAGAAGAAGTTCTGATCTTGTGTCTTTCACAATTGTTTGTGTCCCCTCCCCTTCTTCTATTTGCCCTGAGCCTTAGATGTAGGGATTGCCTTGTCTATTTGTGAATTGAGGTTGGGTACTCCTCATGTTGTGGCTCACTGTATTTTGACCAGTTGTGAATCTCTGTACTAGATAATATTATCTGTATAAAGAAAATTCTTTGCTAAGGGATGAGAGTTATATTTCTCTGTGGGTATAAGGAGAAGTTTTAGAATATGGTTAGAGATTATATTGGTTTGGGAAAATAGCACTAGTAGGTTCTACTCTAGGGTCTATAACTTCTCCAGCAATGGGCAATAGGCTAGGTTTATAGTATGAGGTGTGGACTCCCTCCTATTGAGGAGACCTTAAGTCCAATTAGACAGCTGTTAGTAATCTTCAAGATAACGGTGCTAGTACTACATCATCAGAGTACCTTTTCTGGGTCAATCATTATTGTGGTTTGAAAGATTTATAACTGCATAGGATTATAAAGTACCTTTTTTTTCTGTCAGCTTATATACCAACTTTTGATTCTATAAGAGCCAGTCCTTTGGGAGGTGGCTCACAGGTCAGTCCCAGCTCAGTTTTTCCAAGTCCAGTGTCCAATTTATGCAGTATCTTCAACAATAAGGTTTTACCTTCAAGTTCATGGGTGCAAACAAGATTCCTCAGTTAGGGTTCCTATTGCTGTGAAGAAACACCATGACCACAGCAACTATTATAAAGGGAAACATTTAACTGGGGTGGCTTGCTTACAGTTCAGAGGTCTAGTCCATTATAATCATGGTGGGACATGGTGATGTACAAGCAGACATGGTGCTGGAGATGGATCTGAGAGCTCTACATTTTGCAGGCAACAGGAAGAACTGTCTCACTGGGCATGGCTTGAGAATATATGAGACCTCAAAGCCTGCCTCCCCAGTGACACACTTCCTCCAACAAGACCATACCTTCTATTAGTGGCACTCCCATTGGTGGCCATTTTCTTTCAGACCACCACACTAGTGTAAGGGCAACAGCCGATATTGTTTTATGGATCTCCTAGATCTACTGACTAACAACTCAAGGGAAGTTTCCCATGCTTGACACTGGCATGGGGGTTTTATGTTAGATAGTCTATAGCTCTTGAGTGGAGTATTATTAACCTTATGTGGTAATAACTCATTAAAGATAAATATATAAGGAAATATGAATATGTCTGTGTGTGCATGTATTATTAAACACACATTCACAGAAAGGAATGGACTGGACTGTGGGTTTTTACTCAATCGGAGTACTCATGCAGCAGAATTCCCATCTGGCATGTGTACAGCCATGAGTTCAATCACCAGTACCAGAATAAAAGGAAAAACATTCTAGACCTGAAAGAATGCAATTTTTATGTACTTAAAATCTTGATTTAACACCAGATTGAACACACTTGAAGGAGAATCACTATTCACAGTAGCAGAAAACATCCACACTGAAGCATGGAGAATAAATGGAAAGGAAAATAAAGGGAGGAGCAGAGGGCAGGAGACATTTGAGACAGAATGGGCAAGTGCACTTTACTTGTACCTGAAGCTTTACAAAGAGGACAGACAGCCAACATGGCACTTAAACACATTTGTATAGCTCTCTGCCAAGAGATTTTACAGAGTGATGAAAGACACTCAGCCACAAGTGTTAAAAATACAGATTCCTAGGTTATGGACTGTCAAGCCTAAGGTCAGAGAAAAAGAGGTGGAGAAGTCTTAACATACAACTCAGTTTCAGCACAGCTCAGTTTGATGTATGGCCACCAATCCCACTCTTAGAGACAGAGCGGTCACTCATGAATCCTCTAGTGATAAGGAAGTTACCTGTTCT
This sequence comes from Onychomys torridus, assembly GCF_903995425.1. Lineage (NCBI taxonomy): Eukaryota > Metazoa > Chordata > Mammalia > Rodentia > Cricetidae > Onychomys > Onychomys torridus. Next base: position 52,247,700 of record NC_050443.1, on the reverse strand, counting down.
CTCTCTCTCTCTCTCTCTCTCTCTCTCTCTCTCTCTCTCTCGTGTGTGTGTGTGTGTGTGTGTGTGTGTGTGTGTGTGTGTGTTCAAGAAAAACTAAGGCTAAAAAATCAACTCTTTTAAAAAATTTAAATAAGTAAAAAGCAACTTTAGAAGTCTAGATATCAAAATTTAATTGTATCCAATGTAAGTAAGGGGGGTAGGGAATAGGTGAATTTTTTTTTTTTTTGAGACAGGGTTTCTCCATGTAGTTTTGTTGCCTGTCCTGATTCTTGCTGTGTTGATCAGGCTGGCCTCAAACTCACAGAGATCTGTCTGGCTCTGCCTCCAGAGTGCTGTGATTAAAGGCATGCGGCACTGGCACCCAACTGAAATTTATTTTTTAAAAAACCAACATCAAACACTAAAATATCATTTACTTGTAAGGATGGATAGAAAATTTCAAAGACTGTGTAATATTCCATATGTCACAGTGACTGGTTTAATAAAGAAACAGACTGACCAATCGCTGAACAGAATAAGGTTGGGCAGGAGAGCAAGACTAGGAGAATGCTGGGCAGAAGAAGGGAGGAGTCTCGAGTTGCCAATTAGACACAGAAGCTAGATGGGCATTCCATACCAAAAAAAGGTGTGAAGCCATGTGGCAAAGCATAGATAAGAAATATGGGTTAATTTAAATGTAAGAGTTAGCTAGTGACAAGCGTGAGCTATCAGCCAAATATTTATAATTAATATTAAGTCTCTGTGTTGGTTGTTTGGGAACTAGCAGGCAGAAAAGAAATGTTCACCAAGTCAGGCAGTGGTGGTGCATGCCTTTCATCCTAGCACTCAGGAGGCATGTAGGTCTCTATGAGTTCCAGGCCAACCTGATCTACAGAGTGAGTTCCAGGCCAGCCAGTGCTACCTAGGGAAACCCTGTCAAAAAAAAAGTAGACATTGCTTTATAAGAAAGAAAAAAAGAGAAAATATTACAAATCCTATAGACATTGAAACATGGGTGTATTACAGCCTTTAAAATATCTGAGTTAGCAAAGCTAGTCAATGTAAAAATTAGCTTAGATGTAGAACTGTAATTGTTATGCATGAACATTCTATGGATATAACAAACAGGTATTAGTGAATGCATGCTATGAAACATGAGCAGGAAAGATTTCACTTACAATTAAAGTGAAACCAAGCAATCTAAAAGTGTATCATATGCATCAACTGTAAGGTATATAAATTACCAATGGAATACTATACACACTAAGATTGAATCATTGCTAAACATACAAAGTACAAGTAAGTTTCACCAACATAATGTTGATTGAAAGATGACTTACAGTTGAATTCAAAGGAATAGCAAAATTAACTGAGAATGTGACTTGGGTAGCAGAAAGCTTGCCTAACATGCAGGAAACCTTGGCTCCAATCCTCAGTACTATCTAAGCAGGACGTGGTGGTTCAAGCCTGTAATCCTAGCACTTCAGAGGTAGTGGGAGCAAACGTTCGAAGTTCATCCTGAGCTGCATGTGGAATGTGAGGCCAGCCTGAGATGGTAAGGAAACACTACCTAATTACCAAAGAAGGAAGCCAGGATCAGAGTGCTATACTATGCATTCTTTACAGATTGGCTAGTTGCCAAAACACATTTATTGTAGACTTCAATTTTTCTCCTATTTCTCCTCTATTTTTATAATTCAAGAGAAAAGACTCTTTAAGAAGTTTAGAGCTTTATGAAAGCAAAACATCTTTTAGACCCAGCCTGACATTCGGGAGCACTTCTCCTAAATAGACCTGTCATGCTATATCTAAATAGGCAAGATTTTTTTCTTTTCCTGGGAAAGAAAAGACAAAGATAATACAATTTGTCTTGTCTTTAAACAAAGACAAGACAATACACTTTTTCTAAGGCAAATGTAAGAAAATTCTTGGGCCAGAGTTTCTCGAAGTGAAATATGCATTTCCCCCATGTGAATCACCAGGAAAGAGAGGGCATCCTTCCTTCCTAAGCTACTGAAAATGACTCATTTCTCTATTATTCTGATGTGACAATACACAACAGAATCAAGACTTGAGCTGATCCATTACCCGAATAGTTTAAGGGGAAATAACGAACAGAAACTATTCCCTTGAGTGAATTCTCAACTGTGTACAAATGCACAATCTTCCTTCCCCTCCCACATCTTATCATCTTACATAGAGCTTCATTTACCTAATTATAAGGTAAAAATATTATGTGATTTGTTTCCAATTTCATCCTTTAATTTATTTATAACTTCAAGACTGTTAAATGATCCCACTTGCATATTTGAAGCTGTGATGTTTGTGGGAACCATGCAACCCCATCTCTGCAAATATTGATCAGCCTGTTTGAAATACATAACATTATGGGAATCTAATAAGCAGAGGAGAAGATAATTTAATTTTCCATCCTGGTCCACATATGTATAGATGGAAGCAAACATATGCATACTACACACATGCTTCTGTAAAATTGGGCAGTTTATCTTGAATAATTCATTGTTTGTGGAACTGGTAATTGGAATTAAATTTCAGCTCCATCTTTGCAGTGCTGAGCAGTATTTGAAAATAGAAAGCTGCGCACATCAATCTGTCCTTTCCTTTGTGGGGTGTCATCAGGCATATCTGTTGGCAAGCTGCATAAGCAATAGTGTCACCACACAGGACAACCGAAACACTGACAGGTACTTCCAGGCACAGCCCTGATGAGGTCAAATACCCTTAAACCTGCCTTGTTGGCTGATCCTTAAATCAGATTCAACTTGACTGTGGCCACAGTACGAGGCTTTCTGACAGCCTATCACAGCATATGACAGCAAAATATTTTGATTTTTCACCACTTGATGATATTTCAGATCTCTTACGGCCTTTTGTAAACGAGCACAGTGCTTTATAGAAAATGGGGCAGGCAGTTAATTGCTTGTAATGCTGGCTCTGTCTCTTCTGGATGTGGAAGGAAGTCCGCAGGCGCGAAGGCATCTCAACACAGTGCAAAGTGAGCACTCTAGGCCATCAGTGACCCCAGGACAGGGACTAAGCAAGTTAGTCGTCAGATACTGACACCCCAAATTGTTGAGGGTGCCAAGGAATTGTTGGGTACTTTCTACTCCTCTGAACTGCTTCTTGGCAATTGCAAAAACACCTCCCTGAATCTGGAAAACCCAATATCCTCAAACCCAGACCCCTCCCACCACCACCACCACAGTGGAACAGTTTCCTAGGGCACCTAGAATATTCCAAAGTTCTTCTCTAATTTCTTTATGAAGTCTTGAGAGGGACAGAGTGAAAAACTACTTGGGGAGAGGTGCAAAAGAAAAAAATCACTGCCAAATCATTTATTTTTTCAGTAAGCTTACCATAAACTCCTAAGCATGTCAACTGAGCCTTTTTCTTCAAGATGTTTACAAGATTGGTAACCTAAACAAAACAAAGTAGAAAGGACAGAAAACCCATTACTCCTGAAACCCTTGTCCAGCTTATGCATTCATAGCCATTTTATCTTAATATTTTAGATTGTTTTGAAAAAAAATTCTGTAGTCTTCAGTGGATCTTATATAATGTCCCAATGTCCACTTCTTTTGCCATTTCTTCTATACACTATTGGCATAACACTCCATACACCTAGTCATTACTAACCAAACAAAGCCCTAGGAATTTACTTCACAATGGTTATGAACCAAAATCAAGGTAGATGCAATTTGCATTGACTGACTATTGTGAGAATTGGCTAGTGTCTCTGCTTTAAGGTGGAGAGTTTCTGGGTAGATTGAGGGGAGCTTAAGCAAGTGTGTTGATTGTGGCTGGGTCAACAGTGCTGTTTGTAGCCAGAATTCAGAAAGTGCCAGAAGATAGATGTTGGATTACATTTCACTCATACACCAAACTAAGGGCACGTTCAAGTGTAGAATGGTTGAGGATGAGCATTTACAACTTTGTGTAATGAACTTGCATCACAAACAACTCTGGAGGGATGTAGGAAAGCAGCACGTAATTGTCTAGTACAGAGGCAGACTATTTAAGCTTATTGCCGTGACCTCAATGAAGAGGCCTTAATGGCCTCGGAATCACGACCTGAGCAGTATTTTTCACATTCCATGTGGTCTCCTAATTGGCCTCTGTCTGGCCTCCCTTGGCGGAAGCAACTTTTTCAGAAGCACTTTCTCTAAATACAAATGTAAAACAGAATTACAGAAACAGAAATAGTGGAGCAGAAAATGACCCCCGCGGTGTGATATTGGAACAATGAGGTCACCTGGCTGAAGCAGATGGCCCTGGTGACAATAAATCCCCCGAGAGTGACAGGTGAGCACCAGTTCCAGAACTGCAGCTTCATAGATGGTTTCTGTTTTTCTCTGGGTCTCTACTCCTCTCTCCCCTTCTATGCCTTTCCTCTGTTCCTTTAGTCCCTCCTCTTCTCCCCGGCTCCCTCTCCCCTTCCTTCTTCTTTCCGCTCCTCTTCCTTCCTGTGTTGGTTATTAATTGTCACCTTGACCCCACCTAAAGTCCGCTGGGAGGAAGGAACCTCGTTTGAGGGATTGTCTTCATTGTACTGGCCATGGACACATCTCTACGGTATTGATATTTTCTAACCACATCAATGTGGGTGGGTGGAGCTCCTCTTGGCTGGTAGGCCTAGGAAGTATACGAAAGCCAGCTGAATACGCCGTGGAAAGCAGACCTGGAAGTCACACTCCTCCAAAGCCTCTGCTTTAGTTCCTGCCTCCCGATTCCTGCCTTGAGTTCTTGCCTGAATGTGAATGAATGTGAATGAATGTGACTGGAGAATTGTAAAACAAAACAAGCCCTTGCCTGCTGGAGTGGCTTTTGGTCACAGCAAGAGAGAACCAAACTAGGGCCCTGCCTTTCCCTTCAGTTTTTTTTTCCTGAATTTCTTTCACTCTTCCTCTCCTCTCCTTAGTATCCACTGCCTTCTTCACCCCCTCCTCTGCCCTACAGTCTTCTCATACACACTAGTCTGTGGAGTACCTGAGCAGTTTGCCCTTCTGCCTTCTGCTGTCTGTAATGAAAGAAGACTCACATGATCACATGGAAGTGAGGAGCTAGGCAGTGATTTAGCCCGAAAATCTTCTCACCACTTAGTGCATCATGACACATAAACATTGAAAAATACAGGAAGTGGTGGCACTGTTGTCGAAGTCAGAGTGCACCTATAGGGATTTTAAGAGCATTTCCGTTTCTTACAGTGCTGAGAAGATGGGGCTCCTGCTAAGGCTCCTTCCAGACTCTCTGTTGAGTTAGATTAGGCTGCTGCCCTTTTTTGGTGGTATAACTTTGGTGAGAATCCAAAATCCTCATGCTTTGAGTCCTCATTTTTGTACAATGGAAATCACAGTACTATTTAACACGGGAGACTTGATTGGCTTAATGTTGTAAGTATCCAACAAATATTAGCTCTTATCATATAGAAATACATCTTAAGCAGTCTTTGATCTCATTCTTAAACTGTACCAACCTGAGCCATGATGAGGCTAATATGGTGGTTATGTTCCAATATGATTAATAATCCACACTGTAGCAGAAAAGATATGATCTTGCAGTTAGGCAGACCCAAATTCAAATTCCAGTTCAAATCCTGCAGTTAGTTTTATAATACTGTAATTTTGAGAACTTGAGAGGATTTTGTTGTTGTTTCTTTGTAATATTATTGTATTTTTATCATAAACCTCCTCAATTTACTTTGAGCTCCACAGTCTCTGTCTCTAAGTTAACAAAAGACATTTTTTTTTAAATTTCATTAGAACATAAGAAGTAGTCACCAATTCTCAATGAACTTGAAAGTCCCATTTTCTCTATCTGAAAATTGAGGGTGAAGGTGTTTAATTTATGCATTGATTTTACATTGTGCTTATGTCTTATTTAAAGTTCCTATTGCTAAGATAAAATACCATGACCAAACTTCATGAGGAAAGTGTTTATTTTAAGTAGCACTTTCACATCACAGTGCATCACTAAATCAACTTGGAATGCTACTTGGTTTGGGGCATGCACACACCCCTCTCCTGGCAATAAATTTGTTGGCTTGGAACCTGATCTGCATGTGCTTTGCATACACTCACACACACATCAAAATAATGCATCTAGCATACTGTTAGTAAACATGAGCCCCTAACTGCATTGTGATGTACACAGTACAAACACACACACACACACACACACACACACACACACACACACACACACACACACTGTACAGGTATATGTGTTTCTCTTCCCCTTAACAACCTTCCAACTTAGATAGATTATATTCAGTTGTATCCCAGTTATCTCCAGGTGTGAGAGCAAGGAAGCCAATCTGGCCTACACTGATTGGAGTGTGCATAGAATAAGACAAACTGTGTTCTCTAGGTGAACTTTTAGGGTAAAAATCCTATTTGCTATCTTATGTCTATGCATAATTGGGCAAGCCTATGATTAAGATCTGGTGAGTTATGGGAAGGGACATGTACAGAGAAAAAACATTATTTAACCTAAATCTCTCATTCAAAATAGAGGACCACTCAAAATATGCTGTATCTTGGCATCCAAACTCCCCCTTTGCTGAACCGCATGAAACAAAGTCCCAAACAGTAACTGGGGTCCTGAGTACCTTTATACTTATGTGGTCCAATGTCCCTTGACATGACAGACCTACACTTTGCTTCAAATGAAGTTCCCTTGCTACTTTTTCCAAATCTACATTTGCTTTTATTTCAGTTCTTTAAGAAAGAGGGCGAGGACCTGGAAGGATCTAGCACAGACCGCAGTGACTGATAATTGTTCCCCATGAAAGTCCCCAAAAGCCATGCTTAGGAACTGTGATTGGAAACACTGGGATGGAAGGATGGTTTTTGTCCATCATAAGTTAAGGGTTTTTGCATACAGCCTAATAAGTTATGAAGGAATACCCATAATTCATTGAAGCACTGAAGTAGTGAAAATGAGCTTTAAAAGGGGATACAATTAGAACACCTTGAAAATTGCAATTTTATTTCCATCTCTCCTAGCAAAAACAAAGCATGGATATGATTAAATAAATTTTAATTAATTAATACAAATTCAGATAAGGGAATGTGTCTAAAAAGAAAATAGGAATCACATCATCCTTCCAGAGATGCTTTAGAAAAGAGAATCATTCATTCCTCTAAGAAAGAAAATAACTCTAAAGAAGCAATGATTGTGAAGAGGAGAACGTCTGGTGGTCCGAGAAATAAGGGATTATACATTCAAGCTTATATATACAGTAATGAATTATGTGATAGCACTGGTTCATTGGTGCTCATTAGAGGATTATGGATTAACCTAAGTAGAAGTTACCAATTAATTGAGGTGCATGCTGTGCTCATTACACAGAAGCCGTGACAACTCCTAGCTCAGAAGCCCTGCCTGAAACAGCGAGGCCAGAGGAACAGCCATGTGCCTCTGCCTTGATGGGCCACTGTTCAATAAAACATTACAAAACCAATTGCTGTCGTAACCCTAGATTGTGATTTCAGTAAAAATAATGAGAATTTTGTGGGGAATGGAAGTGTATGCTTAGTAGTAGCAATCAAAAAGCTTTCATTCACCATGGTTTTCTGTTGTCACTGACAATGATAACCCCCAGTTATTTAGTGAACAATACTCATCTCATATTGATTTAGAGTATAAATTGTTTGCAAATATTATTATTGGCCTAGGTAGGAAGAGGGCAAATGATAAAGGGCACTGGACAACAGGGGAGGTTGGTTGGTTTTATGTGGTCAGGATCCAAGTAAAGCAGCTATGACTTAAGATTAGGGGTGTGTGTGTGTGTGTGTGTGTGTGTGTTCAACCCAAGAACCTAAATGAAAATAATGGGCATCAGGAAGATGCTGTTTCTCTGCATAGAACATTCTCTCTGTATTGGAACGATGCCTCAGGTGGGAACATGAGATAAAAACTGATCCTTTTACAGAGTCTTAATTTAATATTGGACTCCTAAAACACAGGCTCTCAATTACACGCATCAAGAACACTGCAAGACAACTCTATCTACCACAACCCAAGGACATAAATAACGGTTATGTCAACAAAAGTAATAGTTTCTATGAACACATATATCTGCATGCTCACTCTCCACATTATGCATGCTGGTCATACATATTATGTCACTCTGCACTCTTATGGCAAAGAAAAGAGGCTGGATGACTCACAGGCACAAAGTAAACTAAGTGAACTGGGGCAGAAAAGATATGGACCATAGGCTCTCAATTTATTCACTTAATAATTTTGTCTACCATTGTATGTGTACCCGAGTGTGGCCCAGGCTCTAAGATAAGCAGTAAGCACCCAAAGTGGGCTCCAGAGAACAGAGTATATGAGGTTGCAGGGGCTCTGAAAATCAGATTTCACTTATTCAGACTAATATCTTTCATACTATTTTTACCAGAATCTTTTTTATGTCTCTGTGTTGTGCGTTTGTAGCATGTTTAAATGCATGAGTTCATGATTGCACATGTATAGAGACCTGAAGCTGACATCTGGAGGTTTTCTAGATTTATCTCTATGATGTTTACTGAGGAAAGTTATTTCATTTGATGATACAGGTCACCCAGCTCTCAATCTTGCTCTAAAGATCCCCTGTTCTGGCCAGTGGGCACTGAAATGATGGGTGGTCTAGCTTACCCAACCATTATTTATCTGTGTTCTGGGAGCCAAGCTCTAGTCCTCACAATTGCACATTAAGCAATTTAACCACTCAGGAAACACACCAGTTCATATCAGTAATTTTTAGTATTTACTAAATCCTGTGTTTGGATGACAAACTTGTGTATGTGAACACACACACCCCCCCACACACACCACATACACACAGAAATATTCAAGTATGCTTGTGCATTATGGGTGGTTTTACCTTTATAATATATCCTATGGTCTTAGACATTCAGAAAGCAAACTCCCAGATGATCTGATCTATACTCTTTCTACAAAACCATGTAAAATGGAAAGTCATGTTCAGTAATTTCCTGTAGGTTACACAAAATATTCTGTTGTTGTTAGAATTCTGTAGGCATCATGTTCCTCTAGTGAGATGATGTATGGGATAGTCGTCTGGTAGAGGCTGATGGGATGTAAATGAAACTAATTAAGGAAATGTCAAACATAATTAATAAAACAGGTTTAAGTTGCAAAAACCCTGTCAGTGGAATGAATGGAGAGGAGCACTGCTGGCCCATTGTGGGGAGCACCCTTTCCCCTCGCCCCACTTTTCTCCCGGCTTTATTTAGCATCATTCAATTAGATTCTGGAAAGCTACTTGAAGCTCACTTTCCTCCTTAACCTCCTCTAAGCTTGATCCCATGGAGAGAGAGGAATATAAATTTGCCTGTCGGCCTGCAGCTTGAAAAAAAATTAATCGCCAACTCCTCATCTTTTCCAAGTACTACAGGACATTAACATAACCAATTTGCTTGAACTGCTCACTGGCTGCCTAATACAACATTGGACCAGCTGATAAAGCCAGGGCAGGGTGCTGCAGAGGCTACCTTGTTATTATGAGCATTTTCATAATATCCAAATATTACAGCAGAGTGATTCACGGGTTCCATTTATTATTGATAAGAACAAAAAGAAAGAGAGAGAGAAAAAAAGAAGAGGGGGAGTTGGAAATAAAGCGGGTGAGTGCCCTATAATTATGGCAAGCAAATTAGGGTATGTGCTGGAGTCAGTTACATTTGCCTAGGAGTAATGATGCCCAAGACCTTTCCTTTCCCCTGGGATGAGAAAAATAATGGATTCCCTTGCAGCTGCAGATGGGGTAGGAGAATGCTGTCATCAGGACAATGTTTACATAAGTCAGGCTGAGCATGGAGCTGTGAGGCCTGCCTGGAGTGTTTGAGTCAGCTCCAATCAGTTCAACCACTGAAGCAGAAGTTCCTCAAAAGCCCACTATTCTGGGAGGGGTGGGGACTTGGAGTGGAGCCAGGGGGAAGATTGTTCTCTGAAAGTCAACAGCGTTTGTGAAGAGCTTTCAGACAAGGATGATAACCTTGAAAAGCAGAGGCCAATCTGAGGGAAATGGCCTTGCTCACTCACAGACTTCTATCCATCCACATTCCAGATTATTTCTATTCAGTTCCTGAGTGCCTGCTCCTACATGTACAGGGATTTAGTATAATACCATTCCTCAAATATTAACTGAGCAGCTACACTCACTAGACTCAACTAGAAGTTGAAGAAGAGGAAGATGTAGTCCACAGCCTTAGGATTTTCAGAACAGATTAGCTAAAACAAACAGAGATGTTTTTGTTTACTTGAGTTCAATTCCCCTAAAACAAATTATGATGGCCATATTGAGGGTTGATATGCAGCCACTAAATCAGAAAGCAATTTCGAAAAACAACAGCCAATTATCAAACAATAGCAATAGCATCAAAGTTATGGGCTTGCCGTCAGTGAAAAGTTTGTCTTCAATATTTGCTAAACTGTTGTCTAGGAAACCCAGTGAACATGGAGAAGCATGCTATGACAGAAAGCAGGGGAGTGCTTAGGTATTCCTGGGTTCAGCCAAAAGCACAGGGAGCCCAGCTTGATGAGGATGCCACAGGTCACCCCAAAAATTGAGATAAGATGGGCATAAAATGTCAACATTCAGGAGGCTGAGGCAGGATAATGATGGGTTTCAGACAAGCCTGAGCTACATAGTTGGACCTTGTCCTAAACACACAAGTGGACACACACACACATACACACACACAGAGAGAGAGACAGAGACAGAGACAGAGACAGAGACAGACAGAGAGAAACACAGGACAGACAGAGACAAAGAAAGGGAGCGAGGAAGAGATTGTAGTATGTCATAGCAAAAGAATTTGAAAACTCAAAGTGATATTATAAAGAGAATATTGATAAATGTTAATCATGTGACAGCATGTTCACTGTATTTTTTTTTCAATTTGAAATTATCTGAAATTTGAGGTTTAGGAGACAATTTCCCATTGTTTTTGTATTATATAGGATATTAACCATGTGATACAATAACAATTATAGCATGACCTGGATAGGTTAGATCAATTTTGATTTAATCTGATGAATTTAAATAACCCTATTTTTAATAATAAGAATCAGGACAAGTATCTATTCCCAAACTCTCTCAATAATTATTTTTGTTAAATATTGAAAAAAGTAGTATGTGATTTAAAAATTAATAAAATGTACAACTTAGTGAAAAACCTAGAAGTTTCTATCATGAAAGGTATCTTGGAAACTTTATGTCTCTAATTGACACTTTCTTGATATCAGAGGCAATGATTGCTCAGAATTGTGTATTTTTGTCAATTTTTTGTCATTTAGTTTAGAAATGCATTTGTTCCCTTAATAATGCATTGTTTCCTTGAGTGATTCCTTCATGCTATAGAAATCACATATGCAACTGGTAGTTGGATCCTTTCCTTGTGATTATAATATTAGGTCATATCATGTTTCTCCCCATGTAAACCTATGTAATTGTGTTCTTTCTTATGCACTGTTACTGAATGTCATAATTACTTATCTGTGTTTTGTTTTATACTTGTATTTTTTCTATTTATCTTAATATGGGCTAGAAAAGCAACAGGAAAAGTTTGAAATATGCTCATGTGGCTTTCTTCTATGGTGCCAAATTGTTCTTCAAAAAAGACCTTTCACTGTACAGTTAGGAATTCATTTTAGGCTTATTCATATATGTTCTTGCTACTGTTTGGTTTCTATTTTATATTTTATATGTATTTAATCTTTGTGTTTTTCACTAACTCTCTGCAGACTCTAACTGTAACTTTTTACATGATTAAAAATGAAAATCTTTCAGCTGAGCCACCATACTTCAGATTTTTATTTTCTTAACATAAAAGTTCCTGGGACTATGTTTCAATGCTGATTAGAAAGAGCAGTAGTAGACATCTGAATTGTACTTTACATAAGAAATAATGTTAGTACTTTACCAATAAACACTATAGCATTTTTCAGGTAACAAGATGCATCCATAACTATAAGGTAGTTTCACCTGTTTCATCATTCATTAAAAGAATAACTGAGTTTCTTCCTTTATGAACATGGTCAACTTCTTTTCATTCTACAGTTTCAAAATATATTGAAGAGCCTGCCTTTCTTTCCTAGAAGAAGTCTAACATTATAATGAAAAATATGGTATGAGCATTATGGAAGAATTTCCTAAGCTAACAGACAGATTTGAATTTGAGTTCTACTTTGTCCTGAGTTTAGCAAGTTCTTATGGAGGTAGGGTTGAGGGGGATGTGATTAAGTCTGGATGGAAGTCTGCCTTCAGAAGACATTAAAATCCTTCTCATGAGACATAAGTTAGTATCCAGGAGAGACCTATTATAAAAGAATAACCATAGGAACTCCCTGGCTACTCTAGCTTCCTGTCTAGGGATAAGATCTCCTCAGCCACACTCCTGTGTTTATGTTGTACTGTACCATGAGTGCCTCATCAAAACCAAACTGTGCTCGACTTGTTTCCTGAACTTTCTTAACTGTGAACTAAATACGTCTTTCTCTGTTTTAAAGCACCTAGCCTCAAATACTTTGTTATACAAACAAAATGGACCAGGACACTATCTTTGTTAATTTTCTCATTGTCATGACCTTAAGAGCAAATGATTTATCTTGGATCACATTTAGTGGAGGGGGGAGCATTGGAGCACAATGGAGAAAGCATACTGAAAAGATCCTGCTCATGTCTCAGTAGCTCAGGAAGGAATGAGAGGAGGAGTCCCTCTTTTTGTCCTTTTCATTCTTTGGGGTCCCTAGTGATGGGGATTATGCCAGTGACATTTAGAGTGGTCTTTCTCCCAGCTCTCAGTCTTGTCAAGTGGAACTCCTACAGAAACACTCCAAGAGCCCCTACCTCACTGATGCCTTAGCTGTTCCTTAAGACAGTCAAGTTGGCAGAGTTAACACCACACACACTGTCCACTCCATCACTGCCATCCGCCCTTGGTGACTTCTCTCCTGATGTGTCAGCTCAGAAGCTCAAAAGCTACATTTTCTGAATGTTGAAGTTTAAATATCTGAGGTTCCTGTACAGAACATTCAGAGAGACACATTGTATTTTTCTTTGCTGAACAGGGGAGTGCATAGAATTGACTTGAAGTAACTCCAGTGAAGGAAAACGCACCTCTAATGGGAACTGAGGGACCTGGGGTTAACATTAACTACGTCCTATGTTTTGCTGTCAACATGGACTATTTTCCAGTGGAGTTTTATGGGGCAGAATTGCAGTTTAATAAGAGGCTCATTTGCAGGTACACTTCCCACCCACTGAAAAGCTGCCTTGGCTTTCTAAGAGTCTGATGGGAGTCCTGTGGAGGCACAGCCCTCTGTTAGCAGCTTACCTTAATGGAAATGAATTGCATCCATTGCCACCCTCTTACTATGCATTACTGTGTTAGTGTAAGCTGGGTAAAGACTTACTTTTTTCACTGCCAGAAGTCTGCTTAGTTTTAGGTCTTTGAGTGAATGTATAAATTGTACATTTGAGTCCCTCCTTTTTTCATAAATAGAGCTTTGGATGGTGCTGAAAGATAACTTAAAATCAGCTGTTTAACTTTTATTCAATGTGAAATGAATCTTAAAACATTCTGGTGTATATCCTGGTTTTATTTTTTATCTGTTTTGATGCTACATCACGTTACCTGAATTATGAAGTGAATACACACATGTGTGCGTGCGCGTGCGCGCGTGCACACACACACACACATCTACACATGCACACACACACATATATACACACACACATAAATACACACACACATACATACACACAAAAAAAAAACCACATAAAGATAAATCAGTTCCCACCAACTGTTTACTTAGCTCATAGTAAAAATAAATACTTTTTTTTCCTTTTCTTTTAAAGTAGGCAAGCTTGCTCCTTGGGGCTAGTTAAGTTGTCTTAGTAACATCATCTTTAGTATTGTTTCCACTGGCAAGCAACACTTTGCAGTGAGTGTCCTCCAGCTGGGTGAGACAGGTATTGAATGGATAACTAGATACAGAGGAGGCTGAGCAGGATGAATCTACCTCTATGCTTTTTCTCATGCCCCACATGTAAAGCTTGAACTTCTTAGATGTCTGTGAATTCCTGCTCTGTCTGAACAATTTCTCTTTGTGACCTTCTGTCTGTGTCTGTACTTTTGTTAATTTAGAAGCACATGAGGTTCATCTAAGCTGAAACTCACTGTGGAATACACAGCCAGTGAATGGAGGAGCCAAAAATCTAATTAATATGTTTCATATTCTAAGTTGTTTTTTCTATATTCAGCAGCATATTGTATTTTTCTCATGATTATGGCATAATATTGTTATTTATTAAACACAATTATTGAGTTTATGATGAATAAAAACAAAAATAATCTGTGAGCTACATAGGAAGAGGGAATGTGAAGTCGTGCAGGGAAAACTCTCAGAATAAGCCTGGAATGCAGCCTCCCTCACCTACAGCCCTGGCTTCTTCTACATTTCCCTTTGGTCCTCGGGTTTTTCTCTTGTTTCCCTTTGTTCCTATATGGATTATGGATCACACAGTGTCCTCCTGAATGGAAGATCTTAAAAGATTCACATTTATACAGTTTGTCAGTGGCACCTAGAACCAACTGGAAATCAGACTATGTCACCCAAGCTGGAATAATTCAAGTATTAACATGAATGATCATTAAATTGTCAAGGTCACTTCCCGTTGCTGTGATAAGTACCCTGGCAAAAGCATGTTAGGGAAGGAAGGGTTTATTTTGGTTATCACTAGAGAATACCATCTATCATGGTCACAGCACCAGGAGCCAGAGGCAGCTGATCACATTGCTTTAGCAATCAGGAACTCGAAGGTGACGCTCAACCTCAGGTGCCTTTCTCCTGTTTATAGACTCCAGGATTTCAGCCTAGGGAATAGTGCTGCCTACAATGGGTAGATCTGTCTTTAATTAACCTAATAAAGAAAATGCCCCCCAACAAGCTCATTGCTCATCTTTCATGTCTTGTTCTAAAGCTCATCAAGTTAACAAAGGTTAACTATTATAGTCATCAAAAACAGTTATGTCTGAAATATGTTGCTAGGAGTTTCTATTCATGTGACCAAGGAAAATGAAGAAGAGCACACACAAAAAAAACAAACTAAAACCATAAGGCATAACAAGATCTGAACAAGAGTGATACCAGTACACAAGCTAAAGTGGAAAAGGGAGATATCATGGGTCCAATCCCTACACAAAGAACCACTGGAAACTAAGAAATACTGAGAGTGGGAAAAATTGTCTTTCCCAGAGATGAGCCACTACAGAATGCAAGTAGATATTATTGGACTATGAAACTCATATTCTATAAGCCAACCTAGTAGAATCCCATTCATTGTGTATGTTAATTCTATCCAATTTGTTTCCATTGTGAACTCTAACCTACAGAGACTCACACACATAATCTCAATACTCAGGAGGTTCAGACAAGAAAATCTCAAGTTTGAGTAAAGGCAGAGTTATTGCAATGTGCAATGACACTTGGTCTCAAAAAGCTTGAAACCAAAGAATGACAATATCAAACACCCAAATCCATTTATCTATAAAACCACATGAAATTTCTGTCTGGAACATCTAAATATTTGAGCCCCGCTGGTCAGCCTTTAAGGTCAAAGTATTCTACTTTCTGATTCTGCTGTCAGACATGGGAATGATAAAAAGAACCAAAACCACAAAAAAATCTCTAGGAGAGATGTCTCAGGGTGTAAAGCCATTACCACAGAGTCATGAGGACCTGAATTTTGAGTCCCAGCAGCCATGTAGAAAGCAAGGACTAACAATGTATGCCAGTAACCCAAGCACTAGTGCATAAAGACAGCAGGATCCTCAGTGCTCTGTCAATTCAGACAAAACAGGAAGATCAGGTTTAGTGAGAGATTGTCTCAAATTAGGAGATGAAGAGAAAATAGAGGAAGACACTGATGCTGATGTTGATGTCAGGCTTCTGCATGGACCATGGGTGAGTGTATCTGCATGCGCGTGCGCGCACACACACACACACACACACACACACACACACACACACACAGAAGGGGGAAGGGGAGGGAGGAGGAAAGGTGAGAGAGAGGAGAGGGAGGGAAGGGGAAGCAGAGGGGTTGGGAGGAAGTGAGAGAGAAAGAGAAGACATACTTGCCTGGTTTAAGTAGTCTTTCACCTACCTTTAACATTTATGCCATGGCAAATCAGGAAGAGAGCACACAGCTCACTAATGGCTTCTGTTTTTAGGAAATAAGGTGTTGGTAGTCTACCACACAAAGATTCCACCACTAATTTATAAAACCTGACTGTGATCTGTGTTCACAGAGAAAGAAGGGCAGGGTAAAGAATCATGGGAAATACTCTCTTCTCTCTCTCTCTCTCTCCTCTCTCTCTCTCTCTCTCTCTCTCTCTCTCTCTCTCTCTCTCTTTCTCCTTGGCCTTCATTCTAATTAACCCACCCCCCATCGTTCCCCTCCCCTTCATTTCTGTCATCTCCATTTCACAGTATCACTTGCCCAGAGAAAAGAGGCTGCGACACTTTCTATTTAGAAAGTGAGTGTCTCACTAGGGGTGACAAGTCTTTTTTTGAGGTCATTTATCTAATTGCTCTTTGCAGATAAGAATTAATTAGCCTGATGATTTTTCTTCGTTTTTGGATGGGTTCCCCACCTGAAGAGAAGAAATTCCTTGGTGTCAGTGATTAATTGCGCAGCCAGAAGCACACTGCCTCGCATTTGTAATAAATGCCGGCTGACTCTTCAGGTCACATTAAGAAGCAGGCAGGTTGTGCTGTAATGTACAGCATTATAAAGCACTTGTATAAATAGGGGCAGAAGCATGTGATTGTGATTAAATATTTTAATACATCACAGGATGAAAGCTTTTCAGAATCCTGAAAACAAAAGCCGTCACTTAAGGCAGCTTTCCTCTTTCCATCAAGCAGCACAAAACATCTTAGAATCAATGATAGAAGGTAGCAATTTGATGTAGGAGTTGTCTGAAATGACCACAGTGAACCATGGGGTTTGCTTTCTCGTTTCTAGCTGTCTCTGTCACTTTTTGAGTAAAGAACACCAACAAGTCTTTACAAGAGTATTCACTTCTCACACCACATTTACTTCGAGAAAAAAAAAAAAAAAAAAGCAATAAGGTGCCATTTGGTGTACTTTCATGTTAGTTTCTTTGCTTTTGAGTCTTTTGAGTATATTGATGTTTTGCAGTAGTGTGTGTAAGAGGCCCCGGACCTCAAAAGGAGGAAACAAAGCATGTAAGTCTTTGAAAAATGTGTAATATGTCTGCACAGAACAAGCAAGCCTGAGAGAGAATCCAGAGTGTCAGTGTGACTGCAGAGGTTAGCTGAAAACTAGTCAGGATTTGGGGAAAATCATCTGAGATAGTCACTTTATTTTTCATGTTTACCACAACATTCTACAGGGAAAGGTTTCTTCTCAGTTACTTTAATGACAAAAGCAACAATCCCAGAAGCAATAAGTGTTTTATCAAAGATCACATTTAGTGATAAGTAGGGGTCACAGAGGCAGAAAGAATGCCTTTGACTCCCAGGCCAAGTTCTTTCTACAAATATATATGTATTTGTGTGTGTGTGTGTGTGTGTGTGTGTATATATATATATATATATATATATATATATATATATGTGTGTGTGTGTGTAAAACAAAAATACATATTTATGATTAGAAAAATACTATATGTTTATAAATATATTTAATAATATATAATATAATATTTTATTGATATTATATGTTATATATTTAAATAAACATTCACAAATAAGGAGCAATTTAATTGTAATTGAGGGTAAATAAGACAGCTGGCAAAAACTTGCTGGGATTATAAAGACAGATAACACTGAATGAAAACATTTGAATGAAATTATTTGTACAGAAGCCAGTAGTTATGGTAATATTGTGTTCCCCAATATACTGTGCACCCAAACAAACTTACCTGGGCTCCGAGAACAGAACAGCCACCAGACGGAAATAGAGGCCAGAAAATGGTGGCACACATATATTTTTAATCCTAGCATTCCAAAGGCAGCAATCTGTCTGGATCTCTGTGAGTTCAAAGCCACACTGAAAATAGCCAGGCGTGGTGACACATGTCTTTAATCCCAGAAATTCGTGGCAGGAAACAGAAAGGTATATAAGGCAAGGCATGAAAACCAGGAACTGGTTAAGCTTTCAGGCTTTTTATCAGCAATTCAGCTGAGATCCATTTGGATGAGGACTCAGAGGCTTCCAGTCTAAAGAAACAGAATTAGCTGGGGAATTGACAAGGTGAGGTGGCTGTGGCTTGTTCTGCTTCTCTGATCATTCAGCGTTCATCCCAATACCTGGCTCTGGGTTTGTTTTTATTAATAAGACCTTTTAAGATTTGTGTTACAAGTAGTTTTTTTCTAAAAAGCTGATTTATGAACTGGATTAGTAAAAAGAGCATTTTCTTCCAAAAAGGTGAATGATAGGTCATTTATTCTTGCTTATCTGCTATTACTTAATGGAATCCAATCTAATGAGGCTCTTGCATCCTAGGCAATTTGGTACAAACATGACTGAGAAGCTTGTGTGGTTACTGAATAATTTCATATTCTATCTTTCCGTGGTCTATTTGTTTCATTTGTATTACACTTTATGCACATCGTGGGTCCATAATAAGCATCTATTCGGCAAATAAGCAAATGTTGCAGGAATGTATTAGATATCATTTTCCAAGTAGGCCTTTGAGTAACTTGCCACTTCATCCACTTCTTGACTTCTTTTCTCCTAAAGTCCTTATTAAAGGAAGCATTGACCCCTAGAGCTTCTAAATGATGGGTTTTACTGAGTGCTTTGTTAGGGGCAGTCATAATGGTACTTGCTGACCCTCTTGTTTGTGAAAACAGACCAGGGAAGTTGTTCTGTGTCTTCTTGGATATTCTTTCCCATGTGACTGGCTCACTAGAGCTGCTGGTCAGTGGTAAAGGAAGGCACTTTCTTCTTCACCCTCCTGTGAAAATTTCTTTTTTTTTTTTAAACATTTAGATTTATTTATTATGTATACAGTGTTCTGCCTACATGTGTCCTTGTAGGCCAGAAGACAGCACCAGATTTCATTATGGGTGGTTGAACCACCATGTGGTTGCTGGGAATTGCACTCAGGACCTCTGGAAGAGCAGTCAGTGCTCTTAACCACTAAGCTATCTCTCTAGCCCCCTCCTGTGAAGATTTCTAAAGCTCATCTACCTGAACAGAGACTGCTGGTGTTCCTACTGTCTCTCCACAAAACAATAAATTTAGCTACTAAGTTTTTAAACAGGAATAGTTCATGTTCCTTTCTCTGCTTCTCACTGTTATAAAGATAGTAACTGCAATGATGGTGTTTAACAGTTTAACATCCACACTTCGGATCACCTTATTTCTTGAGAGAACTTCCTGGTTTGTGATCACTCAGAATGGACATATTGTGCCTTAAGGTTAGAGGCAGCCTGTCCACCTTCCCTAAAAGTGAGAACCCCAGAGAGGAACTGTTTTGTTTGTTTGGTTTTTGGTTTTTTGTTTTGCTTTGTTTTGTTTTCAGAAGGCTTGGTCTTGGGTCTTGCCAGTGGAAGTCAGAGACAGTGTTCTGCAAAGTAAGGAAAGCCCCAGGGGATGCCTTAAAATTCTCTCCTCCCAAAAGGTGAGTAAAGCCTGAAAAAAAATGTCCCATGTCTTTCTCCCAAAACCAGAACTTGAAAGTGAACCCCAAATACAGAAGACAAATCCCATAATCATTTTCATCTCTTGGCATGGGAACAAGCTTTTGGGGTCACTCCTAGGCTCCTCATAGCACATCGCTTTCTCTCGTCTGGTTTGAAGCAGTCAGAAACTGTCCTCATGTTGTTTAAGAAACAGAATCTTGCTATGTAGTTCAGCACAACTTTGAATTGGCTATTTGGATTAGAAAGATCTTGAACTCACAACCCTCCAGTCTTAGCTTTCCATGTGCTAGAATCTCAGCATGCGCCACCCCCCCACCCCCGTTCACCTTGTGCTCTGGATCTGTCACACTGCTGTGAAATTTTTCCTCCTATTTGTCTGATAAAATAACTTCTCCATCCGTTCTCTTTAGTGTGATGCAAGGTAGGTCCATTTGGTCTGCAGCATGACTGCATAGCGGCACAGCCAGCAAGAGTATTTGATGGGGAGTGGATGAATGTCCAGTGAAGGATGCTGATCCTTCACAGATAGCTAAACCAAGTCATGACTGCCATTCACAGTATCTGAGTGCACTGGATCTTCACCAGGAGCTGACCACAGCTTCTCACCAGCTGTGCTCTCATTGTGTCAAATTCCTCCCAAGGGAGCCTTGGCCCATCAAGTTCTTCCATGCTCATCTTCTCCATTGGGCTGTCACACTGCCACCTGCAGATCCTGACTCTCCAGTCCCAATTCCTACTTGGACTCATTGTCATAAATGTTCCTGCTCTTGGGTCCTCCATCTCCTAATGTTACCCAGTAGCCCAGTGAAAATTTATGTGAGTGTAATGGTTAACTTTGATTATGCATTAGACCCATATCAGAAAATAGGAATGCAAACCTCTGGGTCGGCCTTTGAGGGTCTTTTCAAGAAGACTAAATCACCAGGTCCCTGACCTAGAGAGTGAACCATGAAATGAGGACATAATTTGGAGATGGTGAAAGGTGTGAGGTGGGAGGTTATTGAAGGAAAAATGGAATCACTGAGGCTATATGCTCCCTGTCTACTTCCTGTATACACCTCTTTGCTTCCTGGCTGCCGTGGACTGTGTTGCCCTGCTCTATTACATCCCTCCAGGCATGGTGGCTATACAGGCTTGAGACTACACACCTAAATATGTATTTTTTTTATGCCTGTAGGTTGTTTCTGCCAAGTCTTTTGTCACAATATAGTTGTAGATATAACCAATGTGATGAGTCACTGGACTTTTCCAGAGGTTGTGATGTAGTGACATCTCACTCTTGGCTTTTCAAGGGAAATCTTTTCCAATTAGGCAAATCTTTTAGGTCATTATTTTCCAAACAAAATTTTAGCGAGTCAGCTACCAGTTAATAATAAGCCCTTTCAGTGGGTACAATTGTAAAATCATGCTTACATGGTACAATATAGATAAAATGTTGTATATTAATATTCACTGCTGTTGATATAGCTCTGTAGGCGATGAATGTGTTTTTCTGATTGGCTAACAAATAAAATGCTGATTGACCAGTAGCCAGGCAGGAAGTATAAGTGGGACAAGTAGAGAGGAGAATTCAGGTAACAAGAAGACTGAAGCAGGAGTCACTGCCAGCCACCACCATGAGAAGCAAGATGTAAAGATACCAGTAAGCCACAAACCATGTGGCAAGGAATAGATTTATAGAAATGGGTTAATTTAAGATGTAAGATCTAGCTAGCAAAAAGCCTGATCCATTAGACCATACAGTTTTAATTAATATAAGCCTCTGTGTGTTTATTTGGGTCCGACCAGCTGCAGGCCCTGGAAGGACTACAGAAAACTCCAGCTACAATTCATGAAATAGTTGCACATTATGCAACAAAGTATAATATAATACATATCATAATGTAGCATAATATATAGTGTATTAATTACATGCAAAATTTTATTGCATATAATAGTTGATACATATTTTAAATGATAAGTATTATATTAATGAATATATATAATATACATGTTATATAATTTATAAATATGTGTTATAAGCAGATATCTCATAATTGTATATATAATATGATAATTATATATGCAATATCTTTAATATTATGCATAATAATTCTAAATAAATGGTATACATATTCTATATATGTAATATACATATATGTAACTATATGTACATGTGTTCAATATCTATTATCAATAGATAAATCACTATTTCTTTTTTCTCTGTATTCATACATGTGTCCCAGGGTATTTTTTTTTAAGATTTATTTATTTATTATGTATACAGAAGAGGGCACCAGATCTCATTACAGATGTTTGTGAGCCACCATGTGGTTGCTGGGAATTGAACTCAGGGCCTCTGGAAGAGCAGTCAGTGCTTTTTAACCTCTGAGCCATCTCTCCATCCCCACGTCCCCAGTTTTAATTCATTGTAATAGTTCTTTCTAGTCTTCTCCCTTTTCCATGGTCATAAATGTCTTCTCTGATAATAAGAAACTTATCTCCATTACTTTAAATATATTTGCTTATTTGCCTAATTACTACAAGTCCTCATTTAACACAATGAGTCTCTCACTCATCTATGCTGAATATTCAGTCATATAATCACCAGTGTTCCCTGTGTGGCTCTGTTTCCCTCCACCATTGCGCATAACCCATCCACCATGCTAGATAGTAAAATGGAGAGAGTGAAGGGAAAAAACTGAGAGAGCAGGGGGGATGAATGGAGGAGAGGAGCAGAGAGAGCAATGCAAAGGCAAGGGAAGATGGAAAGAAGAAAGGAGGAGAAAAAAGATTGTTAGTTTTGTAAAATATCATACACATGAATCACTGAAAAGAAATGAAATGTCTAAAACACATAGAATCCACTATCTTTGCTTACTAAATTCAATGAATGCAAAAATGATTCTCTCCAAGCCCATCCTCCCTGCACTGAGACTGTGCAAAGTGTCTCACCCATAGGCACTAGGATCCAAAAAGCCAGCTTATGCACTAGGGACAGGTCCTGGTCCTACTGCCGTGGGACCCCCTAAACAGTTCAAGCTAAACAACTGTCTCACTTATCCAGAGGACCTAGTCCAGTACCACAAGGGATCCTCAGCTATTGGTCCACAGTTCATGTACTTCCACTAGTTTGGCTAATTGTATCTATACTTTTTCCAGTCATGGTCTCAATATCTCTTGCTCATTGAATCCCTCCTCTCTCTCATCGATTGGATTCCTGGATCTCTGCCTGGGACCAAGCCTTGGACCTCTACATCTGCTTCTGTCAGTCACTGGATGAGGGTCCTGCCTCAACTGAATGCACCAGACTCTGCTGACTCCCCATGGGAGACCTTGCCTTGGAGGAGATGGGAATGGGGAATGGGTTGGGTGGCAGAATGGGGAGTGGGAGGAAAGAGGAGAGGGGATCTGTGTTGATATGGAAAATGAATAGAAAATCTCTTAATAAAATAAAATAAAAATAAAAAATGATTCTCTCAAATCACTGTAAAGTTTGCTAAATGTTTCCTCTCTTTTTCAGTATTTACTATTCCAATGCAAATAGGTACTGTAAACAATGTGGGAAATAGAGTTAGAATCATCAAAATTACTTGTGTGTTTCTAGATTGAAACAAATCTTTGTCTTTATTACATTATTTTCTGTCAGTCAAATTCACTCATTTTTCCATGTGGGTGGTAGTGGCAATAAGAAACTGAGTTATTATAACAAGGGAAACCTAAGAAATACTAACTGCACAGGAAAAATGATGCATCTGATGATTTTATTTTTAGAAATATATATTTCCTATTTTACAAAGTTATTTGTGAGAACAATATACAATTTAACATCTTTTCAAAGTCTGCATTTCTCTTCTAGTAAGAGTCTACACTCTCACCCTGACTTAAATGTATTTATTCTCCCATATAGGGCTGGTTTATGACCTTTAACAGCTTTTTAATTCAGATTTATTGTTTCTATTTATGTGTATGAGAGTGTCTGTGTGAGTGTGTGCCTCATGCCTGGTATCCACATGCTTGGTAGTGTGAGGCCGGAGGAGAGGATCCGATCTCCTGGGACTGGAGTTACAGGTGGCTCTGTGTCATCCCACCTGATTCTGGGAGGTGAACTCAGGTCCTTGGAAGGTACAGAGCAGCAAGCTGGTGAAGCTACCACCAGTCCTCATTTCACTATCATTGTTAAACGAAACTTTAGAATTGATGGTGTTATTTCCTCTTTAGAAATCATGCACACAATTCCTTAATTGGAAAATATTTTATTGTTTACAGTTTGTCTTAGAACATAAGTGATGTTTTTATTTGGCTAATGTCCAGCTTTTCTCCCATTTCAACTGTCTTGTTTCTTACCTCCCTATCACCTCTACTACCTCCAAACTGTAAGATTATTCTGCAGCTCCCTCCTATTCAACTATCTAATCCTGCTGCTGTATTTTTGCCGCTATATTTTTTTTGATGTTACTTAAGAGGCTTCAGGTTGCTTTTAATTTCATTTCTAAATGCCAAATCAACTGTTGAATAATCTATCTTTCCCTCTGCCGAGAAATGCAAGCTTTGTGAAACATAGAGTCAGTATGCATATGGGCAGATCTCCCGAATATCTATCATTTTCTAATGATGTATCAGTTGGTCCTCCCAGCCCAAACACACTATTTTAATTACTTCGCAATCTACCTTAAATTTCCATATCTAGCAAAGCAATCTTCCTCCATTATTCTTACTCATAGTGTTCCTGCCTGTTTTCATGAATTCATTCTTCCAGGTAAAAGTTATTATCAGGTTGTCAAGGTTTTTAAAGAACACATTAGGGTTTTGATGTGAGTGCCACAGCACTAGGTAGAAGACTTGAGGGAAATTGACATTTTTACAAATTTTGGTTATTTCACCCAAGAAAGAAGTTTCTTCTCTATAATTCAGGTCATATTTTATGTCTCATAAGAAAAATTTGTTATTTTTCTAAGTTTAATCCACTCCTCATTTAGTTTATTTCTGGGTATTTTGAAGGTTTAATTGCCATAAGTAGTTTCAATGCTAAATATTGTAAGAAAAATTTTAAAAGGAATTAATTTGTATTATATGTGGCTACCATACTTCCTTGAATATTACTTATAATAGCTTCATTAATCATCTGAGAAATTTTGAATATGTAAATACAATATCTTCAAATCATAATCATTTCATATTTTCCCATCTTATTTTATGAGCATGTGTATGTTCATGTGTCTGTGGAAACAGGATGCACACGTGTGTGTGTAGGTGAGTATGGCTGAATGCAGCCATCTGCTAGAAAACTGTTACTTTGGCAGTACTTGGCTGTAATAATAACTTATGAACCATTAGTTAATTAATTGTTGATGATGATGATAATAATAATAACCTTGCTTTATTTTGCCAGCATTAAATCCTCTTTGATTATTGTAGATCAATATGGCTTCTCAGATTCAATTATTATTTTACACGTGGCTTCTCTCCTGCTCTGTAATGACTGGTTCTTTTCCTACCACCAGGAGAATGCCCTTCCAATTTACTCTACGATCTACAAGACTCATTGGGTACACCATTACCTTCCAGAACTTCAAGAACCCACATAATTCTTGTTATTCCATGTTTACAAAACTGAATATAAACCAAAAAGAACTGTGGTAGGCATAATTGGACAGAAACTTATAATAGCAGAAATCATAGTATAGAAATTTTCATTTGCATATCACTTAGTCATTGCAGTGTAAAACAAAGCTGTATGGCTAAGTCAATAACCATTGGTCCAGCTTATAATACTCCTGTTGGTCTATGTGGTAAATGGTGGGTCAATATATTAAGCTGCTGCTTTATACAAATTATCTGTAGCTGATTATCTGATGTTGAGTTTGCCAGAGTGTAGATTGGTGTCTTCCATATACCGGCACAATGGTCCCCAAATTACAAACACTACAAGGGAAAAAGTTCTCATCTTCAAGTGATTTTCAGGCTTGCATCTGTATGTTAATATATCATAGGCTAAATGAAGTCACATAACTCATCCACAGTCAACCAATAAGAGAGCATTTGCCTATTTGCAAATGATAGAAAGACATGTATCTTTTGTGGAAATTTTCGTGATGCTCCACACAATTATAAAATAACTTTTCTTTTTTATTTATTTATCTTTGCAAAGCAGAAAGTGACTGGAACTCATAATAAGTAAATACCTACAGTGTGACTGGTATGTTACAAGGCAGTAAATTATGTACTACTACTTTGTTCTTACAACGTTGAACACTAATGAGAAAACTGAAGCCTGCCTATGACTTGTCCCTCATGACAGTATGTAATCAGACAACAGCTTGCACATTGATCTTCCTGACTTCAAGTTCCTGGTCTTTTCTAGAATGAACACAGTATTTAAGGAAAAGTGGGTGTGTTACCACCTCTCTGTCATGGAAAAAAAAATACATGAGATAATTAGCATATTAATGGAAGGTTTATCTTAGCTTCCTTTCAGGTTTCAGTCTGTAGGTCTGTCACCCAGTTGCCTCTGCATCTGTGTGAGGCATCACAGAGAGAGCTTCTAGTCGAAGAAGCTGCTCATTTTGAGGTAACAAAAAGCAGAGAGAAACAGGAATGGGCAAGGGTGTCAATATTCCCTTCAAAGATATGCTCACAATCATGTAACTTCTTTCTACTAGGCCCTAACTTATTAATGCTGGGCCAAGGCAAAGAAAATCTTCTTGAGTATAGGCCACTGGGTTCTAACTTGACCGGAATCACAAAAAAAGTTAGAATTACTATCTGGTTATTTTCTCCTTCTGTAGTCCCAGACAGAGAGACTGAGCTGAAAGTTCAGAAATTTCTACTGTGACTAGAACTACATTATGAGTTTATTGTAAATTAGAGTGAGAAGAGGTAATTTTGACCCAAATAGATATGTGTTCCTGGGATCCTAAATTACAGACAATTTACTCACATTATAGCAATAAGGCTGTATGCTTGGTGAGCACACATCACTGATAATTCTGTGCATGGCATGGTGTTTACAAATAAAAGGATGTTCTCCTGTGATAGGGCAGATGTCTTTCTGTTGTTCACTGATTGGCCATCATATTCAGGTAAGAGGAACTAAGTAAGAAGCAAAAATGATACATCACAGACAAGTTAGCACTCATTGATTGAAGACAACAAAATATGAGAGTAGGAAGTACATGGGTTTCTCAACACTGTAAAGGAAGAAGATTTCTTTAAAGCAGTTATCATTGACTTCAACAACTTTTGTTCTGAACAATCTCTTCTGCAGTCTGGAACTTACCCAAGGTAGAGGAAGTCCACTTTCACAGTCTTTGTGAACTGAGACTCAGAAGGATGACTTAGAGTTGGGTGATGTGTGAACAGGGACTGTTAAATATGCATGATAAGACTTGAGGATCCAACAAGCGGTAATAAATTATGGCCTTGGACATATTTAGTCAAGAAAATCCTAGGTCGAAAAGGAAGTGGGAACAGTGAAGGAACAGAGGGTAATCTTCATGGAAAGCTGCTATTGGCTTAGGAAGCAATGGTGCCATGCAAAGAGGAAGTGGACACTCTAATACCTTTTGTCATATCTCTCTAATTTTCAGTCAATGTCTTTGACCGGTTAAATCCAGTTAAGAGTGAGAAATACAGGGAGCCTATTGTTGTAAAACCTGTCAATCCAAGGGTGTGTTCAAATATTGGTAGTTGGATATAGATGATAGGCTCCAAAGAGTTAGAAGTTGGATTTCATTCCCCAGAGCAGAGTATTTTGATGTTCCTTGCCATTAAGCCTTTTCCCACAACAGATATGGAAATGATAATCTGTAATTGTCTTCCACTGATTTTCTCTTTCTCTCCCATGATTGCATTATAAGACACAAAGTGCCCCCCCCATAACCCACCCGGCTACACACATTGTTTACTCTGAGAACCTAGGTTGGCAAGAGGGTGTTTGTCTGTCTCTGGTTTCAAGTTTCCTTGACCCATGTTTCTGTAAGTTGAGTCTACTGCAATCCTGGCTACAAAATCCAGTGCTCTGAGGATTGATTGTTTTATACTTGATCATAATGAAGAGTTAACAATGCATGGGAACTGTTGAGAGATCTAGAAGAGCCAACAACTAGCTTTGATGAGTCTGTTAGTCATTGCCTTGTGATTGTTGGTCATTGCTTCCACTCTGAGACTACTCTAAATCTGTGTTTTAGCTCTTGTTAGTTGCTTTATCTAATGTGAGTATCATAACACTTCATTGTTCCCCTCCACAGAAGAAATAAAATATTATGTGTAACAGTTCTTTCTGAATTATAATTAGAAACATAATATAGAATACAAGTAGGTTCCTTTGATAATTTTCACTTTTAAAATCAAACATCAAGGCGTAAAAGCTTAGTCAGTAAACCTTGTGTGTGTGTGTCTGGGGGGGGTGTATGTGTGTGTTTGTGTGTGTATACACATGTGCTCACATGGAGTCCTGGTTCCTTTGCTGTTGCTGTGATAAAACACTCTGACCAAAAGCAGTTTAAGGAAGAAGAGGGTTTATTGGTTGACACTTCCAGATCACAATCTATCAATGACAAACATCAGGGGAGGGACCTGAAACAGAAACCAGGGAAGAATTCTACTTGTAGGCTAGCTGACTAGCTCGTGTTTACCTAAGTTTTTTATACAGCATAGGACAATTTGAATGGGGATAGTACTGCCCACAGTAGGCTGGGGTCCTCCTTCATCAATGAACAATCAAGACAATCCTCCACAGACGAGTCCACAAGCAAATCTCATCTATGCAATTCCTCAGGCAAGGCTTTCTTCTCAGATGGCTTTAATCTGTGTCAAGTTGATAGTCAAAACCAACTGTAGATATACAGGGACCTGAGTTTGGTGCCCTTGCCTGGTGGCTTGTGCATGGAATTATAGCACCAGAGAGGCAGAGAAGGAGGAATTCTCCCAGGTTCCCTAGCCAGTCAGTAGAGCCTAATAATGCACACACTCACATCCATGCAAAAAGCCTTGTCTCTAAAACAGAAAAATAAGGTGAATGGTTTCTGAAGGATAACTACAGGTGACCTGTGACCTACAAATGCAGGTACACACACACACACACACACACACACACACACACACACACACACACGAGTGAATAACCATGGAAAACCAGTTAGCACAGATAATTTTTAAGAAGATAAAAATCCCTCTGTGAGTTTCTCAGTAAGTGCACCCATCTGTTGCCGAGCTCTTCTGGCCAGACGGTTGGAGTCATTTTTCTCCCCAATCATTCAACACTTTCTGCTTAATGGAGACACTTTCAATGCTTCAGCAATCCAACCAAATCTGCAAAACCAGCTCCTCTTCTCACCTTTATTTCCTATCAGCCACGCAGAACTCAATGAAATACATTGAGACATTGAGACGATGAGTTAAGATTACATAAAAATGTCCTGAAGATTGAGAAGTTTGAAATTTACATTTTACCAAATATGCCTGTTTTATTTATTATCTCTTCCCCTTCCCCTGCAGCTGGAAACTCCTTGTAGGAAGACTCCAGCCATGAGAAGAAATAAATATTATCTTACAACTCTGGATGTTTTATGTTCACTATGGAATCATATAGATTCTGACATATGTTCTTAAACTGTGATTTCAGTTTTCCAGCAGAGGAAGCAGAGGCCTTTTTCCTCTATACTCTACTTCTTGGAATCTATACTTGTTATGCTTCATACCAAGACTACCTTCACATTCTTGGATGTATCTTGGTGTATCCAGCCTGGTGGATTTTCAAAGGCTATTCCTGCTATCTGACACCCCATTCCCTCATCTGTGCTTTTGGCAAATGTCCACTGTAGTTTTCCCCATCGCCTTATCTCACCCACATTACAAATTAGCTACTCCTTCGTATGAGCCCTCCACAGTGTTTGCAAGTGTTCATGGGCATATTTGTACTGCCCTTATAAACTAAATTATAAGCAGTTTGAAAGATGTAGCTATCTTATTGACCCTTTATTGCCAATGATGACAACTGTGTGATCTTTCCATTTTGTTGGATAAATGAAATAACCCAAAACATATGTGACTGACAGATTTCTTACAAAAAAAGGCACTGTATAGGTTCACTTTATATAGGTTCAATCCTTCATCCAGGTTAGTCATCTTCTCACTTTTCTGGCCAGTATCTGTAATGATCCCATAATGAATTGGCTCACAGTCTCCATATTATGATTCCATGGTGGTCTTTCAGCTTTGGAACACTGATAAGGCGTTGGTTCATACTGGGTATTATTTTTTGTGTGTCTGTGTATGAAAGAGAAAGAGAGAGACAGACAGCATGTTCATAGGTGTTTGACATTTAAGTGTGTATATGTGTTTGTGTAGGCCTGAGGTTGGCTTAGGAAGTCAAGTTTTCCCTAATTGTTCACCACTTTTTTGATGAGGAGAATCTCTCAGTTGAACCCAGAGCTTGCTAATATAGTCTAATCTACCCTACAGCTTACAAACAACCTCCATGCATGCATGATATTTAGTGAGTTCTGGGGATCTCAACTCTTGTCCTCACATGTGTGTGGTAAGTGCTTTACTCACTGAACCAACTGTCAGCCCAGTGTTGAGGATTTACTTGATAAATGTTGCCTTTGTTAACCAACTACCTACCTATTCAACCACTGCCCCTTCCAATGGAGGATTCATCTTCCTAATATTGAAGGTTTTTCAAAAGTGATACCTATGGTACACAATCATTATCTCTCAATCAATGATCTGACTATTTTCTTTCTTTCTTTTATTTTACCATGAATTACATGTTTAGTTATTTCTGTTTGCAACTGGAATTATGGGGACTCAAAATTAGCATGTTAATCTGTAAGCATGCTATATACTCCAGAAACAGTTCGACCTTAGTCTCCATTAGGCTCCACTGTGCTCTGTCTAAATGAACTTTTATGAGCTAGCTATTGCCCTGGCCAGCGGGGTTTCAACGGGGGCAACCCACCTGTGGGAGCAAATGAAAAGAACAGGGGGCATGAGAGATGACAGCAAGACAGGATTCTGATCAAGCTGCAAATTTTATTTTCCTCTGCAAGGCATATATGGCATAGGAGGAGAGGGGGCAGGAAGGAGGGAAGGAGAAGGGACATGGAAGGGGTGCAGAACATGGGAGACGTGCAAATTGTGTAACTGCAAGATGTCGGCTAAGGTCACTGGTCAGGGACCATTTATTCTGTTGCTAGGCTACCTGACCATGGAATGCTCTTTACATTTGGTTGTCATGGCACCTGACTGTGGAATGTCGTCTTATCTTTGGGAGCCTCTGGTTAGTAAACAGGTGTTACTGCTCTGGGGAAGGGCAGTGGTCTTATAACTTGTTCTCTGGCCTAGCTAGTACTTTTCCATGGTTCATGTTTGGTTCCTGACATCTTGGTCCCTGACAAGCTATTGTCCAGTTTTCCATGGATCTGGATCCCCTGGACCACAATATCACTTGGGAAGAAGACATCCTCAAGGATTACATCAAGCACAGCCATCAGGGTGTGGATTCTGGGGTCCTTGTGTTTATTTTTCATATGATATTTTTAAGTAAGTTTAGTCAGGTTCTCCTCTGAGCTCTGAAGGCTGCACACTTCCCATGGAACATTTTCTCTAATTCACACTTTGGCTGGACTTAACATTTTCTGGAAAAATTTCAGTTGAGGAACTGGCATGAAATTTATGGTAGCTTTCCAAGCACCTACTACTTCAATTTCCTCAGCTGTTGTGACACTGAGTTCACACAGATGCACCCCAAGGTATAAGTTCATCTCCAACTCCAAACGTGCCTGAAAGATGCCCTACTTAACTTGTCTGGCTTCTTACCTTTGGGCTTCATGATCTTAACACTGAAGCTGAATGTGGCTTCTTCCTTACAGAGTGCTGACTTGGAGGAGCTTGACTGCATTTGCCTTGATAGCTTGGACCAAGGAGATCTTGTCTTCACTTTACCTGTCCCTCTATTTACCCTTCTGTCTTCTTCCTCCCTCCTTTCTCTATTGTCCTCTCTTTGGAATTATTTAATAGTTAGAAATATAAAATCATATCATCACTTAAAAATAAAGAGTTTCACTCCAATATATGTACCTACTATTTCTTTCCGTTACTTATATCATCAGCAAAGACATCCAGTGAAACCCTGAATGTGAGTGATGGGACAGACATCTTTGTTCCCAACTGAAGAGGAAGATGTTGCTTGCATCTTTTATCATAGGCTGGAATGCAGGGAAAAGCCTTTCTGTGCTTGTTCTTTATTAAGTGGGGTTAATTATCTTTCCCAGTATGTAGCAACACTTTAGTATTAATAACCATTGACTTTGCTTTTTCTAAGATAATTGTATTTTCTCTTTTATTCTGCTCATAAGGAAAGTTACATAGATTTATCTTTAGCTCTAGTCCAACCTTGTACACTTGGAATAAACCCCACTTAGTACTGATGCTACCTTTGATCTGTTACTGGATTTGCCTTGCAAATATTTTGTCAAAAATTTGAAACTTGTATTGATAAGGGATATTGACCTCTAATTGTCTTGTCTGATAATGTCTGTCCTTGTTGGCTCTCTACATCTGAGCTATATCTCTAGCCCCTTTGCCAGGTGTCAGAGCAACAACAGTGCTGATATCAAACAAGGAGCTCATTTCTGATCCTTTATTTCCCTTCTGGAAATGACAATAAATTAATCAAAATAGCGACTCTTTAAGTCTTTTGAAACATCTTAGTCATTTGCTTCCAAGAAAACACAAAGAGTTTCTTCTTACCACAGTGTGGGATGGCATCTCTTCCCCTGGATAGCAGCAGGAAGCATTCCATTGTTTAAAGCAAAAAATGTGAGGACTGTCCCATGTGAATTTAAATGTCTTTGGACACTACTAAAGGTGAATATTGTTTTTGATTGTGGTCATTTATATTCTGTATGTTTTTCCCATGGGCATTCCTTCTTTTAATTCTGACTTTATAGGATCTGCATCATATGTTGTAAAAATAACCCCAGCATGTTGCTTTCTCAGCATCTTCCAGAAGCAGCATCAGAAGTTGTATGAAAATGTGCAAAATGGTGATAGATTGTTCTTTAAAATTTGACTTGAGAATTCTTATGTCAACATTTAGATCCCAGGATATGGTTACAAATTGGAGAGTAATTCATTATCTTCTACAAAAATAGAATGCGATGAATACACTTTGAGGAAAGAGCTATAAAATCCCCTTGTTGGCTGAGGTGAAAGAAGAGTTAGGAAGGACTCAGCTTTCCCTCAGCAGCCTCGAGCTTTCCTATTAGTCTGGTCCTTACTTCCCTATGCCTCATTTCAGTGGTACTGCCAATCTACACCACACTCCTCCATAAAGCTCATGTAGGTTTTTCTGTCTAAACTTAATAAGTCTCATAAATTCCTCCTATTTCTTACCGTTTTTTTTTTTTTTTTTATTTGGTGGTCTTCTACCACAGTGCTTTATGGTTTAAGGTACCTGAACAACAAATGCTAGGTGAACATTCTCAATGACAGCTTCCTTCCAGGAACCATTTCAGTTTTCACAAATGCTCTCCTGGAATCACAGAAAAACACTTGGACAGATTGAAACATAGGCTAGCATTGGCAGCAGAAAATTCAAATTCCAAAATCATGGATCTTAAACTACCCTGTGATCTTGAATAAAGAATTTCTAATTTCCAGCCCCCCTGTACATCATTTGAAAAGCATCATTCATAGCACATTTCTGCTGTGGATATCGCTCTGTTTAAATAAAATGCTGGTTGGCCAGTAGCCAGGCAGAAGTATAGGCGGGACCAGCAGAGAAGAGAATTCTGGGAGGTGGAAGGCCGAGAGGAGAGACCCTGCCAGCCACCGCCATGACAAGATGTAAGGTAATGGTAAACCACAAGCCACGTGGCAAAGTACAGATTAATAGAAATGGGTTAATTTAAGATAGAAGAAGTAGATAACAAGAAGCCTGCTACAGCCATACAGTTTGTAAATAATATAAGTTTCTGTGTGTTTACTTGGTTGGTTCTGGGTGGGCCTGGCGGGTGAGAGAGATTTGTCCTGACTGTGGGCCAGGCAGAAAAACTCCAACTACACATTTCTGGATATTTTATGTTACTGAGAACATGAAATGATACCCTGTGAATGCAATCTGTTATCAAAGAAATTGAGATAGGCCTATAACGCAATGGAGGCTGATCCACTGTTTTGCTCCTTTATAGTCTAAGAGTTGGAAAATACATATAGAGCCAAAATGAAGTACATGTGTTTAGTCTCTTAGAGATTTTCAGTATTTAGGTTAACCCTCAAATTTGACCTTATCAAATCAATTCTCACTAATTTTAATAAGAATGTAACCTCAACCAATACAGCAACACTGTTTGCTGTTGTTGACTGACTTTGTTTCTCCAGAATCTACCTGCTTTTCAAGAATGAGCATTCCTAACAGCTCTCTCACTTCTGGCAGAACAGAAACACATCATGTCTTAAGATTCCTTTTGTGTTTCTAGTTGGTAAGTTTGAGTGAAGGGTAAGAGAAGAACAGCCAGCATGGGATTTCAGAATGCTCCAAAACCAGACATAGGAGCACAGAGTCCTCTGGCTCAGCTGAAGTCAGTGTTGGTGTTTGAAGGAAGCCATTCATCTAGAAACATGACTTATACCTTTATGCCTTGCTTTACATCCTGATGCCTGCACTGCACACCTTGCTTGTCCTGCCTGTCAGACACTCAGTGATGGAGTGTCCCAGCAGCTGATTTCCAACGTGCTGCCATCTCTCCAGGACTCTTCCAGAGCTAAGTGGTCCACATCCCTTTGGATCTTTTATTACATGCCACTCTTGATGTCAATGCACAATATCACATTTACAGTATCAACACAGCTCTCAGGCTTGGATTTGATCTTGGCTCACAGCCTGAGAAGCATCAGTTCTCATTCATGATTAAATCCTTCTCTTCTGAATACTTTTCTACAGCAAACTCCCCTCCACTGGCTGCATAGTCTCAATCAGTCGCATTACATAGCTGCTTCTGAGGATTTGTTCTGGATACCACCCAAATGAGAATAATCTATGTAGTCCCAACTCTTGGGGACAGTTTGGGAAGAAAGAGGTGACAAATGAGGAAAGAGTCAAGGGAAGTCACAGGAGAAATATGGTCAAAGTAGATTGTATACACTTATGAAAAATGTAATGAAACTCACCATTTTCTACATTTAATTTATGAGGTGTATATATGAGAAGGGGAGCATCCTTTGCTGATAATATTGTTTAAAAATTTCCTCTCTTTAAAAAAATTATATACAAATGGAATGATAAAAAGCATTCTATTTAACATTACATTATTAAAACTTTATCAATGTTATAATATGTAGTTTTATCCTACAGTTAAAATTTATTTAATTTTCTGTTAATTTATTTCATTTTCTGTAAATATTGCCACTTCTGTCTGGTTTAAATGTTTGCTTTGTTGTTATGCACACGTTCTGGACCCTATGGAGAAAATTATCTGCAGCATCTGCTTTGAAGACAAATAGCTGAGTCCACCGCAGCTTGTTTTCCAGTGAACTCATAGATATTGTCTCTCCCACTCAGTGCATTAGATAGCTCTTGGTATTGTCAAGGATATGGTTCACTTACTTATGTGTGTCTGTTCACAATTCCATAATTAGTGCTTGTGGTTTTAGTTGTCATGTCTCTGAGTTCCAATGACAATGAATATGACCTTACTCTACTCACTGCTACTTTGGGTTTTCTTTTGAGATGATACCTGTTGAAGTCTTTATCTTTTTTTTTTTTTTCTTATGAGCAGTGACTGATTTCATCATATATGGCTAGCCCAAAATATAGCACCTTGGCACAATGAATACTTTAACTTTAAGCAAATCAAGAAAATTCTAGGAGCAGGAAGACCCCCTTGTCCTTCTCCATCCTTCTCCCCATGTCCTTTCTACTTTGAAGTAGATGGTAAAACCTAGGTGATCTCCTGCATTGCTCAAACTCATATAACTCCATTCACTAGCCATCCTCTCTGTACTCCCAAGGGAAGGAGTGAACTTGTCACTTAAGCAGATATCAGGGAGGAATCTAAGCAGTGGGCCTTGCTTAACTGCTGCTACCACCCTCACTCCCTCAATGTCCCCCTCTTCATCTCTTTCGGATCACAGCTCTATTGTAAATCCTATGGTTCTGCCTCTACCAAGTCATCAAATTTAGCACATAAGTTCCCAGCTTTCCCTTTCTTTGATCCTTCATTTCTTTACTATGATTCCCAAGTCATGAAACGTCTATGTGCACTTCTTCAGTCAACCTTCCTCAGTAGTTTGTCTTTTTGTTTGCTTTTGTTTGTTTGTTGCAAATCCAGCCAGGGACCCTATGTTGATGGAGAACATATTTCTGCTCTACAGAAATCTGTTCTTTTCTTATTGCTTTAGGAACTTCAAATGTACTCTAGACACTCGAGCTTCTGGTTTCACCCATGTGTGAAAAGTTGCCTGCTCTTAGATTGTCTTTGAATTCTTTTAATGAATCAAAGCTTTCACTTCTAACTTTTGGTGGGATCTAGTAAATGTTCATTTTACTGATTTACATCTTGTTAGAAATTTAGTATAGACGAGTTTTAAAAGTACCTGCTGCTAAGGAGTCTGGGTACATGAGCACTATTAAGAGGAGGAAAGTCACCTGATGTGATTCTATCATTTATCTATCTACCAGTGGTTCTCCCCTCTGGCTCTCACATGGACACTCATGTAGTCCAAGGTCTAATGACTATGATACTAACTCAGCTCACCAATGTGATTCTGATTATCCTTATTTTCAGCCCTTCCTAATTAAAACACTGTAGGCTGACTAGTATCTGTCAACTTGACACAAAACCAGAGTCACTGGGGTGGAGGAAACCTCAACTGAGGAAAGCCCACCATCAGATTGGTCTTTAGGCATATCTGTACGGGATTTTCTTGATTATTGATTGATATGAGAAGACCCATTCCACTGTGGATGGTGCTATACCTATACTGATGATCATGGGAGGCCTAAGAAAGGAACTTGAACTTGAGACAGGAAGCAAAACAATAAGCAATATCCTGCCATGTTTCTGCTTCAGTTTTTGGCTTGGCTTCCCTCAATGATGGGCTGTGATGTGGAAGCGTAAGACAAGCCCTCTTTCCTGGTCCAGTTGCTTTTCATCGGTGTTTTATTACAGGAACAGAAGCAAAGGAACACACTCACTGCTGGTCTTTCACACTAATTTTCACATAGTACCTGAAGGGCTTCCCTGGAGCCTGAGGACCGGTGGATAGCGTCCTCTCTACATCATTTGCAATTTCATCTCTCAACCCAACAGACCTGGGACCTGTCTGGATTTGATGTTGCCAGTCAACACATCTTTTTCCTCTCTTGGACTTGAAGATGTCTGATTTCTCTTCCCTACTTCCCCTTGTTGCTTGCTGTTTTTTTGTGAGCTTGCCCACTAACCTGGAATGTAGTGGTTCTTTACCTCTTGGGGTTCCTTATCTTCTTTAGAAAGCCATTAATTGCCTCTCCCCGAACTCATATATGTGAACACATACAATTAATTTTACATAAAACTGTTGGATATATATGACAGTTAGCATATTTGGTCTCCTCCAGTGTCTTGTGATGATGTTTAGGTTATGCACTGGCATGATGCCCATCTCACAGGAAGGAGGAAGGCCTAGGGACATTGAACAACACCATGACAGTGACAGCCTAGGCTGGTGGTCTAGGCTGAGGCAGGAAGTGATGGCTCAGTTGTTGAATCTTCTGACTCAGACTCTATTTACAAAAGTGTGAATATGACAAATGAGTTGATGGGAGTTTGCAGTGATAACCCTTCTCATGACCCGTCCTGTCGATAGAGTGATTTAGCTGTGCTTCCTGGAACAGTAACGTTAGCTCAAACACTGTGTTTTAGTATCGATCATCTCATCACAGGATGTTAGCCATCAAGAGTCCTTTTCTGTAAATTTCTATATATATTGTCACGAGCTACCATTAGTTATATAAATAGTCTATTTAATTTCATTCCAAATATTTTATTTTATAGCTTACATCAGAGAAATGGATCTTAGGGGAAAGAGTTAGGCATGCATAGAACATTCTTTCATTTGGGCACTCATTCATTCGTGGCAACTTATTTACCTAGTCTGTCGGTATACTGCATGGGTCAGTTATTAATTGACTAGTATTTTTAAAGCCACAGAAAACACTCAGGGTTAAGTATATTTAGGAAGGGTAAAAGAAGATTCCAGCAACACGTTTAAGGAAATGTCATGGGATCATAAAATCTGGAGACACCATAAGTGGAATTTCCCTTGGAAATCTGAGTAATGGCTTCGAAATCATCCCCCTCCGTCTGCTCACTTTCCCTGCTGCTCGAGGTTGCTTGTTGGGCTATGGTGCTGCCGCTGAGGACTTTGATGGAGCAGTGTGGACAGATGGGAGAAACCGCTGGCATCTCTACAGCGTTTTCCTGATCCCAGTGAGGAGGGCTGGGTGCGCGCGCTCTGCTGAAATAGACTGTTAAGAACTTCGTCAAAGAATGAACTCTTCCTGTAACCCACACCTCATTTGTCACCCTGATGGGCTGAGGAAAAGTGACATTTACAAACGGAGAATGAAAGCACATCCATTTCCCCAGCCTGACACCCTGATATAATAACTATTTACCTTGAGAAAGACGCGCTGCGAGTTCCGATTCTTGTGAATCCTCTCAGTTTGGCACTTATTTTCTCACTCTGTCAAACAGCCCCAGATTAATGGAACAATTTGTTCAACAAATCATATTAGGAGAATGCACACAGGGTAAAGAGAGGGGGGGAGTAGACATTTTTTACTCATTCACGGCAGTGGCGTCTCTACAAATAAAAATGTAGTTACGTCTGACATTTACAGAGGGACGATGTGAAGGGGAAGGTGTAATGACTTCGGGCAGGAGAGAGAGCATTGGGTAAGAATGGTAGGACTCAAAGGGGAACGCGATAAAGTTACACATAACATCTAGGCCGAGTTTCCTTCTAGAACGTATTTGTCAAGCAACAGGATCGGCTAATGTCCAAATGTGGAGAGGGGCGTGGTTCCATTAAAATTAAGCATCCAAGGCTTTCTATGGTACTCAGGTACCTACCTTTCCAGCCTGTACCCAGGAAGTTTAAGAGAATTCCAGAAACATTATTGGACAAAAGAGATGACCCATTGATCAAATTGTGGGTTCTGGGTGGAGCTTGTGATCATGTTTGATTTGGGCTCAGCTGCTTAATTCTGATAGCATCCTGTTCATGCTCCTTAGACAAATATAATAAAACAAACAAAAATAATTGGTAAGGCTGCCAGGCTTCAGCATTTGTTGGTTCATGCCTCCATCCAAGATGTTTGAATGAATATTTAGACCTAATAAATATCCCCCACCACAAATCATGCTCATTTCAACATGTGATACCTGTAGCTCCATTACACACACACACAAGCAATCTCACATTTTCCCCCACTAACTTTCGAGTGGCACTGGGAGCTGGTAGTGGGGCTCATTTTGGTGTGTGTGTTACACATGTCACTCAGCAGTTACACCTTGCATCCATGGCAAAAAATCACCCTTACTTGTCCAGTTCCCACAAGCTGTAGCCTTGAGTGTCAAGGGGGAAAATGGTCTCACGTTCTTGAATGGCTTAGTTCTTCATTGTATTTTATGTTCTTCTTTAATTCTCCTTTCCTACTTAAGGTTTTTGATCCTTTTTTTTTTTTTATTTTTAGGAACCAACAGCTCTAGATACAAATCTGGATCATGAAAACCCTCAAAGAATTTGGAAACAATCTCTTTATCTCTTTATGGTATTAGGATTTTCAATTGCTACATGTTGTTCTTCTTTTTTAAAAAATAGAAATCTCAGGTTCCTGGTAAAATGTTTTCATGTGAAGTCACCGACCTGTTTGAGTCATTGAGGAATAATGAGACCTCAGGAGAAGATTCATGTCTGACCGTCTTTCAACTGAGCAAGACACCAGGAAACCCCACTGGATACCACTGCTGTGAGAGCCTCCAGGGACAGGACAAACCTACTTTAAATAATTATTCTGCGAGAAAACGTTTTGTTCCATAAAGTTTAGGTCACTCTAAGTGTTTGTTTTGTCCCACTTTCATCCAGCAAATGTTTTAGGAAAGACAATTGAGAATTTGCATTTTGGTCCAGAGAGATGTCTTAGCAAATAAAAGTGCCTGCCACTAAGGCTGTACACCAGAATGAGTTGCATCACTAGAACCCACAGAGTTCTCAGAGAGAACCAACTCCCATGCATGTGCTTGCATGCACACATGTCCACACACACACACACACACACACACACACACACACACACACACACTTCAATCAATAAAGTAGTTGCTACGCACTACTGGCACCTACAGAAAAGCCAGGCCCAGGAGCCCACTCCTGTAACCCCTGGGCTCCAGAGGTGGAAATAAGATCACTGGGACAGAGTTGGTGCCCTTTGAGTTCACTGAGAGACCGTCACTTAAAAATCAAAGGGGGAGTTATTGAAGAAAATAGCCCATACCAGGCCCTCCCATCCACACTCAGAGAACACCTGCAAACACCACACATGTGGCTGTTTAAAGCTTTGAGGTCTTCCATGTTCAAGCCTGAGTATAATACGAGGGAAAGAAAAGAACATCCACTACTATGAGCCTTTCACCCGGGGAGGAAATCCACCCACAATTTCTAGATTCACAGCACCAGGAAATGTCCAATAGCTTAGGCAGCTGTACTCTGAGGTGGGGTGCCCTTGTGAAAAGGAGGAACCACTCAGTAATCCCTGCCACCCATCTTGCCATACCTCCACTGAGTTAGCTTTCCTCTGTTAGTTAAATTTCCTCTGTTCCCACTTGCACTAACCCACTGTGCTTGCTGCTTCTTAACCTGGGTGAAGTTGGACTTTTCAGGCATTTTGCTGTGTCTCCTGAGGCTTCCCTGTAGTCTCCATACCTCCATCTTCTATGCTGGATGGCTATTCAGTTTATCAGACTGAGCCCCGCACCCCGCCACACACACAGAACAAAGAACCCAGCTGAGCTGTTCATCATTTTTCTTTGTTTGTTTTCGAGGCAAGGTTTCTCCAAGCAACCCTGGCTGTCCTTGAACTTGCTCTGTAGAACAGGCTGGCCTTGAACTCAGAGATCCACATGCCTCTGCCTCCTGAGTGGTAGAATTAAAGTGTGCACCACCACTGCTTGGCTTTTTTTTTTTTTTTTTTAACAGTCCATCAGTGTGGGTTTTGTAATCTGTGGGAGTGAGAGTGGGGGATAGGAGGTGGTGGGCAGAGAGAAGTGGGTCAGACCTGGAGTTTTTCCTGGGGGGACACCCTGTGCCATCTTGATTGTAATTGTCTACCACACACAAAACGTCTTAAAAGGAGAAATTTGGGTTCATTCTTATTTCTTTAAAAAGAAAAGGTATCCTCCCCACTTTGGCTTGCTTATGAAACCTGTCACTGAAAATTAAGGAAGTTTAGTCAGAATTAGAGTGCAGGGATTGTGGGCAGCATTATTGGTGGGTGCAGTTTATTGGGTTGTGTTCTCTCCGGCACTACTGCTTCAAGAGAAACTTTGCATGCATTGTTTGCAGGCCCCCCTCACTCTCTGTAATGCTGCAAAAACATAGATTTACTTGTTCAAGGTCACACAGTTGCAAGAGGACCAGCGAGTTATATTTAGGTGTGCATTTGCATCCTGTTTTCACTGATGGTGGCCCCTCAGTTTGAATGTCTAATACATATTGCCATTTCCTGTATCTTAACCTCAAATAACAAACAGAATGGACCAAAAAGTCAACCAACATTTCCTGGACAGCAGGTGAAGTAGCCACAGGTTCACAAAGACTCCTTTATTCCTTCAACAACACTGGGAGACAGATATTAAGGATGTTATTTTATTCATAAAGAAAAAGACAAAAATAAAATTGAAGTCTCTGGCTACACCATCCTGAATGTACCCGAATCTTCTCAGAACTTGGAGGTGAAGCAGAGTCTAGCCTGGTTATTACTTTGGTGGGAAATGATTAAATAATTTGCATGGGCCAGAGTCCAGAAGTGGCACCAGTCAGGATTTGAATAGAAATCTGTCCCCAGTTCTTAGGCTCTTCCTAACTCCCCTCAAGTTCTTCACTAATTGAAAACCACCCTAAGAGACAGTGATTCCTGTCCATCACTGTCCTTGTGGAAAGCTTCAGATACTGCTCTGTGTATGTAAAGACCTGCAGCTGGCAGTGAGCTGGAACATCCCCAGTTTTCTTGCCCGTCCTTCTGTCCTTCCTTTCCATTGCAATGTTTTTAATTGTCAGGATGGAAAAAACAAAAACAAAAACAGAAATAGGCAAGATCTTCCTCCTCCAAGGGTCAGGAACGATGATGTTCTAAATAGCTATTGGTTACCTACAATTTGCAGTGTTAACAGCTCAAAGAAAGCAAATAAGGCTACAACTGGCATTCAGGAAGGCTTGTTGCAGTTGACAGATTTCTGTCTGTTGAAACACATTCTTGTCTCCAGCCGGTCTTTGGTATAATTCATAGTTGGTCATGTGGAGGATTATATGCAGTCAAGGACCAAACAGGTTGGATTTTGGAGGGTGAACAGACCAGTTCCCAGGTGGGCTAAGTCAGGCTGAATGCCGGGTGGGCAGTGTAAGAGCGATCAACTCATGCTCCAGGTGTAGAGGGAAACAAGACCTGGTTATGGGGTAGCTGGGCTTGACCAGACCTAGTCCAGGGTGGGCAAGGTGGAGTGATCAGGTCTGGTCCAGGGTAGGCAGCACTGGCTGACCAGCAAGTCCCCTATGGACAGCGAAGCCGGCTGTCCCAGCCTGCAAGGCTGTTCGAAGACAATAGCCCCCCATCCTTATCGCGGCATGCAGGCCTCCCCCCAGCACAGCGGGCGGCGGCTCTCTCTCCGTCCGGGCGGCCGCCGAGCCGCCCGCCGCTTCCTCCCGGCGACCTCCCGGCCTCCGGCGCGGCGCAGCCTGGCGGAAACGCTTGGTGGGGCAGCGCGTCGGCGACACGCGCGGCCGGGAGGGGAAACAAAGGCGGGATGTGAGCGACCCAGAGTCCGGAAACCGGGCGCCGGCGGCACAGCCCCCGCTCCCCGCCCATTGTTCGCTGAGCGCGGCCACACGCGCCGAGGGCGAGCGCATCCTGCCCGGACCTTCCCTGGGATGCCCGCTTGCCCCGCGCTGAGCAGGTGACATTCTGCAGCTCTCCAGGGACCTTGTGGTTTTTAGAGCTGTATGTATGGGAGAGCTCCTCGTGGATGATTTCTTCCGTCCACCACACTGAGAACTGAGTGATATTTCCACCTTCTTTTACACACACACACACACACACACACATACACACACACACACACACACACACAGAGTAAAAGGAAACTCCACTGGGGACCAGGGTAAAGAACAGGCTAAATCTACACCTGCTAATGCCACAGTCCCAAATGAAACCAGCTTACAAATGACTCCACTTCTTGACTTTGACTGTAGTTTTTAGTCAAGCGCTGAAATAAAAGATGTTTCTCAACCTGGACTTTCAGGGCCGGTTATCTAGAAAGGCCAGTAGGAACCCAGAATTTCCGAGCTGGGATTTACTAATGACTTCCTGACATTTTCAGAACTGTGCTTTCTCTATTGTTTGATTTTCTGGCTGGCCCATTGAAGGAGAATGTATTACTAATATGAAAATTAAGTGTAGCCAGTGGCAAGTGTTCAAGTGTAAGACATAAGCAGAACCAGGACGGAGACTTCAGGAGCCAATTGTTAGTCAATCTGCGGTTTCTCTGTTCTCAATCTTGCAAATTGGCCTCTCCAAGTTAATCCATAAATGCAGTTCTTCATGTGTTTTGTGTCAACTTCAGCTTCCTGGGCTGAATTCTGGAAGATCATTACCTGGTCTGCCTTGTTAAGGCCACCTCTCCTAGTGGTCAGTAAGGACCAAATTTCTCTATTGTGGCAGAAGATATGTAAATAATCTCCATGTCTTCCTGCCTGAATTAGAGCAATCTGGCTAACCAGAAGAGGTTATAAGGACTAGTTATCAAAATTCTATCCAATGAGCCTTGTGGAACATGGATGGAGAGTATGGACATGAAGGAAAGACCAGTACTGTCACCCCCATCAGAATGCTACAGAGAGGTCCAAGTGCTTCTAAGCATCTAGGAGGGGCTGAGAAATCATTTATTGGAAAAAATACTCAGTGAGTCTTAATATTGTGGCAGATTCTCAGTTTAAAAAGAAAGCAATTGAAAAATGTCTTAGATCTTAATTACCTGAAGTTTGTAATCTAGTAGAGAATGTCAGAAAAGAGTATGTGATGCCATTATGCCAATGGTGCCTACTGGTATGCAGGATAGGGTGTGTGTGATGGCGTTAAAGGTATGTCATGGAAGGAAGGTGTTAACTGGTCCAGTAAGTAGTTATTAGAAGAACGTCCTAGGCATGGGA
Organism: Onychomys torridus; assembly: GCF_903995425.1. Lineage (NCBI taxonomy): Eukaryota > Metazoa > Chordata > Mammalia > Rodentia > Cricetidae > Onychomys > Onychomys torridus. The sequence continues at coordinate 52,203,555 of NC_050443.1, read as the reverse complement.
AAGAGTATTTCAGAATTTGCTAAGGGAGGATGGAACATTGTCTGTTAGGAGAGAATGAAAGGGCCCTAGTGTGGCTACAGCTTCTGGATCTTTGATGGAAGGAGAACTTAGCTGACAGAGAAGCTACTATATCAGTTCAGATCAAAGAGGATGTCTAGGTTAGACTAAAGAGATGGCAATGGATAGAAGAGGCAGATGGAAGAGATAGGTGTTCAGGAGGTTGGTTCACAGAATGTGATGGAAGGTGGGAGGGAAGGAGATGTGAGAAAATTCATCCCCTGAATTTCTGGCTGTACCATTCCTTTGGAGCAGTAATGTGGAAGAAAAGTTTAGGTGAGGTATTTATGAGTTATATCTTGGGCATATATGGTATGAGGTGGCTTTGAGTTATTGAGATACCATTATAACATTGAGGTGGGTGGTGGGGAGGAATGAACTTCGTTGGAAGACATGTGTCTCCTTCAATGTGTTAAAGCAGGACTAAGTTGGGGGACATTTAGGTAGAGATGTGTATTTAGTAACAAGGAGACATAGAAATGGGTGACTTGAGTACAGAAGATTTCAAATCATTGAGGGAGAACAATGACCAGTAAATAGTAGGGGCTCATTAATTACATCAACTGTCTGTTTATTGTCCTGAAAGTCGATTGGTACAGAGAAAGGTAGGTGATAATGGGAATATGAGCGACCTAAGGTAACCAGGAGGAAGTAAACCAGAAGAGTGACAAAATGGTGGCCTAGAGGAGGTCACTTGAGAACATGACTGACTTAGTACCAGATGATGACTTGGACAAGGGCATGGCCAGGATCAAGAGTAAAGAAAATGGAGTTAGAAGAGGTATTGGAGAGGAACTGCCTAGGAAGTGAAGCACCACATACATGAAAGGAAGTAAGGCAACAGTAAGGTTGGCCTTGAAAAGGAAGAGACTTCCAGCTGGGTCCTCTCATTTTTGATGATGGATGGGAGAGAGAGACAGAGACAAAGAGGGAGGAAAGAGGGATGTCAGCATGGCTGTCAGGAGCAGCAGCAAACAGACAGAGGAAGCACCAGGAGCAGGCAGATTGAGAAGACAAACTGGAAATGTCTTCACTGGCCTCCCCACTTCCTGTGTCCACCAGTACCCTTTCCTAAGAAGAGCAATTCAAACTGAAAACATTTGCACCTCAAGTATTTCTGGAAAAACATCTTTCCCACGTTGTAGTTTTGAAAAAAAAAAAAAAAAACTGACAGAAGTCACTGAATAGGTTAGTTCTCAAGAGAATTGTGAGGAATCTGTGAACTCTGGAGCCAGAGGAAAAACACTCCGTACATCACATCACATGGCCGTTGGCTATTATGTTAAGCTGAAATTTGTAAGCAGACTATTTTTTCTCAGAATGCATCATTCTTCTGACTTATATGCACAACTCTTCATTTCTATTTAAAATTGCCTTTAATTCTACATTTCTTATCTGATTCTCAATTCTCTGTGCTCTCTGTGCATATATATTGCACTCTCATGACTCAGGCTTTGCTCTTGTGTCTTACCTTTTATATTAACTTTTTAGGGTAGATTCAAGTGAAAAAAGTATGCTCACACTGCAGCAAAAAAGAAGTCAACAATATTTTTTTAAAAACAGAATGAAATGGGCATTAACAGAGCACTGACTTGCTAGAAATCAGGAAGAATCAAAACTCTGTCTGTCACACATTATTTAGACTGGTGCCAGCCAAGGTTTCTCTTATCTCAGATTCAGAGATAAGAGGAGTTGTCTGGGTGATATGATAGGATAACATATCTCCAATATGTTATCTCCTCCTGTCTAGGTCATTAACTCATTCTTCATCTCTCCCACATGCTGTGCTGTTTCGCTGAGAATTATTGACCCACAGCACTCACCAGGAGCAGAGCACACTTCTGTGTGCATGCTGATTGCTAGTGCTTACTTTTGTGCTGGCTGTGTGTGTGTGTGTGTGTGTGTGTGTGTGTGTGTGTGTGTGTGTGTGTTGTACATATGGAGCAGAAAGCTCCTTCAGGTAAAATTACATTGGGAGGATAGACATGCTCTTGATCTTATTTCTGTGATTTCTGTGTATCCTTGCTCTTCTGCCTCAAAGTTTCATCAGTGAGTAGACATGCTAGGGACCAGAATTCTTCCTTGAGCTCTGCATTACTTTTCACAGCATTTGAGGACTTCCATAGGAAGTGGAGAAAATCAGATTTCATAATGTTCTCCTTTCCTCCTCTATACCAGAGCCTTGGCTCATCCACTTATCAGGTTTACCACTTCAAAACCATCTTAATCAAGTCCAGATTACCTGGCTTTGGAGAAAAATTATGCTGTGTTCCAAAACTGAAACATTTTACACTTCTATTCCCCATTTTGACCTACATAGTCAAGTTTTTAAAAAATATAGACAAATGCCTATTACTTACCTACTGAAGCTCTGTCTTCATTTCATTTTGTACTCATGGGAACTGTGGACCAACATGATGGTATTTCTTGTTAATAGTTTTGTGTTCTTTCTCTCTCTCTCTCTCTCTCTCTCTCTCTCTCTCTCTCTCTCTGTGTGTGTATGTGTGTGTGTGTGTGTGTGTGTGTGTGTGTGTACATGTGCAAAGGTGCATGTGCTCACACATGAACATGTGTATGGAAACCACAGGTCAACTTCAGGTATCATTCCTCAGAAGCAGCCCGCCTTGCTTTTTGAGGTAGGGTCTCTCTCTGGGACCTGGGGGATACCCACTAGGTTTGACTAATGGCCAGGAAAGCCCCACAGATCTTCCTGTTTCTACCTCTTCAGTGCTGAGATCACAATTATTTTCCCCCAGGAAAATGTTTTTGTGTAGGTGTTGAGGGTCAAAGCCAGGTTGCCTTGCTTCTGCAGCAAGCACTTTACCAACTGAGCTGTCTCCATAGCCTTGCATCTTTTAAAACACTACTTTTGCAGATTTACAAAATTTCCCTCTTTTTGACATATAATTTCATGCTTTTCATAGGCATCTACAGTCTTCTACAGATATAATTTAATATAGCATAATCAACACACAAAGCAATAAATCATCACCAATACTCCCCATTGCCACTTTGGAGTGAACAACCCATCCCCTAGCCCACAAAGAATTCCTGGAAAACACTGATGTTTTCTTTTCCCAAAAATGTGCTGTTTCCAGAACATTCTATGAACAGAATCACACAGTATGCAGCTCATGTCCAGTTCCTGGCAACTATAGGTAGTGCTGCAGTAAATGTTATACATAGCACCAGGGAACACATACATTTTCATATCTCTACTATAAATACCATAGGTCAGGAGAGGTTGCTGAATTCCTGAGTATACACAGGTCTAACTGAAGAACAGGCTGTAAAACTATTTTCTGGTGGGACAACATCATTTTGAGAGTCTCTGCCAGCTCATATGGAGATTTGTTTATATATCTCCTTCTCCATTGTCTTTCTGATTTTTGTGGGGTAGGGAGTAGTGTCTCTTTTTTTGAATGTACCTAATTTCTATCCTTTTTTCACTATATTTGTTTGATTACATTGGCTAGAATTTAATACCTTTTCTTGACATTTCCAAAGAAATTGCTTTGGGATTTGTTCAATTCTATGTTTTCAATTTTATTAATTTTTTACACTTTTAAAAAAACGTCCTTTCTTCTTTGAGCTTCCAGTTTAGTTTAACTATTTATTAATATCCAAAGGTAAGTGTTTATATGCCTCATTAAGTTTAGATCTTGTCTTTAGTTGTATGTATTTAGTGCTGAGAGTTTCTTTCTGATCATTTCTCTTTCTGTGTCCTGCTAATTTTACCGAGGTGTATTTTCACTTATTTGAAAATGTTTAGATGTTCTCCTTGACCTTATTTTACTGGCAGATTATTTAGAAGTGTGATTCACATACATATGAACATTTGAATGCTTTGTTGGTATTATTGCTTTATGAAGTTATTCTTTATTTTAAATAAATAGAAATACTGGTAAATTTACTTTCCCTTCATTGTGTTTTTTCTAGACTGCTTTCCTTACTTGTGTAGCTATTTTCTGATCTAAATCATTATTTTATTTTACTCATGGGGCTTTACGTTTCTATTTTCTGTGGGGTACATCTACTGTTTTTTTTTTTTTTTTTCTTAGTGTCAGTGGTGTTATAATGACTTGGTGTCTCCTTTGTCTTTATTTTTTATTAACTTAATTACATTCAGAGTCTTACTCCATGACAGTGCCCACCCTGACAGTGAACTCACTACACCCACAGCCTGACCTAGAACTCATCACTCCTCCCTTCTTCCTCAACTTTCAGAGCACAAGAATGACTGTTGTGTTCCCATTGCCAACTCCTTCCTTCATTGTTTAAGGGGGCTTTGGTGGACATAGTTTTAGGTTGCTGATATTTTTTTGTTTTGTTTTATTTTCCTTCAATATTTTAACCAATTCAGTGTCATTTTCTTTCTGACTGTGTGTGAGGTCACTGGCCTCCTCTAAAGATGATAGTCCCCTGTTTTGCGGTTTTTGGTTTTTGTTGTTGTTCTCCTGAAATTTAATGTCATGTGGCTTCATTTGCACTTTGGAGGTTATCTTGTATTCATTTATCTGCTTAGTTTTAAGAATTTGTTTTTCTTGAAACTACCTGTGTTTTTTGGAGCTACCTGGTATCTATTATTAGTTTCTCTTTTTTTAGAACAGTTCTTAGGCATTATTTTTTAATATCTTTCTGCCCTCTCCTGTGTTATTTCGCTCATGTGTTCTTCAGGACTTGGAGGTGTCTGTGTGTGCAGTAAGTACCTCTTGATGTTGTTCCTTAGTTCTTAGGCAGTTTGAGCTGCTTCCTCTCCACTTCCCCTTCGAGTCATGGATTCTTCAACATCTGTGTCAAATGAGCCAATAAGTCAATTCATGATGACACTGCATCCCAGCACATTGGACTGTCTAGCACTCCTTGTCATTTTTTCTTATACTTGTCATCTCATTTCCGATTTTCTTCATTTGGACTTACAGTTGACTTACATTTTGCCATTAGATATTTAAACATATGCTGAAATGTGAACATTTGTCTTCTCCAAAACTCCTCCTGAAATTGCATCACACATTGACAGCATAAGAGTCTGGGCATGGTGGCACACACCTTTAATCTCAGCACTGGGAGGCAGAGGAGCAGGGATATCTATGAGGTCAAGGGTAGTTTAGTCTACATGGGGAGTTCCAGGCCAGCCAGGACCATATAGTGAGTCTCCGTCTCAAAAGAATGGGGTGGGAGTGGCTTATGAAATAAATTAGGACACATGTTCTTAGAGCAATGGACTATTTCTTGTCCCCTTCTCCTCATCTTCTGCTATGTGAGGAGGCTATATTCCAAAAATGATTTCACCAGACATGGCGCCTGCTAGCACTTTGTCCTCAGGTTTCTCAGCTCTGTAACCAAGTGTATACGGTCCTACTTGTTAAGCAGCTTAACCCAGATCTAGTCTTACCTTGTATTTAGGTTTGTTTTAGGACTTTTATTGGAGCCTGTGCTGGTTTGAATAAGAATAGCCCTTGTCCTCATCAGCTCACATATTTGAATTCTTAGCAACCAGAAAGTGGCACTGTTTGAGAGTATTGGAATGATTAGGAAGTATGTCCTAGGTGAAGGAAGTGTGTTACTGTGTGTAGACTTTGAGTTGTCAAAAGACCCAGTCTCTTCCTCTTTCTGCTGCCTATGGATCAGAATTGAGAACTCTCAGATACTCCTCCAGACTCCATGTCTGCTTGTGTGGTGCCATGCTCCCTGACGTGAAGATGATGACAGTCTAAGCTCTGGAATGAAATTGTAAGGAAGCTCCATTTAAATGCTGGGGGTTTTTTGTTTTGTTTTGTTTTGTTTTTGTAAGAGTTGCCTTGGTTGTGGTGTCTCTTCACAGCAAGAGAACAGTGACTAAGATGAAGTCTAAAAATAATGAATTCTCAGATCACTTTCATGAAATGGGATAATATTTGCAAATAACTAATATACGTTCTGATACTTCAGGTCGAACTCTTGATTTCTTAATGCCTAATACATTGCAAATGATGTGAAAAAAGATGCTGTATTACACTGTTTAGAGAATGAGGAGAATAAAAGTCTACTGAGACAGATATAGTGGCACACACCTGTTGCTTTAGTTACAGTTAGGGTGGAGTCACAAAGAGTATAGAACAGGCTGGGTAATATTTCAAGCAAAACATTCTGTATACCTCTGTGAATAGAGGGGATTATTGAGTATTTTTATATGCTGATGTGCTGTTTGTTAAGCCCATGGGTCCAGCTGGAGCCTGCAGATAGAGAGGGCCAGCTGCTTTCTGTTATAATGATACAAAACAGAATAACATCACCTACTTTGGGGGGATATTTTAAATATTAAGTCATTGCTATTAAATATGTATATCTCAATCTAATGTTGAAGATTACTTTGTCTCTGTGAAGTGAATTTTTCCTTTGTTTTTGCCATAATTTATAAGTTTTGCTGTTGAAATTTATGGAGTAATAGGACCTCAGTGTGATGTCTCACATTAGTCTGGCTAGGAAGTGGATTATGGTTAATGTTTACCCTACCTCCATCCCCAGGCTCCCGGTGGGTATGCTGTCATTGTCATCCTCTCCTTGTGACTTTCTGATTCCTTTTGCTGTTCCCTGGGGAGAGTCTGTGGCTTGCAGCACTCTCTGTTAATTTGTCCCTCTCTTGGGACTGGCAATATTGATATGTAAGGGTTGTAGAGTATGTATGGCAAGGAAAGCCTCTTCTCCAATATCATCGCTGCATTAATCTAAGTAGGTTTGTTTCTCAGAGGTGTTTCTCCTTCTCTTGGAATAGAGTTTTCCCTCTGTGTTGCTCCCTTTTCTCTAATTCCCTCCTCAGTCTATATACTGCATACATCTTCCTTTGGTGATGCAGTCTGAATTTATTTGTTTATTTATTAGATGCTCTGCCCTAAAAGCCTTGGTCCTGGAACCCTGATGAGGTGTGGCAAGGAATGAAAGGTCAGAAATACACAAAGAAGAGCTGGGGTCGAATGGGCTGTGGACCCTTTGATGAAATTGTACCTAATAATACAACAACCCAGAAGTTCCGTATGTTTATTATGTACAGTGCAAGGGGAAGAGTTAACTAGGCTTTGTACGAGGTGTCTGTAGGAAAGCCTTCTCAGATTGAAAACAAATGAGAGGAGGCAGCTGGAGTTGCTGTTTTTTGTCATTATCTTTGGGAGAAAGACTATGCCAATTTCCTGTGGGTCTCATATCTTGGTCCTTGATGTGGCTGACTACTGTTAAATGATACACTTGTTGAATGAACTTCACTTGTTCAAGACTTCACTTGCTTCCTTCAAGTGTGATAGGAAGACTGGTCTATGCTGGAGTTCTCCATATGGGACATGTTTTCAGACTCTTCTCATGTGCAGCTTTTCCTGATGAGAATGAATTAATTTTTCATAGCAGAAGAATTGTTGACGGGGTTTCTAGGGTAAAAGTGTGACCACAACTGTGGTCTCCCGGAACACACAAATGCACACTTATCTCCAGTCATCCAACAATACTCAGTCACGTGATGCTCCTATCAGTTCTGCTCCAGGCAAGCCCAACACTCTGGATGTCAGTGCAACAGCTTGTCCTGCGGCCTTATTTTTTCTGATATAAATGGGAAGAAGACTGGTTGCAAGGTTTTCATCTTTTACTTTCTACAACAAGAGGACTTACAAACTTGCAAGCTTTGACCTCATCAAAGATAAATGCCGATGTTCTTCTATTGACCCTAGAATACTGTCTGTCTTGCATGTTAAGGGTAGCCAGCATTTGGTCATGATTTTTATTTATTCCCTAAATTATCACTTTTAGGCAAAAGCAATATTTTATAGTCTTCATGTAATTCTTCTTCCGTGTCCCTAACTTTTTTTTTTTGTTTGGTACTAAGGATTGAACATAGAGCCTTCGGAATGTTAGATAAGGACTGGAGAGATGGCTTAGAGGTTAAGAGTGCCGACCGCTCTTCCAAAGGTCCTGAGTTCAATTCCCAGCACCCACATGGTGGCTCATAACCAACTGTAATAAGATCTGGCACCCTCTTTGGTGTACATAACAAATAAATCTTTAAAAAAAAAGAATGTTAGATAAGTGTTTTATCAAACTGTATCCCTGGCATTTTACGTTATTTCAATACAATGTCTCAGTAAGGTAACCCAGGTTGCCCTTAAACTTGTGATCTTCCTTTGGTCGCCCAAGTAGCTAAGATCACAGGACAAGGCTATCAGACTCAGTATGATCTTTCATTTTTCACTTTTGGCATTCCAGGCTAATGTTTATTTCAGAAGAACTAAGTGAGATTCACTGGAATTATTTTATATTAAAAGATTTGAGATTATTTCTTCCTCAAATATTCAAATGAATATACATGTATATTCCACTTTACACAGCATACTCTATGTAGATCAGTTATTTCTCTTTTGTTTATGATAACAATGTTCATGTTTATTATTTTTCTAGTTGTTTTCTTAGCTATTGAGAGATTAGAGTCCCAGGTGAGGGATAGGTCTACCTATTTCCTTTCTGTTAACCTCTGTTCCATGTATTTTAAAACTATATTATATAATGTATAGGAAGGATTCTTTGCATATTTCCATGAATTGACTTAATGATAATTATTTGCTCTTGGTAATATACCTTGTTCTTTTCATGGGCAGCCAGCTTTGGTATACCTAGAGTAACTTATTGGTGCTTCATAATGAATTCATGTTTGTCAAAACTGGAGTTTTAAAAATCCAGGATGAGATCTCAATCTCCATCTTTTAATTAGAAGGTTTGCAACATCTTCACCGACTGTAACTTATATGTGGTACTTTACAACTCTATTTTCCTACTTGTTTACCACGTTCTGATATCCCTGTGTTCCCTGACTCTGGGTACCCTCATCTGTGTGTCTACCTATGTGAGTATGTGGATATTTGTGAAAAGTTCACACACCTCTGTGTACATGTATATGGAAGGGAAAGGCCAGCATCAGATGTCTTTAGTGGCCATTATTTTATCTCTATTTTATCCCACTGATCTTGGATCTCATCTATTTGGCTAGGCTAGCGGGACAGTGAGCTTCAGAAATCAACATGCTTTCACCTCTCTAGCATAACATCATGCTTGGCTTTTATGTGGCTGCTAGGGATCCAAACTTAGGTCCACTTTACTGACTGAGCCATCTCCCAGTTTTCCTGTTTAATTTTTGATTAGTGAAAATTCTAATTTACTTGCGTAATATCTTCTTGCATTTTCTTTTGGCTTCAGTTCATGTCTTAGTTTTTCAACATCTATATTGCTACTTATTTCATTTACCAAAGCTTTTGCTCAAATAATACTATTTCATTTCATAATTAGCATGCTGTACTAATTATTCTTTTGTGAACTTGATATAAGCTGTGGTCATTTGGGAAAAAGAAATCGTAATTGAAAAGATGCCTTCATCAGATCACCCTGGAGGTAAATTTGGGGAGCCTTTTCTTGATTAACAGTTTATATGGGAGGGCCCAGCCCATTGTGGGTGGGGCCATCTCTGGGCAGGTGGTCCTTGATTTTATAAAAGTAACAAGCTAGAGAGCTATGGAGAACAAGCCAATAAGCCCTCCATGGTTTCTGATTTAATCCCTGTCTCCAGGTTCCTGTCTGCTTGAGTTCCTGCCTTGGTTTCCCATCAAGATGGACTATAATCTATGAAATATAAATGGAATATGTCTCCCCTAAGTTGCCTTTATCATTTTATCACAGCAATAGAAAACTAAGCAAACTAAGTCATACACACTTAAACACATTTGTTTCTCATTTTTTCCTCCTTTTCTCTTATGATTATTGTGTCTCATATATGTTTTATATTTACCTCCATAGTATTATATTTTCAAATTTAAAAGTATGGATTATAGCATGTTTGAAGGCAAATATATCTCTCTAAAATCCAGCATCATGTTCAGTGACATAACATTATCTGCCACCTCCAAGTTTTTCCTTTAATTTCAGGGTCTTGCCCCATTGGTTAGAACATGTAATTAGGATATACCTTGCTAATGAATTTTTATAATATAATATAGTATTTGGAATTAGAGGCCCAATGTGATATGGTGGCTCTCCAGAGTTAACTTTGTACAGCTAGACCCTTGGCTAATATTAACCCATGGCCCCTTTTCTATCCACTGGCAAACACTGTTCACCTTTGACTACCCTAGATCCCATACATGGGTAAACTCATTGAGCATCCATCTTTCTGTATGAAATTCTCAGGTCCATCCATAATCCACATGGCAGGATTTCCTTCTTTAACAACATAGATAATGTTCTATTTGATGCATTTTGTTTCCTTTATTTGTCCATCAGTTAGCATCTAACATTTTGATCCCACATTCTGAGAATTGTGAGCTATTCTGTCAGAGACATGGGTTACATATACCTCTTGGAGATGCAGGTTTCAATTTCTTTTGTTATGAATGTGATGGGTTTCTAGGTCATATGGTAATGCTACTTGTATCTCTGTGAAGAAAACATTATTTTGCTGTGGAACAATCCTTTCTACACTATGAATATGTATTACCCTCATTGGTTAATAAAAAACTGACAGGCTGGTAGCTGGGCAGGAAGTTAGATGGGGAAGCCAAACTGAGAATATTGGAAAGAAGGAGGGCAAATTCAGAGGAGATGCCAGCCAGCTACCAAGAAAGCAGGACATGTAGAAATGAGATAACAAGCTGTGAAACACGTGGCAGTATATACATTAACAGAAAAGGGTTAATTTAAATATAAGAGTTAGCTAGTAATAAGCCTGAGATAATGGCTGAGCATATATACTTCATATTTGGCCTCTGAGTCGGTTATTTGGGACCAGACAGACTGGACAGGAAACATCTGTTTATATTATTTTCCATGAGAACATATTTTCACAGCGATAACCTTTATAATGGGTTGATATATAACTATAACTGATTGATTTTCCTAAGCTGTGGTTTTACCTTTCAGATATCTTTTTGCTTTGCCCAACCAGCTCCAGTATTCAGGGAATATTAGATACTACTTGTATTATCCTCATTCACTTCAAGGTCAGAGAAGCTGAAGGAGCAAAGCTCTACCAAAGAGAGTTCCATGCAATGACTGTTTTCTTGAATCTTCTGTACACATGGCAAAAGTGATCTTTGCATACATCTTATACAGTGGTTTGTCAATTTTCATGATCTTATCAGCTCCCTAAAGGCCCAGCTTAGAATTCCATCACACTGAAGGTTGGGGTCACAACATGAATGGGGGAGGACACAAAACATTCATTCCTTAAAATTCTAATAATCAGCTCCAATAAGGCCTGACTGAGCAGTTTTCCAGAGGTTGTACCCACTTTGACTGTTATTCACTCATCCTGTGGATCTGGGGAAGTTTCCCAGTGTCAGTTGATCCCAATATTTCTATTCTATTATTTTCCTAAAAAGTTTCTGAGGAGACATATTTAACTCCAAAAGACACATTCACCAGTGGCTTAATATATTTGGAGAAAGGAAAGGCAATGTTTGTTCAAATTGTAGTGGGGATGAAATAAGATCTGAGTCAAAATTTTTTCTGTAATTATATTTTCTACCTCACAAAGCCCTTTTCCAATCACTCCATGAAGAACGAATCTGTATCTGTCCTGGACTTTTGTATGATCTCTCTCCATGTTTTGTCTTCACTGTTCACCTTTGGATTGTTCTCCTGCTTCTTCAAACCTCATTTTGAAGGGCTCCAACCTAGCTTAGTCAATTATTTCCTTAACATTGTCATTCCTCCTGTGTATTCTAAGATGTGCTCTGTTTCCATGCCAAGGAGGAGTGACCAAGGAGTTTGGAAAACTTATTTCTATGGAAATCCTAGTGTATTTCAATATGGAACTTCTGGAAGAGTTGCTATTGTAAACTCATGTCAGCAAAAGAGTATTTTTAGTTCATTTTCTAAGTATGTTGTTAGCAAGGATTTTGAATCTTAGTTGACCTCTTCCATTCTGTAATTTCTATAACTACATAAATTATATAGCAAGGATACAATGTCTTAGAATTCATAGAAAGTAAAAAGAACTTCAGAAGTCTCTCCACAGACTCTGAAATACCAGGAATGACCCCAAAGTTCACTGAGACAGTGAGCAGGGTGATCACTGGGGCCAAGGTAAAAGCTACAGCGACGGCAAAGCATTCCACACACTTGTGCTGCTTAAGTGAGCCTCTGTCCAATTGTCCCTGGAGGAAAGAGATGCTTTCATGCAACAAGCTTACCAGTGTTATCACAGCCTGAGCTTCACACCTACTGAGTGCAGATCAGGTGTGTAAATCATTGCCAAAAAAAATATCATACGGCAAATATGTACTTGAGGGTAATGAAAACAGGATTAAAGATAATTACATTAGTAAGCTGTATTATGCCTATTTGATTATTATTAGGATACCTATAGTCCCATAATAAAAAGTGAAAATTTGAAATATATATTGTGAGGATTTTCTGAGTTAAGATTAATATGTTGAAGCTTGTATACTTTGATCTAGAGACCACACATAGCTAGGATACTGTTCATAATGCCCTAATAAGTTGTAAATTCAACCATGTAGAACTCTGTGGATATTTGTACTCAGTTCTTCTTATTTTACTTGGTTTGGGTTGAAAGTAACAGTAATTAAGAGGGTTTATTTAAGTTTATGATAAGTTACTTGTCTTTGATTCTAGGGTATAATGCATACCAGGTAAGATGTGGTCCTTCAAATGAGTGTTGTGACAGCCACATACAGTGCAATGTAAGATTGTAGGTGTTTTGTGTCCAATAACAAAGCAAGGCTCATTTGCAAGCTCATTGGGTTTATTAGCTTTCATTGCCTCTGTCTCAATTACAGTTAGTTTTTCACCCTTAGCACGTTGTCCATCTTACTCAATAGTAATCAAGTCTTTAAACTAGGTCAATGGCTAGTTATGACAGACATTGTATGTATGTTATTTTACTTTGTCTCTGTGTTTATTTCCACTCATACAGACTTATACAATTAAAATAAATGAAGTAGGTCTCATAGAAAATGTGTTTGTTATAAATCCAGTATGAATCAGTCAACTTGGTATGTTACTTTGTGTCATTGATCTCAAAATTACAATGCTTTCTTATCATGTCAGATCCTACTGAGGATCATCCATCATCAAAGGACACAGAAACAATTACTAATCATTAGAGGTGGTTACTACAGAGTGCAAATGGGGAAGATTTTCTTTAAGTGTTTTATGCATTACTATATTATTTGACTTTTGAAATAATTATACATGTCAGGTTTGATTTACAAAATGATTATTCCCTTTTATGGTAAAAAATATTCTATGGTATAAATATATCACAAATTATTTACTCACACATTCATTCATAGGAACTTCTCTTTTTACATCTTTTGACTATTATAAAAAGGGATTCCCTGACTATTCGTGAAGAAATGTTTATACAAGCATCCTTTTCTATTATTTGGGGAGTTTCTATCCAGTAGTGGGATTGTGATTTTAATGGTAATTACACATTTACTTTTTTATGAACCCCAAATTCTTTGACTCAGCTACAGCTGGCTCTCCCCCTTTTTTGCCGTTATTTCATTGCTCTCCTCTCACACGGTGACACTTCTTTTCTGAAGGGAGACACTTGTAGTACTGGGTGAAAATCCCTGGACAGGGGGGTCAGCTCTCACTCTCACTGGGAAATTGGGCAAATCACTAGTTGTCAGAGCCCCATTTCTGCAAACTACGATAATGTTTCTTTTGTAGAATGTGGCAAAGATGAAACACTAAAGTATTTGAAACTTCCTGGGCATTGTACATATCTGGATATTCTTCTAAATGTGAACTGTGCAGAGGCAGCCATTTCTGTGAGATGAAGGTGAATGTTTCTTAAATATTTTCCTCCTATATTTCACATGTGCTATGCTCATCCATTAACACATAACCAAGCAATTATAGCCACATGCAAATCTGAGTAAGAAAGGCAGACATAAAGAAGAGGACACCAGCTTTGCAGCAACTTTATTTCCTCAGGGCATGACATAACAGAGGTTTGTTTAATGACTTTGCAGTTTCTGAACAATAAATATGTGCTTTTGGGAATTCCCTTCTATGTTTCTAAAATCACCAGAAATCTTGGGCTCAGCATTCTTGTTGAATGTCTTGTCTCACTTGGGAGAGAGATGCTGAATCACTGTTATGGCTGCGAAGGCCTCCAGGACCACACTGGTACTTGGGGCCCATTACACCTTTCCTGTTATACCTCATTCATCCTGTTATAATGAGCTTTCTCTTGTTCTTTTCTCAACTCATTCTTTAAACTTCTTCTTTTAGAAATTTTCCATGGCCATCAATATAACTAATTTCACAATTTACACTGATTTTTTTTTTTTACCATAAAAGTGAATAAACATTTTGTAAATGATTGGCTTCTACAGTCAATGGTTACTGTAACAGAGTACTTTCCTATTTTAAAAAAATCCACTATAAAATAGATCCTATACCCAACTATCATTTTCTACTCCCATTATTAAAACACTTGTGTTTACAAAAGGTTGACATCTTCTCTGGTAAATATCTTAATTTATATTTTCATTTTGTAGACTTTTTTTATAAGAACTTAAATTGTTAAACCCTATTTTATTCTTATTTATTCATCTTTATCCAGCATCTAAAATACTGTATGAAATATTGTGTCCTAGTAAATATATCTGTAAAAATAGTCTTTAGTGCAATTAAAAATATTGTAAATAATTAACTTACTTTTTTCAGAGCTACTCTGCTCATTATGCAAACATAAGTTGCTCACTGAAGCAAAATTAAAACTTTTGTCAAATTTACCCCTTTTGTCCCCCAAAAATATGAAAAATGCAGAGGTAGAACACATGTTAATGTAGGTTATAAACTCCAGCAAGTCTGCGAGTATGTCTTTTACATTTGGTATAGGAAACAGCCTATTATGAGTGCTGCATTAATATGCGTCGGGACTGATTTAAAATGCATGGTGTTTTGCACTGGTATTCAGCCAACATCTATATTCAATTAAATAATCATTACAGTTGCCTGCATTTGTGCATTACACTAATGGCCAGGGCTCTTCTACTTGTCAGAGCTGGGTTGTATTCCAGGAGATTATAGGTGACATCCCAAGTCTGAGTGAAATTGGAGAAATTTGAGATTCTGTCCTCATAAGGCAGCAGGTTTAAAGGGGAGCATCAACTCATTTGAGTACCTAATTTCAAAATCGTGTGCACAGGAGAAGGAAACAAAAGGAATCCGGTGCCTCTGTTGAGCTATGTGACTGAGAAGGAGAACAGGTTTGCACGCAGTCTAACTGCAAAATGTGTCACTTTTCATGGTTGAATCTGTGGGGAACATTTCACTCTACAGCTAATTCACCTGTGATACCAGGTGTCCTCCCCAACCCTCTGTATAAATATTTGTTTCAATTCTTCCCTGTTTAGCTCTCTGTTTTGGCTATTAGCAGAACCAGAACCACTTTGCCAGGGAACAGCAGGGTCTCTGGCTCTCTTTTGGCTGCTGATGACTTAGGTCTCTTTGGATGGTCTCTCTTGTACACCTGACTATAGATTTCCCCAAGCTAAATACAGCCCCAGTGATTTAAACAGTAAACTGAAAACAAACCATTATCATTCCTGGAGTGTCAAGTTGCATAAATGTGTGAGCATCTTTTCCACATGCCTCCTGCTATGGGAATCACTCCATGCTCACATTTTTACATTTTTTTTAATGTTATGACAAGGTTATTGGCCTTACAGTCAGACAGGCTTGGACTTGAATTTTGTCCTTTTCACTTCATACTGTTACCACCTTGAGCAAATTGCTTGGTCTTTTCAGACCTCTGCTGTTCCCTCCGTGAGATATATGGAACTGTAGAGGCACTCTGAAGTTCTTACTCTGTCTTCCTTCTCCAAAAGACTCCCTGGCTACACTGTACAAAGGAACATCTTTGCTCTTAGTATATGGATCACCAAAAGTGATACTAGGTCCATAATGGAGGTTCAGTTTTTGATTCTACCTTCATCTTGGCAAAGTTCGCATACCTGGTCCTGGGACTCTTGTGGTGGATTGAATAGGTATGACCCCCATAGACTCCTGCATTTGAATGCTTAGCCATATGGAGTGGTATTATTAGGAGGTATGGTCTTGTTGGAGGAAGTGTGTCACTGTGCAGGCAAGCTTTGAGGTCTCATATATGCTCAAGCCATGCCCAGTGGCACAGTTGCTTCTGTTGCCTGTGGATCAAGATGTAGATCTCAGCTTCTTCTCCACCACCATGTCTGCTTTCACACCATCATGATGCTAATGGACAAAACCTCTGAAACTGTAAACCAGCCCAAACTAAATATTTTGCTTTCTAGGAGTTGCTCTGATCATGATGTCTCTTCACAGTAATAGAAACTCTAACCAGGACAACTCTATAAAATGTTAGTGAGGTGCTTTTCTGCAGGAATGATATCTGGTCAGTGGATCCAATGTAGAAATACACACTTTTGAAGATAGAAGAGTTGCCCACTTTTAGACTGTAAAGGGACCCTCCAAAACCTCCCAGAAAGAAAGCAAAGAAACAACAAACAAACAAACAAAAATAGTGAGCCAATAATATACAGTACTCAGAGCATTGAAACTCAACCAACCTATATTTGAATCTCCGTATTTACTTATTGTTTGCATTTCACAAAAGGAAAGACTCTTATAGACCCCATTACTGACATTTTTGGACATTTTATTTATTTATTTATCTATTTATCTATTTATATTTATCTATCTATCTATTTATTTATTTATTCACTTATTTATTTATTCACTTATTTATTCACTTATTTATTTATTTATTTATTTATTTATTTATTTATTTATTTTGTGTGTGTGTGTGTGTGTGTGTGTGTGTCTGTGTCTGTGTGTGTGTGCATGGATTTTATCTAGAAGCAGGTGGTGTGAAGTGGAAAATGGTACAAAATTAGCAACTAAGTTATTAGTTCATTTTCTTATATTATTAAGTACTAAACTGAAATTTGGAGAATTGGTAAGTCATATCCTTTGAAAGTAACCTTGACTCATCTCATTTGTAGTCACTATTATCGAAAGCAACAGGGAGATGTTTGGGCTGTTTTATCTTTCGGGGCTCTGGCCATTATTGCCTTCCATGTTAATTTGATTCTAGAAAACTGTCAAGAATTCTGAGGAGGGTGTGGATGGCCATAAGCCAGCCTGACCTAAACAGTGTGAGCATACCAGACATATGTGGGACTATATACATTTAGAGCCTAGTTCTGAGTCACTATGAAAATTTTTAAAAATACAAACTGTTGACATTGATGCATATCCATAAGTGAAATGAAAATATCTCAAGAAATTCAGACATATTTTTATTTAAATCATGGCTTTGCTTCCTGTTTTACAGATTTGGGAATAATTTAATATTTCTGTCTTTTAATGGTCTCATTTGTAAAATAGACACAATTACATCTATCTTTCAAAGATACAATTAAAATTATATTTCCTACTATCTCAGTCCTGCTCCAAGGCACTTGGATTGCTTTGCATTGGAACTATGAGAAGTGCATAGGAGTCCTATAGCATTTAGGCTCCTACTTCAAGGTAAAGCTCCATTATCTTATTTTACTTCTACATCAAAGCATAATTCCTTGTATGCTGAAGTCCTAAAAGTTTTATAGTTAATGTAGGTAACATAGGTGAGGCAGCTCAGACACCACCATAAAGCTTTCCCATCTACTGCTCAGGAAGACCTGCTATTTTGTTTGGTTTTTCATACAGAGAACCATTTGAATATCCCAATACTTACATGTAAACTTTCCTCTTATTTCTTCCTCTAGTGTTCTCTAGCTCAGGATGCATGAGGATTCCTCTGTGTGACTTTTGGAGGCCTTCTCTGCTGTGCTATTTATAATGGGTGTTTTTCAGTCTCTCTAAAGACTGTGGGCTTTAATGCTTTAGAGATATACGGTTACATGCAAATAATAACAGTGAATGATTTTGAGTAGAATAACGTCACTGTTGCAGGAGCAGGTATACATTATCTCTCAAAGAGCTGACAGTATAGCACTCATTTCGGCTTTGCCTTCTTTGAATGAATGGAAGCCCATTTGGCTCTTCATTCTCCTAAGTGACTAGTTCTGATATTAACTCATTCATAAATATTCCCAGCATTAACTCACAGTTCCAATACAGGGTCCCCTTCCCTTCCTTTCTTCACCCTGCATAACTACTTTCACAATTTCAAAAGTAGTAAAAACTTTCCTTGATTATATATCCATCCACCCATCCAAAGTCCACCTCAGCAGCCTCTTCCCAGGAACCCTGCTCTCCCCATCTGCACTCATTCCATCTGCTTGTCAGCATGTCTGGGACTCTACATCTTCCTATCATTCTTGTCTGGATCTGTTGATTTTGCTGAGAGATGTGTGAGGTCACGCCAACCTCTTATGAATCTCCACACACTCACCTTACTCCAGTAAGGGAGAGAAAAGGACAGATGTAGAGAGTGCTTTAATTCCACCAATGGGCTCACCTTTTCAGTAACTCTACTTACAAGTGAAGGAAGGAAACCCCTCCGCAGAACTGTGCAAAGGAATAAGCATCTGGCAGCTGCAGTAATTCAAGGCTCCCTGTGACAGTAACACATATTACTTACATAGCCAAATTCTGCAAAGAAATATATTTGACTCTCATAAACCCATCTGTTCAAACTGGCTGTAATATATCTAACTTCACGCAATTTTACATTGGTGAACATTAGGCTTTATGGGTAGAAATTAGTATGTTATTAATGAAAGAAATTATTCAGTTTCTCTATTGTCTCTGTGATGTAGCAATTGGGGTTTAGTGGGAGATCAAACTTTGGGATAGAAATCACGCACCCATCTGCTTCCAGTCCTCAAAAGTTTCTAGCAGAAAAACGTCTAGTCCATTACCTGTACTCTGACTTGCTAAGACACATTGGCCTCACATGTTTCATTGCTATTTTCAGATTCAGATGTCTTCCACTGCCAGGTTGAAAATGGAGGGAGAATAAATCAATCCTCTGGCACTGGAACAGAAACATTTGGTCTTCTGTAATGCTCAGATCGTAACCTAATGTGGCAGCTCACAGAGAAGCTGTCAGATCTGCAATCCTAATTGCTGCCAGTTGCCTCCCAGGTGTCCACGTGAAATGGTCAGGACTCTGAGCATTGACAACTCCTCCTCCCTATCCTGTGCTTCTGCACAACCTCAGCATGTGCAGGATTTTACCTCCTACTCCAGGGTAGCTGCTATAGCGGGATCTATTAGTTCTGGTCAGAATAGAAGCTGAACATGTCTGAGGATATCCCAATGGAAATAGAGATAAGCATGAAATTAGGTTCAGCATTAGTGTTTATTGAACCACGTGGTGGCATGAATTCAATGAATATTGCTTACAAATGCCAAATTCACTGAGAATGCCAATCACAAAATGAAGGACCACAGTACACAGCATATATATATGAACTGAAAGTCAAGGAGAAAGTACAAGGAATGTTCACTAAGAACTGCTCCAGTGCTTGTTGATATGGAATCTTATTCTGCTTTGTAAATTCATAATGAGTTTATGCATGTGTATACACATACATGCATGAAGTGAGTCACTATTGTTAAATACAGATGTGCATATCGAAAGTATCCAACATGCTTGCTGTGCTGAAAATGCTCCAAGGGCAACAGGTCTTCTATAACAAGATTTCAAGTTTTTTCTAATTGTTATCAGTAGGATTTTAATGCAATTGGTAGGGCTACTGAAAGTGAGGAAGAAAAATTTCCAAATCTTTTGTAATTGATTATACATTTGAAATTTATTGCAGAAAATGGGGCTTAATAACAATTATACCATTGAAAATTTTATTTATTCATATGCCAGTCACATTTCATTTTCTAACCAATGGCTGATCATTTATTGGTAATAATAGAGTCATTGGGTGTCCTTCACAACAGGATAAAATGCTAAGAAACTCATCAGTTCTAGGTGTGATTTAAAGTCAAGTAGACCACACCCGGCACCACTATCAACTCTTTTCCAGCCTCTCCCTTAGTTTTGAAACTCAATCCTTGCTGAAAGATAAATATTCTTCATTGGCTCTTATGCTTGCCAAAGAAAGCAAATTTGGTCTCAAAGGGGAAAATTATAATCAAATTCTCATTCTAGGAATTGAGAACAGGGAAAATAAAAGGCAATTATAAAAAAGATTGTGGCTAAAGTGCTGTACTCTCATCACTTCAGAGGTACATGATGACATATCTCTGTGTTCCACACCAGCGTTCAATCTCTTCTTCAACAATTTACATAAAATCTGCTCTTGGGCTATATCACCCCCATTCCAATGGCATGAATGGTACAAGTCATTTTGTATCTCTTGTATCATTAAAAATTCTGTAGCCCACAAGAGGAAGGGGAATTTATCCCAGACTCTGGAATAGTCTATGGCTTGAATGGATATTCTTTAGCCATTTGTGGTTGAGTGGATCAATGGGTTAACATTCTTGGCTGCTTTACAGATGCACAGGTGCAAGAGTCCAGTTCAAAAATCTGGGAGTGCTAAGCATTCCATGATAATAACTTAACCAATAATCATCCAACAGGGTAGAGAGGAGAAGATGATGGACTGTATGGTGTACATTGTAGGTGGGTTGACTGAAAGTAGATACATGGGTACTATAGCTTCTTCAGTTGATCTTGCTGGAAAGAGATGGGCCTGCTATGGATGAGTGTTCATATTTATTATTATCATTATTATCTAAACAGCATCAATTTATAGCTGAATTAACTAGATCTTCTACACACAAACAAACAGATAACTCTGGCTAGGGAAAAGTTGGGTATCTAAAAACATTTTAAGGATCTGGTATCATACATAGATTTTAGGTTTATCTAAGATGTGTGCAGAGCATCAGAAATCATACATGGCCTCTAAAATAAAGTCTTAAATGCTGTGACATTAGCCACTTGCTTATAATTAAAGTATGTTGCCATTTCACCAAGCTTTCATTTACAGGAGAAAGTGCAAATTCCATTTCCCTTGAACTTTAGCTACTTCCAACTTTTTCCTTTGTTCTTTTCTTTAAAGCTTTGCAACAAATGCATCCCCATATGCTTATATTAGTTAATCTAGTATTAAACATATTGGCTGTGCAAAATGTTGGCACCCACTAATAAATGTTTTCATTTTTTCATTCTCCCTCTCTCTCTTTTTAACTTTAGATTCTTCCTTTGACTACACAAGCAACAGCTGTCTAGCTGCCTGCACAAGACTGGATCTACTGCCTCTACAGAAATCTAGGTCAAAACACTTGGAATGCATGAATATCAAACAGAGTTTTCAAAACAGCAAATGAATACATCTTTAACTGGTGACATTTTCCTGGAGCATATGGCTGAAGCTCAGGGGACTGAATGCTTTTTTGATGAATATGTTCCATCAGAAACTAAGGGACGGCAGTAGGCTCCCGCCACCTTCTGTTTTGCCTTATGAAATGATAATGCAAGCTCTTGGATAGATACAGTGATCACAGGATTTTTGCCTCCAACAGCCTAAAGAAGTGTTTTCCCTTTGAATGAGTTTCTTTGTCTTTAGTAGGATTTATATTTGTACATAACTGTCAAGTCAATAGAATACAACAGTTTTCTTCCTAGGGTAGAATTTTATTGGTGAAAACTTCAAAAATATTGAACTGCGAAGTAAGTAGTAAAGGAGGAAACATGGAGGTTGATGTATGAGTGAGTGAGTTATGGCCATGGCTGCAAAATGTTGTTCCAAATTCTTTTTCAGTGTCAATATCAATGGGGCTAGATAATCATCAATATGTAACAGAAAAAAAGAGCCTTGGGACATTGGAGGCTCTCTTCTGGATCAGAGTCCCACCACCAGTGATTCGAATGTGTTGGGTCTCTGACATGTTCTGCTATCACTGAGACTTCATTGTCCTCATGTTAAATGAAACCACAGGGCTGCAATGTTTTTAAGGCCTTTTTCTTGTTTGGAAGCTCCAGTTTTGTGTATGTGTATGAAGCTAGTTTATTCCCACTCGCACTATGCTGCTTAGAATCTTGAGACTGGGAATGACAGGAGTAGATTTTCTTGGACGGCTTTGAGTGACTTCCTATTCATTGCTTTATAAAAATAAAAATAAAAATAAAAATAAAAATAAAAATAAAAATAAAAGAACTAAAGAGCATTTGCTGTTCTTCATTCCATAAAGGTGATAATGGATGGGGCTGTTCTTTTCCATCAGGAAGAAGGGAGACTTTCCTTTCAACTTCTCCTTCCAGCTCAGTCCAACTATCACTTGTTTATGGAACAGTCACACACTGCTAAGCTGGGTGATGGCATCAAAAGCCTTGAAAGCTACATTTCTCTTTGTATCTAGCTAATGAATTTTATCAAATTGAAGGCATTTCAGTGGCAGGTTACTCATTACACCCGATTTTTTCTGTGTTTAGAAGTTGCTTGAAAAGTAATCAGTAGAATTTGTGATTGACACAGGAATCCATCAATACAACATTTTGACAGGAACTTGCACTTCTCTCTCTTGACTTAAATAGTTTCTTGAAGTTATGTCCATAAATAAGCATTCACCCAAGAGCCAATGCTCCCTCATAGCAGAGCTGTTCTCATTTGTGGTTTTTCTTGTCAGAAGCCACCACCGTTACTAGGTGCTTGAGGGAGCCTGTAGTAGAAGATTATTTTAAGGTGTGTTATCTTTGTTAATGTTGCATTTACTTAACTCTGTGAAGCTGTGTTACTGTGCTTGTCTGGAACATCTGATGGTCTAATAAAGAGCTGAGCAGTCAATAGTGAGGCAGAAGAAAGGATAGGCAGGGCTGGCAGGGCAGAGAGGATATATAGAAGGAGAAATCTGGGAGAAGGGAAGGAGCAAGGGAAAAAGTAGTCAGAGAAGGAGGAGGACTTCAGGGAACAGGTACATAGCTACACAGCCAGCCATGGAGTAAGATGAGTAAGATTTATAGAAGCAAGAGGAGGAGAAGAGCCCAAAGGCAAAAGGTAGATGGGATAATTTAAGTTAAGGAAAGCTGGCAAAAAATAAGCCAAGCTAAGGCTGGGTATTTATAATTAAGAATAAGCCTCTGTATTTATTTGGGAGCTGGATGGCGGGACCCCAAAGAGTAAAGAGTGAGAAACCAAACAACAGAGGCCTACAAAGTAGTGCACTCAGAAATGTGACTAAGTGTTCCTGTTGATGTGTAGATGGATGCCCATGTTTTCCCACACCTAAGAAGAGAGAGGTTGAGTATAAAATACCCACAAATAGATTTGCTTTTTCAACATAATAAGTCTCCTACAACTTCACAGGCATGTGCAATGTAGACTGTTATGTTTCTTGGGTTGAGAATTGAATCTAGTACCTTGTGCATGCTAAGCAATTGGCTAACTCCTACTCTATCTACTACTCACAATTTTTTCATTTTGTTTTTCAGATTGTAATTACATCACCATGCCCCACCCGCCATATACACACACACAAGCAAACACTCCAATGTAACCCTTATGCTCACTTTCAATTTCATGGCCTTTTGTTGTTGTTGTTGTTGTTGCTGTATTTCAGTAACTGTTGTTACATAATTATTGTACACTTTTTAAAAAAGGCCTCATAGTACTTTAATTCTATGACATAAGAATCCATTCACCTTAAAAGACTTTTACTTGGATTTTCTTTTTCTGCCCTTTTTACTAACAAGGTAGAAACGAATGCTCATATTCATATACATTTATGAAAAGATCTGAAAATATCTAAAGGTAAATGTCCTAGACATAAAATTTGACATGCTTATAGTTAGTTTAAGATGATATTTCAAAAAAAATTTTAACTATAGTTATTATTTGATGGTTCTAAAAAATATGACAGTAGTTGAACATCTTTTTATATGTTTAAAAATGACTTTTATGTAAAAACTCTGTTCATATCCTTTGTCCATAAATGGAGCTGGGACAACTTAGTAGCCATCTGGAAAATAAAACAAAATTGTATTTTACTCTATTTCCAACACCAAAATAAACTCCAGATGGACTAAAGATTTTGTGCTAAAAATAAGTACATTTGAGTACTATTAGAAAACATGAGCAGATATCTTTCTGTAAGGACTCCAGAACTAAAGAGGATCTCTGTAAACAAAATATAAAACTTACATTCTAAGATGTTCAAGGTACATACGCTACTAACTCAGTATATATTTAAACAATGGAAAGTGGGCAACACATGTAGATGAATGAAAATGATACATTGGACAAGAGCTGATTGCTTTGAATGGTTTAATGCAGACACCGATTCATGCTCCAATGTTGGAAAGTTAAGGGGCTCACTCACTATTGATCGTATGCCAGCTAGCATAACCCCCATGAGCTACAAAACTGGAATTTATTAAAAACCCATCAGAGGACCAAGGATACCAAGAAACTGAATGAAATCAATTTTAGAAAGTGAAGATCCTGTCTCAGGTCAGAGTGGGATCAGAGATTTTAGGAAGAAAAGCACAGACCACAGGTGGGATAGGGAGAGTCCAGCTTGGCCTTTCCTGGTCTGCTGCAAGCTCCATGTGCTAGCATGATGAAGCAGGAATACACAGTGGAGAACTGGCCCATGTTCTTTTTCACCCCTAGGTCTGCTTGGTTGCTCGGTGGTGGTTTCAGATGTTACTGGTAACACTATTACTCTACTGGTCAGAAAAGAAATCTACAGTCAAATTACATGCAGCCCTTCCCAGAGGAGTCATCCAGTGCACACAGAGATACAAAACCATCTCAGTGAATATTTTCTTAGCGTTTTCCTTGTTTTGAACTTTATGAAGTATTTATCATTCTGTAAGTATTCTTTGAATTCCTCATTTTTCATCTATATCATATTGGTGATCATTTGTAACATTAAATGTGACTGTGTTTCATTTTTATTTTTATTTTCTTTTTTCTCACTTCAATCCTTTTTCTGACTGTAACTCATTATTCTTTTCCTCTGGTCTTGTAATGGTTGCATTGTTTCAGGTAACTAAAGAGCTATAGTAAGCATTCTTGTGCATGTCTTCTGATAGGTAGGTGCTGAAGTTTCCATTGTACATGTATGTGCACAGGTAAGATGTTTCAAGGTATACAAAAATGCAAATTTACAGAATGATGCATAGTTATTTACCAAATGGGTTGTAACAATTTGTACTAGCAACAGCAAAGGGAGACGGCTCGTCTTCAACTCTTTTTGAAAATGTTTTTATTTTATAGTTAATTTAATTTTACATATCAGCCACAGATTCCCCTATCCTCCCTCCTCCAACTCCCCAGCCTCCCACCCCACAACCTGCCCCCCATTCCCACCTCCTCCAGGGGAAGGTCTCCCCTGGGGAGTCAGCCCAGCCTGGTAGATTCAGTTGAGGCAGGTCCAGTCCCCTCCTCCCTACACCAAGGCTGAGCAAAATGTCTCAGCATAGCCCCTAGGTTCCAAAAATCCAGCTCATGCACCAAGGACTTAAACTACCAAATACCTCTAATTTTAAAGAAATGGAGTATTTTAAGGATATGTCTTCATTTTGTCTGGATCTCCATTCTTATAGTTACTGATGATGTTTATTGGATAAATACGATTCTGTTATCAGTGACCTGGAAAACCAACTGAGTCCTTGAGCAAGGCATCATAGGTTGGGTCACCTCTCTAGACAAAGGAGTGGAGGCCAGAGTAAAAGATCAGTCAAGTTCTTAATAAAGTAAACTCGCCGAAAAAAAAAAATATTTGCTTGGGGAAAGGCAGAACACTGGATAAGAGCCAAATGCCTTGGTCTTTGGCCTCCTTTTACTGATAATTAAAGTGAAGTTAGGGTGAAATGAAAGATGACCCTTTTAGACTGACACCATTGCTCAGCCTTTCAGGCTCATTATAGGTTAGAATCAATGTGAGGAACCAGGTGGGATTTTTGTATTCTGCTTTGCCCACACAGATTTATTATCTGTGGTAGTTTGAAAGAAAATGGCCCTCATAGGGAGTTGCTACTAGTAGGTGTGGCCTTGTAGGAGTTAGTGTGTTACTGTGGAGGTGGGCTATTTTGGGAGACAGACTCCTGCTGCTGCCTGTGGGACATGATGTAAAACTGTCAGCTCCTTCTCCAGAACCATGTCTGCCTGCACAACACATGTCCCACCTTGATGATAATAGATTAAACCTCTGAAACTATAGGCCATCCATAATTAAATGTTTTTCCTTTATAAGAGTTCCCATGGTCATGTTGTCTCTTCACAGCAACAGAAACTCTAATGAAGACACTACCATTTAAGGAAGGTCATGCAGTGCTAATTAGAAAAATAGTATAGTCACATGTGTGACCCCAGAATCAGAGTCTGTGTCTTACCTAGATAGAAATAGCCCACTCCATGTTATTATGGTTGGTTGCTCATTAACTTCATGGTCAGCTTCCTGAGAATTTCAATTTCCTAAGAAAAGTCATATACTAGAAAATCTGCCACTTCCTGTCCTGGTTTTTGGACTTCCTGTTGACCCCCAGCATTTTCTCTTCAATGAGGAATTAGGTCTTGTTCCAGGAGTTTCTTTTTTTCCCTCCTTTATCAGTTTCTTTTTCCAGAAGCCTTACACATGTTTATCACACATACAATGTCTATATAGTATATTTTCATTTTCTGTTTTATTTTGATGGTCCACTTGCCTTCCTATTAAGGTCATAGTGTATTAATTACTACAGCTCTAGCCTGAGAATATTTCTTCTTTATCTCATCAGAAGTGTGTCACAGTGGAGAATTCTTGGTTTTCTTCATATAGATATTTGAAATCCTTGTCAAATTCACTT
The DNA here is from genome assembly GCF_903995425.1 of Onychomys torridus. NCBI lineage: Eukaryota > Metazoa > Chordata > Mammalia > Rodentia > Cricetidae > Onychomys > Onychomys torridus. The sequence goes on along the minus strand of NC_050443.1, from coordinate 52,176,707 downwards.
AAAAACAAGTCAACCATGAATGTGAATGGGAATTAATTAAATGCACAGAACAATTTACGAAGATTTGATCTCTGCAGGGTGTTCTTTATTTTCATGAATATGTATCGTTTCCATATTTATTTATAGTTTTTAATAACCTATCATAAAATTTAAAATTAAAAAATTCAGATAAGCCTTTCACATACTTTGGTTATGTTTATGATGATAGTTTATCATTTGGGTTGCTGTCACAAATGGTGCACTTAAAAATAAATATTTCCTAACTGCTTGTTGCATTCAACATTCAATTGGCTGTTGATATGTAGGCATTCTGTCTGGTTGTTCATAATTTGGTGATATTTTAAGAGTGTCCATACAGACCATCACACCAACTGCAAAAGTACTCTGTCTTGTATCTTGCGTTCTTCTACCAGTGTTGATAAGACAAAAATACTCAGATACCCCAAATCTAATTTGAAAGGACAGGAGGGTAGGAGGGAGGAGAGATACAGGGAGGCTAATTAGTATCAATCTACAGGCCTGAGAGAACATGGCCATTTTACACCATCCAATCTGTCTTCAAACCTCTATTCCATCTTGGCTCCCTGAATGTCATCCCTTTCTGTCTGCATCTACAGCCTATTCAGGGGATGTCTACTTGTGTACCACTCTCCTGTCCCCAGGCTTTCCTGTATTCTTTAAATGTTACCTCTCTCATATCTTTCTTTCTCATTTTTTTCATTCAAAAATCTCTGTCCTTTTAGATCCCTTGAACATTTTCTCTTGGGGTACCTAGCCCTGATGAACACTTAGGAGGGGACTTGAGTTTATTTCCAGCACTTGTTCTTTCTAGCTAGTGATATTAGCTAAGGCTCCACCTTGGATCTTAGTCAGTAAGGTGCGCCAAATTTGATTATTAAGAAAAGCACCCAGAATCCATTCAAGGTGAGTGTATAGATTACTTGTCTTGTTGCTTTAACAAAATACCCCACAAAAGCAAATTAAAAAAGGAAGGATGGTTGAGGCTATTGTACAGGGAATATAGTCTATCATGTCAGGGAAGACAAGGGAGAAAGACAAGGAGAAAACTGGACATATTCATTGAAACTCAGAGGGTGGTGAGAGAAGGTACTCAGTACATTTCTCCTGTGTATGAATATGATGCACTTACTTCATAGGATGGTGCTACTCACATGTAGAGTGGATCTTCACACCTCAAGTGACAGATTCTAGACAATCTATCACAAGCATTACCAGAGGCTTGCTCCATCAGTGATTCTGCTTCTTGTCAAATTAACAATCAGTGTCAATCATCACAGAACCAACTTTTACAGAGACACATGTCAAAAAAGAGGCCTGCTTGTCTCTGTAATGACCGTGGGTGAGAGTGCGTGCTGTGTGTGTGTGTGTGTGTGTGTGTGTGTGTGTATCTCAGCATTACCTGGTGAAGGCCCCAAACATGGCTGTACATTGACTCATGCCTGCAAAAACCTTCACATTTTTAACTCTCCAATCAAGAATTAACTTCTTCCTTCACTGCAATATGTTGTAAAGACAAATTTAAGTTTACCTTCTTGGACCTTGACAGCTTTCCTTAAAAAAAATAAAAAAATAAAAAAAAACTCTTTATTTTAGAACAATCTTGGTTCTATAGTCTCACTATCTATGCCAGTTCAGCAGAGAACATTTACTGGCCATCACTCAGATCACTACTGCTTCAAGAATGCCATTTATTTCTGAGATCTTTATGTCTTCTTATTTAGGTTCAACCAAGCCCTTGATGTCTACACTTTCCTTATTATGTTAGTGTCTCAAAATCATGCCAAATACACATAATAATATTGGATTTTCCCCCCACTTTGGTGGGGATGTTCTCACTACTTCTCCATTTAGGTCAATGTTTGACATTATTTAAGATAAAACAAGTCAATCTATTTATTCTGGGAGGAAGTTGTGTGTATTTCCTAATCTTTCCTGGTACTCTTGTCTCTGCTGCATACTGCCCCCCATGTTGCATTGGCAAAAATCACTGTGATTAATAATGATGACACTCAATATTATTCTAATAGTTTACTTTTATTTGTGACAATGATTATTGCCTGGGATAGAAATATTAATTTCCTTTCTTTTTAGGTGGTTAGGAGGATTTACTAAAAACAGACAAGAACTGTTGAAAATTAATATGTGTATTTCTGTTCTTTATTTTTTTATAGCACATGATTTGACTTTTTCTTGATAGTTTAAAGAAAATTACCTCAGAATATTTTTAAGGGTTTTTCTCTTTTTTAAAAATTTATTATATTTGTGTTTTAATTTTACACATCAGTCATGCATTCCCCTGTCCTCCCCCTCCCACCCCAACCCCACCTTCCCCCCAGCCCCTCCCCTCCATTCCCATCTCCTCCAGGGCCCAAGACTCCTCTGGGGATTCATTTAAACCTGGTGGATTCAGTACAGGCAGGTCCATTCCCCTCCTTCCAAGCTGAGCAAAGTGTCCCTGTGTAAGCCCAAGGTTCCAAACAGCCAGCTCATGCACTAAGGACAGGTCCAGGTCCCACTGCCTGGGTACCTCCCAAACAGTTCAAGCTATTCAATTGTCTCACTTATCCAGAGGGCCTGATCCAGCTGGGGGCTCCACAGCCTTTGGTTCATAATTCATGTGCTTCCATTCGTTTGGTTATTTGTCCCTGTGCTTTTCCAATCTTGGTCTCAACAATTCACACACTTACAGTCCCTCCTCTTTCTTGACAACTGGACTCCTGGAGCTCCACCTGGGGCCTGGCTGAGGATCTCTGCATCCACTTCCATCAGTTATTGGATGAGAGTTCCAGCATGACAGTTAGGGTGTTTGGCCATCTGATCGCCAGACTAGGTCAGATCAGGCTTTCTCTCAACAATTGCCAGCAGTCTACAGAGGATATATCATTGTGGATTTCTGGGGACCTCTCCAGCACTCTGCCTATTCCTGTTCTCATGTGGTCTTCATCTATCATGGTCTGTTATTCCTCGTTCTCCCTTTCTGTTCTTGATCCAGCTGGGATCTCCTGCTCCCCTAAGCTTTCTTTCCCTCAAAACTTGTCCTTCATTACTCCCACTGTCGTCCAGGTTGTTCATGTAGATCTCATCCATTTCTCTGTCATTGGGTGATCCCTGTGTCTTTCCTAGGGTCCCGTTTTCTAGGTAGCCTCCCTGGAGTTGTGTAGCAGTCTAGTTATCTTTGTTTTACACCTAGTATCCTACTATGAGTGACTACATACAATGTTCATCCTCAGCTTCATCTCCAGTTTTTTTTTAACTAAGCAAAAAGCAATTATTTTGTCTTAAGATGATTTTAACCAACATTACATGTTTCTGCCTGAGTCTTGTTTCACAGACAACTTTTAAGTATTGACAAAGAATTAAATTTTTTTTGTATTCCTAATATATCTGTATCTTTCATAATTTTTTTAAATTTTTGGTTGGCCTTTTTATTCTTTGATATTCTTATAAACAATAATATTTTTCTCTCAAGAGGTGAATTATAGATTTTGGTGATAACAGCTGTCAACATTTGTTTCATGTTTATAACTATTTATAGATATTTTCATTAGTTTCTTCTTTGCTTAATCGTAAACTTGATCTTTATACTTTAATACAGTGACCTTCCTGTGGATGCCTATCTTCATTCTTATATATTGATGACTCTACATGTATAGGTGTTTATAAACTATAAATTAAACATGAGGCCAATACCTCTTAGCCAGGTGTTTATTTGATAATGTCAGAGGATCTTTTCAATTGTAATGACTTGCAGCACCCTTGGAGATGGAGGGAGCATTGCATTGCATATGGCTGATTTATACTTCTAACAACTCCTCAAGTCCAAATATCAGCAATGCCTCAGCTCACAGACCTAGAGTTACTCAGTTATATTAGTGTTGAGATAATAGTTCATTAATACAATAATCTACACTAAGTCATCACAGCCTTTCCCCTCAGTTTTTCTCTTTATATATCATTTACCAGAAGTCTAAACAACTAGCAATCTCATGTGCTTTACTTGGCTAGTAACTTGCTCTTAATATCAATTATATCCTGTTGTATAGGATACACAATCTGGTTACTAAGCATCCGTTGCATTGTGGAAATATTTTTCAACTTAATATATAATGTACTTATTAAACATGTACTTATATATTTAATAAAATTTTATTCATGGTAATTGGTATTTATCAGAAGACATTAAAATTACCTTTCATGGAAATTATATTAAGTTCCTACATGAATTATGGAATATCTATCTATGTTTCCTTCCTGACAAATTGTTCTATGATGAATGTGCTTAATGTTAATGTTCTGTGCCTAATACATATATCTGAAAGTCAGAGAGTGTGGTCATTACTGAGAAATGAAAAAAAAGGTAATATGTTCAGATATTGGGAAATTTTGTTTTGCCTTCCATAGTCTGGCAGGTTGCGTTATAAAAATATTAAGTATACAAAGAAAATTATAGTATTGTTTCAAAGGAAGAAAAGTTGAATTATTGATTCTAAAGTCTGAGACTTTTTACAGCTTTTATTTTTAGCTCATTGGATATACATTTTTTTCTTTCTGTAAAGATGGATATGATGATTTTGTCATCTATGCCAGGAAGATCAGGGATTCATGAGTTAATTAGAAAATTCTGCCTGTTGCTTACCTTCTGGTCTTTACCTAGTAATAAGCTTTCTTCAATTAGTGAGTGAGTTGTTTATAGACCTAAATTACAAATAACACTCAGGACTTTGACTCCTTAGTATGTCTGAGACCATTGATGCTATTGAATGGTTGCTACAATAAAAGTAAATTCAATGTTGCTGTTGCTTATTTGTTTTGTGAAAGGCAGAAAGTAGGATGCCAAAATTTTTATATTATAAATGTTATGTTAGTTTGGCACATGGGACATTATCTTCTGAAGTTCAAAAATTTAACAGGACAGGGAGGACTTCCTGTCTGTGTATGAAAACACAGAACAGTAAAACAGATAAACAAAAGGCGTTGGCACACTGATGGATCAGAAAGAAACCAACAGTATGCTGTGAAAAGAGAAAGGTAAGAGATACATACAGACAACATTAATAATCAACAGGGCTAATGTTCTTACTGAGTATGTCACTTCTGCAGTGAAAATCTCAAATATGTCCCTGTGATCCCTGCATTCAAATAGGTATTCTGAATATACTGGAGTTCCTTATTTCTCCTCATGGTGAAATTCCTCATTGTAGAAAGAAGGAGGTAATGGCTTTGCCAAGATCAGCTGACTCATTCTTGGTGAGGTTGCACTTGCTCCTAACACTTCCTGAACCTCAAACCACTTGCTGAGCAGAAGTTCAGTGATGGAGCACTCTTGTCTGCCATTCACATAGTCTCAAGTACCATCCCCAGAAATGGCAAACCAAATCAAGCAAAGATGCTTCCCTTATTGCACTGGGTACCTCTGGCTGTGATTGAGTGTTGACTCTCCTGAGGAATATCTTAAATGCTGAGTGTATCCCAAGCGTAGTCAGGATAGCAGCACATCTGTCACTCACACTGTGAGGAACAGGTGAGGTCACAATGAGAAAACTTTGCTAGGTAGGAGGGAAAATTGGAACTAGGACAGCAGGAGTCCTGAGAAAGCCCTGCTGGGCTGAGGGGAGGTTAGATTCCGTTTGTGTCCTGTGGCAAAAGGACATTGCCCCAGTTTCAACAAGCTAGAAAATAATATTGATGTGATAGAAGTAATATGCTTTTTGTAGTGCAGGAGTTGGAGTCGGGACACTTTTTAGAACCTTTTAATAGACTAGTTTTAAATCTGGCTGGAATTGCTTCAACTGAAATTGGATGAGTGGACAGGATGCTTCACAAGATTTCTGCCTGGGATATGGTATTGAGGAAGCAGAATTCTAAATTCCCCTAAATTGTAATAATCTGTGATTTCCTCTTTCCCACAGGTAATTTAGCCTAGCAGGGACAAGTTCCATTTTATTTCATGGCTTCTTGCCTCCCTCACCTAACACATGCTTCAAATACAATAATGCACGTTAACTTAACTAGCAAATGAGTGAGAAAAAAAATTCTCAGGTAAAATCATTGAGCTTGAAAATTGAGTTGTTAGCTTTACAACTGAAAAGAATCTTATTAAAAGACCTAGGAGGTATAAAATAAAGCATGTTGTTTCAATTTTAGTGATGTTTTGACATGTAAATACAATGAGTAAATACAAATATGAATCTGGTTACTAAGTCATACCTTGACATCAGGATGCAGAACAGCTTTGAAAGTGATGTAAATTCCCTCTTTCCTAGCCACAGCAGAGTCAATAGTTTGTTATGTGGTTAAGAAGGAAAACAATGTTGCATTTCCACCAGCAGTTGGCCAGAGTTCCCCTTGCTCCACATCCTCTCCAGCATAAGCTGTCTTCTGTGTTTTTGATCTTAGCCATTCTGACAGGTGTAAGGTGGTATATCAGAGTCATTTTGATTCACATTTCCCTGATGACTAGGGATGTTGAGCAATTCCTTAAATGTCTTTCATCCATTTGAGCTTCCTCTGTTGAGAATTCTGTTTAGTTCTATAGCCCATTTCTTAATTGGACTGTTGGGCATTTCAATGTCTAATTTCTGGAGTTCTTTATATATTCTGGATATCAGCCCTCTGTCAGATGTGACATTGGTGAAGACCTTTTTCCATTCTGTAGGCTGTCACTTTGTCTTGTTGACCATGTCCTTTGCTCTACAAAAGCTTCTCAGTTTCATCACGTCCCATTGATTGATTGTTTCTCTCAGTGTCTGTGCTACTGGTGTTATATTTAGAAAGTGATCTCCGGTGCCAATGTGTTCAAGAGTACTTCCTACTTTCTCTTCTATCAGGTTCAGAGTAACTGGATTTATGTTGAGGTCTTTGATCCACTTGGACTTAAGTTTTGTGCATGGTGACAGATATGGATCTATTTGCAGCCTTCTACACATTGACATCCAGTTATGCCAGCACTATTTGTTGAAGATGCTTTCTTTTTTCCATTGTAAATTTTTGGCTTCTTTGTCAAAAATTATATGTTCATAGATGTGCGGGTTAATGTTAGGGTCTTCAATTCAATTCCATTGGTCCACATGTCAGTTTTTATGCCAGTACCAAGCTGTTTTTATTATGGCAGCTCTATACTAGAGCTTGCGGTCAGGGATTGTGATGCCACAAGAGGTTGTTTTATTGTACAGGATTCTTTTGGATATCCTGGGTTTTTTGTTGTTCCATATGAAGTTGAGTATTATTCTTTCCAGATCTGTGGAGAATTGTGCATGAGCTGGCTGTTTGGAACCTTGGGCTTACACAGGGACACTTTGCTCAGCCTGGAAGGAGGGGACTGGACCTTCCTGTACTGAATCCACCAGGTTTAAATGAATCCCCAGGGGAGTCTTGGCCCTGGAGGAGATGGGAATGGAGGGGAGGGGCTGGGAGGGAGAGTGGGGGCAGGAGGGGGGAGGACAGGTGAACCCATGGCTAATGTGTAAAATTAAAACACAAATATAATAATAATAATAATAATGATGATGATGATGATGATGATGATGAAAAAAGAAATGGTAAATTGTATACGAAGCCAGAAAATAGAGTTAATCATAAGTCAGAAATTTTATGGAAAATAAAAATATCAAGATCATATAAAAAAAAAAAGAAAGAACACAATGGCCAGGTAAAGTGACTCACTCATGTCATGTCATCTCTTCAGAATGGTGAGTCAAGAGGGTCATAAGCTGGTGATTAGCCTAAACTACATAGTGAATTTCAATCCAGCCTGCGCGTCTCATGAGGCCTTACAGCAAAATGGAGCCCAAAGTGTAGAGTGGGTCTCATTCTGTGGTAAGACTTGCCTCATGTTTTTGAGGCCCTGGTTGTAACCTCCAGCATTCTCACAAATGAACAAAAATGACAGACTAGAGCACTGAGGTGCACTAAACACACAGAGATAGCAACATGAGACTATGACAGAGAGTGCAGCACATGTCTTTAAATTCACTGTTACAGGACATGTAAGTGCTGAAAGAAACCCCATGACACAGAAGGTGCCTGAGGGTGGGGAGTTGACCAAGCTTACGCCGTAGGATAAAGCAGACAATTGGTGTTTGGGCATCATAGGTCCTGGCCACGTATAGGAGGAGAGCAGTTGAGTATGTCAGGAGCCTGATAGCATGAAACAGACAGGCCAGAAGATCTAAGGGTTCATTCCAAATTAGAGATGCAGGAGAAATGGCCAAGTCTGATTTCTATCTTGGGCTTTTTGATTTGGGTCATCCTAAGCATTGCCATTTTTACCTATCACTGGGGAAAATTATCTCCCTTGTTGGGAGATGCTCCTGATTTTGCAGGAAAGAAGATGTGTCTGTGAGTCCTTTGCTAGTCAGTGAATTGTCAAGGATGTGATGATAGATTTTGGTGTAAGAACACAGCTATTCTAATTTGCTTCCTATTCTGTGACAAACACCATTACTAAAAGCAACTTGGGAAGGAAAAGATTTATTTGGCTCACAGGCTTCAGTATATTCTTGAGAGAAGGCAAGGCAGGAACATGGTGTCAGGAATTAAAGTAGAGACCATGGAGGAATGGCTGTCTACTGGCTTGTGGGCTTGTTCCCAGACAGTAATGCCCTCAGGCCAATCTGTGAGGCAATTTTGATTAATTGGTGTTCCATTTTCCCAGGTGACTTCAGTTTTTATCAAGTTGGCAAGCACTAATCAACAAAAAACACACCTTTAACTGGTGAAAGGTGACCCATCTTTTAAACATAGTCACAACTGTATTACACACTTGACATGAAACACTGTCCCAACATAAACCTGCACTAGCATCAGGGTTCACACTGAGGGACCTGATCTGGCAGGTTTGGGGTCTACATCACTGCAAACAACTGGCCCTCGCTCCAACTCTCTTCTGCTACATGTAGTCCTTCTTTCATAGTCAACATCTATTAGATTCAAGTACTGAAGGTAAGATACTCTATAGTTAGTATATATCTAAAACACTCTGAGCAGTCACTGGCACTCAGGAAATTCTCTCATAACTACTTTGAAATGACATTTCTTCACTCATTTAATCAAAATAATAGATCATTTATAAAGTATAACATTAGTGGTTATGTTTTAGTTTTTCATTACGTTATGTTCCTCCAGTGTTTAAGATAGTTTCAGTGTGACAATGTATTAAACACAAGGTATTACCTGCATATGAAAATGATGTATATACTTAGTGCAAAAATATTTCCTCATTACTTTATTATGTGAAGAGGGTTTCAAGTGTCATCTCTACAATGGTGTTACCTTTTAACTTGCATAGAATATGGTCTGTTTGCTCAGGCTTCACTCCAGAACTGAAGCACTTATTCCAGAGAAAATAACATAAACAGGAGATAGGCAATCACATCTAATCGGCGATAGCTGGGCTGATTTTTCTTCTGTGCTTATTTAATTTTATTTTTTAAATCAATACTGAGAAGGAAAAGTTGAAATATTAATTACCCGTTTACTGCCAATGTAGCGGAAAATGTAATTTATAGTCTACTTGCAGGGCTAAAAAAAACCCTTCTGTGCTTAATTTAAGAACTCAAATTATTCAAATAACATTTTGAATTTGATTATTTGTTTAATTGAAATGTTGCTCTTTCAGTCAGAATTGCTTCTGTGATTCCAATTTCAGCAATATTAACCAAGAGTGTGGAAAAGACCACATGGAGAAGCCACAGGTGGAAATGCGTTGGGGAATGGGAGTGTGGCTGAACCCTGCTTACCTGCAAGAAGGGATCTGTTCATTGGCAGCCATTCTATCTCAGTCTTGATGTTGCTGAAGTGGAGAAAGGAACCCTGGAGTCGCTCTGCATCCATAGAATATCTAAAAATGAGAATGAGAAACTGAGTCTGTATCTGGGAATGACAGCCTCTACTTGGAACTCTGGAGGCAGAGGGGTAAAATGGGATAATTAAGGTCATTGTCACCTACATGATGAGGCTATATTAGTTACTTTTTATTGATGTGATAAAACAGCATGATCCAAAGCATCTTAAAGAAGGAAGGTTTTATGTGGGGCTTATAGTATCAGCAGATCTAGAGCCATTGAGGAATATGGCGGCAGGCAGGCATGGTGACTGGAGCTGGGAGCTGAGAGTTCACATTTCAACCCAAAACCAGAAAGCAGAGAGAGAGAAAGAGAGACGTAAGCCTTTTGAAACAGAAGCATTTGCACTCAGTGACATACTTCCTCCAACAAGATGACACCTCCTAAGCCTCTCCAAATGGCCACCAACTGGTGACCAAGTATTAAGTGCCTGGACTATAGGGGACATCTCATTCAAACGCTTACATTGTCCATCATGGAGTACAGGACTACAGGAGACCCTGCCTCAAAACAACATAAGAAAATGACAAAAAGATCCCAAAAGCAATGTCTACTGCCTATTCCATGAGTTGTAACAGATCTGAGGACTACGTAGATGAAATTCCATTTTGAAATTCAAATTCAGAAGATATGACTTGGCATTCAAGATCAGTACCACAATAGAAGAGACCTTGCTTCAGTAATTTTCTCTTCCTGACACAGTAATGTTTCACAGTTGTCTATCTAGACAACTAAACTCCAACTTTCCATGGGTCTATTCTGGCAAACACTAAGAATTGTAACACTTTCTTAAAATAGTTGCCAGTGATTTTCACTATTCAGGAACAGACACATATGGCATTTACCATGAGTAAACAAGCATTGGGTGAATTTTGATTTCTACGGCCTTCATGTTTCAGACCTTGCTATAGTCAACATACATTGTATTTCTACCAACCTGAAGAATCGCTGTGGTCTGTGTAGTTGATTCTCCTCCCTGACATCTGCGAATCTCCCTGTCATTATACTTCTGCCTTTACTAGGACCCATGTTGTGTTTTGTCATTTTAATATGATGTTTATGATTTAACATAATATTCTTGCATTCTATTCATGATTAATATGACCATAAACATACACTGCAGAACCATGGGTAAATATTGTTGGGTTAACACTTAACAGTAGTTTTCTTGAGTTGCACAGTGAGTAGAAGCTTAACTTTATGAGATACATACAGATTTTGCAATTTGGTGGCCAGCATTTTTGTATTCTCACTATCAATGTATGCAAATGGAATGCCTCATGCATTTACCAATATTGGGCCATGACAGCTTAGTGTTAGCCATTGTCATGGGTATAAAGTCATTATTCCACTGCAGTTTCATTTGTGGTACCCTGGTGACTATTGCTTATAATGCTATTTAAGATGTCTTACAACTTCTTCATATAAGCCCATTGACATACAAGTTTTGCCATATTTCCCCTTTATTTCCTTGACTTAACTTCTCAAGAAGAATTGTTTTTAATTGTGAAATCACTATTACTGTCATTGTTATAATTTTCAGTATGGGGAGGTTGTGACTTGGGAGGTTCCAAGGTTCTGATAAATTACTATAATTCAAATTTTCTGGTTGATAAAGCCTTCTTTCATTGTGTTTTACAGTTTCTGTGTACAACACTTACATATGTTTGGTGAAGTTAATATTATTTTCACTTTCCTTTGTTATTATAAGTGGAGGTAATTTTAAATTTTTATTTTATTTACTCCTTGACAATATGAGACATGGAAATTAATTTTTGTTTTTCTTTTCTTTGCTTTCACACATAGACCTCATATCTGTCAATCTTACCAGAGCTACATTTGTTTTTAGCAGATTTCCTAGATTGCTCAAGATTTTCTTTTTAAAGCATCTGATAATCTACAAATAAGCTTTAATTTCTCCAATTTTCAAATTTCATACCATTTCTTTGCTTACTACATGAGTCTATGAATGCAGGCAACATTGAAAGTTACTACTTGCACTAAATATCCTGGCCTTCCCAGTTCTTCATTCCAGGAAGAAAGCAGTTGATTAGGATTCATCTTTAGCATGTTCACATATCTTTTTGCTTAGACCCTCCTGGATTTTTGTTTGTTTGCTTGTTTTTACTTTATTCTTCTTTCTATTATGAAAGTTGTCTCTGGTTTAATGGTTGTATGTCCTTCTAGACTATTCCTTTAATCTGAAGAGTCCTATAATTTTTTTATAATGTTGAGAAAGCATTGCATTCCATGAATAAACCTCACTTAGTGGCAATCTATTCTGGTTTCTATGTATCATACTATTTTATTTGCTAATATACTGTCAAGGAGTTTGCATCTGTATGTAAATCCAGTGTATTTGTGTCATTTCAACATTACAACTCTACAGTCCTCATAATATGACATTCAAAGTATGCCTATCCCTTCTCTACTATCTGGAATTGTTATTTCAGATTAAAATTATTCATTCTGCAATTGTGTAATAGGATTTATTAGTAGGTATTTCTGGCCCTGAATTTGTTTGCATGGATGTATAAAGAACGTGCCCTTGACCTCTAAGATGGGGAATATGTCCGATAAACATGTTGATATTTACCTGAGAGCCTTGAGATATAGGCATTAAATGAACAGTTTATAGTGTAGCTTTGGGATGTGAAGACTCAGCTCTACATTTTTAACTGCTGAGGGTCCAGCTGTAGTCACACTCAACAAAATGCATGTGGCTAACCCCAATAAAAACACTCAATAATGGGTTTGAGGACATAGTCCAGAGAGTAAATCATTTGCTACACAAGGGTGAGAATCATGGTTAGACTCTCCAGAACCTGAATGAAATCTGGACCATAGCTTGATAAGGATGGATGAAACAACAGAATTCTTGGAAACTTCTGTCTTAACTAGGCTGCCATACTCAGTAAGCAAACACAAGTCTCTCTCTTCAGCAGGGTAGAAGGTGAAGAAGAGTGGTCCTCAAAGTTGTCCTCTGACCTCGACATACATGATATATAACCTTCCTGCATTACACACAAGAGTGTACACAACAAATTCACACACACATATACATATCAGACATGCATGCATACATACAAACATACTGTATTCATGTGAAAACACACTTATACACACATGCCTCATACATACATATTGTTATGGTTTATAAATATGCATGTAATTGTTGGGCTTGTGGTTAATGTTTTATCTTTTATAAGGTCCTCTTGCATTGATTTTTTTCTTTTTCTTAGTTTCAAAGAATTTGTATCTTGTGTTAGTAATTCTATGTATCATTCCTATTCCTATGTGTCCATTTGCTTTCCCTGAACTTGTATTTTTGTATTTGAAGTATGTCTTTTGTAGGGGATATATATATATATCCCCTTTATTGCCCTTTATTACCAAGATTTCAGTCATCTTAAATTCCATTCTAGATTGTTTTCTTCTTTAGGAAAGCCTTCTTCTTTTCCTTTGTTTCCTAACTAATAATTCCTCATTATATTTTAGAAATTATAAATATTAAGATGTGGCAATGGGATTTTCATATTTTTATGAATATTGTTTGTTTAACAAAAAGATCATGTTCATACTTGAACTCCAAATACCATTTTGGCCATCTATCAGTCTGTTGTATCAGTGTATGGTTTAGGCCAATTTGAAGTTGTGAAGAGACAGAATTTGAGAAGCTATCCCTGGCCTCTCTCATTAGTTGATATCCCAACCTCTATCTTATTCATGGGTTCCTAAATTTCCATGTCCCTAGGTAAGAACCCCTTTGGTTTCATATTCCCCACATGCAAAGAAAATAGACTGTCACTTTAGTACCCATCTCTTGCTGTTGGTCGTTTATCTCACATTATGGGTTATACTTGATTGTAGCATATTACTAAGTGTAGGGGTTGCTACCTCTGGTAATCGGAAAGTCGAGTACAATAGCATTAACTTTCATTTAAACATTTGCTCATCTTTATTTGAAGTGTGGAAACTTAGGGTCTCCTGATTTAACCTTCTCTGTGTTCTAAGGATTTATTTTTATGTATATGGGTATTGGTCTGCATATTTGTCTATGAAACACAAGCATTCCTAGTACCCATAGAGACCAGAATAGGACATTGGATTCCTTAGAACTAGGGTTACTGATGTTTGTGAACTGCTGTGTGGGTGCTGGGAACTGAACCTAGGTCCTCTGCAAGAGCAGCCAGAGCACTTAACGAATGAACCACCTTTCCATCTCCATCTCCAGGATTCTTGATGTTTTCAGGATTAATTTTTCTTTCTTTTGGTCTCCTATAACATTTTGCTCACATACATCCTATAGGAGGGTGTTTTCTGGAAGAAATTGTTCCCCAAGATCATTTCATTAAATAATTGTATAATACATGCTCTTTGAATGAATGAAGACTCCATTCTAGTACCCATTGTTTGTATGCAGGTGTGACTCGTCCAGAAGCAGTCATTTTCTGCTTTTCATAAACTATCTCTATTGTGAAATAGGCTCTTCATCCACTAGATGTTGGCAATGGCACTTCTGCCTCTGCCAAAACGAACACAGATATAGAGTAGTTTGAGTTGCCTGGTGTGGTCTCTGGGGAAACTTTGAGATTTTCCCACTTTCTTTTTGCTCCCTTTTCCTGCCCCAACCTCTAAGCAACCAACCCTCTCCTACCTCAGCTTATTTGTATTACCCAAGGTTGGGGCCTGTTTCATTATTACAAGGGTATGAAGCCATACAAACCTACATGGAGTCAACTATAAAGTAACACTTCAGGAGTTAGACTAATGGAAATGACCTTTAAACCTAGCTTCCTGATTGTGTAGAGTAAACATCTTCACTACACACACACACACACACACACACACAGTCTGGCTAGGCCAGAAGAGTTTTTCCATGTATGAAATGGGTTTAGTATTAAAATTAGGCAAAATTACGTCTTAATGTTAGGATAGTATTCTAAACAACTGAGTAATAAAAAGTACTCATGTGTATAGATAGATCTTTCTATACATAGATAATCATTAGAAGGTTTAACCTTAAGTTCCTGTGGAACTTGATAAGGAATCTTGTTATAAATTAAAATAAATGAGCATGTAAACACATAAGAAACAGAGGAGAGATTGGCAATTTATCTAATTTGCCATTTAAATGAATCTTCCTTCTGTCTCTTCTTATATCACTTATCTATCCATCCATCTATCCATCCATGTATCTTTATGTAGGAGACTCACTAAGAAACATTGTATGCTAGAGTAGAGAACATTCTTTGATTTGCTTTTCATTTTTAATGAAAAATTAATAATGAATTTTGGGATCCTCTTTTTCAGATAAGTTCTCATATGATCTAGGCTGACCCTGACCTCATAATCCTCCTGCCTCCACCTCCAAGTGCTGGCATTACAGATATATACCACCACATCTGGTGCTTTTTATAAAAAAAAAATTCAATAAAAATGAATTCTATGTTGACTGATTTATTGGGGTCACTTGTACCTTCTTGAACTGAAAATTTTCTGCAGGAAATATCCTATCTATTATTCTTGTTCTCTGATAACATCAATAGCATGGGCTGCGTTATTTTTACATTCTCTTTCGACTTGGAGGATCTAAGAGAAATATGTACACCTGGCCAATCCCACTACTCACTCTAGATTCCATTCTGTGCTTCTCTTCATACATTTCCTCACATTTCACAAGTAACAGGGTAATATGAGAAAGGAGGGCTGAGTTTGCATATCTTTAACAGAAATGAATGATAACCATCATGGAGGTCTCCAGTCCTGTACTGAACTTGCTCTGTTTTGTGGGTAATCACATCCTTCACTTCTGGTTAATTCCCTTCCCTCCCTTCAGCAACCTTTCTTACATTCAATACCTTTCCATTTACCTGCAAAGGCAATACAAATGTCTAGTCAAATCCTTGTTTGAAGTAGCCTAATTACAGTTTAGTTTTATAGTTTCCCATAATGCATCTTGTGATTGCAAGAAACCGTTTTGAAAATTCTATATTTAGGCAATGTATTTATAACTGACACAAAGATTATTTTGTTTTTTACAATGGAGAAATAGAAGTCAACAGACTGGAGCGTTGAAGAATCTAAAACCAGGGGTGTGAAACAGCATCAAGGTCTGGAGGGATGGCTCAGTCAAACACTTGATATGCAAGCATGGGGAAATGATCCCAACAACCCATGTTGGATGTCATCATGCTTACCACTTTGCTGATCAAAAGATATCTATGCACCAAGAGTTGCTCATTCTAAGCTGGGAGGTGGTGGCACATGCCTTTAATCCCAGCACTTGGGAGGCAGAGCCAGGTGGATCTCTGTGAGTTCAAGGCCAGCCTGGTCTACAGAGCGAGATGCAGGACAGGCACCAAAACTACACAGAGAAACCTTGCCTCAAAAAATGTAGTTGCTCATTCCTGATAATAGCACACATTTCAGACATTCTTCTGGATGCTGCTCTCTGCTTGATTCTCAAGTCTCTCTGCTCAAATGACCGATGTAGAGATGACAGAGTTGTGTCTTGTGGGTAGACTGTGCTAACTTGCACAAGGTCTTCCAGCTGGTTACCAACTTAAAAGTACTACCAGACTAAGTGCTCCTAGAATTCTTATAAGAAACAGAGGAGACTGACAATACCTCGCCCCCAAAGCCCATGTTCCCGGTGGAAGAGAAACACTCCCAAATTCTTGTCACTTGAGCTCACATTAGTATCTATTCTATTTCGTGGCCATTGTCTTATCTTTTCTAGACATTGTAATAGTGTTGGGGGTAAATTTCTCCCTAGCTCTAGCTAAACTGAAAGTCAATTAATTTCCCCATTTTTATGTGTACTATACATTTTCTCTTCATAAATGAGCATGTAGACCAGATACCCATCATTTCCCCCCAAAACCAAATACTGATAAGCTCAATAAACAGCTAAGGAATATCTACTGTTTAAAACATCAAAAATGCAGATAGGATCTCAAACTCTGAATCGAAAGTCAATATAAGTGTTAAACGTTAGTGGATGTTTAATTAAGCATGAAGACTATCTCGGTTATAGTTCCTACTGCTGTGTAAAACACCATGGCTGATAGCAAGGAGGAAAGGGTTTCTGCTAACTGCTTATATATAGTATATCATGAAGGAAGTCAGGGCAGGATCTCAAGGTGGGATCCTGGAGGCAGGAACTAATACAGAGGCTATTGAGAAATCCTGCTTACTGACTTGACTTCCATGGCTTATTCACCCTGCTTTCTTACAGTACCCAGAACTACCTGTACTTCCAACAATGGGCTAGGACCTCCTGTATCAATCCTTAAAGAAAATGCATCACATGCTTGCCCACAGGCCAATCTGGTAGGGGCATTTTCTCTAATAACTTCCCTCTTTCCATATAACTCAAGCTGGGTATGGCTAACACAAAACTAAACAGGCCATCAAACAACCGTTTCCCTTCTGTTCCCTGGCTTTCTCTATAGGCATCTTTCTCTGTCCTTCATACAGTCTCACTCAATAGCAAAACCCTCTCTGGGCTTCTCCAATATAGTGAATATTTACATTGCACAGTCTTAGCCTAATACCAGTATCTTATAAATGTAGATACAAAGGGCTTTACTTTCAGTAGTAGGAGAGGGGTCATTGCACGTATTTGTGATGAAATTTTTATAAATATGATTTCAGTTAATTATTTTTTTGAATGGTGCTAGAACATAGGACTTCATACATGCTAGACAAGATCACTAACATTGACCACATGTGTCCTTAGTCCCATATGATTTTCTTAAAATGCCCTGGCTTGTCATGCATGTGTGTCCCTCATGACAAGCTAATAATTGGAATAAAAATCACTAATACTTCATTCTTGATGGTCAGTGAAATATACTCTATGTTGTGTGCATAATATGAATTTGTTGAATATAAAGAATGCAGAGGTTTCCAAAAGCCATATACATGCATTGGATCTATATAAAAAAATTACAGACCATATATTTACATGATGTGACCTAAATGCAGTTTCTACAGTTGAAGACAATTACCCCGTACATAAATGGAATCTCTAAAACATCTAAAAGAAAATTTTATCAAATTTCTTTGTGTATGTGCACACACACACACGTGTGTGTGTGTGTGAAGGTAAGCACACATGGTTTACCCATGCATGTAGAGATCAGAAGACAACCTAGATGTTGGGTTTCAAATTCTACATTGTTGAGACAAGGCCTCTTGTTCACTACTGTGCTCCAGCAAGTTGGCAGGCCCGTAGTTTCTGGGACTTCTAAGTCTGTCTTCACCTTGTTATATAAACACTGGAATTTCAAATGCTCACTGCAAATTTCAGTTTATGTAGGTGCTGGGGACCCAAACTCAGGTCTTCATGTGGCATTGTGAGCACTAACTTGCTGAGCTAGAAACTCATCCCAGATCAATGTTACTTTTTAAATTATTTTTTATATTGAAAATAATATGATAGTCCTATCAAGAAAGTAAGACTGTGTGTGTGTGTGTGTGTGTGTGTGTGTGTGTGTGTGTGTGTAAAATAATTGAAGTAAGGAAAAAAGAAAATGTGGCTGAACCATACTTTTCTACAGCAGACATTCATAACAAACTGCAGGGTTATTATGGATGTGACTGGTTAGGTCCCAGCGATTGTCCTAGCTAAGTGGCCATTGCTCAAGTCCGACTATTGCTTATAGGTTGAGTTGCTTTGAGGTTTTTAATTCACTAGAGGGAGCTTGCAGGTAGGAGTGATGCAGTTCTCACACAAGGAAGATTGATTGCATTCATTCAATCCTCACAGCCTGAAAAATACTTTCTATTTATTTTATTCAGGAGCTTGTTGTAACACATCTCAGAGTCGCCCAGTCATTTTTTTCCACTAGTGAAAAGTCTAATTTTCCTTCCCATTTTTTATTCTTCCATGCAATTCACTTGTTCCCCATAGCACTCTACCATGCTGCTGCATTGAACTTTGTAGGATTTTATCTGGTTTCATCGCCCATGTCCCCTTTGTCTCAGAGAATGACCAGTAAAAGTGTTAACCCACTGGGTCACCTACTTGTTTCATCTTTGAGTGATGGAAAGTTTCTGATTATTCAATTGCTATTTGAACAGTAAGAGAGAAAAAAAGCAACAACAACACAATTTGCTTTGTAACAAATCTGATATCCTTCCTCTGCTACAATTCCAAGCTCTGTGGAGTGCAGGGACATGTTTCCCAGCCTTTCCTTTCATATAACAGGCATGTAAGTGAGTGTCTTATGGTTTTATTGTTGTGAAGCAACACCATGGTCTTGGCAACTCTTATAAAGGAAAGCACTTAATTGGGGCTGGCTTACAGTTTAGAGGTTTAGTTCATTATCATCATGACAATGTGCTATCAGACTATGTTGAAGAAAGAGCTTTGAGTCCTACATCTGGATCAGTAGGCAGCAGGAAGAGAGAGTGACACTGGGTCTGGCTTGAGCAGCCAAAACCCAAAAGCCCACGCGCAGTGATGCACTTTTTCCAAAAAGGCCACACCTACTCCAACAAAGCCATACCTCCTAAGAGTGCCACTCCCTATGAGCCTATGGAGACTATTTTCATTCAAACCACCACAGTGAGAGTCCAAATGAGATGAATGGATATAATTTTATAAGAACTAGTCAACAGTTTATCAGTCAGTTTTAGCCAACGTGATAGACAGAAGTTCACATGTCAATCACAAAAGGTTTCATTTGAATATGTGTTTGTTTGTGAGTGCTAAAACAGCTTATGTTGAAAGAATATTAGTATGTGAACTGGTTAGTTCTTCTTTTCAAATTACAAGAAGATAGTGTGATTTGGGAAGAAGAACTTCACCTGAGAAAGTGCTTCTACCAGATTGGCCTATACACAGATCTGTGGGGCATTTTTTTAGTCATTGGTTGATGTGGAAGGGCCTAGCCCACTGGACAGGTTCTGGGTTCTGTTTAAAGAAAGATGATTGAATCATGTATAAGAAGCCAGTGAGCAGTAACATTTCTCCATAGCTTCTGCTCCAGTACCTGCCTCCAAGTTTCTGACCAGTTTGAGTTCCTACACTGACTTCCCTCAGTGATGGACTGTGGCATAGAAATATAAGATGAAATAAACCCCTTACACCTGAGTTAGTTTCTATCCATGTTTTTGTCAGAGCAAGAGGAGAGTATCTTGGGTCATGTAAGTATAACTGTATGTGTTGCTTATACAGCTTTTGATTTAATGCATTGGATTTCTCCAAGCCAGAGTCAAAACTAGCCAAGACACTAAAGTTGAATATTTTTGCCACATTTGATTGTCTTTTGAGAAAGTGTTCCACTGTATGGCCTCAAGCCTTTCATGTAGACAAGGATGACCTGAAATTTCTCATTCACCAACCTCTACCTGCCAAGTGCCAAGATTGCACGTATGTGTCAGCATGTCAGTGCTAAGGATCAAACACAGGGCTTTCTGCATGCTTGCATCACTCTACCAACTGAGCTTTATCCTCAATATTCCAGTTAAAGATTGAAAAATAAGTTATCAGCATAAACATGGAAAAAGTACCAGATAAGAGTAAGAGAAAAACATCACACTTCATATTGCACTCCAGACAAAGGGTCTTCAACCATTATTCTATCCTGCAGCTCAATTTTCTATTTGCTTTTTTAACTAGTATTTTCTTTGATTGGGCAGAGGTGCTTGGCTTACATTTAATCAGTCATTTGGAGTAATATGTGAGGCAGAGGAAGACCTTAAATCTGTTAAGTGAAGGTGGGCGTGCGCACACGCACACACACACACACACACACACACACACATTCACATGCACACAGGCACACACATGTCACAATGTGTCACAGTGGACATCTGTGTGCTAACTTAAAAGGAGTAGAGACTATTCTTTACCATTACTTAAATCAAGCACGCCACATCTATTTGTGTAAGGAAACTTAAGATTAGGAACAAAACTACTCTGGAAGGTTCTGGTTTCTTAAAACTTCAATATTCCTGAGAAAGGTCTATTTTCCATGCTGACTTTTGGCTGTAGTAGATAAGGTATGAGCTCCTGAAATATTGTAACACAAGTGATGTATCTCATGCCTTAAGCAATGCTGTGCCAGTTTGATGAGACACATTTTTCCTAACAGTGTAACCTGTGGTGAACCCCATTTTCTACTCTGATGGGATTAGAGTGAGTAGCTATGTCAGATGTAAGACTAATCCATGCCTTCATCATTGAGCACACTAGTTAGCAGCACTTTGCATATGTTGCCACAAGCTATCCCTAGGGAAATTATGCAGGCTCTTTATAGATCTGCAGGGCTTTTGTACTTGTTTTGTTGTTGTTGTTGTTGTTGTTGTTTTTCCTGGGCTTTGCCTCATGTCTTTTTCCTTTGCTGACTTCTATATATGTAAGTATCTATACGTGTGTGTGTGTGTGTGTTTGTGTGTGTGTGTTTGTATGTGTGTGTGTGTGTATACATGTTTGTGTATGTGCAGGTTTCTGTGTTGTGGTTGCTTCTATACAAACAGGTGCATGTGTGACATATTTCAGGCATCTTCTGTGGGAGACGGGATCTCTTATAGGCTTGAGATTTCTTCAGATGGTCTAGACTAGATGACTAGCAAGCTTACAAGTACACCTCCTGTTTTTACCCCCATTTCCTACCACTGGGGTTAAGGAATTTGCTACCTTACCACCATGCCTGGCTTTTTACTGAGCATGTTGAGTATTAAATTCTGTTCTTCATAATTGGCAGGTATATGTTGTACCATCTGAGCCATCTCTCTCACCTTTTGCTGATTGTTAAACATATTAGTTTGCTGTAATAAAAGAAATTCATGTGTTATAAAAATAAAAATCAATGCACTTTTAAAAATGATTCTTAATTTTTAAATTAATTCTTTGATAATGTTGTACAATACATTTTGATGATATTTATTCTTCTCCGAACTTATCCCATATCGACCCTCTTCTCTCTTCACCAAACTTTTTGTACCCTTTCTTTTGTTTTAACCCACCAAATCCAATTTGTGCTGCCCATATACTCTTGGGTGCATAGCTGTCTACAGGAGCATGGTCAACCAACCAGGGCCATACCCTTATAGAAAACCTACTCTCTGTGTCTCCACAGCTACCAACTTCCAATAGACTTCATCTAAGGGTGGAACTTCATCTTCCATCTTTATGCTGGAATTTTTGTCTGACTTGAGCTTGTATAGGCCTTGTACATGCTATTTCATTCTCCCTGAGTTTGTATGTTCAGCTGCCTAGGGGTGTGTGGAAAACACTGCTTCCTTTTAATCACCCACCACCTGATTTTTATATTCTTTCCAGCTCCTCTTCTATCATGATCCTTAAGTCTTGGAAGGAGGGAGGAGATCATGATATAGATGTTCTATTTAGAACTGAGAATTTCCCATTACATTACTTTCTGGACCTTGACCATTTTTGAGTGCTTGTGGCAATCACCACCTACTGCATGAAGAAGCTTCTCTGATAAAGTTTGAGAGATGCACCAATCTAGGGACATAATGATAAGTCATTAATTGATAGTTCAATGCTATATCTACTTAAGAGAAAAATAGTAGGAAGTTCTCAACTGGGGTCTATAACCTAGGTTCTTAGCCTTCATAATGATGCCATGAATGGTTTCATCTTGTAGAGCAGGCCCTAAATCCAAACAAAAAGTGTACGGTTACCCATATGACATTCATGCCACTATTGTATCAGTGGACATGTCAGACAAGACATTTTTGTAGCTATCAAAGCTTACATCTGGGTAAGACTGATGGTTGCTTTTTCCTTCACCATCTTGTTTTCAGATCAATACCAGCTTGGTTTCTCCATGAGGTATCCTCAGCAATAGCATCTTACCATCAAGTTCTAGAGGGTAACCAAAAGCAATAGCTTGTGATGTTGGGGTGTAGGAGAATTCACTGAACAAAAGCTCCAAAGCAGTAAACTCATTCCTAGCCCTGGACTTTTTATTTGTTAGCCTGTGCTGTCTAGTAGTAAATTGGCATCTAGTTGTAGGTTGAGTGCATTTAATATCTTTTTAGATATGTGTATGTGTTTATTTTAGGAAGCTTTTCCAGTAAGTTTCTATAAGTTCTTTTGAAAGGTTGTTAGAATTAGTTATCCCTACCCATATTCCCTCCTCTGCCCTGAGCTCCCATCACTTACCCCTATATTTTTAAATCTACATGATAAGACTAATAAAATGAATTGATGGATGTAGGTCTCAGTGGCACAAAGGGAGGGTCAAAAAGGATAGTAAAATATTAACTAAAAAATATAGGGATTAATATTATGCTTGTTAGGGTAAGTGCCCATGGTCAAACAAACACTATTTAGCCATTAAAAATATAGCAAAATGTTCTTAAGAAAAAAATTGTATTGACTGATAAAATAATTCACCAGTTGCTAGGGAAAAAAATTCACATTCTCCAGGACTGCCTAAAGAATATTGGGATCAACTAGAACTTACTCCCGGCCTATTAAAATTCTTATCATAGATGTTTCTACCATTCTTATTTTATGAATCTGCAGCAGAGTCACAAATGAGAAACACGGGCAATGTGAAAGGCAATTTGGAATTAGCAGGCAGTCATTTGAAAAGTTGGTTTAAAAAAAAAATCTTATGGTCCCATTAATGTAATGTGCTGTGAAAGGACTCGCCCAAGCATTTTGTTTCATATAAAATCGTGCAGTGCACACATGGGCTTTTCAGAGACAAGAGAAGGGAAATGAAGCTGGTATGTTCACAGGAAGATGTCTCAGGGTTCAAGGATTATGAATCATTTATTTAGCTCTGAGCTCTAATAACACATCCTTATGAAAATGAAAACGTGTTCCATTACCAGAGATATTTTAGATCTGATAGCAAACATGTTTTCTCGTATTTATTTAGCATATGCATCACATATGTTTTTGACATAAATATTGAGGCATAGAAAAATAAATACTGTCCAACTAGACACATTTAATCTGCACAGAGCTGTGCACTAGAAGCATACATAATAAACAAATGAGAAGCATATTGTATTATTACTTCAGTATGAAATGCCTGTTATGATAATGCCTTGTGTATCTCTTGTTCCATAACAATGTCAATTAAAGAAATTATATAAAAATCTCTCTTCCTTTTTAGTGGTTCAGTGGAGCTAACCCAGGGCGTTTAGTAAACTGCTCTGTTACTGAGCTACACCCCAAACCCATAAACTTTTTTTTTAATAGAGAATTCATATGACCTTTGCACTTTCACATTTTCATTTTGAAAAGTAGATTTTGATGGAATTCCCTTATTACAGGTAATATGATATATTGAGTTAAGAGATATGCCTTGATATTTAGCAATCTCAGAGTTAAGGCTACAAGGATCGATGAGAATAAAACCAGACAGAGCACACCATTTGTTAATGTAAACCAATATGAAATAGAAGGTCAATGCAAATGAATAAGATACCCTATGAAAAAAAATAAAGAGGTTTATTTGCATGCTGACAAAATAAGGTAACTTAATAACCAATTGTTAATGCTGCTTTTGGCTCTGTGTAATCTTCAATGGGGCAACTTTCCCTCAAATATTTGAAGAAGTCCAGAGAAGAGCTTTTCTTGGTCTTTAGACACCAGTTTGTCATGGGATTTAACCTCAAATTAAGTGCACTGTAAACCTGAGGGGCCCACAAGGTCTTCTGTAAATGGCAACAGGCAAGGATCTTGGGATTTCATTTGATGGTGGCATATGAAAAGGACCTAAGTCAAAACCTTCACACAGACAGGCCTCCAAAATGCTTTATTATGATTTTACCCATATAACATCATTTTAAAAATTAGAAAATTTCACATAAGAAGGATTTCAAGTTTTCTTGCAAAAATGAGTAACTTTTGCAGCAAGAGGCATGACAACTAGACACTGGACTTTCTACAAGGCAGCACATCAGATAACATGGTTATTAACTTTATTAAAATCATATCTGATAACTGTCCCAACCATATTAACACATGTTTGCAATGCCTAGATTAAGTATAGCCAGTTTCATGTGAGGATGTAATTAAAACCTAGTAAAAGACCACTAAACAGTCTTCTGTGAGTGTTTATAGAACAAACACAATTCATTGCCTTCTCCTGGGAAACTCTGGACTGCAGTACTTATTCCTGTAATAAAGACAAGTGTCTGATTTGTCCCTTCATGTGACTCCATGTACCACTCTGAGGACTGGCATTAAGAACACTTCTTCCAATGTTAAGGAAAGAAATTAATATGAGAAAAGCAAATTACTGAATTTGGAATTTAAAAATATGCCTGATCTGATCTGGAGGTTGAAAGTTAAATTGCTTTTCCCAATTTTGGAGATCAGGAATAAGAGCATGGAGGTAAACCAAGAAGAGTAACTGTGTGAAATGAGTTTCCAGAAAGATAGAATGCAGTGGTGCTTTCCATGAATAGTGCATGCCAAGGAAAAGCAGGAGACACTTGATATGCAGACTGAAATTGCTTCTAGGTAAGCTGTATTGTTTCTCTGTTATTTGTGCATGTCTATGGATGCAGGTACATGCGGCAGCCAGAAGTTGGCATTTTTCTTCCTTGATTACTCTCCTCATTGTTTTATTGAGATAGGGTCTCTCATTAAAACCTGGAGTTTTCAGGTCAGACAGACTGGTTGGTTTGCAAGACCAAGAGGAATTCATGTCTCCCCAGCTCCTCAGTGTTGTAATTATAGGCATGCCTGGCTTTTTATGTGGGTGATGGAGATCCAAAATCAAGTCTCCATGTTCTTAGGAAAAGCACTACATTGGCTAAGCCTCCTTCTAAGAGCCTTCCTCTCTCATCTCTTACTCTTTAGTGAAACCTGCTATGCATGAGAGCCCTTGGGAATGGGAATTAATGAAAAAGAGTTCTACCTCTTTTAAAAGAACAGGGGGACTCACAATCAAGAATGATAACCAGATCTTGACAGTGTTTTCAGAAGGGCTCATTACTAGAGAATTATGAAAACTTTGTATTTATTGAGTACCATTATCCTTACTGTATTTGGGGTTATGCTACATGCAGGATTATGCAAGACTGTGCTTCTATTTTGTATGTGAGGAAAATGAGAGCCAAATATCTGTCCCTTCAACAAGAAAATTATAGAGGCTGGATTCATGCCAAACCCACCTCATCATGTTCTTGAGGTCCTTCCTATTTCATCTATAAAGCATGGTTTGCAATGATCACCATGTACTCTAGATGCAAATACAAGAGGTGATAGAGCTAAGCCTAGGAGAGGGATATGTTTATAGAGAAGTGCTTCTTCATTGCATCATTTTGTTTGAACATCTCAAAAGTGGGTTTGAGGCAGCATGTGTGTGTGTGTGTATCATGTATTAAGTAATAGGAACAGCCATATATTTGTGTGAACATAGAAAATGTGAGAACAAAAACAAGTTATTACTAATTAAAACAGGGATGCAAACATGGTAGCAAACATCATTCTGGAAAAATAGCAAGTTTTGTCCTTTGGTTGTCCATACAGGTATCAACTTTTTTAAAGTTTTCTTTATTTTATGTGTATGAGGTTTGCTTGCATGTATGTATGTGCACCACATATGTGCCTGGTGCCAAGGGGGTGAGAAGACAAAGTCAGATCCCTTCAAACTAGAGTTACGAATGGTTGTGAACCATCCTGTGGGTACTGGGAACTGAACCTGGGTCCTCTGCAAGAATAACAAATGCTCTTCTAGGGATCTTTGCAGCCTCCAATCACACAATTTTTTATGATCAATGTTTATTGACTGTTACAGATAAACTTTATTGCCTACATATATTTACCTTAAATAATAACCCACTGTTCACTTGATCTATAGCAAATTCCTATTGTTCTTATATTTATAAAAATCTAAGTTTTAAGTGAATGCTGGTCCATGGAGCTAGCTAATTGGCTTTCAAACTCTGACCATTCCAGAATTGTTGAGTTCTCTTCAAGGAGACTCTATAAGCCTACTGAATATTTTTTAAGTTCATTGATGATAGTTCTTGACATGTGATTTGAAGATTATGTTTTTCTCTAGAAATCTTTAATACATAGGTTCCCTTCATTGATTTATCCTAAAAGCTATATATAATATTAGAATTAGTCTCAAAGCTTCAGATTTTCTCATTCAAAATCAATTAGTAATTTTAACAAAATATTTCACATATATTAATGCCAAATTCTGAAATCCCTCAAAGGGAAGAGAGGGAGAAAACTTTAAGGATGGTTTGGCTCAAGATGTACCAGATTGTGCCAGCCTAGCCCATTTTCACCGAGTCCCAGCATCTCCTGTTATGTTTATTCACAGATGATAAATTGGGGAATTGTTTGCTGAGCATGGTTTAGGCGCCAAGCTTTTGCCAGGTCCAGGTTGTATAAATACACAGAAGGGAGTCTGTCTTCACACATCTTTAATTTTTATGTGTTCTTACTTGCAAAAGCAGAGAGGGGCTTTATAATCAACCTAACTCTGGCAGAAACTTTGACATGTTGAGTGAAATGCTGCACTGTGTTAATAACGGTTTTGAAAGAAATCAGAGAAGTTAATCATGTGTGGACACAGGGTTAAGAAGCAATGTAACAGACTATTAAGCTTAATATAGATATGTGATATAAGCATATGCAGACAGCCATTAGCATAAATTCATGTTACAGAAGAGCAGTGTGATGTGCCTCTCTGAGGATTTATAATATATGTGAAGGCCAGGATGGAGATCAAGGGAGAAGGTAGTGGGTCAGAGATCCCATAGACAGGTCTTGGATCAGGCTGATAAAACTGCTGCAAATGATGGGCACATTAATTTTGCATTGTGTTATTGCCTGAGAGTTTATTACATGGACATACGAAGAGAAGGAGCCAGTAACAGTTAAATCCTCTGTAGCTTCCAGAGGTATCTGCTGGAGGAACATCACCATCTCTTAACTGCAAGGGCCTTCTGTGATTGTTGATAGTCATCTTTCTAATGATGAATCACATTCAAGACAGGAATTTATACCATTTGTTAAGTTTGTGGAGAAATTTTCTTGCCTGAGTAACTGTAGAAGCGCATTGAGACAAAAATATTCTTCATGACACGTTCTGATATAAATGTAATGTACAGCTAAAAGAAAACAGATTCCAATCATTACCTATTTATAAATAAATTCTTCTAGAGCTCTGCCTTCCAAAGGCAGGGGGGAAAAAAGCAAATTCTTCTGTAAGTTTTAATCAAAGCCCACTTAGGAGATTTTCCTAAATTTTTTGTAGGAGGTTCTGTGTGTTAGATATTTGATTTCTGGGTGTTATGCCATAATTTATATTTTTTTCATTTAGAGAGGTTTTAGCAAGTTAAGAAAACACCTAGGCGGATCTCTGTGAGTTCGAGGCCAGCCTGGTCTACAGAGTGAGCTCTAGGAAAGGTGCAAAGGTACACTGAGAAAACCTGTCTCAAAAAAACAAAAAACAAAAAAAAAAGAAAGAAAGAAAGAAAGAAAAGAAAAGAAAGGAAGAAAGAAAGAAAGAGAACAGAACTTTAGAAAGAAAGAGTCATTATCACATGTGAGCCCAGTAGAAGACTGACGCTGATTGTCTGTCAGCCTGGCTTAGTGAGCTCTGTTTCTTTTCTTACTTTTCCTATTTCTTAGAATGGGAATCTTCTGATAAGTAAGGTTTTAGCTGAAGCGTTTTTAGACCCAGCTAGTAACAATAGAATAGTTCTATTGTTTTTTTTTTTTTTTCTCAAAGCTAAAACTTATCCAGAGTAAACAAAACAGCGGTGTGTTCACTCAGTTTTAACACCTTTTCTTACTCATTCTACCTTCCTTTCAGTGACCCATGTTTCTAGCGCTTTCCAGAGGGTTGTAGGAAGGGCTCCTCTCGTGTCTATTCAGAGATGCTCTAAGGACACTAAAGGTCCCCCAGTATTTCCTTAGCCCTGGCCAGACTCCATGCCACATCCCAGGCCTAACTCTATCTTTCTGATTACAAATAACATCCCTCTTCTCCTGCTGACCACTGAGCGTATTCACCCTTGACCAATTTCTCAGGTTAAAAACAAAGTCAAAACACATGAACCTGGCAAAGGGACTAACAAGGAAGAATGGGGGAAGACAGGAGACAAGGGAAATAAAAGTAAGCAGAATGTACTGTTTACATGTGTGAAACTGTCAAAGAAAAACAGTAATCAATGGAAAATAGGGCTGTGAGCAGCGCTGGCAGAGGGAAAAGCTACTGAGGACAAGGCAAGGCTAGGAGAGGACATCACTAGGAATCTGCCTAGCAAAGAGGAAGAAGTATTTTAAACAGAGTACCATGAATATCTTTGAGGATTTCAGTAGAAAGAAATGGTCCCAGTGATACCAGCATTTCCAGGGGCGGCACCAGGAACACATCTGAAGAAAGAGAGATTTACAAGCAAGGCACTCAGAAGTGTGCTGTGAATATTCTAGGGTATTCAGCCATCACCACTGACCATTATCCCAAGTTTACTGACCTCAAAGACCCCTCCCCCCAAAAAACCCCAAACAAACAAACAAACAAAAACCAGAAAAACAAATAAAAACAACATTAAAAAACCATATCAGTTTATAAAACATTTGCACTTAATACAAATGAAATTATCTCATCTCTACTCATTCCTAATCATGGATAAGGAAGTCTAAATCGCAATTCTAGAGCACAGTTAAAGCTTCACCTCTCCAGCAGTAAGCAGGCAAGCAGAGAAGGACAACCATGCCAAGACACAAGATAAGGTGTCTGCAAAGATAAGCGGCTAATGAAAGGGCATCTATGTAAGGAAAGGCTGGGGTTGGCATGAAGGTGAAGGTTGATGTGCATTCTCTGGCAGAGGCTTGAAGAATCTGAAAGCTGCAACATGAGTTTGTCATTGATTTCCAGCAAACGGATTATGAAAGCAACAGTTGTTGCCTCACAATTTAGAGTTTAAAAAAATGATGTAATTCTGTTATTTGAAAGTACATAGAAAATGGTAAGCAGCAGAGGACTAAACTGAATCTAACAAATAGCGATTTAGAATAAGGACTGCAGTGTGTGTGTGTGTGTGTGTGTGTGTGTGGACTTGTGAGTCCAGGAGGTAAAGTCGAAGAACAAGGAGGGGAGCCACATAGATTCAAGTGTGACTGGCTGTGATTTCCGATGGAATCTATGTAGCAGCTTCCTTATTTTTTCATCAACTTGACTATATACGTGTTGTGTTCCCCCAGTTCTGAGATGAACATAGACAGTCAAAAGAGGAGGGGAGGGGCTGGGAGGGAAGAGGACCAGGGAGGGGAAACTGCGGTTGAGATGAATATAAATTAATCGAATTTTAAGAAAGAGAGAGAGAACAACGCTTGGTTCAATGTCTCAGTTTCTGTGACACTCTGTAGCATCCTCTCTCTCCCTCCAGCATTCCTACTCTCTTTTTACAAAGTTGGAAAGGGACTTCGCCTGTCATGGTGGGCAGGGCTGTGTACCCCAGGGCTCAAAGACATCAGCTCCCTTGCACTGTACTGCACCAGACTCCAGGGTAGACAGAAAAATCAGAGTCACCTCTTGGTAACTTTGCTGCTAGGTGATGGATAGCAGATTCACCCTGTCTACCCTCCCCCCTCCACACACACCATCATATTGTTCCCTATTCCCTTCTCTCTTTCCACAATTCCAGTGTCCTACTGAGAATCCCAGGTTTACTTTCTGTCCTTTCTTTTCTGTTTTGATTCTTATTGTTTGTTTTGAGATAGGGTCTCACATAACCCAGGCTGGTTCCAAGTTCACTGTGGATCCTAGTGTGACACTGAACTCCTGATTCTCCTGCTTCTGCCTCCTAAGTGCTGGGACCACAGATATGTGCCAGTGCATCTGGTTTATGTGGTGGTGTTGAGGGTCAAACTCAAGGCGTCATTCACGGTGGGCAAGCGTGTTCTACCCACAGAGCTATATATCCCCAGGCACTCTCAATCTACAATTTCTTCATTCCTTGTCCTGCCCCAATATGTGGTGTGTGTGTGTGTGTGTGTGTGTGTGTGTGTGTGTGTATGTATGTATGTATGTATGTATGTATGTATGTATGTATGTATGTATGTTTGTTTGTTTTCCAAATACTGGGTCTTCCTAACCCTCTGGCAACCCATTTGCACTGAGATTCGAAGCAGGGAATACTGCCTAAAGCAAATAATTTGAAGGTTTCTATTGTTCTAAGTGAAACTTCACTGTAGGTAAAAGAACAAGTACTATGTAAGTCTTAGACATTATTAAGATCTCTAACCCATCTCTGCTATCTCTGACTGAGATAACTATTACTGAGAAGCATCAGGCTGCCCTGGTCGTGAGAGGAGTGTAGTGGCCATGCTATGTCAGGAACATAGGTATGTATTTGTATCTTTCTGCCATGTCATAACTTATTGAGGAACAATAAATCCACAAAATATGAGGGTTGAATCAGAAGCAGTTTGCCAACTGTTACTGCTTTCCTTGATAACCCAGTCTTTACTCAGCCCAGTGTGTCTGATTAAACTCTCAGGCCTGGTTTTCCTGACATCATTTAATACACCCCTGGGCTCTGATAGTTCCAATTTACATTGATAAAGGTATAGAGTGGCTACCTTCTGACTTTTATGAATATATTGTTGCACAAATCCTAAGCGGTCTTACAATAAAAACCTGGAGCCAGAATTTGAGGTATATGCTGAAAGATCAGAGGAAACAAGCCACAGCTGCTTCTCACCTCACCAACTCCTCAGCCCATCCTGTCTCCACAAATCCTCAGACTGAATGCCTCTAAGTCCTCAGCTGAAAGGGCCTAGTTCCTGTCTCCTCATGCCTTATATGCCTTTCTCCACTCAGCCATTTTGCTTCCTATCTCAACCTTCTTAGTGCTGAGGTTAATTGGTGTGTGTGCTCCCCAAATACTGGTAGCAAAGGCATGAGATTTCAAATGCTAAGATTAAAGGCATATGACTCACAAATTCTGGGGTTAAAGGTGTGTGCCAGCACTGCCTGGTTCTGTTTCTCTCCTAGACTGCATCAATCTCATGTAGCCCAATGTGGCCTTGAACTCACAGAGATCCAGGCGGATTTCTGCCTCCAGAGTGCTAGGATAAAAGGTGTGTGTCACCATTGCCTGACCTCTATGTTTAACTCTGTGTCTGGCTCTGTCCTCTGATCTTCAGGCAAGCTTTATTTCTTAGATTATAAATATCACCACATTATATTGTGTTTTAGTCTGTACCTCATGGATATTGCTGGACAGAAGGTGTTATGTATGTGTCCATCAGGGTTCAGAATTATTCCCCATCCTCAAAATAGAGACAAATTCGACTTATAAATCTCACAACAAAGTATAGTCTGAAAACTTCATATGAAGTAACATGCATAGAGCACATGCTTATAGACATCCTAACAAAAGCTCAGAAACTCCCTATCCTCAACATCTGGAATTCTTGTGCCAGGTTATTCATTATGGTCAATAGATTTAGATGTCTTCTGGAAACCTAGCAAACTACAAAGGGTTAGTGAAGTCATGGATCTTGAACCTAAACCAGTATAATCCTTAGCTACATTCTAAGTTTTTGTCTTTATACCCACAAATATGTGTAATTCTCACCCCTCATCAAGGAAACTTCTCTTTGCTACAGATGGAGCCCACTACAGAAAATGACAACCATTCAAAATGCAGAGGTGTGGAGCCCAATGGATGTACCTACAGCACACTCCCACACCTAAGACTCAGGGATCATTGAGGAAGAGGGGGAGAAAAGATTGTAAGAGACAAAGAATTAGGAAGTTTGCTATGAGATTGTATCTCATAGTAATTTGAGAAGCTACATCAACATGATTGCCTAAACATAAGCTGAAGGAGGAAAACAACAATTGATATGTGAAAGTAGACATGAGACTGACCAGGAGACCTCAACTCTGCATGAAGAACTAAGGTAACTCCTTCAGGGAAATCAGGGGGATTACTTATCCAGTACCAAATGGTCAGCATTGAAAACCAATGCACACAAAAACATTGTCAAAACTGAACAGCTTATATTTAAATATGTAGGAATAACACACACACACACACACACACACACACACACACACACACACACACACACACACATCAACAATTAATGAAAAGAGCCATGAATTTGAAGGAGAACAAGGGGTATATGGAAGGGTTTGAAGGGAGGAAAGAGAAGGGGAAAATGATGTAATTATAATATCAAAAATAAATATTTTTTTAAGATGATGAATATATTCTCAGAGATCTGGAAGAGACTGCTGGGGTAGGACCATAGCACAGCTCCCCATCACATCTAGACTCAACTCAGATATCTCT
The DNA here is from genome assembly GCF_903995425.1 of Onychomys torridus. Classification (NCBI taxonomy): domain Eukaryota; kingdom Metazoa; phylum Chordata; class Mammalia; order Rodentia; family Cricetidae; genus Onychomys; species Onychomys torridus. The sequence goes on along the minus strand of NC_050443.1, from coordinate 52,143,558 downwards.
CAAGGAAAGATGACTTAAGTCTCTTGAAGGGAGCAGCTATGGTATTATCTGTCCCCTGATGGATCACTGTGAAGGACCTTAAAATCTCATCATTTTAGACTGATGAGAAAGCACAGCAGCAAGCTTGCCCACAGGTCATAGCATCACGTTTGGGGTCATGAAAGGAGGATGGGGTGGGAAGAAGGGGAAGAAGGGAGACAGAGAGAGAAATCTTTTCCATATCAGAAGATGCAAGTTCTGTGGATTTCATTGAGTTATTGAGTTTTTAGAGATTTTATGGTTTGTTTGTTTCTCTTTAATATGCCTGAGTGTTTGGTCTGAATATATGTCTGCTCACCACTCACCTGCCTGAGTCTGTGGAGGCCAAAAGAGAGTGGCAGATGCCCTGTAATTGGAATTATAGCTGATTGTGGGTACCCATGTGGTTGCTCGGAATCCAACCCCAGTCTTTGAAAAGGGCAACTAGCACTCTTAGCCACTGAACCATCTCTCCTAATGCTGAGTTTCTGGAGCTTTTCCATGTGATGTAAAATAGCAGTAAATGTGACTTAAATGGCTTATGCCTACAAAATCTAGGTACTGTAGACACTGAGGGCCAGCCTCATGGTTACAAATGAAATACGCTTTTCCAGAAATTCTGGGAATTTCTCAAGGGCATCTGGGTAATGGGAGAAAGATGAAATATTACTTAAACAAATGCAACCCTTTCAGCAACATTCCACAAAGGAGCAACAGTGGTGAGAGTTGGGGGAAAACAGAATACATAGACTCATAGGGTGAATACACACATAGTAATTCCCTGAGAACTTAATCTACATTGTTGCATTTACATTTCCCCCTATTATTTATAGGAATTGCAGTTGTTAAAAAAAAGAGCCCTCTCCACCCACCCCAAATTTAATTCTTTCAGTGCAGTTGAAAATGATTTGCATGTTGCAATTTAATCAAACCCTGAGGGGGTCCTCAGTGGCCAAGCAATCAATGGGTTAAGTTAGATCACTGACATGTGTTCCCTGACCCCGGGTTGCTTCATCAAATGTACTCATTACTGACGGAGCAAGAGAATGAACAGTTCTGAGTTCCAGCTTAAGCACTGATGGGATTGTGTGCAAGCGCGAATGCGGTGGAGGTATTTAAATTTTGATTTTTGTAATGGGCTTTGACATGTTTCATTTCCTCTGAGGGAACACTTGAGACCTCTGAAAGTAAATGTTGCTAAAAAGTCATCAAGGCAGAATATTAAAATGCCATCAAAGGAAATTTCACTAATGCAATCCAGTTCCAGCAGCAGGTAGCAGAGCGGAAAGGGGAGTGTCAAAGGTCCCAGTTCTCTTAGCGAAACATGATTTGTTCCTCTTCGCTGGATGTTTCTCCAAATAAATTATTTAAAGTCTTATTTCTTCTCTCTCCTAAGCCTCTTAAAGTTCAACTGTACTGGGAGATGCAGCAGGAGAGAGTGGTGACGGAGAGATGGGAGGCATGATACCAGGAAAACGGTGGGTGGCGAGAGGGGGCTTCACCTTGGCAGCTGGTTTCCATCGTTCTGCAGGACCTGCCCAGGTGTGTGGTCAGGTGAGAGGCTCAGTTAGCACCTGAGGGCTGAATTCACCCAGAGAAGACACACTGGAAATCTGAATGGCACGGGAGCCTTAGGCATGTGAGGCACTCAAAGAACTTTTGGCTGCTAACGTGCTCAGAACTTCTGGCTCTGAGAGAAGGTGCGGTTAACGCATCTAGATAGTTTTATCACTTGTTACAATAATTGGAGCATTGTGTAACTTTTATATTAGTGAATTGTAGAAGAAGATAATCAAAATTAAATTCTTTAGACTTTTTCGCTATGGAATGTAAGCAGGAGGTGAATGACTTTATAAGGTGGATAGCTCTCCATGGGATTTGTCTGCCAATATTTTCTTGATGAACATTGTTTTAAACAATAAATCCCTTGAACTGAAAGTTTATTTTCCAGTATGCATTTCTATTAAATGCCTCCTAATGGAGAAAGTTGGATTTCTCTGCACTTCATTGATGATAGTTATTCCTCTGGGTTTAAGAGACTCTTCACACTTATCAGTGGGCTAAAATTGTCCTCAGGTCTCCCAACTTTGGTGCCTGCCATTTTGAGTTTTGTGTGATCTCATGCTGACATCCACAGTTAAGTCTACGTAGCTCAAATAATAAATAAAACAAAATAAAACAACAAAACTAGTATACCTACTGTGTGAAATAGCAAGTTTCACACTGGGAATGACATTTATGCTTTGCACTAATGGGAATAGCATAGTTTATTTTAAGGTTCTGTGATTAGAAGCAGAGCTAAAGCCTTGAGTTGCTTTCCAGTCTCTGAAGTGGCTTGAATGTGATGTCTCCCAAAGTCTCAAGCTTTTGATCTTTTTTGAATATTTGGTCCCCAGCTGATGGTTGTCATTTTTTTAATAAGGGGTCATGTGACCTTGCTAAAGGAAGCAGTCACTTGGGACAGGGTTTGAGAGTTCAAAGGCTCATGCCCAGTTTGCTCTCTATTTCCTGCTTGTGGTTTTAGATGTGAGCTCTCAACTCTTTCAACAGCCACACCTGCCCACAGCCACACTTCCCCACCATGATGGTGATGAAACTGTAAGCCCTGATAAAGCGTTGCTTCTGTAGGTTACCTTGGTCATGGTGTATTATCACAGCCATGGAAAAGTAACAATCTCATCTTGAAAAACAGGATATATTTTGCATCAAAAGACATACTTTTATTTTTAAGAATATGGTGTGAGACGTTGAAGTTGATTCTCATTTTGTCACTCTTGGTTTGTGGGACCCTGTAAAAGCGGGAGCTCTCTCAGCTGTTCTTCCTCAATACTAGGAAGTAAGATTTCTGACTTTACTGTTTTGTTTTATTTTGGTGTGTGTGTGTGTGTTTGTGTGTGTGTGTGTGTGTGTGTGTGTGTGTGTGTAGAATGAGTAGAGTGAGATGCAATTGACTCTTAAATAACTCTGGAGTTGGAGACATCCACTTTCTGTATAGTCAAAAATCCACATACAATATTAGACTTTGCAAAAGCAGCAGACAGAACTGGTGAAACAATTATAATTGTAAAAAAATACTACAGGTAGGCAATTTTATGCACTAGGATATAATAATATATTTTCCCATATGTTTACATTTATCTCAGCTGCAATTGGTGACATATATGGTCTGTGTATAGATCAGCATTAATAAATTTGAACTTTCGTAGTAGTTTTTTATATAATATAATTTTAAAATACACTACCAACTATGTAATTTTGTGTAATCCTCATATATTTAACATTATGAGTTTCATTTGCAAGTATCTTGAGTTTGTATAGTTTTCAAAGCAATGCATATATCAGCATATCTGTGCAGTTCAAACTTGATAAATTCAAAAGCCAATTGTTCACATAAAATGTTCATGGCAGTTATAGATTTGCAATAAACCACCAAATAAAGGTTAAGAGAGTCCATTTCCTGTCTGAAGACATCCTGCTACAAGGGAAGTTCCACAAATCTCAGAGTTCTAGGTCAGGATCTCAACTTGGGGCCAGGGAGATGGCGCAGTAACATAGACACCTGTCACCACACTTTAGGATCTGAGTTCAATCTCCAGGACCCACACTGTGGAAAGAGACCATTTATTCATGCAAGTTGTTCTTTGACCTTTGTACACTACTTGTCACGGTAAAAGCACACCAGCATATACATAAATACGCATAAACATAACTACATAAAATGTTTTTTTAATTGTGAGTCAAACAATGCCATTGAGCTTGAGATCTCTGTTTTCACTTTTTATTTTGAGAAGGGGTATCACTAAGTTATCTATGGTGGGCTGGAACTCATTCTGTAGCCAAGACTGGCATTGAACTTGTGATCCTCTTCACCTCAGCCTCCTGAGCAGCTAGGTTTGCAGGGTCATACCATCATTCATATCTTCAATTAAAAAACTTTTGAGATTTCAATGTTGTCTTTTATAAGAGCAAAGAAAGTGATTTCTAGGGAGATCTTTAGATATTAGAATATATTGGTTATATCATCAGATATACTATGAGAAAAAAGATTTGCAAAGGATTGTGGTCATTATTCCCAAGAAGGCTCATCATCATACTCAAAGTTTTATTTATTTATTTGAGAGATAACAGGTCTCCTTATTGGCACCTCTTCCTGGTTCTTTAGATAACACAATAATTATCTTCAAGATAATGTGTAGGTAGATATTTCTCAGACAGCCAACTACCAAATCATGGCACAGGGACTTATTATTAATAAGAAAAGCTCAGTCTTAACTTAGGCTTGCTTAAAGCTAGCTCTTATGTCTTAAATTAACCCATTTTTATTAATCTTGCTACCATGTAGCTCAGGGTTTTTACCTCCCTACCTGTATGTCCTGTTTCCTCTCTGTCTCCTCTCACATTTCTCTCATATAAATTTATCTCCTCTTCCTTTTTCTCTGCCTGGAAGTCCTGCTTAACCTCTTCCTGCCTAGCTATTCACCATTCAGATCTTTATTAAACCAATCAGAAGGCACCTTGGCAAAGACACATCTCCACAGTATACAAAAAGATTATTATGCAACATTTCCTCCTTTTTGTCTAAAGAAAAAAAAAAGTTCTTAACTTCTAACACAGTAAAACTATATATAATAAGTAAGATTATCAGGTCAGAATAACACTCACAATTCCCAGTCCATTTGTACTTAGCAAATTAAGAGAACATACTCCATTATCTATCTTCATTTGGTGAGTCCAAAGTTTTGTACCTAATTTACTTCCTATCATAACTTGTATTACCAGACCAAAAATAACTTTTTAGACTTCAAAACATTTATTAGATAAATAATTTAAGCTTTTATGTCTCTCAATATGATATACTTTTGTGAATTTCTTTTCTTAATTTAATAACAAGGAAAGCTGTAATTACTAATAACTAGTCTTCAATTCCATCAGAGACCCAAGAAGAATATAATATTAATTGAGTAAACAGGAAGTGAAGCACACACAACTTGCAAAACTCTAGTAGTGAAAGAAACAGATAGCTGTCTGGACAGTTACCTAAGGTTCCACTATAACTTTGGGACATCCATCTTTGGCCTACAGGCCTAGAATATCTGACATACTTTTTTGTGAAGCACGAATTTTGAAGGACTGTCCTGCTTTGTCTTGGCATAGTCTAGCAATGGCTTTCTTTTATGTCTTGTCCTATTTGGATAACATACTGTTAGTAGCCAAGGCAAGGGTAGTATCTTGCCCAGTGGCTAACTGTTGCCACAAAGAAAGATAACTCCATATGGAGGTTCTTGGGCCCATCACCTTCTCTGAAATAGGATTGGTGCTGCCAGGAGCAGATGTATATCATTGTCATGAAAAGCTTTATATTGTTAAAACATCTTAAATGCCATGTTCTCTAGGTCTCTGAATTGTTTGAAGACCACCTGTCTATCTACAATATATATGTTTGACCATGAAACCATACCTAACATTACCACAAGTTTGATTTTTATAGGTGATGAACTACTAACCTGCATTTCTCTATTATCCCAAATAATTTGTACTAATAATTCTCAAGGACTAGAAATTTACATTACATTGTTAAATGAGCTACATAGGTATAATACCTTAAACTAGAGTAGAAACATATGTACAATATGATCTAACAAAAATAACCTTAAATATATATCAATATATAAAAATCCATTCTAATGTGGAATATTTAAGACTAGTATTTTTCCTTTTAGTTTAAAATTAATACTTATCCACAAACCCAGCCTTACAGAAAGCACTAGAAGGAAAATTCCAACCTAAGGAAGTCAGATACACCCTCGAAAACACAGGCAATAGATAACACCACAGCAGTAAACCACAAAGAAGAGAAGTACACACACATACTACCACTGAAAAATAAAAATAATAACAGGAACGAACAATCACTGGTCATTAATATCCCTTAATATCAATGGACTTAATTCACCTATAAAAAGACATAGACTAACAGAAAACCAGACCCATCTTTCTGCTGCATATAAGAAACACACCTCAAATTCAAAGACAGACACCTCCTAAGAATAAAAGGCTGAGAAAAGACTTTCCAATCAAATGGTCTTAAGAAGCAAGCTGTTGTAGCCAACCTAATATCCAGAAAAATAGACTTCAAACCAAAATCAATCAAAAGAGATGATGAAGAACATTACATACTCATCGCAGGAAAGATCCACCAAGATGAAGTTTCAATTCTGAACATTTATGCCCCAAACACAAGGGCACACACATATTTAAAAGAAACATTACTAAAGCTCAAATCACATATAAAACCCCACACATTAATAGTGAGAGACTTCAACACCCCACTTTTACCTCTGGACAGATCTTCCAAATTGAAACTTAACAGAGAAATAATGGACTTAACTGTTGTTATGACTCAAATGGACTTAATTGATATCTACAGAACATTCCACCCAAACAAAAAAGAATATACCTTCTTCTCAGCACCCCATGGAACCTTCTGTAAAATTGACCACATACTTATCCACAAAGCAAATCTCAACAGATACAAAACAATTGGAATAACCTCCTGTGTTCTATCGGACCACCAGGGTTTAAAGTTAGATGTCAACAACAACAAAAACTACAGAAAACCTACAATCTCATGGAAACTGAATATGCTCAACTAAATGGGTTAAGGAAGAAATAAAGAAAGAAATTAAAGACTTCCTAGAGATCAATGAAAATGAATACAACACATACCCAAACTTATGGGACACTATGAAAGTAGTGCTAAGAGGGAAATTCATATCACTAAATGCCCACATAAAGAAGTTGGAGAAATCTCATACTAGTGACTTGACAGCACACCTGAAAGCTCTTGAACAGGAAGAAGCAACGTCTCCCAGGAGGAACAGATGCCAGGAAATTATCAAATTGAGAGCTGAAATCAATAAAAATAGAAATAAAGAGAACAATACAAAGGATTAATGAAACAAAGAGTTGGTTATTTGAGAAGATCAACAAGATAGACAAGCCCTTGTCCAAACTAACCAAAAGATAGAGAGAGAGCATCCAAATTAACAAAATCAGAAAGGAAAAGGGGGACATAACAACAGACAAGGAGGAAATCCAGAGAATCATCAGGTCATACTTCAAAAACCTCTACTCCACAAAATTGGAAAATCTAAAAGAAATGGATAATTTTCTGGAGAGGTACCACATACCAAAGTTAAATCAAGACCAGATAAACCATTTAATAGTCCAATAACCCCTAAGGAAATAGAATCAGTCATTAAAAGTCTCCCAACCAAAAAAAGGCCAGGACCAGATGTTTTCAGTACAGAATTCTACCAGATCTTCAAAGAAGACTTAATACCAATACTGTTTAAGTTGTTCCACACAATAGAAGGAGAAGGAATATTACCAAACTCCTTCTATGAGGCTACAATTACCCTGATTCCTAAAACAAACAAAGAGGCAACAAAGAAAGAGAACTACAGACCGATCTCCCTCATGAACATTGATGCAAAAATACTCAATAAAATACTGGCAAACAGACTCCAAGAACACATCAAAACAATTATTCACCATGATCAAGTAGGCTTCATCCCAGGGATACAGGGGTGGTTCAACATACAAAAGTCCGTCAATGTAATACACCATATAAACAAACTCAAAGAAAAAAAAACACATGATCATCTCACTAGCTGCAGAAAAGGCATTTGACAAAATCTGACAACCTTTCATGAAAAAGGTCGTGGAGCGATCAAGAATACAGGGAACATACCTAAACATAATAAAGGCAATCTACAGCAAGCCAACTGCCAACATCAAATTAAATGGAGAGAAACTCAAAGCAATACCACTAAAATCAGGAACAAGGCAAGGCTGTCCCCTCTCCCCATACTTATTCAATATAGTACTTGAAGTTCTAGACAGAGCAATAAGACAACATAAGGAGATTAAGGGGATACAAATTGGAAAGCAAGAAGTCAAGCTTTTCCTATTTGAAGATGACATGATAGTATACATGAGTGACCCCAAAAATTCAACCAAGGAACTGATACAGCTTATAAACACCTTCAGCAACATAGCAGGATACAAGATCAACTCAAAAAAATCAGTAGCCCTCCTATATACAATAGACAAACAGGCTGAAAAGGAAATCTGAGATACATCACCCTTTACAATAGCCACAAATGATATAAAATACCTTGGGATTACTCTAACTAAGCACGTGAAGGACCTATATGACAAGAACTTTAAGTCCCTGAAAAAAGAAATTGAAGAAGATGTCAGAAAATGGAAAGATCTCCCATGGTCATGGATAGGCTGGATTAACATAGTAAAAATGGCAATATTACCAAAAGCAATCAACAGATTCAACACAATCCCCAACAAATTACCAACACAATTCTTCACAGACTTGGAAAGAATAATACTCAACTTCATATGGAAAAACAAAAAACCCAGGATAGCCAAAAGAATCCTGTACAATAGAACAACTTCTGGAGGCATCACGATCCCAGACCTCAAGCTGTAGTATAGAGCTACCATAATTAAAACAGGTCAGTACTGGCATAAAACCGACATGTGGACCAATGGAATCAAACTGAAGACCGTGACATTAACCCGCACACCTATGAACATATAATTTTTGACAAAGAAGCCAAAAATATACAATGGAAAAAAGAAAGCATCTTCAACAAATGGTGCTGGTATAACTGGATGTCAACATGTAGAAGGCTGCAAATAGATCCTTATCTGTCACCATGTACAAAACTTAAGTCCAAGTCAATCAAAGACCTCAATATAAATCCAGTTACTCTGAACCTGATAGAAGAGAAAATAGGAAGTAGTCTTGAATGCATTGGCACCAGAGAGCACTTTTTAAATATAACACCAGTAGCACAGACACTGAGAGAAACAATCAATCAATGGGACCTGTTGAAACTGAGAAGCTTTTGTAGAGTAAAGAACACTGTTAACAAGACAAAACAATAGCCTACAGAATGGGAAAAGGTCTTCACCAACCCCACATGTGACAGAGGGCTGATATCCAGAATATATAAAGAACTCAATAAATTAGACATCAAAATGCCCAACAGTACAATTAAGAGATGGGATATAGAACTAAACATAGAATTCTTGACAGAGGAAGCTCAAATGGCTGAAAGACATTAAAGGAATTGCTTAACATCCCTAATTATCCAGGAAATGCAAATCAAAAGGATTCTGAGATACACCCTTACACCTGTCAGAGTGGCTAAGATCAAAAACACAGAAGACAGCTTATGCTGGAGAGGATGTGGAGCATTGGGGAACTCTCCTCCACTGCTGGTGGGAATGCAAGCTTGTACATCCACTTTGGAAATCAATATGGCACTTCCTTAGAAAATTGGGTATCCATCTCCCCCAAGACCCAGCTGTAGCACTCTTGTGCATATATCCAAGGAATGCTCAATCATACCACAAGGGCATTTCCTCAGCTATGTTCATATCAGCATTGTTTGTAATAACTAGAACCTGGAAACTACCTAGATGCCCTTCAATTGAAGAATGGATAAAGAAAATATGGTACATATACACAATGGAGTACTACTCAGCAGAGAAAAACAATGACATCATGAGGTTTGCAGGCAAATGGATGGATCTAGAAAAAAAAATCATCTTGAGTGAGGTAACCCAGACTCAGAAGGACAAACATGGTATGTACTCACTCATAGTAGGATACTAGATGTAAAACAAAGATGACTAGACTGCTACACAACTCCGGGGAGGCTACCTAGAAAATGAGACCCTAGGAAAGACCCAGGGATTGCCCCATGACTGAGAAATGGATGAGATCTACATGAACAACCTGGACAACAGTGGGAGTAATGAAGGGCAAGTTTTGAGAGAAAGAAAGCTTAGGGGAACAGGAGATCACAGCTGGATCAAGAACAGAAAGGGAAAACAAGGAATAATAACAGACCATGATAAATGATGACCACATGAGAACAGGAATAGGCAGAGTGCTGGAGAGTTCCCCAGAAATCCACAGTGATACATCCTCTGTAGACTGCTGGCAATTGTTGAGAGAAAGTCTGATCTGACCTAGTCTGGTGATCAGATGGCCAAACACCCTACCAGTCGAGCTGGAACTCTCATCCAATAACTGATGGAAGTGGATGCAGAGCTCCTCAGCCAGGCCCCAGGTGGAGCTCCAGGAGTCCAATTGTCGAGAAAGAGGAGGGACTGTAAGAGTGTGAATTGTTGAGACCAAGATTGGAAAAGCACAGGGACAAATAGCCAAACAAATGGAAGCACATGAAATATTTACCAAAGGCTTTGGAACCCCCAGCTGGAACAGGCCCTCTGGATAAGTGAGACAATTGAATAGCTTGAACTGTTTGGGAGGCACCCAGGCAGTGGGACCCAGACCTGTCCTTAGTGCATGAGCTGGCTGTTTGAAACCTTGGGCTTGCACAGGGACACTTTGCTCAGCCTGAAGGAGGGGACTGGACCTATCTGTACTGAATCCACCAGGTTTAAATGAATTCCCAAGGGATTCTTGGCCATGGAGGAGATGGGAATGGAAGGGAGGAGCTGGGGGAAAAGGTGGAGTGCAGGGACGGGAGGGGGGAGGACAGGGGAAGCCATGGCTGATGTGTAAAATTAAAACACAAATATAATAAATAAAGAAGGAGAAAAAAATAATAAAATAAGTAAATGTCATATGCATCATTAAAGGAGAAATTAAAGGATGTATTTGTTAAACACATCTGTGGTTCACAAACGTAAGTTCTAGTTACCTGATTCAGACTGAAGGCCAAAATCATGCACAGAAAACTAGATGAAGCCATTTTCTAGAAATAGAACTCTATATGACTATTAATATCATGACAGAAACTTTAAAAAATATATATATGTACATATATATTAATCTTATAAATTTTGAGATGTTATGTAAACCTTAAAATTTTAAAGAGTCAAAATAAAACCAAAGGATTATGAGATTAGTGGCAATAATATAGTCCCTTAATTTTGTTTTTTCTTCTGATACATACAAGGTAGCTTTTCTGATATGAGTCAGAGATTTTGGATCTTTCTTTAACAGGCACGCTTGGGTTTAGAGAAAGAGAGAGCCATGCTTCAACTCCAAAGTCAGGTATGATATTTAAATGAACTGGGATTGTAAAAAGATTATTTGCCATATATGTCTATTGAGAACAGCAGAAAAAACAATTGAGAGGATTTATGAAATTTTATCTTATTGAAAATGTGCTATATAATTAGGCCAATTTAGTCTTTTTCTGGGAACATTTTTCTGGATGACTTGTCCTTTTTCTTTAGATGTCTCATTTGTCCAATGGTCTTATATTCTTTAGTTGGATACCTTCATTCTCCTGCAAAGACAGAAATAAAACCCTGCCCCAACTCTAACCTTTGGGGGTTTCCCTTTTTTGGCAGGTCATATCTGATCAAATGAAAGGAAATGAAAGGCATTTGTTAGTCTTATAAATTAGTTTAGATTGAATGCCATGCTTTTTGATGAACTATTGCCTCTTCTAATCAAGAGGTCTCTCCTGTTCCAATCTAATCTTATCAATTTTGATGGTTCTCATAGCTTTTCTTCAACTGTGGGGAAAAAAAAAGCGCAAAACCTCTTCCCCAGAGCAGAACATTTTCTGACTTCCATTTTAAAGTGAAGGAATTACTAAAGTATCTAAGATGGTTTAATTCATTACTCCCTCTTATAAACCCACATCTCTCAACAGTTGTCATTCACTCATCAGCAACTAAAAATTTCAAAGTCAACAAAACACCATACAGGATCCAGACTCCCTGTATATGTTTTATCTTTATGTGGTTTATACTTTCATATTATTTTATTCTCTCTTTTGTCTTTATTATTTATAAACTACTAATTTGTTCTATGACTGTATACCCATTGTCTTTTTTTAAGCCTACACATATTTTTTAAACAAATTGTAACCTATTTAGAGGGTTTTTTTCTATCTAGATCTGTCTTTGCTGAGTACCTGCCACATTCTCTGATAGCATAAGACAAAACTTAAACCACTATGTCAGCCACCATATGGCTCAGCTTAAAACAAAAACACTGGCAGATGGTACTGGTGGCTAGCTCTAGCCCACAGGCAGTGGCCAGTAGCTGCACCTCTGTATGACAAGCATGAGCCCACCTGAGAGACTGCGGACTAGAAAGCCACATCTGCCTCCTTGTCTAGAACATTTTTTAGCTTTCTCAGGTCCTATGTTTGAATATTAAAGCCACATGTTGGGCACCATTTGTAGGCAAATTTTTCTTGGACCACAGCCCCAAAATCATGACACAGTAACTTATTATCAATTATGAAAGTTCATCCTTAGCTTAGGCTTGTTTCTAACTAGCTCTTATAACTTAAATTAACCCATTTCTATTAATCTATGTACTAATATGTGGCTTGTAGCTTTTACCTCTCCCGCTGCATCTCCTGCTTCCTCTTCATCTGTTCTGGCTTCTCTCCCACCTGGGTTTATCTCCTCTTCCTTTTTCTCTACCCAGAAGTCCTTCCTAACTTCTTCCTGCATATCTATTGGCCATTCAGCTCTTTATTAAACCAATCAGAAGGCACCTTGGCAAAGAGACATCTTCACAGTGTACAAAAAGGTTATTCCACAGCAATAATGACTCACGCTACTAAGGATACAAAGGAGTGGTCTTATATCAAACAGACAATGCTGTCTTTTAAACTAATTTGAAAAAATTGTCCCACTCATTATTTATTACATGTATAGACCATGAGGTATGTTAACTTATATGTCATATTAGTATGCATTGGAACATCATGTCACCCACTTACCCTTCATCAGAGAGCATAAAGAGTAACATTATTTGAATTTCATGGAATGCACATAATTCTGCATTCTTATTTGAATTCAAAATAGCATTTTTTAATTTTTTCATAATTTTTTGCATAATTAAAAATAGAAAAGACATAAGAATGAACTAAAAGTAGCAGACATGACTTTTCTATAGTGCTCTGGGAAAAGGTCAGAAAATATTTGAGGTGATAAATGTTTTCTTGCCAGTTACTAGAACTTCTCTGATCTTCAGTAAGGTGCTTTGTAAGGGCAAAGACCAATACATTTTAATTGAAGAGTCTGAACATATTCCAGTGAAGACGCCATGAGAGCTGGACTCTTAGATTGAAACTGAAGAAAGAATGCTCTTGAGACTTCTGGTAGCGTACATCCATGACAAACAAAGCTAGAGAAGTGATCATCAGATGTGTCCTCCAGGAAACACAGAGTGAGTGTCCAGGCTCTTTGAAGCCAATGTGAGCACAGTGACCTTTAATATCACATCATAAGATGCCGATACCACTCATTATGAACTGTTAACTACTCTTGTTTTAACAAACATTCCACTGGCTACAAGCTGCCTGTGTAAATATCCTTATTGAGATAGAATGTTTTAATTGGGTGTGGAAATTAACAAATTGACACTCAATTTGAATGATTGTCCATCCATATGTTATATATTTATTTGACATAGCTTAATGTCTTGTAGTCCAGTCACCTCTGAATACACTAAGAAAATTGAATTACATCTTAATCTTCTTCCTAAAGTAATGAATTTATTATAATTTATAGTACACAATGCTATCATTGCCAAACACCATCTAAGTGATGCATCCTTAAATTATTATATAAAGGTTAAAGTAACTTCAAAGCTTTATTGATTTTATTGGCCATAGGGAGTTGAGTGGCCAATCACATTACAAATATATATAACTTCATGTGTCTATATATCATTATATGAATTGCATGTTCTGAGAATTCATCCAGATTTTCTGATATTTTGGTTCCTTTAAAAAACCCAGGGGGAGTGTTTTCAGAATAGTATTGGGATAAATATAGCACCACAAATGAATATTGGTCAAGCCACATGTCTTCTCTATAAGCCTCACTTTTCTTCTTGAGTTTGGCAGGTTGATTTCCATTAAAATTTTGATAACTGATTTTTTCCCATCAAGATAAAAGTTCTAAGAAATTCAAGAAGAAATGAGAGAAAATCTTGAACTCACATGGAAGTATGGTTTTTTGTTTTGTTTTTGTTTTTGTTGTTTTTTTTTGACAGAGAAAGTTTGTTGTGCTGGCTCTCCATAGCTCCTTAAGATCTCATCAGACTTCTTGCAGTTGAGGTAAGTACATTGAATTAAGAAGCATTTGTTTCATCGAGTGTCAGACAACATAGGTATTTATTTTATTACTAGAAGGAACACAGTCCTGAGTCAGTATTGGTGAGTTAGATGGAAGAGTGGGAAATAGAACCTGTAAAAAGGCAGGAGAACTACAGATTGTCAAAGACCTGGCTTTCCCTTGAAAGTGTAAATTATCAGAATTACTCCAGTGAAATATTGGTGTGGGAAATCACATAAGTTTTCTGTCTTTTGTCATTCTGGGAAACATATTAGCATTCCTGCTGTGTTCTGATATTCCAGTCTATCTGAATCTAGGCTCAACAAATGTGATGTCAAATTAGAGTTGAAGAACATTTTATTCAGATTCCTGTACATAGTGAATTTAGGTTTTATGGATTTTCACAGAATAATTCATCTTTCTTTAAAACCAAGCTCTCATTTAAAAAAGTACACAAAATTTCCATATTTTGCCTTATACTTAGTCTATCACCTTTCCAGATATTTTTAAATCTTGGGAATTTCCAAATATTTTGTAGTAATCTTTTTTTGTTAATTTCTGTAGTATACACACATTTACTATTTATCTATGACTGGAAAATTATTGGTTGAAATATGATTTTGCACAATTTATATACATTGCTTAAAAGCAATACTCTAGCTAAATTTTAACCCTTAAGTGGCTTCCAAAAATCCTATCAATCTATCTAACAATACCAAGGACATCTTATATACTGTTGGCACAATGCATTCATTCTTAGGGATATTAAACTTTGGTATATTACATGAGTTTATTAATCTACTATGCCTCTCTTTCCTACAGTCTTTGAAGAAATCTGTGGCCAGACAAATACCTAGAATGTCAGTTGACTGGCACCCTCAGGGTTAGTTAATCAGCTGCCTCTCATACCCCACATGTTCTCTTGTCACCACACAAGAGCCCTCTCCCTAACAGACACAGAGAATAAGCATGTTGTTCATTTTTCAGGCTCCCAGCTGGCTCTCTGGAATGGTGGGATTATATTTAAGTACTTTGTTTAACAGTTTTGTTAAGGATCACTTGGTGTTTCTTTTAACATTTTGTGGAGTTGGATTTAATGAAGTATAATCTGCAGGTCATAAAATCTGTCCTTAGAAAGCATATAGTTCTGTGAACAATTAAAAACGTGCACAACGTTGGAGACACAAAAATCATTGGAAGCCTTAACTGTCCATTGTGCTGAAAACCCCCTCACATCCTTTTTAGTCAATCCCTCTCCTTTACTCCTGCCTCCCAGCAACCACTGATTGCCTTTCCACTCCTACTTAGACTGATTACAGGTGCATGTGCCCTACAAAGTCAGGACAGCAGGGTAACTCTGAAAGACTTACATACATCCTTTGCTTTATTGTTCACCCACCATGTGGTGCTGAATTAATTTGTTTATTCATTTCCAACTTGAGATATACTTAACATGTTTCCACTTTGGAGCCATTGTGACTAAAGCCAAACATTCATACATAAATCTTTGTGTAGACTTATATGTCATTGTTCATGAAAAAAAATACCATGAAGTCACAGTGTTGCTACTTTGATAAGGAACATATTTAACTTACATCAAACTCTAAATATGATTTTCAAAGTTCCTGCATCACTTCACACCCGCCTAATGATGGAGTTCTAGGCGTGTCACATCATGATATTGCTAATTATTTTCAGAGTTGTTTAGATTGATTCCATTATATATTCATGGAGATATCATATTACTATTTCACATTGTGTTTTATTAATGCTTAATGATGTTGCGGGTCTGTCCCTGTGTTTGTTTGCCTTCTATTTGCTAAAATCTCAGTCTTAACCCACTTCTCTCCCTCTTCCTCTGCCCAATCTTTCTTTTAGTTTTCCTTGGCAATGTAGCACTCAGCCACTTCCTAAGAAATCTTATGTTTCCAAATGTCAGAAAGATTTATCTGAAAGTGACAGTATTCTGCACACATATTTTAGTAAGATTTGTGGTTCCTATCTATGGACATGGTCTACCTCTCATATGTCTTAGCTTTGTATTACTTAGCTCATCAGTAATCCGTGTTTTTTTAATCAATTACATATCTTTCATATATATTTGTATTTGATAATCTTTATACTATTGAAAATAATTCAAATATGATTAATTGCTAACATATAGAAGTATAACCAATTCTATGTACTATGATTCCTATAGCCTTGCAAAATCTCAAAAATTAACTTTCTAAATTTCTCTATAGCTTCTTTAGAATTTTCTATATTGGCAATAATATACAAAAATCAATAGATTTGCATCTTTCTTTCTTATCTAAAGGCTTTTATTTTCTCTTCTTATGGTGTTTCACTGGCTATGACTGCCAATATGATGCTGCTGAGTTAAAATACCAACAAGAAATTCCATGATTTTAGGAGTGCATGTTCAGTCTGTTGCAATTTAGTGTAATGACAACACTTTATAATTGCTGTAATAAGTTTTTAGGGCTATTATGAAGTTGAAGGAACTTTATAGATGCTGACTGTTTACATATTGGATAATTTAAACCTTTTTTGTAATATTTTAAGCATAAAGGACTGCACTGGTTTTCTATTTATTTATTTATCTATCATTTACATTGAACATGTTTTCAAATGTTGAATAATTTTGTAATTCTGTAATTACTTCAATACATTTTCAATTTTATATGTTGAAATATTTGACTTGCAAGAATTTAAGATTATTCTTGATATATATATATATATCAGTAAATTAGAGTGATTTAACTTTCTATTAATGTCTACATGGCTTGGATTTAGAGTAATTCTGGTCTCATATGTGGAGTTGGGAAAACATTTCTCCTTCTAAATTTGCAAGACTATGGGAAAACATTTCTCCTTCTAAATTTGCAAGACGGTTTGTGTAGAATTAGCTATGTCTACCTCAAGTATTTTAATTAAACTTTTTCTTCAACAGTATTGAACATGCATATAATGCATAGTGACCATTCTTACACTCACCTCCCTACCACCCCCATTTTTCCTTGCCCTACATCTCATGAATCTGTCTTTCTGTCTCTCTCTGTCTCTCTGTCTCTCTGTGTATGTATGTATGTATGTATTATGTATGTATGTATGTGTATATGAGTGAGTGCGTATATGTGTGTTGTGTATTGTGACCCACTGATGTCAACCAGGGCCAGTGTGTGATGATATGTATGGAGCAATCTGCTGGAGTCTGGTGAGTTTAGTAGTAAATACACAACTAGAGATGGTGATTCTCTTTGACAAAGTCTAACAACAGCTAGTAGTTCAGAGATAAAAGTTAGGACCCACCATTCCCTCCCACTTCCTTGACTGACTATTGATAGAGCTGGTGTGAGTTTGTTTTTTATTATGCTGAATTATACACTCTGAAAGTTTGGGGATACCACATTCCATGAAAAAAAAAATACCAAAGACATGGTAGTTTGAAAGTATAACTCCCATCAATGATGACCATTTACCTGCACATTCATTTCTTTTTGTTTGAATTTTTATTTCATAATTAACTTAATTTCACATATCAGCCACAGATTCCCCATCCTCCCTCCTCCCACCCACCAGCTTTCCCCTCTACTCCACCCCCCCTTCCCACTTCCTCCAAGGCAAGGTCTCCCCTGGGGAGTCAGTCCAGACTGGTAGACTAAGTTGAGGCAGGTCCAATCCCTTCCTCCCTATACCAAGGCTGATCAAAGTATCCTAGCATAGGCCCCAGGCTCCAAAATGCCAGCCCTTGCACCAAGGACAAGTCCAGGCTCCACTGCCTGGGGGCCCCGTAAACAGTTCAAGCTAATCAACATACTGCGGTTTCTCTTCAGATCATATAAATCTTTTGCTTTTCACATTCGTTTCTTGTTGAAAGCTGTCAATTCTCTTATAAAGGATATTTCTTTGACTTCAATCATCTCTAATAGTTTGTGTCTTTTGTAGAATTGGCTCTCCATCTTTCAGTTCCCCCTCCTCCCTCCCTCTCTCTCTCTCTCTCTCTCTCTCTCTCTCTCTCTCTCTTTCTTTCTTTCATTCTTTCTTTCTTTCTTCTGAGATAGTGTCTGTCTATATAGTTCAGGCTATCCTCAAACTCATACATTTTCTATGGAATAAAATATGTTGTAATAGCTATTTGAAACACTCTTAAGAAAATTTAAGTATCTTTGCATCTCCAGTGTCCTCAGTATTTTATCAGATATTTACCTTTGCAACTTTTTTGATTGTCTTGGGAACCCTGACTAGAAATTTGTTATTTTAGTTAATTCAACCAATTTTGACTTTTGTTTTTAATTTTTTATTCTTTTTATACTTTTCTTAAGGAGGAATATTATATCACTACTTGAGAATCACATCTCTTTTTTTATTATAGGCCTTTAATGACATAAATTTTCCTTTAATCTTGCCTTAGATACCACTCACAAACCTTGATATACTGTGTTTTTATTTTTATTTGATGACTAACACTTTTCTGAAATTACAATTTTATTTGTCATTCGTGATTCTCTGACTAATGAACTAATTTCCAACTGCGTGGAGTCCATCTGTATCCTTTTATAGTTTTAGTTTCTAATCTCATCCCACTGAACTTGCAGAATACACTTGGATTTTAATTCATTCTTAGATGATGCAGCTTGGTCTTTGGCTGAGACTACCACCTCTCTGTTTAGTTGTATAGTGTGCATGCAATTGAAGTAACCTTTTTTTCTGTGATCTGAGAGTAGAGTGTCCTATGAATGGTAAGTAGGTCATGTTGGGAATAATGTCCTTCAGTTCCTTTACAATGTGACTTTCTACCTACTGCTCTGCCAATTGAGACAACCCTGACTATGTCTCTAATTATAACCGTCAATTTTTCTATGTCTTTCTTTTTGTTCCATCCACTTGTGCATTTTATTAAATGCACAAGAAATTATAATCATGATGTCTATGATATATAGACTGACCACTTTACCTTTTTTTAAAGATAAATTTATTCACGTATATTTATGTGGCCTAAGGTGATAACATAAGGCTGCTGAGTTCAATGTAGAAGCATCAAACCAACCTAACTTATCCTCATGTCAGATATTAACTTTATGTTTTAACAGAATGTTAGAATCTAAACTTTCATCTCTAACCCCCCCCCCCCCCCCCAGCTTCTATCATCTGGTATTAATATAGCTACTTCAGTTCTCTGTTGATTAGCATTTGCATGACACATCTTTTCATCAGAAGTTTTTAACCTATCTATTCTTTTATTATGAAGGTGGCCACTTTGGTCTTGTATCAAGATAAAAGGTTTTGCTTTTCAGTGAGGGTGTTTGGGCCCTTTACCTTTGATGGAGATGCTAACACGGCTTGTTTCTCTCTTGCTATCTATTCTAGAGTTTTCCTTTGTGTTCTTTGTTTCTGCCTTCTTCAGTTCACTCTGGAATTGGATATTCTCTTGCTTTTTTCTTGGCTTTTGCTATTGGCTATCGTGTACAATTTCACAAATCTCTTAGTTATTGCTCTATTGCTTTAAGTAAATAAAAAAAACATCCCTGCTCCTTTTAAACAGTACATTATCTTTTAGAGTAATTTGAAACAAAACAAACAGAAAGAAAAGAGCTATCTCACCTATTTACAGACAGGGTCTAATTTACAATGGTCTGACTTACAGTTTTCTGACTTTATAATGATATGAAAGCAATACTCATTCAATAGGAAAAATGCTTTAAAAATTGACCTTTCTGGACAAGAACATCTGTTAAGACACTCTCTTCTGATGTCAGGCATTAGCAGTGGGCTGAACACACACTCAGCCATGCAGTCACCAGAGAAGGAAAGATTGCATTTCTGTGTTCTCTCTCTCTCTCTCTCTCTCTCTCTCTCTCTCTCTCTCTCTCTCTCTCTCTCTCTCATCCATGCTGGATTACAGGGAATTTACCTGCTGTAAACCTTAACCTGTGGTCAGTTCAGTATGTGCTCCCTGTGGTTTTCTGAGAACCTTGTCTCTTTATGGTGTTTTAAGTTTTTTCTTTGCAATCTTTTAACTCCTGCCTTCAAAATGTCTTTTAAACTCACTGTAGCATGATAAATGAACAAGAAAAAAATTCAATTTCTTTATAAAATATTTATTTCAATATTCTGGTAGAAGATATTATCACTGAGTGTAACATTCTAGGCTATCAGGGGTTCTTCATTCTCTTCGTTGTCCTCTAGCTAATGCCTACTAAAAATTGCTTCCTGGTATGGACAAACAGGCTCAGGTAGTTTGAATCCCAGTATTTACAAAGCGATTCATACCATCCATAACTCTTGTTCCAGTGGAATCTGATGTCCCTTTCAGGCTTCTACAGAGACCAGGCATGTGTCTAGTACACAAACATATATATATACACACAAAATATCCATAAATGTAATTTTAAAAATTAGAATTGCCTCTAATTTCACATCCATCATACAGAGAGCATACCAATCATTGCTTTTGTAAATGTGTGACAAGGAAAACACTGGCCTTCGTCAAAACAGATGACTTCTTTTTGACCCAGGTCTTAGCAAATCCATCTTACAAGGTGATACATCACTATAAAACCTGGAGAAATAGGCAGAAAAAAAAGATGCAGATAAGCCTAATTTATCCTCCATAGACACCATCATAGGCACAAATAGGTAGAAAAGCTTAAATGCTGGTTTTGATAAATTGATGGAGTCTTAGTGTGAACTAAATGAGAAACTCCTGGGATGCAGCCCTAGGGGAGGGGAGGGACCTTTTCATGGAGTCTTGCTCCAAGGACTTCTATAGACTTTTAATGTAAAAAGCCATGAAAGATTACCTTATGTTTACTCCATACATGGAAAAATGAGCCATCATTATGAAATTCATTACCACATAATTAAACAACAACAGCAACAATAACCTTTGCCAAAGCCTGGCAAAAGGCTGACAAAAAGGTCTTTCTCCTAGTCCATCTTCTTTCTTATACAGAAAATCGGTGATGAGAGAAATGAACTGTCTTTAACATCCATAGTAGATTTCAAGGGGTTGTATTTATATTGAAGATGGAGTTTAGTTGTTATTATTGTTTTCTAAACTTAAGTGGACAGGCTCTAGGTATCTCTCCAGGTGCCACTTGCTTGTACTTTTGTATACATCATACATAGAAATATGCAACTTAGTCAATTTGTCAAAGTGTTGCTTGAATGTGTGTTACTTGAAATTATAATATTGTGCACACTATAATGTATATTCTTTATATGAAATAAGGAATTATGGAGGCTGAGGAATCTGAGGCCTGTGGTTAGCAAGTTTGAGGATGAGGAGAATTGCTTGTATGATGTACTAAATATCTATCACTTAACAACCAGAAAAACTATTGGCATCAGTTTTAGCCTGGATTCAGACCTGAGACCTAAAAAGAGATGGTTTTGTCATTTGGTATTTAGATCAGAAACATATCAACATACTAGCTCAAGTAAGTCAGGGAGGTAGATTTCTGTCTTGCTCAGTCTTAATATGGGGTATTGGTGATGGATGGATTTGA
This sequence comes from Onychomys torridus, assembly GCF_903995425.1. Taxonomy (NCBI): domain Eukaryota; kingdom Metazoa; phylum Chordata; class Mammalia; order Rodentia; family Cricetidae; genus Onychomys; species Onychomys torridus. Next base: position 52,121,875 of record NC_050443.1, on the reverse strand, counting down.
GGAGGCCAAGTCACAATAAGAAGGACAATCTGCTTTACAAAGTCTAAAGTCAGTGAAATTTTACTCAGAAATTCCTTCTCAGATGCATCAGAGTAAAATTTCACCAAAAGTCTGGGAATTCCATGGTCTAGTCATGTTGACACAATTCACCATTATAGGCAATAAGTTTATAATACTACTTTTTATTTTTGAGGACTTATATGGGTTGCATTAAAATCCAACAGAACATTTTGATGATTCTTTTCAACTATCATTCACATTTTATTAAATTCTAGTACCTGCAAACATAATAAAATTGAAATTCTATTTGATAATTTTAAACCTGTTATTTTTTGTGAAGTTTGCTAGCTATTGCATGTGGTAGTTTGTTTCCTTGTCAATTTTGAAATTGCAAGTCATTATTAACTTCATATTTTACTTGATTTAACTTAGGAGTTTTTTATGGATACAACATTGCACCTTTCTCTCTAGGAAAGTATTTTTCCTGTTAGAGAGGATGTTGTTCTTTCATAGGTTGTTGCATCAATTTCTTGGCTTTTTGGTTCTGGGAAGATCAGTGATATAAAGTGCATTGACTGTGTCTATCTCACATAATCAAGCTTGTGTTTAACCATTTGTAACACAAATCTTAAAAGTTATTGATCAGATGGCCAAACACCCTAACTGTCATGCTGGAACTCTCATCCAATAACTGATGGAAGTGGATGCAGAGATCCTCAGCCAGGCCCCAGGTGGAGCTCCAGGAGTCCAATTGTCGAGAAAGAGGAGGGACTGTAAGAGTGTGAATTGTTGAGACAAAGATTGGAAAAGCATAGGGACAAATAGCCAAACGAATGGAAGCACATGAATTATGAACCAAAGGCTGTGGAGCCCCCAGCTGGAGCAAGCCCTCTGGATAAGTGAGACAATTGAATAGCTTGAACTGTTCGGGAGGCACCCAGGCAGTGGGACCTGGACCTGTCCTTAGTGCATGAGCTGGCTGTTTGGAACCTTGGGCTTATACAGGGACACTTTGCTCAGCCTGGAAGGAGGGGACTGGACCTGCCTGTACTGAATCCACCAGGTTTAAATGAATCCCCAGGGGAGTCTTGGCCCTGGAGGAGATGAGAATGGAGGGGAGGGGCTGGGGAGGTGGGGGCAGGGTCGGGAGTGGGGAGGACAGGGGAATTCATGGCTGATGTGTAAAATTAAAACACAAATATAATAAATTAAAAAAAAAAACATGGAGCCTGGAATTTGGGTTAAAACCTCAGAGAGGTCAGGGAAATATGGAAAGCCACCAGCTAACCTCACCTCATTAACTCTGCAGCTTCCAAAGAGCACGACTTCCTGACTACCCAAGCTTATATGCCTTGCTTTTCTGCTCTCTCACTGGCTCTTAGCCCAGCTACCTCACTTCCTCTTCCTACACAGCTATGTCACTGTCTGTCTGTCTGTACAGACCTCCAGGTCTCTATGGTTGGTACTAGGATTAAAGGCATGTGTCACCACCCTTGGTTCTGTTCCTTAGTGTGGCCTTGAACACACAGAGATACTGCCTGCTAAGGGATTAAGGGCAGGCGTGTGCTGCCTGACTTCTTTGTTAACTTAAAATGGCTGGCTTTCCCCCCCTAATCTCCAGGCAAGCTTTATTTATTAATGCACAAATAAAATATCACCAAATTTCAACACAAATAAAATATCACCACATTTCCCCTTTTTTGTCTAGTAAAAATTTTAAAAGTTATAACTAATATAAGAAAAAACTATATACAATAAGTACAATAACTATATATAATATATACAAGCAATAAATACCTAAACAATGTCTAGTCCATTTGTATTTGACAAATTCAAAGAAAATATTCCATTATCTATCCTATTTTGGTGAGTACAAAATGTAACTAATTTACTTTCTATCCTAACTTATATTACCAACAGAAAACTATCTTATGATGTCTTTCAAACTTAGACACTTAACACCTCTTTGTGAGATTCTTTTCTGAATTTCTTAACAAGAAAAACTGCAACTATAACTATGTAATCTTCAACTCTCTCAGAGACCTGAAAAGAAAATAATATTAACTAGTAAAACAGGAAGTGCAAACAAGCGACTTCTAAAGAATGAGTTATGACAGAAACAGCCAGCTGCCTGGACACTCACTTGAGGTTTCTATGCACATTGGGGCATCATCTTCGGCCTACAGGTTTAGTGTATCAGACAGACTCATTTGTGAAGTAGGATGTACATAAGGCTTACAGCTGGACCTCATATTTGGTGCAAGTATTCCATGTACCAGATAAACTTGAATTCTGCCAGTTACCGTCATGACAATCACTCTCTGGGAAAAACCACCTTCTTCTTCATATGTTCTGTAAGCACAGATTTTAAAAAACCCCTGCCTCACTTTTCAATGTAGTTTGATCCAATCTTCCCTTCTTCCTTATATATCAATGTCTCTAAGTCAAGAGTTTTCTTCATTGACATTGCACTAGCTTGCTTTCTAATGCCATGATAAAACACTGACCAGAGGAAGTTGGGGAGGGAACTGTTTATTCTACCTTACACCTAAGAGTTCATCATGAAAGGAAATAAGAACAGGAACATAAGACAGGAACTTAGAAGCCAGAGCTGAAGCAGAGAACATTGGAAAACACTTTTCCTGGCTTGCTCCCTATGGTTTTCTCAGCTTGCTTTCTTATACAACCTAGGACCACATGCCCAGCGATGGCAGTGACTCACAGACTTCCTACAGGCTGATCTAATGGAAGCATTTTCTCAACTGAGGTCCCCTCTTTCCAGATTACTCTAGGTTACATCAAGTTGACTGAAAACTACCCATCACATACACCTAGTCCCTCAGTTTTTGATCAGCTATGAAATTCCAAACTGTCTGTCCTGGAATTACTCCTTTGATACAGCATCATTACCTAGGCCATCAGAGTCCAACATTTGTGCTTTCAATCCATTTCCCCAAATATTTCTCACCAATCCACAAATGTGTAGATATTATCTATCTACAATTTTTGTGTTTTACAGAGTGGAAATACATACTACAGCTAATCCCAATGACTATGGAAGTCCCAGGGCTCACTCAAATATTCATTTTTAAATATTTTGGTTCACTCATGCACCTACTCTGTGCATGTGCCCAGGTAAGGTCACACAAACAGGGAAATAAAGTACAGATGTTCTCAGGAAGCATGGTTTCTCATGTTACCAAGGAGGCAAACACTGTCTGTCTGTGTTTGAAGCAGTGTTATAAGGCAGACAAGTAGACTTGAGGAATGGCGATGATGAGTGGGGATGGGGCCACAGTAAGTGTGTTTTCAATATAAGAGTCAAGAAAGTCTTTGCTGAGAAGATTGCAAGTATTCAGAAAACTCAGTACAGCTTTAGAAAAGAGCTACACATAAACCTGTAAATAAAGTACTTTTTCTTTAATACATGCCAAATGTTAGTTATTCTAACACTGAAATGAATTGGAGTACAGGGATGGACAGGTCAGGGTGGTCAAGGGGAGAGAAGTAATAAGGGAAAATAGCAAACGAGGCGTCTGATTGACCATGATAAGTAGCTTGGCCTTTCTTTTATGACCAGATTTTTGTTTACACAAATCACTGGGATTATACAAATTTTTCTTTATCACACACAAAAAAATGAAAAACATTCCAGCAGGTGAATTATAATTGTATCTGACTTTTACAAAAAATAATGTGTTAAATGAAGTTGGCTTGGGCCAGAGTGCACTAATGGAGAGAGAGGGTGAGGATGGAATCCAGGTAAGCCTTGAAACTAAGTTCCACAGGGGTTGGTGATTGGTTAGACAAGTGTTGGAAGGAAAAAAGAGGGCTCCAAATTCAAGTGAGTGTTTGGTTTGAGTGAATATTTTTGGTGGATATTTAGTCTCTTTGTAATATAAGATCATGTGGTCTACAAACAGCAAGACTTTAACTTCTTCCTGTGATCTTTGTACTCTTTTTATTTCTTTCTCTTGCCTTATTGTTTTAGCTAAGATATTGAGCACTAAACTGAAGAAGAGTAGAGACAAAGATCCCCTTGTCCCAGATTTCCAAAGCCATGCTCTCTACTATCCCTATTTAGTACAATGAACCTATAGGTTGATTATATATAGACTTTGTTATAGTGCAGTACAGCCCTTCTATTCCTGGTTTCTTTATGTTTTTCTTTTTATCAGTTCAGAATGTTGGACTATGTTAAAGTCCTTTTCTACATCAATTGAAATGATTATGTGATTTATGTTAAGCCTATTTTGTGGTGCATAATAGTTATTAATTTATGTAACAATATTGAACCAAATATGTATCCTTGTAATGATACCAGCTTCATTATGACAGTGAGTTTCTTAATGTGTTCTTTAGTTTGGTTAGTAAGAATTTTATTGAGAAACTTTAAGTTTGTATTCATCAGTACAGTTGGCCTATGCTCCCTTTCTGGTTGTATCTTTCTCCAGATTGGTTTCAAGGTAATTTCAGCATTATTTAACAATTTCAGGAACATTGCTGTTAGTTCTTCTTTAAAGGTCTAGTACTATTGGAGTATGAACTTTTCCCAACCTTTCTTTTGTTGAATCTTTTATTATTGTTTCTATCTTTGTAACTGTTGTGGATTGACTAAATTCTTTACAACCAATTGACTCAGTTTAATAGAGATTCATTATATTGTGTCTCTTTAACCATGTTGTCCATATATGCATTGATCATATCTACCATCAAATTTCCCTATCACCACCACCTACTCTCTCCAGATGTTCCTCAACACATTCTTCTTCTACCTTCATCTCTCCCTCCTCTTCAACACACTGGGTCTAATTACTACTGCTTGCTAGAATACTGATTAGACATCTTGGCTTGATCCTGTACAGGTAGTCATAATTCCAGTGAATTTATGAGTTTAAGGACCATATCATGACCAGAAGATCACATTTCCCAATACTTTTTTGTCTCACTCATTGTGCTGCTATTAAATTCTTTCTAGCTTCTTTTCCATGATGTTCGCAAGCAGGGATTGGCATGAGTTACTAAGTTAATGAGGAGCAGTCAACAATCAGCGCTTCTCAGCCCATTGACCTGGTGTGAGTCTCTTTATTATCTTCTGCCTGCTTCAAATGAAACTTCCCTGGCAAAGGCTGAAAGAAGTACTAATTTACAGATATAAAAATATATATATTTAAATAGCATTCTGACAACATATATATTTAGAAAATGACAGTAGTAGGACCCATCACCTCCCTAGGGTCTATAACTTCATCAGTCAACTTTCAACCATGTTTAACAAGGTATGAATGTTTCAAGCAGGTATGAATTCACTTATGGAGAATGCTTCAAATTCAATCACAAAGCAATTGTTTTCCCCTATAACCTTGATGACACTATTTCATCTTAGTTATATCTTGCCTGTCAGGTCAGTGTTGCAGCATTTATTGTTCACTGGTAGCACCAATGATGACTTTTCTCTTCCCTGGTCTGCATGGTACCTTATAGCACTATGAAAACCAGCCAGTAACCAGGTAGTTTCTTGGTCAGTCATGATTGATTCTCTTCTGTTCAGCAACTGAAATGTTAGTTGTCTTTGGCAATATATTCTTGCTACCATCTGAATATGGCAGACAACTAAGAGCAATAGCAATGGCCTTTATTGGTTGGGGTGACTCAGGGAAATATTCTATACCTGGCAGAGATTTTTATTTAATAACTCGTGTCTTCTAGGAACAGCAATGCTTGTTTCAATGATTCTATGTATTATTTTTAAGTCTCCATTTCATTCATTTATGTTCTACTCTTTTGAACAGTTGCCAAATCTTGATGTTAAGTCTGGATTGTTTTCTTGTGTTAAAGTCCTTGAAGTACATATTTGGGATTTTGTTGTTGTTGTTTTTATTTTATTTTTGATGGGATTTTTTGTCATCTCAGAGCTGCTTTTGTTGTACTTCAAATATTCTTGCAAGTTGTACTTTCATTTTAATTTGCTTTTAGGAATTTTTAAATTTCTACCTATTGCTTTAATAAGCCACCTGTCACTCAAAAGTATATTGTTCAGTTTCAGTGTATTTCTTTTTTCCATAGCTTTTCGTGCTATTGATTTCTAGTGCTATTGTGCTATGACCCAAAAAGATACAAGAAAGTATTGCAATTACTTTATATTTCACTAGAATATAATCTAGTTTAGAGAAGGCTCCACGGTCAGCTGAGAATAAATTATAGCCTGTGTCTTCTAGGTGGAATGTTCAGTACATATTTAAGTCTGCTTGATCTAAGGTGTAGTTTAACCATGAAGTTTCTTTGTTGATCTTTAGATGAGCTACCACATTTAGTAACAAGAGTGAGATACTGAAATTCCCCATTATTTTTCATGTCAGGAACTATCAGAGCTTCTATGCCTGTTAGTGTTGGTTTCATGAAACTGGGAGCCCCAGTCCTTGATGGGCATATACATATTTATATTTATAATAACTTCTCATGAATAGTTCCCTTCATTAACATGTAAAAACCTTAATTATCACTTTTTAGTAATTTTAGTTTGAAATTGAGTTTATTAGATGGCAGAATAGCTACAGCCGCTTGCTTTCAGTTTCTGTTTGCTTGACTGTTTTCCATCCTTTGTCTCTCACTCTCTTTGTCTTTGTCAGTGAGATGTGTTTCTTGGAGGCAGTGGAGCACTAAATCTAGTTAACTAGTCTCTGTCTGTTTATTGGTGAGTTGAGGCCACCTACATTCAAGATTATTATTGAGAGATGTGTAGTAATTTCTACAATTTTTGATGGGTTGTGTGGATGATTGTTTATTCTGTATTTTCTTTCCAATTAAAATAAAGGGTTTGGTGGTTACTATGCTGGTCCTAAAGAACTACTTCCTAGCTCTCTTCAGTTGATCTTTCCCTCTAATAAGATGCACCTTTTTTCATATGCTTTTGGGACCAAAGTTGCCTTTCTTCATCTTCTGTGAATAACATTCCTTTGGGATCTTCTAGAGTACTGGCTGTTAGTGATCATAGTCTCATTCGGTTCTGAATGTGATGAAATGCCTTTCTTTACCCATAACTTTAAAATGATATGTTTGTTGTATATAGCAATCTCAAGTGACAAGTCTTTTACTTTCAAAGATTGAGATATATCACTGCATAGTTTCATGACATTTGAGTTGGTAATGAAAGATCTAGTATTATCGTGGTGTTTGTGCCTTTGTGATTTGTAGTGATATATTGTGTCCCCCAATATATTGTTTACCCTAATAGAAGTTATCTGGTGTCAGAGAACAGAACAACCACTAGATTAGACATAGAGGCCACACACCTTTAATCCTATTACTCAGGAAGCAGATATCCTTCTGGATCTCTGTGAGTTCAAGGCCACACTAGAAACAGAGCCAGGCAGTGGTGGAACACACCTTTAATCCCAGGACTTGAGTTCTCATGTCTTGCTTGGGAAAGACAGAGACCTTTAATCCCAGGAAATGATGGTAGGAAGCAGAAAGGTATATAAGGCATGAGGACCAGGAACTAGAGGCTTTTAAGCTTTTAGCAGCAGTTCAGCTGAGATCTCCTCAGATGAGGACTCAGAAGCTTTTAGTCTGAGGATTCATGGAAACAGAATCAGATGAGGAGTTATCTAGGTAAGGGTGGCTGTGGCTTGTTGTGCTTCTCTGATCTTTCAAAATTTACCCCAATAGCTGGTATTGGGTTCTTTATTAATAAGACTATTAAGCAATTCATCTTACATTGAGTTATTCCTTTGATATCTTTTGAAATTGTTTCTTTGCTTTGCATTCTTGAAATCTTCATTCTGAATTTTTCTTTGATCTCTTCTATTTAAGGTTCTGAATGCCTTGTTATGTTTGGATGCCTATTTCTTTCTCTATATTTGGGATTTTTTTTTCTTGTATAACTTCATTGAATACATCATGTACTCCTTCTATGCTCCTACTTCTATCCTTTAGATTCTTAGATTTGGTCCCATCTAATAACCCAGTGCTCTTGGGTTCTGTGGTCATATTTCTTCATTTTTTTCTTTATGTTCGAATGTAGCATTTCACTGACCTTCTCCTCCATCTCTGATATTCCTGTTGATGCTTTCCACTATGGTTTTATTTGATTCAGTGATTTTTTTTATTCCTAATATTTTTAGTTCTTCAAACCTTAATTTCGTTGCTGAATTTTCTTCTATATTATTTAGTTTTTCATTAACATTGATGATTTTCTCACCAATTATTTTCTGCCTTTTTCCTCTAAGTTGCTGACTTTCCACCTAGGCTCTGGGTTGAATCCATTTGCTGTTTTGTGCCCTCCTTTAGTTAACTGACCATTATTACTAATAAACCTTATACATCTGACAATTTAATTATATCTATCTCTTTCAGTTTCATAGTTAAAAACTATCTTAGTTAGGGTTTCCATTGCTGTGATGAAACTCTGTAACCAAAAACAACTTGAGGAAGAAAGGGTTTATTTCATCTTATAGCTCTGAAGTCATACTCCATTACTGAGGGAAAGCAGAGCAAAAACTCAAGGCAGGAACCTGAAGAAAGAAACTGAAGCAGAGTCCATGGAGGAACACTGCATGCTGCTTTCCTCCCTGCAGCTTGCTAAGCTTACTTTCTTATAGCATCTGGGATCACTAACACAGGGATGATACCTCCAAAGAAAGCTGGGGCCACTGTGTCAGTCATCTATCAAGAAAATGCACCACATGTTTGCCCACAGACCACTCAGTTGGAGGCATTTTCTCATTTGAGGTACTCAAGTGGACAGAACACTAGCCAACACAAAGAGTTATGATCTATTGGGAAAGGTGATGTTTACTCATTTTTTAATGTTTCTTGTATTTCTGTGTTACTATTTGTTAGTCTGTTGCTTTGGATATCTGTCTTGTTTTATTTGAGGACATTCTTATCTATCAGCCTACTATTGAAACTCAACCCCAGTTCACTAAGTGTGAGAAAACAAACAGCAATGGCATCAAAGCTTTATGTAAATAAATATCCCTGGGGTGAAATTGGTTCTGTAATGACTGTGAGCTATAACTTCTTCAGCAAGAGAGAAGCATTTCAGATGGTACTGCCAGATTTTGTCTAATCAAAAAGGTTTATTTTTCAACACCCTCTTCAAGCTGGTTAGATTTGACTTTGCTGTAACAGAACCTACTAGAAGACTGGTAACTTAGATATTCAAGAGTCAGGTCTGCACTTGAACATTTTTGCACTCTGGAGGAAATGAGAGCTTTTAGGTGTGCAGGAGGTGTAAGGGATGTCTTGGCTTTCCCAGTTAGATTCACTTCTATTTCTAATGAATTATTTTTATACTGTCACACATATATATTTACAAGATGCAATATAATATTTTAATTTCACATGTTATTAGTTAATAAGTCAATTAGTACATCTATAACCATAAATATTGAGCATTTCTTTATTATTTATGTGCTGAAAATCTCTTTTGATCATTTTAGGCTACTCAGGTCCACTCTTCTACAGTAAAGATACTCTTAAAAGATATTTAGAGTTGGACAGCAGGAACATTTAAAATATTTCTGTCTAGTTAAAGTGTGAAGGAACCTATCATAGTGAGATGCATTGCTTAACATTTACTGAGTAATCAATATGTGTCTATAGACTGGAATGTGCTATATCTATTTGGCAGCTGAAAAAATATTTGCTGAGCACCATAAATAACATTCTGCTTTTACTGGCTACTCTGAACTGTTAGAACCTATTCACTATGTGATATAAAAACAGTCTGCCAGTGTCTATAATAGATAAGTGAGTAAATAAACCATTAAAGTTCATGATTTAACAGAAGTTCAGTGTCTTACTAAAACAAGTGAGATGGGTTTGGGGCATAGATCATGACAGAACAATTGGAAAGAATGTGTAAGACAGACAACATTCACTTTTAGGTGTTGAAGTTCTCTTGGTTTAGTAATTAAATGTGGTGTAAGGAAAATGAAATGGAAAGTGTGTCAGATTTAACTCTCTGTATAAATAATATGCTTGAGCAGACAACTTAAGGGAAGAAATACTTATTTAGGCTTAATGATTCAGAGGGGTAATCTGTGATCACTTGGCTCTTTACATCATGATGGGAGAAAAGACAGAGGGGGTGAGGGAGAGAGACAGAGAGAGACAGAGACAGAGGGAGAGACAGGTAGAAACAGAGAGAGGCTGAGACAGAGACACATACATACAGAAAGACAGAGACAGAGAGCCCCCAGGTATACGTCCTCATTAACTGACTCCTCTAACTAGATGCAGATTGCATAAAATCTTCAGAAACTCCCTGGAGAGTGTCACCAGCTAGAGATATGTCTTTAACATACAGTCTTTGGTGGAAGGCTCCTTGATAGAAGGCGCTTGCTGGAAGGTACTTCATATCAAAAGGAAAAGCATACAGGTTCTGGCTTCTTGTGACTCATGCAGATTATGGGTGGAAATATTGGGCAGGAGAGTGATGCTAGCAACTGGGAATGAGCAAATATTGAAAGCAATGTCCAGCATACTGTTGAATGAGGTTCGATTTTTCCAGATTAAATAAAGGCATTTGAGTGTGAATACATATTGAGAATTTCTTTAACTTTGGTGTCCTTTTATTTCATTAAAGTCCCAGGAAACTTCTTTGCTGATCATTGTTTCGATGATCCTATTATTGTGGGATGAACAATGGATCTGGAATACCAAGGATGAATTCAAATAAATCATTTCCTTCAGAGAGAGTTACCTTAAGGAAATATAGTTCTTAAAAGGGGTAGATTTGTTGTTGTTGTTGTTATGGTGGATATAGGATAACTACTCTCCAATGTCTTTTCTAGATCTCATTTTTGTTGTTCAGAAAATAAAAGTATTTTGAAAATTTATCTCAAACACTCACCTGTCAACATTCTTATTTCAGGTTAGTGGGTTATTTGAAACATAGTAATTATCTTCCACTTTAAAATTGTCAGTGAATTCAACATTATTCCTTGAGTATTTTATTTTTAGTTATGTGCTTATGGGTGTGTGAGGGAGTTTGGGCATTTCAGTGCAGTACATGTAGAAACTGGAAGAGATCACCAGATCCCCTGGAACAAGAGTAGAAGCAGTTCTGAGCCACCTGCTATGTGTTCTGGGAGCAAAACTGCAAGGACAGTATGTGACTTTAATCACCACACCATCTATCCATTCTCTACCATTTAGTTGTAAGATTGAGGCCACTTTGGACTCTAGCCACTTTGGTTAGCTCACTCTACTAGGAATCTTTACATTTGCCAGAGTGTCATGAAGGTGTTGTCTGTGTCTTCCAGTTCTGTAATGTGTGAAGGGCAATCTTTCAAAGCAACAAGAGAGAGAGAACCAGACCCTTGGGCCCTTGTAGTTCAGTTTTCATTAATTTAGGGACCAAACAGGAGCTGGCCATTCACCAGTGAAAAGTCCTTTGATTATTTACTGAAATCTCTTCTTCCTCTATGTTTTCTTTTGACATCCCATTTCCTTGCAGTCATAGAAAAATTGCCACTTCCTCTCCACTTTAGCATTTTTCAAATGTCCTCAATTTCATATTAGGCTTGCCTTAGCAGTAATGCTAATTTTATTTACATTATTAATTTACTCACTAAACAAATAGTTATTGAGGACTTACTAAGTGCCAAAAAACTACATTAATGCTGAGGATTTAATCCTAATGATTTCCTAACTGTACCCCCTACCTGAAACTTAGTCCTCCTAAAGCATCTGGAAGTACAGTTCTTTTTATAATTGACACAGCTAGATGATCAGAAGTTGGGCAAAGGAAGGAAAGCTGCATAGACCATCTGGCTCAAAGATTGCAGAGGAATTTTAGAGAAGTCAAACATAATCACAGATTATGTTTGGGATAGGATTAGGCAGAGAATGGTAATTTTAGGTCATAATATACCTTACAGGCATGTATAGCACAACTTAATTAAAGTAATTATTAAAGAATAGTAGATAAACCTAAATCTTTCTTTGTAAGATTGTAACAGGAAAAAAAAAAAAAAACTAATGTAAGCTAACATGGTCATTTCCTGTCATAAAAAAATGCAGAGTTTTCTTGTAATACAGATTCTGTCAAATAAATGGCTTAATTAAATATAAGGTGGTTGTCTACAACTGGTGCATTTATCAAAAACAACTGAGGTCTAATGAATATGAACAACATTGTCAAAAACGTATTCATCCCTCATGCTCTGCACTTACTCTTCTGAATTCAGGGACTTAAAAACAAACAAACAAACAAACAAAAACCATAGTTCCCATGAACAATACTCTGGATCCTGAAATTTGAGAGAGTAAAATGCAATTCTTTTTATTGAATGAAAATCTTGTATCATCAGAGGCTTGCTCATCTGTACTTTAGTGAGTGTATTGAAGTGCATATGAATGATATGAGATATTAGCTATTTCTCTGAGGACACTGGCATTCATTTTCTCAGTATTTTTGTAAAGGGGGATGGACTTCTTAGGAAATAAATTAAAATTGTTAACACCCAACAAGGAACTTGACTGGTGAAGTAGGGTTTTCAAGACATAAACCACAGTGTGCAGACAAAGTGGAGAGATAGAACAGATCCTTGGGGAGTGTGGGACTGTTTATAGTTGAAGGCTCTGGGCATGCTTGCAGGTATGATCATTATTAATCCCAGTATTTTATTTTACCCCTGCATTTATAATTGAGCCTTAAAATCAAATAGGATGTCACTGCAGCCCCACCTGCTCTTTTAGAAACAGCAGCATATCCAAATGATGTCAAAGGACACCTGACCAAGATGAATCCTTCTCAGACCCTACAGCTGATTTTGAAAGATGTTGAATCATATTTTCCATTTTAGTAGAAAGAATTTACAAAAGTAACTTAAGAAAGTTCCCAAGAGCGTTGTATCTCCTGCCTGGAATAAATCACGGGCAAGATGTGTGTTCAACTCTAATATTCTTCCTTTACTACTTATAACCCCATTGTGGTGTTTATATTGACTGTGATCTCAAAGGCAAAAAGACTTCAGTCTTCCATAGTCAGGCACAGCCAGGAAGGAGACCAGAGAAAAGGCAGCATCCTGTTTTCAATGATGCATACCAAGCATCACATGTGACAGATGTGGCTGGGGTTAGAGAAGAGAATAGTTCATATCTGCAACATGCAATACATGAGGTGTTTGAGAACAGTTTGGGGGGGGGTGTCCTGATTTTCAATCTAACATCTGGCTAAGACTGGAGAAGGTAAAGGTGATGATAGCCTCAGCATCCATGTGATTGTGCTTAATACACAGCATCTCATTTTATAGTAATAAATTTTATTTTGTTCCCCGAATTATAACTAGTTTCTTTGAGATGTTCATATATATTTCATATATATATATAGTTATGCTACATATAAATAGAGCTTTCTTCTATTCATTCTAAGTACTGTTGCATTACTGACTAATATATCTCTGTGTGTGGTGGTTTGAATGAGAAAGAGCCTCTATGGGCTCATGTATTTGAACACTTGGTCCAAAATTGGTGGAACCCTTTGGGAAGGGTTAGGAGGTATGGCCTTGTTGGAGGAGGTGTGTCACTGGAGGTGGACTTTGAGACTGCAAAAGCCCACTCCATTCCCAGTCAGCTCTCTCTTGCTCTGTCTCATGCCTGTGTATCTAATATAAGCTCTCAGCTAGTGCTCCAGTGTCATGCCTTCCCACCTGCTGTCATGTGCCCCAACATGATGGTCATGGACTCTAACTATATGGAACAGTGAACCTCAATACATGTTATTTTTTTAATAAGTTTTCTTGGTGGTGGTATCTCTTCACAGTAATAGAAAAAAAAAACTAGGATAGTTTGACAATATAAATATAGAAATAAACCCACTATTCAGTTGCATAGAGCAATAATCACCCCCCCAGGAAAACATTCCTGGATCACATGTTACTTGTTAATTTGTATTTATTTCATATTAATTCAAATTTGATACAGTGTTCTGAGATCAGCAGTGTTGGCACAGGGCTTTTGAATCTATGTTTCTGAGAACAGTAAGCTGGCAGCGAGACCAACGGAATCTAGATTTTTGAAAGCAGAAGGCCTGGGAGAAGAGCCCCTCTACCTGTGGGGGTGGACCGCACCTTGTCCTGACTCCTCTGACCTGTAGGGAGGTTGTACCTGCTAGTAAACATAGATTCTAACACAGCTAAAATCCATTGCAAGCACAGATCTTTCAAATCCTCAAAGGTTGCACATTTCTGAATCACACCATAAAAATCAGGAATGATTCCCTTGAAAAGATTTCTGTTTCAGTGGATGGAGTTTCTGCATATCATAAGAAATATAAAGGGAACCATTTTCTCCTTTTTTTCCCCCCCCATTTTCTCCATCTTTCTGCCATTTTCTACCTTCTTTGATCTACTGGTTATGAGGCAATGGGTCACTCTAAGAGTGGGTGTTTAAACAAAGCATGTAGAGAAAAATGTTTTTTTAAAGAAATAAATCTATGGCTAACAATTTCAGCACTTTTTAACAGGGACTCTAATGGTGTATCTGAAAAAAAAAAATAATAAATGGGCTATAGTCCATTAGGCAAGGAACAAATTTCCCTCCATAATTTTATCTTTGTTTAATTGAATATTTAATTAGTATAAATATAAAACTAATTTTTGAATGTGTTCAGTACATTTAGCAGGGAGGCTCGGTGCAGGGCTATATGGAAAGGGGCGTCTGCAGATGCGGACAGCCACCATGCCCTCTGTGTCCCCCTCTTGGTGCTGACGGACGCGAGTGGGTCACTTGGCATTAGCAAAGGAGTAAGTTAGCATTTGCGCTGAGCTGCCTCTCGCCAGGCTGTGCATATTGGAACCCGCAGACAGGGGCTGCTTTCACGGTGATGAATGGGTTTTTTCAAGCGTTCTGCTCCCTAGTTATGAGAAGGGTGACCCGGTCAGGAGACGACTTTATGAAGCTATAAAAAATGTATGTCACTTCGGACTCTCTAATGTCACGGGGAAGGGAGGAAAAAAAAAACCTGCTCAAAAATGGCAGGGTAATAAGGCTGTTTTCAATGCTTGAAATAGCTTTCTGTCTACAGTCATATGTAGCCCTGAAACCAGGGCCAGAGAAGGTGCTCACCATGCATTGTTACTGGATGGATTAGGAGAAAAAAAATACTGGGGGGCTTTGTCTGACTTCGCTTGCCTTCACAGAAATGCTTATGGGGATGACAATAAGACATTTCAAAATGCAGGACTGTTAGCTCTAGGTTGGAACTGGGAAGGGTGCAATGTCTTTTTTAAAGCAAGCAACCTGCTCAAGGTGGTGACTTTTAAGTATGCAGAAGAGCCGGGAAGGGCGTTGCCACAAAGCATGCACCATTTGAAAGCCATCTTTTCATCTAATAGTTTATAGTCTTTCCTCTATATCACAAAGAATTTTTTTTTTTGAGATAGAAAAGAAAAGGAAGGTTTGCCAGGTACATCTGCCCTGTGCTTTCTCCTGAATACCATGGAGTTTACAGATAGAGACTTGCAGCATCTCACAAAGGCAGCCCTCTGCAGACACGTCATTTAGCATTCATCGAATTCTCTCATTCAGCTCATCAATATGCAGATTCTGCCACATCAGGTGCTTTCCTTTTTGATATGTCGTACATTTCAGAACTCATGTTCAAATGTTCATTTACATAAGGTAGGAGACTCAGAGGGCCAAGGTCAGGGGTTGCATCTTTATTAGGGCTTCACTTAGTCACAGGTGAGTTTCAGAAAAGCCTTAGCTGGATTCAAACATGCCTCGTCATGATTGATTACTTATGGGTGGAACAGCCCTTCGAAACTCAAGATTATTTTGGCATTCCTGTTCTGAGACTTGTACACCTCTTCCATCAACACTTTGGAAAGGGAAAAAATAATTACATGAAAGGTCATGGTCTTAATAATGCAATTACAGCTACTATTATTAGGCTCATAGTTAATACTGAAGAGAGGCAAAGAGAAGTGAGTTTCTACCCCTAGATATCTACGATAATGACAAAGCTTTCTTTTTTCATTATGAAGGTGTCCAGGAACCTGACATAGCTTCCTAGAGAGACATAGGAGAGAATAGAATAATCAAAGCCACCATGGAGAACGGAAGTGATGATTATTATCGCTATGTACCAAAACATCAGAGCAGATTCTAGAGCAGACCTACTTCAGTTGCTGCTGGTCCCACTTCCCATGATGTATATAAATTTTGGTCCTCTGTGATCTTCAGCTGTTTCCCGTCGGCAGCATGAGCAGACATGAATATGTTAAAAAGAAGTCTCGTTATTCTAAAAAAGGATGTTTAAACACCGCATTAAAATAAAACCTTGAAATCCAACATAATAAGCAAATACGTGTCTTTTGAACACTCACATTAGAGTGAATACCTGGCCAGCAGAGGCTTCCAAAATGCCAGTTTGTGAACGTGGGTAGTTAGTTCCCTTTTATAACCTGCAAAATGAAAACTGCACAGGAGTTGGCTTTTCTAACTAGAACTTTAGTCTTTGTTGTTGATGTTTGTTGTGTGTTTTCCATTTTTCTTCAGCGAAGAAACAGAACCTCTTTCTTTGTCTGGGAAGAGTTTTATTAAGGGGAGTCTTTCATATGTTGCAACCCAGGCTATTGAAGATGATCGAAGGAGACAAGGGCTGGTTTATGGAAGCTTCAACCAACATAGTATTGGAGGGAGGGCCAGGTGTGGTGGTTTCAGTCCCTGATCTTGCTTGATTTTCGTCTTCTTGTGTGGTACCATCTAAGGGCAGGGAAGCAGTGAGCAAACCACTCTTAAAGCGACAGTGTGGATGCTCGTTGATAAAGGGTTGTAAAGCAGTGGTCTCACTGACTGAATAATCGGTATTTAACACTCACCTCCCCAACCTCCTTGTCCGTACTAAAGAAGGCATGTCTTCACAACAAAGGACCAGAAAGATCCAAGGAAGAAAACACACTACTTTCCCAGGCTTAACTGTCTCAGCACACAGCCCCAAGAGGCCTCTTGAGACAGATGTTGAGAGCTGTGGTTTATTCCGAGTTTCCAGACTCTCCAAGTTTTAGACTTCAATGGCTTAAAACAGATATTTTTCTCAAGAAAAATTCCACATCACTTAAGAATTTATTAACAATTTACATAATTGCTTAAGTAATCTGCGTAATTGACAGAAAGTTTAATTTGACCCCAGTTCAACTGTAACACTTATGGTTTTAAATTGAAATTGGTATAATTCATTTATGAGAGTAATTAAGCCCCAGTGTCTAACAAATACATATGCTGCCTGAGGCCTCCAAGGCCAGAACATGCTATTAGAATGTTTTATTTAAATATGTCAGATCTGTTCCTTGTAACACTCACCCGTGTTAAACCAGAGCAAATGGTTCTTTTGACCTTGAGCTCCATGCTTCTGAAATGAAAGCACTTGAGGCACACAATTCACCTCTCTTTCTAGAAGAATCCATAAGCTCAAGCATTTAACGAATGTTGAAACCACACTTCCCTTTCACTCCTGGAAAATATCCATAGTCTATTATGTGACCCTTCCAGAAGTTCTTCAACATTAGTTTTTTGGGGGGAGC
Source organism: Onychomys torridus (assembly GCF_903995425.1). Classification (NCBI taxonomy): domain Eukaryota; kingdom Metazoa; phylum Chordata; class Mammalia; order Rodentia; family Cricetidae; genus Onychomys; species Onychomys torridus. Next base: position 52,104,338 of record NC_050443.1, on the reverse strand, counting down.
AGGAATTTTTTAATGCCTCTTAATAAATTTTCAGGTTATGTTTAGATGACTAATAGGCACAGGAGTTAGGGAAGTGGAGAATCTGCCCACCTTCCAGTAAATGCATATTTACATGTTTAAGTACATAATGAATCCTGCCCCCTCCAGTTGAAGGTCCTGCCCTGTAAACAACAGCACTGAAGAGAGCCCCTGCTTGTGGCTAAGGAAGGGTTGAGATTAATATGTTCAGGGTCGAGTAGAGAACAGCATCTCTGGTTGGAAAACACTGCATCTCAGTGCCTTACTCTGTCACTGCCCCCTGTTCAGCCTTAGGGACCAGAGAATATGCATGGGGGTCAACTGCAAGTGGTATGGAGATGGAGACAAAGTCTCTCTTGGGCGCCTCAAGACTCAGCCTTTTTCAGCACACTCATGAGTGCGCCAAAGAAAAATCTCACAATCTATGAGCAACACCAGATTCTGACGCTCAGGCGGTTTCCTTCCAGCTTCACTCTCTGAGGAGATTCTAGGGTGTGTGATGCTGCAAGCGTGCACCTGTGAACACATGTGCACTGGCCAGATATGGATGTCTGGTGTCCTTTCTACCAATCCTGCCTTATCCCCAGGAGAGTCTCTTACTGAGCCTGGGCTCTTTGGCTTTTTGTTGTTGTTGTTGTTGTGTTTGCCTAGGCTGGCTGACCAGCAAGCTCTGTGTAAGCCCCATCAGAGCTGGAATTACAGATGCTCTGCCATGCTCGTCTTTGATATAGATGCTGGGGATCCAAACTCAGGTCCTCACACATATTCAACAAAATTCTTAACCACTGAGCCATCTTCTCAGTCCAGGGCTTTTGAATTTTCCTTCCTTATCTCTGACAATTTACTCCCTGATTCAATTTTCTTATTTCCCTCCTTTCTTACTTTTTCTTCAGTTATTTTCTTGCTCCTGAATTCAAGCTCTTCTGCTGCCCTGGATTGGCACCACTTACTTAACAGAAATTGATGCTGTTCAAGACAGTCTTCTCCAATGTCAAACATTGTGCCAAATGTTTGCCATAATTTACCCCATTTAATTATCATGGCCATCTTCACTGTGAGAATCCAAAGCCAGAGAACTGCATGCAGGTGACTATGTGACCACCTATCGACACACTTGAATGATTCTGCTCTCGATAGCCCATGAGATTATCAGCTCAATTTATTGTATAAATAAATAAAATGTTAGTATTAAAATACAAATATAGAACCACACAAAATAGTTTTATAGCTTAATAATTTTCTTACAGATCTCTAGCCTTATATTTATAGTCAAAGCAAAGAAATAGAGTTTCTTACCATAGAACATTCTTCAGGCTCCAAGACCCTGCAACAGCCAATGTTCAACATTCCATGATCACATCTCCAGCTGACATAAAAATAGCTTTGCATTTCTTTATAGTTCATTTCCCAAGTGGATGTCTCCATAAACTACATCATTTTATCTTCTTTTAAATTTGATGGCTTTTATACTTATTTTAGCCTATTATTTATCTCTATATCCTTTTTCTTTTAAAAATATTTAATTTATTCTCAGATTATATATATACACACACACATATATATTATGATTATATATTGTTTGTATAGTGTAGGGTAAAAGAGCCAGCCAAAGAAGCACACCCTGACCCTGAGACCAGAACCAATTCACTGGCCATGAAACTAGAGCCAAAAGTTAAAAAAGGCAAGTGAAAGAAACACACCCTGGCCCTGATCAGCTAAGCACAAAAACTAACCTATCCCTGAGCACAAAACCTAGCCAGTCCCTGAGCACAAAATCTAGCCAAGCTCTGAACTTGTCCAAACTCAGAAATTGAAATCTGACCAATTTCCTTCTTGTAGATCTTCATCCTGGAAAAACTATACCCCTAAGAAACCATATATAAACCCTGTACCTGTTCAATTTGGAGCTGCCTTTTTCTGCCTTGGCAGAGGCAGCCACTCTCCTGGATTCTTCCTCCTCAATAAATCTCTTGAATGTAACAGCTTTCCCCAGAGAGGAGTAGAAATACTACATTCCTACAGGAAACCATGGCCCAATAGAACAGAGCTCCTGACAGCCAGGATCTGTTCTCTTCTGAGGTTTAAGTATTACCTGTCTTTTTGATGGCCAAGATATCTTTCCCCTCAGAGCTGTAATACTTACATATTAAGTGTGTGTGTGTGTGTGTGTGTGTGTGTGTGTGTGTGTGTGAGTGTGAGAGAGAGAGAGAGAGAGAGAGAGAGAGAGAGAGAGAGAGCTGATAGATAGATGATAGATAGATAGATAGATAGATAGATAGATAGGTAGAATGCCTTAAGATCATATCCACCCCCTAAACCCTTCTTCCAATTTCCCTAATACCTTAAACCATGTATCCTTTCCAACTTCACATCCTGGCACCTGTTGTGCTGCCCTTACAACAATGGGTATGGGATCATTCACTGGAGTACAAACAACCTACCAGTGGCTACAATCTCTCAACCACTTGACATTAAAATAGGTCTTCAACTAGCAGTGGAGCACCAGGAATACCCATGATCCATGCTCTAATTTTGACTGGTTTGATCTTATGCAGGCAAGCACAACTACTTTAGACTCATAAGTTAATACTCATGTCATGTCCTGAATAAAGCATTTTTCAGCAATCCTCCTCATACTTCAACTCCTATAAAAATTTTACACTCTTATGCAATGTATTCTGAATACTTGGGGGAGAAAGGGAGTTGATAACAGATGTCCCATTTAGGGCTGAACACTCATAATCATTTGGTTGCAGCATTTTGGCCAATTATGACCCTCTATGTTAGCTATTACCCACTATAATAAAAAAGAAGGTCCCTTGTTCAAGGTTCAGTGTAGCCAAGATGTACATATAAACACAAGTATTTATATAGGAGTTTGACAACATGATCATTTAGCAAAATAACAATAGGTTTTCTCCTAACGTCTATCACCTTCTTTGCTGTGGGGTTTATTCAGGTTCACAGTATCAGGCATGGATTCCCAGCTGTGGGACAGAACTCAAATGTAATTAAAAAGTAGTTGGCTCGCCAGGCGGTGGTGATGCACACCTTTAATCCCAGCACTCGGGAGGCAGAGCCTGGCAGATGTCTGTGAGTTTGAGGCCAGCCTGGGCTACCAAGTGAGTTCCAGGAAATGCACAAAGCTACACAGAGAAACCCTGTCTCGAAAAAAAAAAAAAAAAAAAGAAAAGAAAAGAAAAGGAAAAAAAAGTGGTTGGCTATCATATAACAATTATGTCACTATTTCATCAGCATAGAAGATTGGAATTGTGGAATGAAGGTTGAATGATGGGTAAAACCACTTATATCTTTTCTCCCCCAGCAGCCTTCAGAGCACCTTCTAGAACAATGAAACCCAACCAGTAAGAAGAATGATTTCATCTCAGTTACAGCTTGATTTCTTTATGCCTAGCACTCCAAGTATAGTTTCTTTAGCAGTAGAGTCTTAACAATTACTTATGGTGGGAAACCAACCTGGAGGAAGTCTGTATTGTTTTGTAGACCTTTAGTCCCTACTTGACCTATAATTCATAGGGAGGTGCTTGTCATTGCAATTTCCATTTAATAACCCATGTCTTCTAGAAGTGTCATTGTTTACCCATGCTGGGTACCTCTAGTAAAACTACTTTTTAAAGTATTTGATACTGTCATTAATTTTTGAGAGTTTCATGCATTACTATGATGTATTTTAATCATATTCAGCCTCTGATCCCTCTCCCAACTCCTCTGAGTCCACACCCTATTTCCTTACTGTCTCACAAATTCATGTCCTAATACATATCCCACTGAGTCCAGTTTGTGATGTGCATATGCTCATAGTATGGTGGCTATCCACTGAAGCATAGTTGATTTACCAGGGGCCCCACTTTTAAGGAACACTGAGTTCTCACCTCACCAGGAGCCATCAACTGTCAGTAACTCATTTTTTCATGTTTAGCAGAGTGAGTTTTTAAATATTTACTACTGTTTTCCATATTTTAGTGATGTTTAATCATCATTCACAGTTTCCAGGCTATTTGATACTGCAGAATTTCTATGACTTACATTTTATAAATTTCTCTCTCCAAATCTGGATTCAGCCAGTCTCTTTCAGTGTCTGTTGTAAACTGAATTGTGTCCACTCAATGTTCATAATGAAGCTTTAGTCTCAGTGTTACACTATTAATGGACAGGGCTGCTTGGGAAGCAGCTAAGGTCAAAAGAGGTCTTAAGGGCGGGGTCCTTAACATCATACATAATGCATAATAATAAACATAATAGGATGGGTGTCTTAACATAAGAGGATCAGACATAAGGGATTGCCTTCTTTCTGGAAGCCCCTGTGAGAGCAGAGTGTGAATGGTGACTGGCTGTAAGCAGGAAAGAGGCCTTCCCCATAAACTGACTCTGCTGGCATTTTTTTCCTGACCTTTCTGGTTCCCAGAACTGAGATAGAAGCATATTTCTATTTTTAAATCCCCAGTTTGTGATAATTTGCCTTAGGAACCTGAGCAGAAAAGTACAATGAGGATAGCTCTATCTGTGGATTAGAAAGAAAGGCCCGGTCAAGTCTGGTTCCCTCTTTTCATTGGGTGGAAGTAGGTCAGCTGGAGCAGGAGAAGGTGTCAGGGGTGTGTGTGGGGGGTGAGGAATTGGGAGGTGGAGGGATAACTTTAATAAAAGTGTCTCCTTAGCACCTATGATAGTTCCAATCAATATCCAATGCTGCAAGGTGTTCCCTTTTTCCATTTAACCTGTCTTTTGTGTGATATTTTGTTTGTATTCTGATGAATAAAGCTTGCCTAGAGATCAGAGGGTGGAACTAGCCACTAGTTAACCATAGATGCCAGGCAGTGGTGGCACACACCTTTATTCCCAGCGCTCGGGAGGAGGAAGCAGGAAGATCAGGACTTTAAGGCCACCCTGGGCTACAGGAGATAGAACCAGTCTAAAAAAGAAACAGAGCTTGGTAGTAGTGACACATGCCTTTAATCCCAGCACATGGTAGGCTCATGCCTTTAATCTCATCATTAGGGAGTTGGAGACAGGCATATAAGGTGGATGGAGACAGGATCTAGGGCCCATTCAGTTTGAGGATTCTTAGTGACAGGATGACCCACTTGGTCTAAGCATTCATAGAGGTAAGAAGTCTCTAGCGACTGACTGCTCTGGTTCTCTGATCTTTCTGCTTTCGCCCTAGCTATCTGACTCTGGGTCTTTATTGTTAAGACTAGTTAGGATCGTGTTTCATTGATGCTACTTTCCTTTCTCTGAATGTATGTAGCCAAGGCTGTCAAGCCTCAATAGTATGATCCTCCTGCCTCAGCATTCCAAATACTGGGATTATTAGCATGCATGATTACACCTTCCTTTAAACAATTTCAATTGCATCTTTGCTGTCTTCTACACCAAGGATTTTGGATCTCAAGGAGACAGACCAGCTGTGATTGGAATATCTCATATCAACTCACTGGTTTTATCCTGTGTTGTACAAACAGTTCTGTCAGAATAATAACACCAAGCTGGCCAGTATGCATATGCCCCTGCCAGCACACACACTGTTCTTTAAATATTGTTGCTCTTCCCACCAAAGACAGTCATGCTTCCTGCCTTTTCATTTTTGTTCAGGCAGCTATCAAATAACTGCAAACTTAATTGTTTCCATCAGACTTCACATCAGTGTCTACATGGGTAATTTAGATGGAGATAGCTCATTTTGGGTTAGTTCATGGGAATAGTAACTCCTAGTTTTTTGTATGATATAAGTTTAGCCATATTCTTCATATACCAAAGCTCATTTTTCAAGACAAAGGAACATGTGGATCACCTACCTTTTCTGTGTATATTTTAAATACATTACTACATCTTTTTGTCTGTGATAAGCATTGACTTAAGAAATAATAATGCAATTTTATTTCTCATATAAATGAGAAATGCAATCAAGATGTCTGAATTTTTTATTTTTTAATTTCAGTAATTTTTCTAACATCTCTTCTAGTGTGCATCATTCAAGATAGTTAATCTCACTTCTATGAAATATTCTTATGTTACATAATTTTAAACATTTTTCTTGTATTCCAGGGATGTTGCTTAATCTATCAGCTTGTAAATGCTCTGTTGCACTCATTATTTAAGAAGTATAAAACGTCTGTCACGTATGTTTCATCTTCTTTGACTGTGTTCAACATATTTCTACTTTATTTTGAATTTCTTCAGTCTCTTTTTGAAAAAAAAAAAAAAAAGGTTCCACATTTGCATTCTCTGATGACATTGTTACTAAGCGTACCAGTCCTGTGTTCCTTCTAGAGTCTAGTCCACTTTTTAAAATTAAAATAATTTATCAACCACTCCAAAATAGTTTTTGAATTTAGTAATTATGGTTTTTTTTCAGATCTTTTCCAATTTTCATTTCTTTCCTCTCTATTATTAAAATAGTTTGGAAACTAAAATTTCTGTTTGGAATAATAAGATAGAAATTAAACATCTTTCCTGGGCCTGTCAATCTGTTGCACTTCTATCAACTAAAAACATTGGTCAATTGGATGTTGCCTACATAAAAATTTTGAAACATATTATTAAGATGAGAAATCAGGTGTGATCTTGGGGAGGGTTGGGAGGGAGAACTCTCAACAGCTGAGAGTGCTTGCTGGTTTTCCAAAGAATCTGAGCTCTGTTCCCAAAAGCTATGTAAGGCAGTTCACAACTACCTGTGATTCCAAGTCGTGGGCTCCAGATCTGATGCCTTCTATTTCCCTCCAAAGAACCTGCATACATGTGGCATATGCTCACACCGATACACACACAAATAAACATAAGATGCATGGTTGGGGATCTGGTTCACTGCTTGGTGGTGTTTTTTTTTTTCAAGGTTTTTTAAAATAATGAAAAGCCAAGATTAAAACTGGGAGAATATGTTTGCAAGCTGACAAATGACTGACATCTAGATTCATTATATTGTCTTAAGTCTGAGCAGTAACTAATACTGCAAAGTAACTTAGAAAATAGCAAGCGACCCCCAAGTAGAAAAGGCATTTTGCCTAGCATAATATACTGATGGCAAATAAACACATAAAAAAGAAACTAAAATCAGCCTTCAGAGAAATGTAGACCATAATCACAAGATTGTTGCGACACATATAGCAGAATGACTAAATTATATATGCACATATGTATGCATGTATACATCATAGGAAGCACTGGCAACAACAGTGGGAAGAAAATCCATCATCCAAACATTGATGGTGTAGATATAAGATAGTACCAACCACGCTGGAAAACAGATTGGCAGTTTACGTAAAAGCTAAATATGTTGTCAACCTACAATCCAGCATTCTTCAACACATGTACCAGAAATAGGAAGAAAGACTATGTACACACTAAAACCTGTCCACAGATATTTGTAACAGTTTTCTTTTAGTAGACTGAAACCAGAAGCAACCCAAATTGTTCTTCAAAGAGCTAGTTGCTAAACTAATTGTGAAATATCCATACAATGGAATATTAGTGCGTAACAAAAAAGGATAAACTAATGCTTGAATCTGTAGAGAACTGTGTCAACTAAAAAAGATTGCAGAACATGTGATTCCATTTCTATACAATTTTTAAATTACAAAATTATAGAAAGTTACTACAGATTAGTTGTTCCTAGGGAAGGAATCAACAAGGGTCAATTAAGCAGGCCTATAAAAAAAACACCCTTAGGGAACTTTTTGGTAATCAAAATACTTTATAGTTTGAGAGTATCCATACCTTCTTTGGTTTTCATACTATATTTTATAATATACTATGCAGGAAAACTGCATAAAGTGATAGAGAACACTATGTTTCTTTAAGCTTTGTGTATGTTTACTTTTTTCAAATTAAAAAATAAATAAATAAAACATGAGTCTTAGTTTTGTTTATATTGTGATGGCTTCACTCTTCAGCCACAGTTCATTATGTGATGCCTTTGTGTTTATCCTCCATGAGGAGCTTAGTGATGTTGGTTAAAACCCTCAAGTGTAAGGACAGACACAATGGCTCACATATGCTATCGTCCCAGGGCCACAAAGGCTATGGTTCAGTTTGCTTGGGACAGACATGAGTGGCAGTTGACATGGCAATTTATTTCTCAAAATTAGAGACTGAAGTATGTAACTGAGGGACTAGAAAACTGTTACAAACAAATTGGTATCTGTATGTAAAGCTATGCCTGGATTGGAGCAAGTAAAATTGAGCTTTACTGTTAATATTATTTCATCTTCAAGAACTTTTTAAAGAATATATGATGTGCCCCAGAGCCCATCACCTTCCTTGGGAATTCCTCCACCAACCTGGAGCAGCATTCCGACAGGTTCCCTATGGGCTCTGTAAGAGCCTCTTTCTTTCTTTTCTTTTTTCTTTTTTTAAAGACTTGTCATCACTGATGGACTCATTTGAACTCTCTGCCTTGGGCATTAACTTCTCATGCTTGATGTTTCCTCTTCAGAATCCTTCACACAGTTGCAGGCAATAAACACAGCCTCTATGAATGCACATGTAATGCCACACACACACCCCACCCACCCCCACACCCCCACACCCCGCCCCCCAAATCTACAAACCCTCCTTTATGTGACATCCCTTACTTACATCTTCAAAGGCTCAAGTCACATGTGTGGAACTACTTCTCAGTTAGACCAGCATCCCGGATTCTATCTCGGGCACTAGGTCCTTTCTCTGGCTCCAACACTGGGTTATTATACACTAGAAGGAGAGAACCCAGGACTGTCTTCCTCATTATTCTTTTCCAAGTGCTGAGACTAACACCTGTTTTGGGGAAGTCAGTCAAGCGGAAGCTGCCTGGAACTGATAATACTGTGTTCTGAGGGTTGGGTGATGGAGGATGGTGGCATCAACAAACGGTTTAAAATGAGTCCCTACATTTTTCAAGGAAAAAGATCATTTTACTTGTGTATGTTTTACACTTCAGTGTGCTACTGAGATATATTCCAGTGGCAGAGTGAGTGTCTGTAATGCACAAAGGTAAGTGTTGATGCCCAGAACTACAATGCCTATAAATAAATAAATAAATAAATAAATAAATAAATAAATAACAATTTTAAATAAAATAAAAACTTATTTGGTACAGAAATGATAATGCATTATTAACAGTTATTGTTATATAGATGTTAGATCTATAAAGAAGCCTGATTAATCAGATGATTTCTAACAATAATATCTTATCCGTCTATACCTTAGATTTCTTTCTTGTTATTGTTGTTTTGATTTTTGAGACAGGGTTTCTCTGCTTGAGACAGGGTTTCTCTGCATCGCCCTGGATCTCCTGGAACCTCTCTGTAGACCAAGATGGCCTTGAACTCTCAGAGAGCTACCTGCATCTGCTTCCCAACTGCTGGGATTAAAGATGTGCACCACCACTGCCCAGCAATGTTCTAGCAAGTTCGACCTACCTCAGGGACAGTGCCAGGTGGGGAGTTTGACTAGACAGTATGTCTGTCAAACTGTATCAGAGGTGACCAAGGCCATTTAGGGAGGCCAGAAACCTCCCGTAGAGCAGAATGGCACAAGCTAGCTTGATCTTGATTTTCAGCACAAATACAGACCATGAAAGTAAGGCCTCATGACCCTTCTGACCTCTTGGGCTATAAGCAGGAGGTGTCAGAAAAGTTAACACAGGGATAACTGGCTTGTGGTGGCCAAGCAGCTATAGCAATGTGACTTTTTGATCCTTTAATAACTGTCCTTCCTATCATTGTGAATCATAATTCAGTAAACTCAGATTTCTGATCAAATAGGTTGTTTTTGTTTTGTTTTTATGTTCAGTATTTTTCATTCATTCCCCACTACTATTACATAGCCTTATGTTTTCACTTTATCAATATAGCTAATTGGCTAGTTATTGAGATAGAAAAGGCATTGAATCATCATGATTTGGGAAACCATTATTTATGGACAGTGCTCAGGTCACCAGTGAGAGTGCATGTAGTCTATCTTTAAGTGCTATGGTAAGGGAATTTGGCCTGGTGGCCAAGAAAGAAAAGTGTAATTAGACCTTTGTGAGTGACTATCTGATGTGGTGGTATTGTATTCCCCAAAATATTGTGCACTCTAATAAACTTATCTGGGGTCAGAGGACAGAATAGCCACTAGATAGACATAGAGGCCAGAAATTGGTGGCACACACACCTTTAATTCTATCACTTGGGAGGCATCCATCCATCTGGACCTCTGTGAGTTTAAAGCCACACTGGAAACAGCCAGGAATGGTGACTCATGACTTTAATCCCAGGAAGTGATGGCAGAAAGCAGAAAGGTATATAAGGTGTGAGGACTAGGAACTAGGTTGGTTAATCTTTTAGACTTTTGAGCAGCACAGTTCAGCTGAGAGGCTTCCAGTCTGAAGAAACAGGATCAGCTGAGGAATTGGTGAGGTGGGGAAGCTGTGGCTTGTTCTGCTTCTCTGATTTTCCAGCATTCACCCCAATACATTGCCCCATGTTGGGTTTGTTTTCATTAATAAGACCTTTTAAGATTTGTGCTACAATCTGAAGACAATTTTATTGCACAAATGAACCACTGCAATCTTCACCGTGTTCATGAATATGAAGTTCAAAGAGGTCAATACACACAGGGGGCCGGGCATTGGTGGTGCACACCTTTAATCCCAGCACTCGGGAGGCAGAGTCAGGTGGATCTCTGTGAGTTCGAGGCCAACCTGGACTACAGAGTGAGTTCCAGGAAAGGCACAAAGCTACACAGAGAAACCCTATCTCCAAAAACAAACAAACAAACAAAATACGCACAGGGCCTCTGCTTGCCTGTAAAACCTTACTCTTGTGAGATGTTCCTTTAGCTGTAGCTTTTCTGCTCTCAGAGGAGCACAGAACAAGGCTATGCAGAAAATTTAGCTAACATCCTAGAATTACTGATGAAGTGTCAAACCTGAACAACTTCCACCTTAAGTGGTGGTACCTGCCATGCAGTCATTTGTAAAATTCACCTGGTGTTAAAAAAAAAAAAAAAAAATGCTCAGAGCAAAACGTAACGTGATGCGTTTAGTTATTTCTCTTGCTCTGTGATAAAACATTATGACAAAAATCAAGTTTTTCTGGCCCACCGTTCCCAGGGTCAACTCATCATGGAGGGGATTTTAAAACCTGTCAAGCTGACAACCCTAACCAGCATAACTATTAACTGGCAGAATTCTCATATCACATAGTATCATTGTTGTGTGTGTGTGTGGGGGGGGGGACACGATGGTTTGACTTAGCAACGTAAGTTCTGTGTCATAGCAGTCCCTGCAGGCACACTGACTGACCTACATAAAGCCAATGAGAAACTTCTTCATGTCCCGGTACCCTCCCCACCTCTCTCACCTCTCAGCCCTACTCAGTGGAGTTTGCGACCCCTGATCTCTTTCATTAAGAGCTAGTTTGACACCTGGTGCTTTTTAGATGTGAAAAAAAAAAAGGCCTCTGATCCTTGAGTTTCAGGTACTAATTTTTCAGGAATCAGTATGCTCCACTTAGTCAGATTGAGTGAGTACCTTCTCCCTTCCATTCTGGGGCTTGGGTGACCTCATGGGAAAGGGCTGACAAGCTGCCGTGGTCGTCATGTCCTCACCTGGGTCTCTCCTTCACAGCTGCTGCCCAGAGCTGTGATGTCTTCCACAGTGGTAGAAATGGGATGTGACCTTGGTTTCCTCTGGCCACAGAGGGAATTTTGAGCTTTAGTTTGGGATTACGAGGAGTCATTACAGCCAATTCTTTATTTGGGGGCCCACTTGGAATTCTGGTGTCAGCTTCTACTTTATCAGCCTTTACATTAGACTCTGTGTCTCACAGCAGAGGCGGATATACTTCCACCCAGGTAGTCACTTCACTATTCAACCTCCACTTTGCTTTGTTTAATATTGAGTCAATACTCTCCCCCACATCCCCCACCAGTTCATCTAGGAAAAGTTAGCTTGTCTCAAGGCTGGTACTTTGTCTACACCTGGCTCCCCATGAATAAAAAGCCCACACACATTTCCTTCCTAAAAGGCAAGCACATCAAGCTCCCAACGTGGACATTCTCTTCCCTCTTTAAACAATGAATATGTAGTTTATTCTTTAGATTTTCCACTTGATTTTTTTTATTTATTTACATATCTAAGCCACTACATCCCACACCAACCTCACAAACTTTTAAAAACTATGCTTTAAATGTTTGAGGTAGTTGCTGAGGGGAGCCTGAGAACAGCTTTTGCACACATTCCTTGCAAATCCTGCATGACAGCCTCACTTCTCTTCTCCAAAAGTGGCTTGGTGGCTGCTGCTTTCTGGAGGAAGAGGACTCAGCACAAACCACAAACCGAGACATAAAGAAGCCTGTCTGAGTGACCGTTATACACCGTGTATGAAAGGGAAGTACTTGGTGATGCTGGTTATCACAGGAAACCTGTGCTCCTGGAGATGCATAACTTTAATTAGCTATTGATCACTTAGCAAAAGGTGAAGTAAGATTAGAAAAGTCACATTGGATCAAAAAAGACCGAGACAGGCCCTGCCTATATTGCATGGTAGAGATGCTGCTGTGAGGTAAAAAGGATTGTGGGAAACCCTGAGAATCCATGGGCCATTAGCTTCAGTGCAATTCACTGAGCCAGGTTCTGTACAGTTCTTCTAATGAGAATTTTGAGATAAATCTTTTTTTATAAGCAATATTTTTATTAATTGAGAATTTTCTATAATGCAGTTTGAATGTATTTACCCCATTCCAATTCCTCCCATAACTACCCTCTCCTCCTTCCCATTCCTTCCTACCAAACTTCGGAATTTTTGTCTTCTTGACACCCCAATGAAAATTGGCCAATAGAGATGAAACCTCCATGTCAGTACCAGTTTGATTTCTTCATGTTCTGTGATTAAAATATGTGGTACCCTCAGCAATAAGATCTTACCATCAGGTTCTGGGGATTAGTCTAAGAGTATTACTAGTAGTTTTTAGTGCTTGACTGTATATGTGACCCCATTAGTCTACAACTCAAAAAGAGTAAGCCCACTCCTGGTTCTGAGGTTTTAATTTGCCAGCATAAAGTGTTTTACTTGGGATATTGCCCCTCCCACATTGTAGGATAACTCCACTAAGTCTCTTTCTACATATGTATATGTGTGCATCCAGGGAAATTCCATAATGATAGGTTTCTGTTTGACATTTTCAAAAGAGCTTTAATATCAGTTATCCCTCTCCATACTTCCTCTTTTAACCCTTCTATACTTATACCCTATACCATTTCAATTTAACCTTTCTGATCCCATTGTTCTCCTCTAATTTTTTATGCCACTGAGTTCTATTCCCCACCCTTCCCCTCTTCCATGGCCCTTACTGAATTTTTACATCTCTGAGTATTCAAAAGAGAGCAAATATATTGGAAGATTCAAAGATAATGGTCCAGTAGTAAGAGAAGTGTGATGTTTGTCATTCTGTGTCTGGGTGACCTCATTCATAATGAATTTTTTTTAGCTCCATCTATTTATATGTGAATCTCATGATGGTTTTTCTTAACTTCTGAATAATATTCCACCCTCCACACAATTCAATTCAAAATAGTCCAAGAAACTCAACATAGTACCTAATACCCTGAATCTGACAGAGGAAAAAGTAGACAATACATTTGAAGTTATAAAGGACTTCTTGAAGAGGCTCTAACAACCACTCAGGCATAAGACCAACAATCAATAAATGAGACTTCCCGAAATTAAAAATTTTTCTCTACAGCAAAGGATATCATTGCTATAGTGAAGAGGAAGCCTACAGATTTTGGAAAAAAAGTATTTACCTTATTTACATCTGACAGAGATATTGTGTCTAGAATATAAAAGAACTCAAACAAAATTAAATGCCAAGAAAACGACCCAATTTAAAAATGGGACACACAACTAAAAGGTTCTCCTAAGTTGAAATACAAATGGCTGTGGAACTCTTTAAAAATGTTCACCATTCATAGCTATCAGAAAATTTCCAATTAAAATGACTTTGAGATCCCAATTTACCCCGGCCAGAAAGGCTAGGAGCAGAAGAATCCAACAAAGACAAATGGTGACACAGGTGTGGGGAAAGGGAAACACAGGCACTGCTGGCAGGAGTAAAAATTTGTGAAGCAACCATGGAAATCAGTGTGTATGCTCCTCAAAAGGCCATGTCGGTCAGCTTTATCACTCCTGGACTGTTGTAGAACAATTGCTTAACTATGTAAAGACGTGTTGCTGATTTATCTTGCCTGCCTAAGGCACCTGATCAGTCTAATGGAAAGCTAAATGGCCAATACCTAGGCAGAGGAGGGATTGGTAAGGCTGACAGGCAGAGAGAAAAGAGGAGCCAGGCAGACAAACACGGAGGGAGCAGGGTAGTAGGATGAAGAGTACATAGATGAGGTTGCCTTAGGGCAACACATATATTAATAGAAATGGGTTAATTTAAGTTAAAAAGACTAGTTAGAAACAGCTAAGGCTGAGACCCAAATGACCCTACTTCTCAGATACCTGCTCATCCATGTTCACTGTTGCTCTATGCACAATAGCCAGGAAATGGAAACAACCTAGATGTCCATTAGTTGATGAATGGATGATGAAAATGTTCTCTATTTATACAATAAAATATTATTCAGCTATTAAGAAAAATAAGGTTATGAAATTCACAGGTATATGGGTAGGACTGGAAACAATCGTTGGGAGGCTGTTCTTTTCACCATCCTGAAGAAGTTTTAATGGAGCTAATAACTAATTTCCCAAGGAAATAAGCATTCCATGTACATGAATAAGATGCTTCTACTTGGGTTCATTAATTGACAAATTATATAAAAACTACTTTCTCATGACCCTAATATTTTATAAAAAGACTGCGATTTTTAAAGTGATGTATTCAAATGATACATCTTATTTATATTTTGAATAGCCTAAACCTAATTATAAGATACAAATATGATTATTAACTTTGAAAAATATGCCTTAAAGTCTCTGAAGAGTACTTGACATTCTTCACTTCTAAGAAAATTGAAGCAATGACGTGTTTGTAAGGCCATTAGAAGAGAACACTATTAAATTCTCACCTCACATGAAGAGATATGCTGCAGGGGCAAGCGCAGTTAAGATGAAAATCCAACACAAAGGCTGAAGAGGTGACTCGGTTGATAAAGTGCTTGCCACACAAGCAGGAGACTCTGAGTTCAGATCCCCAGAACCTGTGGAAAAAGACAGGCATGGCAGTATGAGAATGCAATCCCAGCACAGGGGAGGCAGGAACAGGGGTCCTCAGGGCTTGCTACTCAGTCACCCTGGTCTAATCAGTATGTGAAAAACAATAGAGGAAAACACTAAATACTTACCAATAGTCTCTACGTGCATTTTAACATATGTGCACATGCCCATACACACACCACATCCACACAACACACATCCACATACACATATGTGCTCACACACATGCAGAGAGTGAGAGCGAGAGACAGAGAGACAGAGAGACAGAGAGAGGCCCAATACAGCACCTCCTTTGCAGAATTTGAACACCAAGTGATATGGGGCATCGCAGCTGGCCATGTACTGAAGTATTCCATAGAGGATGCCCTCCTGACTCAGTGTATATAAGAAATTCAAGTACCTGGAAGTAACTGACAGACGTGGCTGAAAGGCTACTGACATTTCCAAGAGTCCATAGTTGTGACAAGATATTTTCTAATTTTGTAGAAAGAATGAAAAAGAAGAACAAAGTAGTGAGCCAAAGAGTTGAGAGTAGAACCAGCTGGGGCTAAGAAACGAAAATCTTCCGTACCTGTAAGTCATATCTTCCTCTTTCTTTATTATACATGCCAGCAAAGTCTTAATATGGCACTGCATTTCCTCTGTGGATTATCATCTGTGATATTTTATGTAGCAGTCTTAAGTTTATGGTCACCACTGTTAGCTGCCCATTAGATGACAAGAGTGCCTGGCACATTACCAGCACCACCCCCTCTTCCTGTACATTTTCCCATACAATGTGACATTGTCAAGTTCACTAGAGGCAAGAAGACTCCTTGTCTCCTGCCACAGAGCAGTGCTATATTTTATCTCACTTCTATCTTTTTATGTCTTTTTAAAACCCTGTGGCATTAGTAGTGTGTGCATACGGGTATTTAGGTAATAAGATGGTGATGCTGAGCCAGGGGAGATGCTGGTGTACAGTGTGATATTAGCCACTGGTGGTCTAAAACAGGAGGATTTCTGTGAGGGGGATAACAGCTTCGGCTATATATATAAAGACCTTGTCAGAGAGGGGGGGGAGAGAACAGAAAAAAAGAAAGAAAGAGAGAGAGAGGGAGGGAGGGAGGGAGAGAGAGAGAGGGAGAGAGGGAGGGAGGGAGGGAGGGAGGGAGCATTGGAGGGAGGGAGGGAGGGGGGGGAGAGAGAGAGAGAGAGAGAGAAAGAAAGAAAGAAAGAAAGAAAGAAAGAAAGAAAGAAAGAGAGAAAGAAAGAAAACTAACAAAAATTCAGAAATCCAGGCACTTTCTGGGCTGGCAGGATGGCTCAGCAGGCAAGGAAACTTGTCACCAACATGATACCTTGAATTCAGCCCCTAGGACTCCAGATGGGAGAAAGAGAGAATGGAGTCCTACAGGATTTCTTTCCTCACGCACATGCACACGAAAGCCCACACATATGAGTAAATAAATGTAAGGAAAAGGTTTAAAAACAGACATTGAGAAAATCAGTGACTTAGTGCTTTCTATGTTGTGAATTAAAACTGAAACCAGAAAGTTTCAGAGATAGCTTATTGGTTAAAATCACTGCTCTTTCAGAGAACCCGGTTAGATTCCCAACACCCACATGGTGGCTCACAGCTATCTGTAACTCCAGGTCCAAGGGATCTGAAGCTGGAATGCTTGCATGCCATTGGTGAATGTCAGGGAAATTCTATATCCCCATATTCATGTGCTAAAGCTCTAACTCCAATGTAATTCTGTCCAAAGACAGGGAACTTAGGAGAAAGCTTTGGTTAATAAAACAGGGGTTCATAAGGGTGAGGTCCTCGGTCTATAGGATTAGTAGACTTATCAGAAAAGTAAGATACAATCCCCACCCTACTTTCTCCATCTTCTCTCCTGTGTGAAATCACACTGAGAAAGGGACTGCTTGGAAACTAAGAGAATACTTAGTAGGAATGGAATTCGTTGGACACTTGAACTTCTCCCCACACTCTAGAATTATTTTTTAAAGTGTACTGTATAATACTGCCATCATTTGGTATTTGTTAGGGCAGTTTGGTCCAGATATGCTAGAAGACAGTGAAAGAGTGCTGGTTCAGTCAGTATGGAAAACTGTATACCAATTACTCAAAAGAAAAATAAAATTCCCATCATTATCCAGCAACTGTACTGTTCGTTAAATAGTCAAGCAACTAAAAGCAATATACTAAAGAGATATATGTGCACCCACATTCACAAAAGTCTCAAAATATACACCAGTCTTACAAAGGGAGGTACTCTGAAACCTGGTACTGAGTGAGTGAAGCTTCAGGAAACACAATGGAAAAAAAATCTCTCTCTCTCTCTCTCCCTCCCTCGTCTCTCTCTCTCTCTCTCTCTCTCTCTCTCCCTCTCTCTCTCTCTCTCTCTCTCCCTCTCCCTCTCTCTCTCCCTCTCTCCCTCTCTCTCTCTCTCTCTGTCTCTCTCTCTCTCTGTCTCTCTCTCTCTCTCTCTCTCTCTCTCTCTGTCTCTCTCTCTCCTCTCTCTCCTCTCTCTCTCCCCTCTCTCCCTTAAGCAAGCACAGAGAGAGATTCCACATGCAGGAGGTACCTTGATCAGCTGCAATCTCAGCAATGAACAGGAGAATAGTGGATGCCAATGATCAGGAGAATAGTGGATGCCAATGATCAGGAGAATAGTGGAAGCCAATAAGCAGGAGAATAGTGGATGCCAATGAGCAGGAGAATAGTGGATGCCAATGAGCAGGAGAATAGTGGATGCCAATGAACAGGAGAATAGTGGAAGCCAATGAACAGAATAGTGGATGCCAATGAACAAGAGAATAGTGGATGCCAATGAACAGGAGAATAGTGGATGCCAATGAACAGGAGAATAGTGGAAGCCAATGAACAGGAGAATAGTGGATGCCAATGAACAGGAGAATAGTGGATGCCAATGAACAGGAGAATAGTGGAAGCCAATGAACAGGAGAATAGTGGATGCCAATGAACAGGAGAATAGTGGATGCCAATGATCAGGAGAATAGTGGAAGCCAATGAACAGGAGAATAGTGGAAGCCAATGAGCAGGAGAATAGTGGAAGCCAATGAGCAGAGACAGAAAAATGGGAGCTGCTGTTAACAAACACAGAATTTCAATTTTCTGGTAGAAAAATGTTCTGGAAACCCATCGTGTAACAATACAAGAATACTTACGTCAACTGAAATACACAGTTAAAATGTTTAAGATGGCCAGGCGGTGGTGGCACACACCTTTAATCCCAGCACTCAGGAGGAAGAGGCAGGCAGATCTCTGTGAGTTCGAGGCCAGCCTGGTCTCCAAAGCAAGTTCTAGAAAAGGCGCAAAGCTACACAGAGAAACCCTGTCTCAAAAAACAAAAACAAAAAATGTTTAAGATGATAAATTTTATGTTCTGTGCATTTTAATAAAAATTTTAAAACATCATTGAAGAAAAGATTAACCAAGGACTCTCCCTGAGCTTGGCTCTTGAGTGTTGTATGCTCACTCTTTGTAGTAGTGCAAATGACCAGTCCTTCCAGCTGTTGTTATTGTTCATAATACTTTTTAGATTTTATTGTTGCTTATGGGGGGGTGTATGTGTACATGGTGGCAGGTGCCTGCAGAAGCCAGAAGAGGGAATTGGGTCTTCAGAAGCTAGAGATACAGGTGGCTGTGCATCACTGGGCATGGGCTTTGGGAACCAAATAAGTCTTCTAAAAGAGCAATATCCACTGTTAACCACCAAGTCATCTATCTCTCCAGCCCTTTTCTTTTGTTTTCTTTCATCTTTTTGCTTCTCGTTTTTTGGAACACAGCCTCTGTCTAAAGTCCAAACTGGCATCAAACTCTTGACGATTCTCCTGGAAGAGCCTCAGAAGGGCTGAGATCATGCCTACTCCAAACAGCAACTTTAGGCCCAATAGAACATTATTCTCACGATCCTGGAATTCCTTTCCTTCACCTGTACCAAGAACACAAAGGCTCCAGAATAAAGACTTGTCCTTTCCATATTTTGCAATTGTGGAGAAAAATCATGTTTAATTTTCAGTTTGATGGAATTGAGAGTCTGGGGAAGAGATTAATGGAAAGCCTTCCTACCAGACAGCAAAGCATAGGGGCTGAAGTCATTGGATCTACAACACAGTGTGTGTTTCTAATCTGTGTGTGCCAGTGGGCTCTCTGTCATAACATCTTGTGCTGAAGATTTCAAGGAGTGTGGTGAAGAAAGATTTCAATGTGCTTGGTAAATAACAGTTTTCTCAAATTCTGGTCTCTGGCAGCCCAAACTGATATTTCTTACCAAGGAGCACCAGCCTCGTTCTGAAGGGTGCAGAGGAACACAGGAAAGACTTCTC
The DNA here is from genome assembly GCF_903995425.1 of Onychomys torridus. Classification (NCBI taxonomy): domain Eukaryota; kingdom Metazoa; phylum Chordata; class Mammalia; order Rodentia; family Cricetidae; genus Onychomys; species Onychomys torridus. The sequence continues at coordinate 52,084,782 of NC_050443.1, read as the reverse complement.
AGTCACATGTAGGTGTAGGCCGGGAAAGGAAAGGAACAAGTTGGAAATCCTAACTCTCGTCATGGTAGCATTTGAAAACACTGAAGCACTGGAGCATTGATTGACTAGAGGGTCAAAGAATGTGTTAACAAGCAAGCATACACACTTGTCATGTACTGGGACCTGTGAACAAGCCTCAGGGAGAACACTGAGTCAAACTGAGTTTCCGACCTAGAATAGATTCTTTGGGAAACTAGACTAGGAGGATTAAATGGGGAGAAGGAGGATGGGAGAGCGAATTGAAGAAGGGAATATAGGGAGGGGAAACTAACACTAAAGGCTTTTTGAAAAACTGTACAGAAACCTATTCCTGTAGAATCTTTATAAAATATATACCATTCCAATCATCACAGGGTATTTATTGGTTCTAGTCAACAATCTGAAGACACCACATCATTCAAGTTGAAGAAACTAAGCCGATGCCCAACTAAATACATCACCTCCATTAATTCTGTAAGGTACTTTTCACATTATTGGAGGGGAAAAATAATCATCAATATTACCCAGCAACAAACCCTGTGACCTAAACCAGCAACCTGCCTAGGTATGTTGGCGTGATAGTGGCAAAAATGCTATGGGAGTAAGCAACAACTATTTGAGTAGACTAAAAGGCCACTCTGTAAGATGAAACCAATTCCTGACATTGCTAAGGGGTCCAGGAGCCTGAGACTAAATAAGTCATGGGCTTGGGGGGGGGGGGCACTCATTATTCTTCTAAAGCTACATAGCAATAAAATGACACATTACTATACCATAGGTTAGTGTAGTGTCCAATCCTCATCAAAAAAAATGTCTTGCAGTAGGTGACAATTAACACAGAGACCCACACCTGAACAATGTGCAAAGAGTGACAGACCCTGGAGCCCTCAGCTGCAAATGGGGTGCCATTATCAATCCCCTCCCCTTAAGGCTCATGAATCTACATGGAAGAAAAGACAGAAAAGTTGTGAGAGCCAGAGGTGATGGATGACTCCCCAGAAACAACCTCTTCCAGACACAACAACTGATAAACATACAAACTCATAAAGAGGGTATGTACAAGACTTACCCAAGTTCAAACCAGGCACAAATTAGAGCACAGAGACCTCATCTATAGTCTCTCTGTTGAGTGCAGAAGAAAGATAGCCCAGAAATGACGAGCTTGAAAGAACATATGAATCGGGCCCTGGAATGCTCCATGAAGTTTCAATGTATGTGTAACATGATGAAAGGATGAAGTTGGAATGGTAAGAAGTTGTAATCTAAGACTGAAATTTGAAATTCTGACATATTTGTGGCCATGGTTCAAGAAGCTAAAAGGCACTAAAAAGCAAACACTCTGTGCCTGGGCAGTGAAATAGTCATGAATTTGGGAATCTACAGACTTGGCTTTGTGTTTTCACCCTCTTCCTTGTTCTCATCTAGAAAACTATCTTCTGCTCACAGGAATCATAGAAAGTCAGGGAGAGAATACACTCCTGATGCCTTAACTTAATAGTGTTAACATTCCCAACCATCTCATATGACTTCCAAAACATACCTACACAAATCATCAATTTGTGTGAGTTGAGCACAGGAAAGCTGGCCCTGAAGTGATAACATCACAGAACTGCTTTATTTTGTTCCGAAAAGAAACCACAAATGTGGTATTGGAGACATACCAATGCAACAATTTGTTATTGATGTGACCTTTTTTTTTAATCTCTAAAGGCTGAATGGAAATTTGAACATGTATAGTCAACATACTCTGTATATTTATGAAAACAGAATAATGCTTTTAAACTCTTTAAACTGTATAATAAAGTACTGTGCAGTCACATAACTACTTTGAGTGTAAACAGCAGAGGAGATCATGGGGCAATATTATTGTCTCTTGCTACATTTGTATTAAATTTTTTTTGGCATAATTGATAACTATCTCATATCACAAATATCTCTAACTGCAGAGAAGGCCACTGAGGAAAAAAGTAGTTTCTAATGTGATTCTTTTAGAATGTTTTCTTATTATCTAAATCTATAAAATTTGCAAAATGATGAGAACATTACCTGAACAAGAATATTAGATGCAAGGCAGACTGCTACATAATTATAAGAAATAAATGGATATTAGCACACTAGAATTTCCTGCTTCTTGCACAATTCTCATAAAAAGTGATGCTTCCCGTCAAGCCTCCATCAAAACATGTATTTTAAAGTAGACATTTCTTTAAGGGGTGGTCCAAAGACTCACTTGAAATCAGTTCTACAGAAGGTTAAAGTTGGAAAATAATTTCAAGAAGTCCTGGGATTCTGCTACAGCAGGGTTTTTCCTGCTGAATGAAAACCATTGCTAGAGTAAGCAATTGAGAGGGGAAAGCACAGAGTGGAATTCAGAAAGGGTCCCTGGATATGGCCTTTTGCACTGTTGAAGTACATGAGTTGTTCCTGGTTATTTTCTGTCTTGGTACCTTCCTGCTAAACCTCGTTGCTTCACTTGGACATTCTGATACTAGAAAGATAAATGGAGAAAATGTACCAGTCCCAAATACTCCAATGTCTCTAAAATCCTATGTGCAATCTTAATTTCTAAGATTCTAAGATACATATAATGGTAGAAGAAACCAAGAGGGAAACTCCTGGCAGCTTCAGGTTGACCAAAAGATTATTTTCACAACCTGTCTTAATTGTGGCCAAATTCTAGTAAATTCTAGCTTTAAAATGTCCCTTTATGATTCAATCTAGCCACAACAATGTACAGATCAGATTTAAGGATAAAGATACCTGTTAGTTTTTGCATGGAATTCTCATTGCTGAAATTTTCTGGGACTTGGTTCTGCTCAATGATAGGATATCTGGGGTAGTGCAATCCACACTATTTGTGTGGTAAGAAAATTTGAGGCAGAGGCCAGGGTTGTGTCTCCATTGATAGAGTGCTTGTCTAGCATGTAAAAAGCCCTCAATTCTATCCCTAACACCACAAATACAGTGGTGTTAGTGTGCATCTATCATTTCAGCAGTAGGAAGATAGAGCAGTCAGATCAGTAGCTCAAGGACATCCTCTAGTACTTAGTGAGTTTGCCTTAGCCAAGGCTCCATGTGCCCTTGTCTCAAAAAAAATACCAGCAGTTTGATTCAAGGAAAATGTATATTGATGTATTTATATCATCAAAATATAATTCTGAATAGGTATAAAAGTCACAATGTCTACAGAATTGGCATTGTCTTGGAGGATGCATCAGGCTTACTCAAAGTGTATCATTATAGCTTGAAGCAATATAATTGCTGTTCCTCTACCAAGAGTGAAAACAATCCATCAGCTCCTCTGACATTTGGGGCTTAAGTGCAACTGAATCCTTTTCAGCTTATTCCAGTAGCTCCAACCAGGGAATGAATTTGCATTTCGGCACCATTTGATGGCCTGGATTTCTTAATTATGAAACAAATGGAAAGTTGTTGCCTGATGCTGACAGCTCCTTTGCGTATCATTCTTCTCAGAACATGAATGATTAATGGAATTTTCCCAATACCGTCAAACTTGTTTACTGATGAAATTAGAGCGGAAATTGGCATGGTCCTAGTGGAAAGACTTTTGCTATCATGACACAAAGCTGCCAAGCTCTTCAACAAAAAATAGGAACAATTTGTGATGGTTTGGAGTGGTTCCGGATATTCTGAAAGTTTGATTCCCCAGTGGAAATTATTTTCAGTTAGATGCTGTGTGAGGAGAAAGTACTGCCATTGCGTTCCTTGTTGTAAACTTTAGTGTCAGGCTGTGTCCTCATGGAGGCCCTCTGCCTTTGAGAAGACATAGGGCCGCCATGCTTTTTGGCTTCTTCCCAAAGCCTGAGTCAGCAGGAATGATAGAGATATGGACCCTTTCCAAGTTATTTCTCTGGAAGTCCCCAACAAGTCCCAGCAGAAGCTCAAGGCTGGCTGGCAGGGCATCGGGAAGGGGAGTGTTGGTGTTATTTCCTGAAGACTTGTGACTCTGTGAGACAAAATGTTTCTGGTGACTTAGATAAAGAAAGCTTAAAAGTAAGGAAAAATCAGGCACCATCCCAAAGCACAATAAGCCATAAGGCATAGTTAAGGAGACTCCTCCTCATCTAGACCAAAGTTTTCTTAGAGACTCTGCAAGTTTCACAGGCATTCATGACATTTCATTTCGCCCTGAATGATGCTGTTCCTTATTATCCTTATAAAACTAAAGCCCTCTGACCCACTTCTACCCCCATCCTTCCTGTGCTTATCTGTCCTACCTTCATAACAAAATCTATGGTTGGCTTTCTTTTGCTCTGTCAGAGCTTGTGAACATTCTCCCCTCTTTAATCTATGTCCAAAATTGACAGCAACCTCTGTTGCATGGCAGTAAATAAGAAGTGAAGAGGCCAGTGTTTCCAACGCTTGGCTGTGGCTATACAGATGGTAAAAGGGCCTAGCCAGGAGAGCCAGAAACTTACTTCATTATCAAGAGGTGGCCTGTGAATTTATGGCCACTATTTGCAAGATGTAGAACTCATCACACCAAATAAACCAGGAGTTGACACCACTTTTGGTAATTAATCAGTGCTGCCATTTTGCAGTAAAGGAAGCAAGTGCTGGCAGGATCCACAGCCTCTTAATCACTGTGCAGATGAAAGTTGCTGATGCCCGTTATTGGTTTTAATTGGGTGTTATTGGCTGTCCAACTTGTAAATTTTGGTGTTTCTCTGCCAATCATTGTGTACAGTTATGTCTGAGATTTGCAAGTTGTTATTTCTCCCATACAAAATCCTAGAAAATGATGCAATTGGGTTTGTTGTTATTGTTGTTTTGGGGTTTTTTGTTTATTTGTGGGTTTTTGTTCATTTATTTTTTTGGAAACAAGAATCTTATCTATCCCAGGCTGGCCTCAAACTCACAAGTTCGCCTAGGATAGCTAAGAACTCCTGACCTTCTTACCTCTACATCTCACATTCTGGGATTACAGGTATATGTCACCATATCTGATTTAGGTGGGACAGGGTGTAAAGTCAAGACTCCATGCAATAGTCAACAAGCACTCGTCCAACCCTGTTACATCTCCAGCCTTCTTCATCCCAGCAGTACTTCTTAAAGATGAGTTTTCACACGCTGTTGTGAATATTAGTTTCTGGATATTAAAATGAGTCACCAGGTAAAATGCTGAATCTGTAGATTCAATGAATTGGATACAGTCAATCTGCTTAGCTTTCCCCAAGAAGGCTTTCTGAGTCAATAATGCCTTTAAAGCACTTAGGTGGTGATGACTTCCCCTGTGAACATAAATAATACAGCTCCATTCACTTATGAAATGCTCTGTCATTGTGGTGTTAAGCCTTGGACAAGAAAGTAAAAAGATTCACTGAGGATAATAGCTAATTTGTATGTGATAACAGCAACCAATGTCAGGTAAGACTCACTGGGTACATGTTACTGATGTGGGTGGTGCTGCAAATAACAGGCTATCAGAGTCCCTTTCATTCCAATTGGCACTAACTCCTGACAAGTGCAATTGATCCCATTCTGTGTGGTGTCCTGATATTCATTCCAGTCGAAACCAAGTGGATAAAGCATAGGGCAGCTTTTGATTTTTTTTAATGAGCTCTCTCTCTGGAAGTTCTGCAGTCACTTCTCTGCAGACATCTCCATCTCTGAGATCTTTCTGCATTTCCACAGCTTTGTTTATTCCAAGCAAAGTGACAGGTGCCATGCAATGGACAGATGCCAAGGTGATTCGCCAAAAACCAGGCAGATTAGCCTCTTCCATTAGAATAGCCTGGAGAGCCATGTGAGTTCTTTTCATCTATTTAAAAAACTATTGGAGATTTACAACCATCCTCAGGGAAATCAACAAGAATAACAGATCCCCAAGAGGCTCAAATCACCAGTAAAGGAGCTATTTCATACACTTGACAGGCTTCTTTTCTTTGGCACATAGGTGACTTAGGCATACTGGCATATGGCACTGCAATATTTCAATGAGCAAAGGCTTTACACTGCCCCAATTCTAAGAAACTGTCTGAGATACTAAAATGTGGCCCCTGGATGGAATGAAGTGAGTTCTCACATGGTATCAGGTATAAACTGAGGAACGTGGGCACATGACTCAATTTTTGTTTTTGTTTTTGTTTTTTCCAGATTTCAGGAGTCAGGTGTATGACAATTTGCAGAGAGGACAGTAAGAATGGGGAAGCAGCCAGCGTTGATACAGACAAATACCCATGCAATGATGCTTAAATTGAGTTCCTCAGATGTGTTGACACTTCCTCTGGGTTCAACCAAAACCTTGAGATTGCATGCTAGAAATTGGTATCCAGAACTGACTGTAGTCCCGACATTGCCTGTAAGATGTAGAGATGTCATTTAGCTCTTTGATATCGTACTTAGTCAAATCAGTGTTCTCATACACCATTGTTGTTATGGCATGCAACCTCTGAATTGTTGATAAATATTCCATGGTGAATGGCCTGGGCTGGAATTCTTTGTTGAACTGTGACCAAGTTGACTTAATGCTGCACACACACACACACACACACACACACACACACACACACACACATAAAGAGAGAGAGAGAGAGAGAGAGAGAGAGAGAGAGAGAGAGAGAGAGAGAGAGAGAGAAAGAAAGAAAGAGAGAGAGAGAATAGAAATAACTATGCATCAAAGGATTTCATTGACATTTTAGTAGGAAATGCAAACTGTGTTTTCACTGATTTTTTTTTTTCTTAATTGGCATCTCAATGTTTTAATGAAAGAAATTCAGTTTCAAGAGGCTAGGGAAATATCTCAGTGAGCAAACCCATTTGCCACACACCTTGGTGACCTGAGCATGGATCCTGAAAACCCAGGTAAAAATTGGCACAGTCTTTCAAGCATCTGTTATCTCAGTGTGCTCCTACAAGGAGATGAGATGCATAGACAGGAAACATCCAGAAGCTCACCGGCCAGTAAGCCTGGCTTCCACAACAGTGAGGAGACTGTCTCAAACAAGTCGGAAAGTGAGGACTTATACCTGGAGTTTGTCCTATGACCATTCCCCACATGTCATAACACCCACATATGTGTACTCTCCAACATACAAACACATCTGCTACACACACACACACACACACACACACACACACACACACACACACACACATCTCTATACAAAGCTTTCCAAGATTTTCTTTGAAGCCCTAAGAACCTCCTTTTGAAGATGAGTGTTTCATCTTTGCATCTCTGTGTCTTTCAAAAGCCAGGCTGAAGAGCTAGTTCAGTAGTTATGAACATTTAATATTCCTGCAATAACCTGGGTTTACTTCCAGCTCTACATGTTAGTTTACAATCATCTGTAACTCCAGTTCCTGGAGATCTGACACCTTCTCCTCATCTCCATGAGCACCAGACATGCACATAGTATACAGATATGTATTCAGACAAAACACTTACATGAGTAAAAGAAAATAAATACAAAAAAGAATCTCAAGAGTCTTTTATGGTAGCATTCTTCAGCATTACAGAGAAGCTGCTTACAGATTTGTTTGCTGATATTCTTACAAAGTGATTGGTTAGGATACCTGTTCATTAATCCATAGTTGTAATGAGCTTTATATCAAACACACAAGTGCTTTCTTAACCTGTTTGTAATATTACACTCTTGTGACATGGTTGATTGAGGTCTGCATTCAATTGTTGCCTGTGAGACTCATCTCTATTCTGACTCCTAGCTTCCTTTGGCTTCTTTAGGGGTTAGACTTGTAGAGTTCCCCAAACACAACATTATATGACAAACTTTAATTTTATATGTTATAAAAATGATTATGAGTGTGGTAAAGCGCTTGCCTAGCAAGCACGAGGCCCTGGGTTCAATCCTCAGCTCAAAAAAAAAAAAAAAAGATTATGACACAATGGTAGATAATCAAGGCTAATGTCATCAGCTCTTCTTGGCTCCACTTCCTGAGGCAATCCATCCACAAACTTCTAGGGATTGTTCCCAGCCTACTTATAGTCATACTGTGATAACAGAACCTACAATTCATTGACCAAAAAACAACCAAACCAAACCAAACCAAACCAAACCAAACAAACAAACAAACAAAAAACAAAGACAATCTCAGATCCCTCTGACCAGATAGTGGCAGTGAGGAGCCCACCTTGGTTGGTACAAGACAAGAAATGGGTCCATAGCGGGAAGAAAGGAAGATCAGAGGCAGAGAACAAACTCAATGCCCATCAGAATAGTTTTGAATATAAAACATTTTAATAACAGAAAACAGATCCTCTTCCCAGAACATTGTCTTGTTATTTTAAACACATAGAAAAGAATAGAACAACACAGATGACTGAACACATAAACACACAGTGCTTCCAAACAACAACCCCTATGAACCTTTCTGTTCCACTGTATTTATGTTCAAAGAAAATCTGAGGGGAGAACACAGATTATAGAAGAAAAAAAAATCACAAATGAACTAGGACCTATGAGAACTCAAGCAGCCCCCAGCACAGGAAACCCTCCTACAAGAAAACCTGCTGCTGGGTCAGTAAAGTGACTGAGCTGGTTCCATGTCACAGTGACTCCTAGTCCAGTGCTGTTGACTTCCAAACGGCAAAAGTTAAGTGCAATCTTATACCATAATGATTTTTTAATGAAATTTATTGGTGTAATTTACTTTTGCATAGTGCTTGGTTTCATAAAGACAATTTATTTTGATTAATCATGTGCTGTGTACAAACTACTCATACCCTCTCCCTGCCCCCCCACTCTATTCCAGTCTTCCCCCTTCTCCAGAGTCATACTGTTTTCATGTCTCATATATACATACATATATTTTATCTGTGTACAATGAAATGTGTCTATAAAAATTTAGGGTCCAAGAGCCTAAGGAGATGGATAAAGTTCTGAGTGCACATAAGCATGAGGACCTGAGGCTGGGTCTCAAGCACACATGGAAAATGTCAGGCATATTTTCACTTGATTTTAATAATAGTGTTGGAAAGAGTGCATCTGAAGCTCACTGGCCAGCTAATCCTGCTGAACTGGTAAGCTTCAGGTTCAGTGAGAAAACCTGTTTCATACAATAAGGTGGGATGTAAAATAGGAAGACGCTGACATATGCCTCTGCCATCCACCCATGCCTGTGCCCTTGTATGCATGCACATACATATAAACATGTACACATGAACAGACCTTATACAAATGGGAAGAAAGGAAATCTAGGGACCATAAATGAAATGTGTGTGTGTGTGTGTGTGTGTGTGTGTGTGTGTGTGTGTGTGTGAGTGTGTGTGTGTTTTAAGTAAGACTAGCTTATTTCACTTTACATGATGATCAAAGGGCATCTATTTTCCAGAAAACAATATAATTTTATTTCTGAAGGGAAAGTAGTGGGTCTATGTACCCAATTTTCTTTATTCATTCATTGGTTGATAGACATCAAGGCTGGCTCCATAATGAAACTATTATAAATAGTGCTACAGTAAACATGGATGTACAAGTGTCTCTGGAGCATGTTGGCCTAGGTCCCTGCAGGCACATATCCAGGAATTCAGCTACTGCTGTTCATACTGTAGTCCTATTTTCATTTTTGAGGATACTCCACACTGATTTCCATAGTGACCATATTAAATTACATGACTCCTAGCACTGTAAAATGCTTCCCTTTTCCCTTCATCCTCTCCAGCATTTGTTGTTATACAAATAACAACATCTTTTATGATATCCATTTTGACTGGAGTTTTTAAAATAATCTTTACTTTTGTGTGTGTATGTGTTTATGTGTGTGTGTTACTATGCATGTGATTGGGGATGCATATGTGCCATGATGCACTTGTGGATATCAAAGAACAACTTAAAGAAGTCAACCCTTTCCTTCCATCATGTAGGTTCTGATGACTGAACTCAGGTTGACAGACTTCACAGCAAATTCCCTTACATGATGAATTATCTTGCTGCCCCTAGGATCATTTTAATTTAGATTGCCAAGATGGGTAAGGGTGTTAAACTGTTGTCTTAATCAAAAATTTTCACTAAATTCTTGATGCCATTCTATGGATGAAAGCATGGTATCAGATGAACCTGTATTGTTACTACATTTCTTGTACTCTGCACTTAGGTTACTGTTGAATGGCTGGAAGCTCTCTCTTGAGTACTGAGAATGGAGATCAACTGAAAACCCATGTACAACATGATGTACACATTCAGCAGGGGTGAAGAAGTAAGTCTACACTTTTCCAGGTCTCTGAAATACAGTACCTTGGAGGCATACACATGGGAGTGTAACCCTGGATTTATTTTACTTTGGGAACAGGGCTATTAAGACTCACAGTACTTGAATCCTCCTCATGTAATGAGTAGGTGTTACTTAAAATGAATGTCGCTGTGCTCTGTGCACAACTGTCAAATGTTTATTGCTGAGCTCAGCATGGGAAAAGATTGAAATGTATGTTTTGAATTAGCTGGTTCAACTCAAAGGCTTAGAACAAGAGCAAATGGTGAATATTTTTATTGAGTTCTGCATTATTGACATTAGATATATATTTTTTGACTAAATGTTGCCCTCAAAACTTTTATCATAGTGAAAAATCACCTTGGATAAGCACTTAGGGACCAGTCACTCTGCCTTTAGCCATTGCATCTTGGATGAGCCATCCCACCTCTACAATTGACAGTCTTATCTTGTGAAACAGATGATGGATTCATCATTCCAAAAGTTCTTTCCTGTTATGAAAATCAATGATTACCCCTTATTATGTGTGCCAATATAGCAAAGCCATTTTATACCTATGAGTTTATAATAGTGATGCAGTCTAGACTCAACTCTTAAGTTCCAATGGTAGAAATCAAGGAACAAAGGAAAGGAGGGAGGAAGAGAGAGAAGGGAGAGAGGGTTGTTGATAGAAGTATTTATGCACTTGGTCGGTGACAGAGTCGACGTAGGTAAAGTCCCTAAGGTCTATATTCCACCTTCCTATAAGCTAAATGCCATCGAGTTCCACATCTTCTATTTGCCCATTTTCCTCATATGCAAATGCCTAGAGTGATGCTACCTACCAGGAATTACACCTTCTGTGGCTGAACAGAAGCAGAGAATCCGCTCTGGGACTTTAGGGATTAAGTTTTAGCTGGGAAAATTAAAAAAGCAGAAACAAAGTAGGTAACAGCAATGTGTCACTTTTACTGTAAAAAGTAAGGGGGAGGGCACAGGCAACTGTGGGCATCCATAGTCTCACCAATTAGCAAGGCTGTCTCTGAACAGAAATACAAGGGTGAGTCTTCTAGGAGGGATCCCTAACTTCTCATCTCACTTAGAGAAAGAAATCTTGACATTAAGCCTGAGGCTGGACAGGGCAAAGGTTCTTTCCAGAGCCTCCTGAAGAGGAAGCTGTCTTTCCTGTAGCTTGAAACTTGCCCAGTGAGATTAGTGTTGGCCATCGAGTTTATGGAACTCTGAACCAGTAATTCCTATTGTTTAATCCTGCTGCTGCTGCTGTGCGTGATGCTATGTTACAGCAGCAAAAGAAAATTAAATCTATCATGTGTGGATCTGTAGATCTTTATCTAGCATCTATTCCTATCCTAAAATCAATGATGGAGTAACCTTGAAGACACCTACCGCTCAGTCCCCCTGGTGGTGGACTGCTAGTTACGTAAGAAAAAGTGGCCTGCTCAAATAGACAGATCCAATGGTGAACACAATCACAAGTTTAACAAATTAAACCCCTAAAAAATAAAGGAGAGCTTAATATGCATGGTTCCTGAGACGATGCTGCAAGAAGTACCCATCAACCATGGGTGGTCCTTGCAGGAAATCAATGTCTACTCTAAAAGAATTGTGGAAGATAAGGAAAATTACCTTGAAAGCACAACTGAAAAGATGAATCCCAGTGTGGGATCAACAAACAGGACAGTTTTCTGTTTGTTTGTTTTGGGGTTAGGACAGAAATCTTCAAATGTAATCTATAAACTTAAAAATAAATATTAAAAATGTAGAGAAAGGTAGGATGGAAATCAGCACATGCAATATGATCCCTGATTAGATCTTGGTTCAAAATGAATTAGTATGAAAAACAATTTGAAATAACTGAATAATAGAGCTAGAAACTGCAAATTAAATATTAGATGACATAACAAAAGATATTTAAATAATATATGGGATATCTTCACCTTTAGAAAATGAATACTTTAGTATTTAATGATTTATTGACACTCTCTTTGAAACTTAATTTAAACAAAAAGCAAAAAAAAAAAAAAAAGGAAACCCTGCCATGATGGACTCTTATCTATCTGGAACCATAAGCCAAAATAAACCTTTTTCTTTTTTCTTTTTGGTTTCACAAGACAGAGTTTCTCTGTGTAGCCCTGGCTATCCTGATACTCACTCTGCAGACTAGGTTGGCCTCAAACTCACATAAATCCACCTGTCTTTGCCTCCTGAGTGCTGGCATTAAAGGTGTGTGCTACCACCACCCATAAAATAAATTATTTCAAAGTAAAAAAAAAAAGTATAAATAAAATGAGTCCTAGTGACATTCTTCTATACTCATAGATCAGTGCCTTGCTCAGCCATCATCAGAGAAGCTTCCTCCTGGAGCATATGGGAACAAATACAGAGACCCACACAGCCAGATATTATGCAGAGTGAGAGACCTTGAAACACTCAGCCCTAAATGGAACATCTTCATCAAATGCCTCCCCTCAGGGATCAGAGACTTCCATGGAAAAGGAGGCAGAAAGAGTAAAATCCAGAGCGATGGAAGACACCAAAGCTCATATGAACTCATAGAGACTGAGGCAGCATGCACAGGGTCTGCAAGCGTCTGTACAAGGTCCTTTGTCTATATGTTAGGGCTTTCGGTTTTGCGAGATTCCTGAGTGAGTCTCTGATTCTTGTGCTTTCTCTTCAGCTCTTTTCCTTCTGTTTGTCTTGACCAACTCCGATGTGTTAATTTTTGTTTTGTCTTAGTATCAAATATTTTGTTACATTTTATCCTTATCACTTAGAAGCCTCTTTGTTGTCTAACGAGAGACAGATACAGAGCGACTCTGGATGGGACTGCATGCAGAGAGGAACAAGGTGGTATAGACAGAGGGGAAACCTGAATCAGGATGTGTTATGTGAGAAAAAGATCTACTTTCAAAAAAAGTAGAAGAAAATATATTCACAATTGTTTAATTCTAGTAAATAATGTGCATGCATTTATTAGGATTTCATGTTACCTTAAACATGATAGTTCTCCAAATAATTATTAAAACAAAAAAGAATGTCAAATAGTGGGATATTTTCAAATAAAGATTTGTCTAAAAGATTAGGATTTGAAAAATAGAATCCAAGTTATCTAGAATTTAGATTGTGTTGACAATTAAATAAACCAGATAACTAAAGTGCTTTGAAACTGACTGGCACTGATGAATCTCAATGTTAGCTCATGCCTGTGTAATCATCCTGTGTGCATGTGTACTATCGAGCCAGTTAGGGATCCTAAGACGCTTAGGCAAATGGCACCCCAAGTCACAGTAATCAAAATGGCCAAGCAAAGCCATTTCCTAAGAACTGAACAATCAAACAAGAGTAAAATATTTATACTAACATAGTAGCAATTAAAAGCCCAGGACAACTCAATCTGACACTAATGAGGCCCTGATAACAAAGCCTGCTTCCTGGAAACTGTGGGAATTCCAGCCATCTGCTTGCCTACCTAAATGGTAGGGGCTGCATGGCATTGCTAAGGCTTCTCTGTAGCAGCCAGACGTCCCGGCACCATACTGGAAGAAGCACCACAGCAAACTCCCTTAACATGCTAATTTTAGTTTATCAATAGCTGATGTTACTGACTCTTTGGAGCTCATTTAATAGCTACCAACATCCAATGGGGTTTCGCATTATTTGCAGGAGACAGTGTAGATGGAACGCAGAAGTGGCATCCATCCACTCTTGGCCCTTTTCATAGAACCTCTATCAGTGGATCATACATAGCTCTGGTAAACATTTCCATGGAATGAAACCATTACAATTTAATAATATGCTACTTCCTACATCTGCTAAGCGATACCCACAGTCATCTTTCTGAGTAGAACAAATACCAGAACATGCATTTGAGTGACATATAAACACTGTACAAATGCCTCCTCCTTCCCTGCCCTTACATACTTGCCCATTTTCTCTTTTCTTTCTCCCTACATATCTTAACTCTGCAAACCCTAAAGACCATCACATCAGAGTAAATATAGAAGGGATCCAAGCTGAGGAATTCCTTTGTCTAGAAACAGAAGGTTGCTTATTTTAGCTTTCTTCTAGGCAGGAAGCAACTGGACATAAGTAGTGTCAACGTCATTGACCCGTTTTACTAAACATTTAGGAATTGTCACATCACCTTAATGAGATTCCCCAAAGGCTTTTCCTCTACTGAAATACCACCTCAAAGACAGAGAATTTTGTCCTGAAAACAAAGTTTCTATCAGCAGCCACCTAGGTTTGTTTTTTTTTTTTTCCTTTTAAAGTACAGCCTTGCTACAGTTGAGTGACTATAACAGACTCAAAGCCTCTGAAAGTAATGGGATTACCCCAGCATCACAGTTCACTGGCTAGCCTCATTTTGGAAAATTCATCTCCCTTAATGTTGTTATAGTAAGGTGAGGCAGCCCTCACCTACAATGTGTAAGTTCTGATATTTTGCAAAGCAAAGATCAGAAGTGGGGGGAAAAAGAAGTATGAGTAGTGTTAGGGAAGCAAATAAGTTTCAAAAAAAAAAAAAAACCACTCAGAAAATTGAACCTTTCATTAGGCCCAGAGGAATTGTTTTTTTTTTTTTTTCTATTAATTGCCATATTCATTGAAGACATGTATAAAAGCTAGATCAGATATGAGAATGCACTCACTCACAGGGTACACTGCTGGTGTGCAGCCATTCAGAGAAGCCTGCCTCTGGCATGCTCAACAGGAAACACAAGACATTGTTTCCATTTGAAATACTCGGTTTTGCAAACACCGGGTCTCATCTTCAATGTAGCAATCACTACACCAGATCAGAGAAAGCATCCTGGATTCTAGCCTTTCATACATTAAGCAGTACAGAGGGAATTTGAGCAAATGCCAAAAAACATTGCACATCTAGCATCCTATCCTATACAGAGCACAGCTTGGGAAGGGAAAGAAAAAAAAAAAAGAGATGTAGAATAAAGTCCCAAGGCAAGAGCATAGATTGGGTAGTTTTCTGGCCTGATGTAATGATGAAGTGGCCTTCTTGCAGACCAACATCCAGGTAGAAGGGGAGACCAGGAAAAGTGTGGTACTGTCAGAAAGCCAGTGGGATTCAGGACAGTATGGGCCAGGGGCATAGGTCCAGATGCTACAGATCCCAGAGGTGAGTGATGAGTGATCTATGTTAAAATAAATGGCCAGGGAAATAATGCAGGTTCACATTTTAGATGCATCCATGAGGCAGCTGTGTAGTCCTAGGAAGGAGAAAGTGATGGAGGAAAGAACAAGAATTGTTTATTATGACTCTGTAACCCTGAAAAAAGATTTCCTGAAAGGCTAAATCAAAAGCAGAGGTTGTCTTAAAGACTTGAAATAGGTCGAAAGAAAAGCAAAAATGTTAGCCTCTACTCTTAGCATCTCTTATCTTGGGCTGCATGAAGGCAGATGGGATGGGACTGTGCATACCAACTCTGTTGATGTTTAACAGCCACGGACAAAGGGTGAAACTTGCAATGTCAGTGTTGCAGATTTGTATGTTTATTAGAGGCTGCTTCCTTTACAAGGTCTTTCATCAGCTTTTGACAGACAATAAATTAATTCCTGGAAGAGGCATCTTTTAAAATTTCTGTATAGAGTCAAATGGTTTGAGTTCACAGACTATGAGGGGATCTATGGAATTTCCAGACTACTAAGCTTTAAGTGATTAGTGTCACTGGTTATTAGAGAGCCACTGAGTTAGCATGTGATATTGACAGATGTGTTTTGAATGTTGGTTAATACAAATAGATCCTGTGGAAGGCCAAGCCACATCTTAGTTCTTTGGAATAGCTGCAAATAAAAGTACTCATTCTATAACATGAATCCACTTTCATTTCCCACTGAAAATTAGATATTCTGATGTCACTTATCCAGTACAACCTGTTCTATGTTACAAGACTCTGATTCTGTTGCTGAAACACACAAGACAGAGCACACAAGGCAGGAATTAAAGAGCCAATTTGGAAGTTAAAAAAGAACAGTGTAGGAAACTCTTCTGTGGAAAAAAAATTGTTTACATATTTTATGGACATCCGAACAAAGTTATTGACTTGATCTTAGTAGATGGAACAGTGAAAAAAATTAAATAAAGGAAATAAATATCTATCAAAAGAAGAATGCTTAAATAGGTCATGGTACATGTATAGTAGAATAGCATATTGCTGGGATGGTTAGAGTGGTTGGTGCACATAACGTTTTGGCTTTCACCTCCATTACTGAAAAAAATGGGGGGATAGAAGCACACGCAACTGTTTCAAGGGATATCATGAAAATGCTATTGAAAAATGGGAAAACATCCAAGGACAAACATATGTTGCCCACAGTGATCTCACAATCTGTACATCTAATGTTCAGACTAATGCAATCAGGTATAGTGGTTTGTACAAGAAATGTCTTCCCTGATCTCTAGCATTTGAACACTTCATCTCCAGTTGATGATAATATTTGGGGAGGCTTAGGAAGTGTGGCCTTGGTAGAGGAAGTGTGTCACTGGGGGTGGCAGTTGGGAAGTTAAGAGCTTTCCCTACTTCCGGTTCATTCTTCCTGCCTCAGCGGTTTGCTGATGCTTGCTGCTTACTACCCTGTCCCCACCATCATGGTGGGGACTCCAAGACAGAATAAGGAATTGTCCTCCACAAGTTGCTTGGTCATGGTGTTTGACAACAATAGCAGGAAAGTAACTGAGACACTGGGTATGTTAGCAAATGAAAAGATAAAGGTGAGAAGGAGCTGTGGGAAACCTCACCAGATCTCCTGAGTAGGAAGGGATGGAGATCTGTGTGCTGCAGGTCAGAGGGAATTTTCTCTACAGACCTGTGCTGTGAAGGAGAAGTTCCCACACCATGACTTCTTGGAAAGTAGCTAGTCACACTGGGGGATGAGTTTTTACCTTTGTCTCATTTAAAATTGCTTTAAAACTAGCATGTGTAATTACTATCATAAACAATCATTATCAATAAAATAAGAGAATGGATAGAAAGTCTCTAAATCTCTCAATGTAAATTTATACATGTTGATTCACACACCACACAAGTCATACTGCTTGGAAAATCCATGAGTACATAACGCTATTATTTTTTATCTATGTGCACAAACATATACACATGTAACCCATGGAAATTCCTCTGTGATAGAAAATGTCAAGGCCAGCTATGAGTATGGCATTTTTTCCTAACAGTTGTCATTGAGTCATATTGATTTCCCATTGTGAAATTTTGTCTTAGATTTTAGTGTAATTTGCTAATAAAGGCAAACAATATGTGGAACTTTGGTGGCACATGCCAGTGTTAGACGATGTGAGCTAGCTGATATCTCTAGTGACAGAGCTGGCCACCTGAAAAACAAGTTTCAGGAAAGCTTTTGGGTTACAGAGAGAAAATGAAGTCAAAGAGTACAACCCTGATACTTCATGTCTTTATGGATGGGACATTTGGCTCAGCAGCATAAGCACTAAGTGTAGCTTTCGGTCCTTGAAGTGGGGAGCTTGTTATTTATTGATACGACTTCTCAAGGTCACAGTTCACCATTGGTTTCTTATAGATCAGTGGACTAATCAGACGGGAAGAAAGAGTGACAGTCTGGCTCTCTACAGTGGCCATTTAGCCTGGCTATGCAGCCCTTCTAGACTAAGCTAAGTGGGTGTTTATGAATTCTTGATACCGGAAAGGGAAATTTTTGAAATTTAGAGATTTTGATAAAGCTTTAAGGTATTCCTCTGAAAGATTGCAAAAAAGAATGTATGTGGTCAATAACTATAGCAAGAGACCCTGATTATAAAAATATAATGTGCTTCAAGTCCTGTGTGTGTGTGTGTGTGTGTGTGTGTGTGTGTGTGTGTGTGTGTGTGTGGTGCTAGGCAGTAAACTCAGGGTATGGGGCTGCTAAATACATGTTTTCCCACTGAGATGGCTCTCTAATCAATATTTTGATATGATTTAACAGCTTCAGAGTCAAATAGTAAATGTAAAAAAAAAAACCCAACAGCTTTTTTATTTTGTGTGTGTGGCATGAATGCAGGTCTGTTTCCCTATCTGTGGGTGAAATGAGTGTGGAGCTCAAGGTTGAAGTCCTGGACCTTTTTAGCTTGTTCTGTACATCACTCATTGTTGCAGGGTCTCTCAGTGGAACCAGGAGCTCAGCAAAATGGAGTAGTTGAGCTAGTCAACTTGCTGTTGGAATCCCATCTCAGTCTCAGTGTGCTGGAATGACAACCAGGCCGCCATGTGCACCCAACATTTTATGGGGTTTGGAAGGGGGATCTGAATTTGATCCTTACGTGTGAGCGTGAGCTTTTTCTCTTAGCTATTTCTCTGCCCTCCACACCAAGCATTACTTTCCTCTGTGAAATGCAGATGTGTGCTGAACAGGTTCAGATCATACAAGAGCAGAGTGTGACCAGTTAACTGTAAATGTTAAGATGACACAACTCTATGTACCGTCACTGTAGCACCCAGAGGTCTTGCAATTTCTAAGTAAAAGCATTTAAAAGAAAACAAATGGCCTTTTTAACACTAGCTGTAGGATTCATTTTAAGGGGGAAAAATGAACTCACCTAAATAAGATTACTTGTGATGATACAATTTAGATTTGTTTGACATATTGTGGTGTAATATTTGAAATTGCTAATAAGTCTCTAAAGCTGCTTCACACAGGAAAACAAATTAAATCTGCCTATTGTAAAGAAATTGCTTCGATATATGAGATGTTAAAACACAGAATGTTTCTCTTTAAGTACTCTTTAAAGGCGGTCCTTTAGGAATATATGATAAAGAATGAGAAGTTTGCTGGGGCATTTTAGCCTCAGCAAAGCCATTTATATTTGCAAATGCCATGCTGAGTAGGCTCTGGAGAAGTGGCATCTTCAAGGTGTATTTAAAAGCCAGCTCACATCTATGGTAAGAAAGGCTCATAAGGCTGACAACTCGTGATCTACCATTGTAGTTACTGGGAGACATAAACCTCTTTCATACATTAGACCTTAGAGAACACGCACATTACAAATTATAGTCGAGGTAAGTCACCGTTTGTCTAATTGATCAATTTAACATGCTTGAAATGTTTGTTATGTTAATAAGGAAAATCCTTAGGAACTTGGAGTTGGAAATGTATTTTAGAAACCTCACATGCATCAGTCATCCAAGTGATGCATTGAGTATGAATTTCAGTTAACATGAATGACATCATGGCCCATGTAAAAGAGCTGGAATTAATCATGATAATTCTGTTGTATGACCTACTTTGGCTTTTTCATCTGATGGAGCCAGGAAATGGGCTGCCTAATAGTCCATTTTGGAGTATTCAAAGATCTTAGCAATTCCATATTTAAGCAGGTTAATAGGATACTAATTGGGGCCTAGGTGAAAAGTTCACAAGAAAAATGAACTCACCTGGACATGAAGCACATGAACAGCCTGGTTGCCCTCACCCATTACAACTGTTCTTCCAAATGGCTTCTTCACCTTGCAACTTAGAGAGGAAGAAATCTTGCACCTTGGGAGGCTTGAACAGCCACCATTCTGTCTCCTGTTCTCTGAAAAACAATGGCTGGCCAAAGGCCAGGGTTATGGGCCAGTAGCAAGGTCAGCATTCTGCCCCTTAGGAAGTAAAGAAGAAATCCCAAAGGGTGAAAATGCATACTGAAATTAAGCCCACTCCAGAACTGTTATGGATTCCAGTAGAAGTGTGCTTTGTTAAGACTTCAGAAGCTCTGGTTCTAAGAAACATAAATTAACTCCTATTTGCCAACTCTACAAAAAAAGAATAGCATGTATATATTTGTTGAGTACAGAAAGTCCTGGAAATCCCAGTTTGGGACAGTGTTACTCTATGGACCAGCTAGTGCTTCCTTTCAGTAGCCCTCAAATGTAAAAGATAATAACATCTCTCAGTCTTCTCCCCTTCAAATATTACAATAGCTCCTCACCCTTCTCTAAACTATTTCAGGCTCCCTCCTCCCCATGCCACTCATGGTAATGACTGTCCACAGGGTGTCCCTGTACTGCTGTTTCTTACTTCGTCCTATTAGAATGTAGAATGGACCCACAGATCACACAGTGTCCTTTCCCTAATAGTCCCCTGGGCTCTTATGTACAGAAAGAGTTAAGAATTTTTCTACCATAAAGGCTCATGGCATGTCTTTCCTTCTTCCTCTCTGTGTACAATCCATCTTGCAAGATTCTAGAAGCGACTGAGATTTAAAAAAAAACAAAAAACAAAACAGAACAAAAAACAGCTGTAATCTGGGGCCGTTGATGGTGGAGTAGATTGTTTGCCAAACTATTACCATAACTGTCAAACAAAATCAGAAAAATAATCTCATTGTGCTGGACAGATGCGTTTCCTGCATTATTGATATAGTCACTCCAGAGTAATAGCGAAATATAAAGCATTGTTCTATTTACAAAAGGAGATTGCCCAAGTCCTTGAGAGTGAGCATGAGGGACAAGCACTTACAGGAAGTGAGATATAGGCAACTCAGGAAAAGTTATGTGCCAGGGTCACATAACCCTAGAGTCAGCAGGAGAGTCAGGCTGCAGGTGGTATGATTTCCTCTGAATCTGAAAGACCTCTTAAAGTGGCTAGGGAGAGCCTGGTGGAATTTTTCACTCAGTTTTTATCCCATACCCCAACAGTCCCCGCCCTCAATATGTAAGCTGTTCTAATGTGCCCCCTTCACTGTTCTGGGTAGTGAGTGAACCTCTTGACACCCGTGCTTTATAGAAGAGTTGAATTGTTTATCTCAAGCAATATGCCCCTGCTGCAATGAGTTAGATAGACCTTCTGGCCAGGAAGGCCAGGAGGGCCAGGAGTTGTGTCTGCTCCACCTCTGTTCTAGCACAATTTGAGCTGTGAATAATGCCGAAGGATCCTATTTGTTGAGCATGCACATTGGGAACTCTAAGGTACTTCATACTCATTATCTCTAATCCACTCAGCACACTGTCCAAGGTAGAGATGATCTTTTATTAACTCTCTATTTTACTGTCCAAGGGCTGTTCAAGGTAGTTCTATAAAGTGTGGAGTGACAGAAATCTTACCTAGATGGCCTAAAATGTCAACCTATATCTACCTTCAGAGACCGTTTTTACAGTATCCTCTAGTTTTTAATAGAGTCACAGGCAAATAGATACAACACATTAAAATATTCATCTCTATCTACAGAACGTCCTTCTAAATTCTTACACTAGCACCAAGCAGAGCATCATTTCTTTGACAGAAGAAACATAGAGTGACACCTCAGATCTGAGCCTATCCCAAGGACACTTACTCAGACCTTGGTAAGATGGGTCACATGGAATCTTACCACACATCCTACAATAAACACCACCAAAGCCATTGACTGTGACCTGACAAAGTTGGTTCCAGATGTTTCATGGCTGAAGTTCATAATTTTTGACAACTCCATTCTGAATTCACAGTAAGGAGCCCAGAGGTCTTAATTCCAACCTAAGCAAGGTAAAGACTCTGTCTTAGCTTCCTTCTTTTTGATAAGAATGCATATATATATATATATATATATATATATATATATATATATATATATATATATATATATATATATAAATCAACATGACATTTAATCTATTTGGAGAATAATTAAGTAGATTTTTTTTCATTTTTCTTTATTAAGAACTTTTCTACTCACTCCAATGCTATCTACAGACAGCCCTCCTCCCTCCTCCCTCCTCCCACTCCCCAGCCCTCTTTCCCAAGCCACCCCCCATCCCCACATCCCCCAAACAAAGGTCTCCCATGGGGAGTCAGCAGAGCCCAGCACACTGAGCCTAGGCAGGTCCAAGCCCCTTCCCACTGTACCAAGGCTGTTAACACACTTCTTAAACAGAGGTGTTAAAATTAAGGAGATCCTGAGAACAGAAGGACAGTGAGTGTGGGAGTGGGCCAAAAAGGTCTTGAGGGTGCTCTTGTTGAAACAGCTGATGCCTTAATGTCTTCCCTAGCTGGAAAATATAAATAGCAGTTGGTGTGTGTGCTGATGCTATTTTAGGAGTGGATAGGCTGTGGCATATGAAGGAAACCTTGAAGCACTCCCTCCCTGGACAAGATTGAGCCTTCAGTGGGTTTGGTGTCCTGCATCCTATCTCTCTGTTGCTGCTTTCTGATGGAGGAAACACTATTTTGTCTGAGAAATCCCCCAGGGTTCAACTAGGTTTTCAGCCACAATCATCTCCAAAGCCCATAAACCCATGACCATTTATTGTGGGTCAGAATTCTTCATCTGGAAATGAACAGGTTGACTTAACTGCACTTCAAAACCATCTCCAGATCTGAGACATGGTCATTTTCTTTTCCCTTTTAAAAATATCTCTGGGGTTAGAGATAGCTTTTATTGAGCCCATGATCTTTTTTCACAGTTCCCTTGCCTTACCATAAGGAGTCGTTGTGCTGTGGGTCACCCACCTATATTAAATATAGGTCATCCACCTACATTAAATCCCAAGCCTATGGCCAGAAACAGCTGAGGAATTAACTACAATGCTGGAGTCAAATTCCTGCTGCCACCATGGAATGAACCATGGCCAGAAGTAAAATCCTGAGCCATGGGTCTCTACAGTGGGTAAGTTTGGCTTGATCTGACTACTTTCTTCTTCTGACTTTTTTTTTTCCTTAATTTTGCTTTTGAGGATGAGAAGTAATTTTCCATGTAAGAAAAGAAAAAAAAATTCTTCCTGACTCTGAGCTGTCTTTCTGACATTATAGACAAAATGATAGATTTCTGATAATTTCATTGCCTAAAATCACACACATCTACATAGCATGAACAGATTGTAATGGTGCAAATAAAATTCAGCACACCTTGAGAGTGGAGCTGCACCACACTGAAAGGCTGTTCTACCACCAGCTGAGCCTCTGGACTTTATCTCTGTCCCAAGCAGTGAATGCCTTGTAAGCTATGTAACAAAGGTAGAGCGGTGACAGACTGCAATGAAGACAGATGGACCCCTCCTCCATGGAAGTGGGGAGTGAATTGCTCTGTTTATGGGCACCATAAATTATGGCTTCCTCCATTTTCTGATAACCTGTGGTCAAGGTAAGGATGTCCATCTCATTGATAAAAGTTGGCTTGTTCACCCAGAGACATAGCATCCTGTTTATACGCACATAGAATTGGGCATTGAGGTGAGAAAGTTTCCTACTGACTTGCTGGATAGACTAGAGGAAAAACTGAACACTTCAAACCATCTTCTTCCCTTAAAATGAAAAACAATACACTCTCAAACATAGCTAACATTTCAATGGTGTATTAGAAGCGTCTCTTTTAAAGAGTTATGATGGGAAAGTCTCTTTTTCCCCATACATAACTGTTTCTGAAATGTGTATGGAGAATCAAGGAAGTTACAAAAACTATTACAAATTGATTTAATTAACCTTTGCATCTTAGCTTTGACCCAGTCTCTGTAACAGCCTCTTTAAACCCTGGAGAACCCCTAGCTCACAGTGAAGGCTTGTTTTCTTGCATGTGCATACATGTACAAACACACACACACACACACACACACACACACACACACACACACACACACACACTACTCACCAGGCATTCACGCACATACCCAAACATATTCTCTCTTACACAAATAGAGCAACTGCAATAGCATTTTTAATTGAAAAGCATAAATTTGGACTGCTAAATCTATTAACGATTTGTTTTAATTAGGAACCCAGCTGCTTCCTGAGATTTTGCAGTCTGGGGTTCAGAACTTCTGCCATACTGAGAATGAGTCTCAAGTGGATTGCTTCAGTCTTCCAGATCAGCATTTTTAAAGACTCTTTGGAAGGAGGAACTGCATAAGCTTCTGGGCAGTGAAATCCCTGCTGCATTTGTCCTTGGGGGAGGATGGAATTGGTTTGTTAGTGTAGCCAGAGGCCCAGCCTTGACCTCTGCCTTGGCCCTGTTATATCCATCAGGCAGCCTGATCTTCGGATCACTTGAGTCCTTGCCAACCGGACTCAGAGATGAGTGACTGTGGTTGATTATGAGGTTGAAACTTGTACTGCCATCAGTAGAGGGAGCCGGCTAATTAATTGAAGTTCAAAGTCTCCAACAGGACCAGTCATTTTGTTTTGTTCTAAAACAGAAGTTTAGACGGTAGCTCTGTAGGAATCAGCTCAGTAAAGCAGAGTTTGAAGGGTAGGTTGTTCTTTTTTATGTATTGTTTTCTTATGGAAATGCCAACATAAAGAGTACTTCATAAGATATTGACGACCAGTGAGTAAATCCATTAGCATGTTTACTCACTGATTTGTCCATGTTTTCATTCAGTCTTCACTCATAGCCTTCTGCGTCAAATGTATGGTACTTGAAACATGAAGAATACAGAATTACAGAGGCAGTATTTTGTTTAGGGAGTCTAGAGTTCAGTGGAAGAAAGCCAGAATGTGAAAGGATTAATATAGAATGGTATGGGTGCTAGTCAAGATGCACACAAGATGCAAGAGTAACGATGCCTGGGTAGAGCCGTCATCTGTGGAGATGAGTCTCCATTGCTGATGAATAGAATATTCGGAATAAGTATGGGTGGGTCATGGAAGGACAGACACTGTTGGAACTGATTGAGGGAGAAAGAATGTCTTTGACAAAGTCCAATGAAGAAAGGTGTTAAAAAGAATGGCATGATTAAATTGGAAATGAGAGAAGCTTGGCATGAGGAGGTTAGGGTGCTGTGGAAAGAAAGGAGGTAGCAACATATTAACGGAACCGAGAGGTGAGCCTTGCAATGGGAGATAAGGAGCTTAAGCCAGATTTTCAAGAAGCCACTGGACCAAGGACAAGAAAATAGCAGTTCAACCTGACAGGAAGCTCATTCAGAGAATTATTTACATGATGGGGCAGAAATGTAAACCAGAACAGAAAAATACACTTGAAGATACTGATAATTAGGAAATGTCTCTAGGAATCCAAACCCACGGCAGATTAGAAATATATTTAGAAAAGAGATTGAGAGGACATAGATGTTCACAGCTGTGTTACACTGGCAATAATTGAAGAAAGAATAATGTACACTTGTCCTCCTGGAGAGGGGTATCCTCCAGGAAGAAGTGATTCCTTGAAAAATGGTGGCTAAAAATGGACTGTAATGGGTTGCTTGCTTGATAACTGAAGAAGTCACTCAGGGATACCATATGCCAACTCAGAGATCGATCACAACATGGAATATGAAAGTTTGAACTAGAACATGCCAAAATTTATACAAATTCAATCATAGAAGGACATTTTCAAAATAACGCATTTGATTTTAAATGGACTTCATTAGTTCACTAATGTTTTATCAACTAACTTATCAAGAAAGTGCTTTCAACATTTAATATAATTGGAAATAGCCATGTAACAGGAACTGATGGTCTATAGGTCAAAAGTAGCAGCCACTGTTGCTTTGTAAATAAAGTTTGTGAAAACTTTATTGGAACACAGCTATGTTGATTCATTTAAATATTACCTGTGGCTGTTTTCATGTTATAATGGCTCAGATGAGATGTTAATTGTAGAGACTGCCTGACTCACAAAGCTATGGAGTTGAACATTGGAAGATGCTCATTCTAAACACAGATGAAAATAGGAAAAGCAAAGGGAAAATGTTTGACTCGTTTGGGAAATTGATGTGGTGCCCTCTAGCCGTCCCTGTGTCACTGGACCAACTAACTAAAAGGAGAGATGCTTAAAACTTCTCCGTAGGATGTTTGCTCAATCTGTGCATCTTTTGCTGTCAGATGAAGGTGGACGGTGCATTAAGGGCCAAGAGTAGTCAGTATAGGAATTTGGATGACCTAGGTAAAGGGTCACTGGAACCACAGACTCAAACCAAGGACCCCAAGGAGCAGCCACAGGAGGGCAGCAAAGTCACATGACGTGAAAGAGCTTCTTGAGAGCAAGAGTGGCCAGAAATGTGCCTATTTAAAGCATTATCTGGAATTTAGTGTAATGGATGCCAGGATCCAATGG
Source organism: Onychomys torridus (assembly GCF_903995425.1). NCBI lineage: Eukaryota > Metazoa > Chordata > Mammalia > Rodentia > Cricetidae > Onychomys > Onychomys torridus. The sequence continues at coordinate 52,058,609 of NC_050443.1, read as the reverse complement.
GAATTTCTTTAGCATGACTAATAGTTTCCCTTGAATCGAATTAAGAAGTATTCAGAAATAAATTGATTTGGGAGAATCCAAGTAAACAAAAACAAAAAAGAACTTTGATTAGCAGGTGATGTGTCAGCTAGCTCCTGGAGAAGATGCGTGCATGTTTAATTAAATAACTAGTCTTCCCATTTTATCTGAATTCTTCGCACTGCCACAGTAGTCCTTTCGTGGAAAAAATATCTTCTTATACTCATTTTCCCACAAGAGTGAGCATTGAGAAACAGCATTTGTATTTGTCTTTCTCCCCTCCAGCACATTTATTTATTTTGTGGTCTGCTCATGGTCAGCATTGGACTGGAGGAGGGGGTATAGCGCAAGATTCCAAAGAGAGTGGTGGGGCTGTTTTGTAATGTTAAAATCACACAAACACCAAGAATAACAAATACCCCTAGGGGATAAAGCCCAACTTAAAAAGAGAGTTTTGTTTTTATTTCTGTTCTTTGCTTTGCTTTTGGTCTTGTGTTATGCCACAGTTTGATTTTAAAATGTAAACAGACATCTAAAATCTTTGGCTTGTAAGGGCAGAGGTTGATAATTTTAATGAAGACAAATGTACCCATTTCTTTTGTTAGAGTGGATTTAAAAGTTTTATATTTAAAAACTGCGCTTACAATCAATTTGTATGACCTGTTTCATTAAACTTATAGGCCACTTGGATGTTAATATGGGTGCTTACAGCTGCCCAGCCAGTTCTTGACAGTGACAGGGCCATCATTCCACCTTTCTGTACCCATTTTCAGCCCTGGCAAGGGTTTCTTGCTGGCTCATGGTGGTGCATCTATGAAATGTTTGCTGAAATAATTATTTTCTTAAATAAAGTCTTGATATTTGGGAGGAAAATGATGACCGTGTAAAATTTTTTAATCAGGATTTATTTTGGCCAGATCTTTCCAACCGAGGAGAAGTGATTGCTAGATAATTACAGCAATTAAAAGAACATTTTTTTTCTTTGATTATCACAATAGTTAAAGCCTTACACTTTGGGAATGAGAAGGAACTTTAGTAAAAAAAAAAAAATAATTAACTTGGTAGAACTTGGGGGTATGCATATGGAAGAGAGAAAAGAAGAAGGTAGAGATAGCCATGGAAAGCAAGGGAGGTGTCAAGACAGAGGAAGAGCACCAGCATGCTTTGCAGCAGCAGTAGAAAACTGTATACACAATTGTGCAGCTCTAATAGTGCACAGTCTTTAGACAAAAAAAAAAAAAAAAATGTATGTAGGTCTCTATCAGATTTGAATGCTAAATACAAAATTCCCCTTAAACAGCTGCTCCTTTTCAGCATTGCTTTTTTTTTTTTTTTTTTTTTTTTTTTTCAACTTGAGTCCTTTGAGATTTGCTTCTTGGGTCTTTTTTCAGACTGTGGAGAGTGAAGGATGTGTTTTTCAGGTAAAATCTCTGAACACAGATTTGTATTTCCCCAGCTGAGACACACGTGGTGAAAGGATTCTGAAGCCAGAACAACCAACATAGCTTCAGTCAAGGAAGGGAAGACTGGGCTTTTTACCTGACAGTCCTGGATTCCCCAGAATCCTGTCCTGTGCAGACAACACATTATACAGAGTCTGGAGAACTGAACAGTTAGGTGCTGCATGCTAGCTCATAATGTCCTGAATTCCCTGTAGTCTCAATATTCTATAAATTCATTCCACATTACAGACACTCTTTCAACTATAGTCACACTTTTTCCAATAAAGAGCCACAGAGCAAAAATACCAAATAAAGAACTGATAAGGAGAGAAACCAAGAAGGATGGGAAAGAGAGGGTTTTTCAGAAACACCTATGTGTAGCTTTACAGGACAATGTGGTATAGAGTCAAAGCTAAAGCTCTTGCTTTATGCTTGCATTTTATATATGAAGGAATGTCATCTGTGGCACAATAGTAAATAGCATGTGAATTAAAATAAAAGTAAGATTGTCCTGTAAATCTGGGTTGGGAAAAAGACACAAGCACTGTGGACAAGGAGAGGATGATATTGTCTTTGTGGTCGGTCAGCATAAAATATTCATATACCCAATTCTGTACACACACACGTTCACATGGATGAGAAAGACACAATTCTAGTGTTTCCACACAGCTGAAAAGTGAGAAGAAACTATAGTAACTTGAGTGTGAAAGATGCTGTAGCGGAACTTCACACACTAAACTCAAAAATGGATAAAACAAGAATAAATCTAGCTCAAGAGATGCCTTGACCATTAAAAGTGCATACTACAGTTGCAGAGGGCCCAAATTCAATTCCTCGCACCCACAGGCAGCTCAAAACTTTCTATTACTCAAACTCCAGGGAAGTCAGATGTCTCTGGCCTCCGTAGGTATCTGAACTCACTTGTGTATGTACCCACACACAGACACACATACTTACACCTAATTTAAAAAAAAAAAATCTAACATAGAAAAGTTCCTAAGAAATTAATTAGTACCTTAATTCTAAAGCATTGATCAGTTTATGTTGTCAACAGAATTTGTTAAATACATATATTTTAAAATATTAATTTTAGCAGTATTTATTTAAGCAGTGCTTTCCTGTTGGTATTCTGATTGGAATCGATCCGTTTAGTGAAGTTTGGATACTTTTACAAATTTACGATGTGGTCTTCTTTGTCAACCACATATTGTGACTTCATATTTATGCCCTTCTCATCTTGTGATATACGTTCACTACTTTCCTTGTTTCAATGACAAATCACTTGATAAAAGCAATTTAAGAAACAAAAGGTGGCTTGAGGCTCACCGTGTAAGACATAGTGTAACATGGAGCATGGGCTTGAGTCAGGGGGACACATGGTAGCCGCAGTCCAGACGCCTGGAGAGGACTGCTGGTGCTCAGCTCACTTTCCCCTTTTACACTTAGTAATCCATCTTGGACCAGTCCATAGCATGCTGCTGCATATCTTTAGGATGGGTCTTCTCTCTTAGTTAAATCTTTCTGGAAATGCCCTCATTGGCATATTCCAAAATGTGTGTCTATGCAAGTTGAAAGTGAAGACTGACCATGACACAATCCTTCAAAAAGGTATAAGTTTGGTTAAACTTATCAATTTGTTATTATTCTTGATTGATTCTATCACACTCTCTTTCTGTTTTTATTGTATTTCAAATGTAAAATCACATTTGAAAAGGAAGAGATGTTTCTAAGGGAATATAATGAAGCATGACCAAACAGCATAAAATAACACGTTGTATTCAGGTACAAGAACTAAAGCACCTTGGCAATGAGGCTAACAAAGACATAGACTAGAAGCAAGGAACAAAAAGTAAAACAAGGATACATATGCATATGGAAACTTAGGAGTTCATAAAACTAGCATCTCAAATGAGTGGGAGAAAAATGTATTTCCTTCAAAATGCATTATAGCAAGTCAACTGCCATTTGGAAAAGAATAATAGTGCATCTGTACCTCTCTTCCTATGCCACTAGAAAAATTAATGAAAGATTCAAAACTGAAATCAGACAACAAAGAAAATATTACTGAGTTTTATAATAAGCTGAAACATCAGTATATTTAAACATGGCCCATGCAAGAAAAGAAGGAATATAAATAACATAAGCACATAAAATTTAGAAAGTTCTGATGGCAAAATATCACAAACAAAGTAAAAATACAAATAGCTGACTGAAATAAATTATGACAGATGGAAGACCAATTTCATTAATGTACGAAGATCTTCTACAAACATCACATAGAAATGGGCAGAGAGCTCAAGATGGCACTCCTTGGGAAAATAAAAACAAATGACTAAACAAAGGGAATAATGCCAGCTTTATTCATTGGGAACAAATGCAAAGTACAGTGAAGATATGCAGCATTTGTCTGGGATGTGGCTGTCTATGGCTTATAAGCTTGTTAATGAGTGAATGGACAGAATCTGGCCCAGGAACCATGAGGGAGTATAAAGTGAAGCAGAATTTGGACAATGACTTGGCAGAGTCTAGCACGAATGCACATGCCTTTCATTGGAGAGATATCCATTACCTTACAGGTCCGGTACACAAGTGTTAAAACCACCTATTTAGGATCCAAAGAGATGCCTCAAGAAGTTAAAAGTGTGTGCTGCTCTGAGGACACCAGCTCATTCTCAGCACCTAAATCAACTGTCTCACAACTGTCTGTTAACTTCAGTACCAGAGGGTGTGGCAATGTGGCAATGTCTTCTGGTCTTCACAGGCATTTATGCATAGAGTACACACACACACACACACACACACACACACACACACACACACTACATATAAAGTAAAAATTTAAAATAACTCTTCAAAAATTGAGCTACATACAAACATCTTTATGTGAATTTTATTTGAAAACTCTGTTTTAAAACATCAATTTGTATTGGTCTATGTGGCCAGTTGATAAAAGGTAAAGGTTCTGGCAGAGAGCTCAATGGGTACAGTGCTTGCTGTGGAAACATGAGCACCTAAGTTCAGATCCCAGTATCCTTGTATAGATGCCAGCCATTGCATTGCACATCTGAGACTAGTCAGCTGAAGGTCAAGTTCCAAGTTTAGAGAGAGACTTTGTCTCAAACAGTAAGGTAGACAGCAATAACAGAAGACACTGGACATCTATTTCTATACTCCACATGCACACAGGTACATGTGACTGTGCATACACAGACATAATATGCACACACATAATAAATCACACAATGAAGCAATAAATAACTGTGGGAAAGCACACTTTCTATTAAAATTTAAAATGTGAACATATACTGATTTATCATGCCACCCAGAATATATTGACATTAAAAATTTAAGGTTCTAAGCCTCAATAGTATTATGATACAATTATATTTGTGATTAACGTGTGTATTGAGTGAGATGGAGAGGCTGACTCTGAAATGAGAACATGAAGGAGTTTGGAGTTTAGTTGGACTATTGTCTTTACTGTTTTGTGTGGCAGCTGTGGTAGTTATTCCACAGGTCTCCGTGGCTGTTAAGTTCGTAGAGCTGATGTCAGCAAGATGACAGACTTGGAGGAAGTAGACTGCTCTTCTCACAAATAAATACTAAAAAAAATCAACTAAGAACTAAATCTAACTCTGTGGAGGCTCTGGAAAGCATTAAAGGCCTACAGTAACAAATAAACAACTAGAGGAAAATCTCACAGCTGAAATAATGGGTAGTTTCATGGAGTTTTGTTCAGTCTCCCTTTATTCTCTCTCTGGTGATGGAGGATACTATTAGGGGAAAATAGGAACTCCATCTCCAGTTGCCTTTCATAAGCCAGACAGAGCAGAATGAACCAAATTATCAATGTACTGGCCTGTCTACAGGCTGACCAAATGTCTTGGGTTTTAGGTTTGAAAGGCTGTGAGGACAAGCCAGGTATGAGAAACTGCAGTGTACTAGCTAGTTTTATGCAACTTGACTCAAGCTAGAGTCATCAGGGGAAGAAGCCTCAATTGAGAAGATGCCTCTGTAAGATTGGCCTGGAGGCAAGCCTGGAGGGCATTTTCTTAATTTGTGATTGATGAAGGAGGGCCCAGTCCATTATGGGTGGTCCCACCATTGGGCTGGCGGTACAGGGTTCTATACAAAAGCAAGCTGAGCAAGCCATGAGGAGCAAGCAAGTAAGCAGCACTACTCCATGGCCTCATCATCAGCTTCTGTCTCTGGGTTCCTGTCCTGCTTGAGTTTCTGTCCTTTGATGATAAACTGTGATGTGGAAGCATAAGCTAAATCAACTCTTTCTCCTCAAGTTACTTTGGGTTATTGTGTTTCATCACAGCAATAGTAATCCTGAGACATGCAGTGTAGTCAAATGCAGGTTCCTGGAGCCGAAGACAGAGAAGTACAAGGGCTACTCCTAATGAAACAGGGACACAAACAGCAATCATTTATACTAGAGAAGTGGCAGGGGCTTAGGAGCTCATACATAGGCCCAGGGAAAACAAATGCCCAGGAAATTTTTAAGAGTACAGTCAGATCTCCAAAGATCTTCTCTTGCACAAAGCCAGCCTATAAGGACTGAGAAAGGTGACAGTATTTTTTTAACAGTCAATTTTCAACAAAAGACACAAACATACAAAGAAATAAGAAAACATGGTCTATTCAAAGGAACAAAAATAAATCTCCAGAAACTATCCCCAGAGAAATACAATTTCCAGACCCACTAAACAAAACCTTTAAAATAAATGTCCTAAATATGTTTAAAGAGTGAAATAAAAATACAAAAAACTAAATTAAACCAGTAAATGACGTGCAAATAATGAGGATGCTGTGGGAGACAAAATGATTGAAAAGAGCAAAGCTGGAAAATACTGCGAGTGAATGGAAAAATCCACTAGAGATATTGAACAGTAGAACCAACTGTATGAAAGGAAGAATTAACACCATTAAAGATTAAAGTTCACTTGAAAGTGTTGAGTCTATGGATGGGGAAGGGGAGACAAAGGGTGGAGAAAAGGGGAACTGAACGGAGGGGACTCATTGTTCCATCAAAGTGAAAAGTTTGATGCGTGGCATTCGATGGAATCCACATGATATGAATCCAAAGGTCTTACAGAGCTGAGGTATAGTTAAAATGATATTGAAGAGAGACAGGGTTTTCAAAGCTGTTAGAGAAAAATCAATATGACACATGTAAACAAGTTCAATAAATTTATCAATAGATTTCTTGGTAAAAAAAACCTTTAAGACCAGAAATTGAGATGTTATATACAAAGAACTAACATATAGACAACTGTCAATCAAGAATTTTACACTTTCCTTTAAGAAGGGAGAAAAAAATATATATCATATATATCATATTACCAGACAGACTAAAGTCGAAGAGACCCATTGCCACTAGACTATAAGAAATACTGATTAGAATTCTTCAAGTTTAAAACATGACAGTCATTGAAGTTACATCTAAACACAAAGTTCTCCAGTGAACATAGATACATCAACAGATATGAAAACTGACATTGCCATAACCTTAGTTCATAGCTTTGCTTTATATTCTTTCAGCAGATTGAAAAGACAAAACTATTAAACTATTATAACAGTAATGAATTCATGATATAGAGATATAACTTGTGCCACAGCAGTGACCAGGGGAGGATGATGGGGGAAGCTAGGGACCAACAGCTTTATTAACAGATGAACTGAATTGGTTAATAGTTTAACATAGGTTTTTACAACGTCCTTTTAGTAAACACACAGTAAACATCTATAGCATAAATATATTAGGGAATGATGAGAAAACTGGATGCCATTAAGACAAGTTAAAGTAGTCAGATGAAGGCGATCACAGAGGAGATGAAAGTCAAGCTGTAAGATGGACAGGAAATGAAGACTAGGATGGAAAGGAATCCCTTCCTGGTTGTACACAGATGGTGCTTCCTAATCAGAAGACAGGCTGATACAACGGATAAAGGACAATTACAGTTTATAGCAGCAGCCGTCCGTGAGCTGCCATGTCTCGTTCCTCTAGCATCAAATTGAGTTACCAAGACAGCTTGAAGGAGCAAGCCTCAACTGGAAAAGCAGACACCACTCAGAGCCTAGCTCACAACCAGGACACACCGCTCATAGGACAACACCTGTGGCAAAGCTTTCAATTTGATCCACTAACCTGTGACTGAACTCCTCTACTCTCAAGTCAGCCCAGAGCACAGGTCTAGTCCATTTGTTCAGAAAGCATCACCTCCACCATCTAAAAAAGCCCAGTCAGTCAGACACCAAGGGTATGGTGTCCTATTAAAACCACTCATGCATTCAAGCATCCTTGATTCCTAATCAGTGCAGCCAGGGTCTGAGGCAGACCCAGCTTTAACTTATACCTCATTCTTCCTATCAGCCTGGCTGGCCCAGCAACAGGATGCTGAAATGTGTTAACAGCCCAATACACTCAGAACCCTCACAAATCTACTACTAAAATCTGCTACTCCATGTTGTGGCCCCCCTCCAGGAATGAGTCATGAGGCAACCCACATACAGGCTGAAAGAACCAAGCTTGTGAGATGTGATGGTTTTCCACATCACCTATCTACAACTTAGAATCACTTGAGCCAGAGGTAAAAAGTAGCACTTATGAGACCCCTATGTCATTCTTTGGTGCATCTGCTACCCTGTGTCTCTGCATCTGTACCAAAGGAGTGCAGGCTGCCACCTTCCTTCCCCTCAAGGGACTTCCCTTACCTGCACATACAATTTTTAAAACGTAGATTTCAAAAGGTTTAGTGGTTTATAAAGTGCAATCTGTTGGGGCATGACAGAGTTGTGGTCCTGAGACCGAGGTAGCAATACCCTTTGACCTTTTAAGACCTCCATTTCCTTGATCCCTAGAACAGACCCAGTGGACATTTATGCAACTGCTCTTCCTGGGGGAATCAGATCACATTATACCAGAAATACATTAATAAGCTGTATAAATGATTTCTGAAAGCAGAATCCTTGTGTATATATAAATATACTTAACCTCTGTATATGTATTTTATATATATATACACACACACATTTTAAAATGCTTGCTAAAGTATCCTTCCTCCATCCCGGAATGTAACTGTACATCTAACTGGTGTGTCCTCTTCTCACTGGGCCAGGAGGAGCTTCATGTGACAGCTCTCATGGGAAGCTGCTTTGCAAATAATGGAGCTCTAAGAAGAACCGGTTTCTTTTCTTTAGTTGGTTTATAGCACAATGATGCTCACCTTGGGATACATGTGGATCATAATGTGCCTATGTGTGGTTTGTGGATTTATCTGTGCACACACACTCACGTGTGTGTGCATGTGGCATCCTAGAGCCCATGGAAACCAACAGGTCTATCACCTAGAAATTGGATCATTGAAGAGGTTTGTAAGGCTTGAACAATATTGAGGGAACCACAGGGAGGTCAGGACTTAAATTGTCTAATGAGGATTTTTGGTTTGTTTACTGCAAGACTTTCAAACAGTTCTTCAATCCCCTTAAGTATTTCTTCTGTGTTCTTTGGTGTGTTCTCTCCCCCATACCAGGTAAAATTTCTGACTAACAAAACACAGACTCAAGCAGACATAGTGGTAGACAAAATGAAGCACACTTATAAGTGAAGCCCATTCCTACCACCGGGGCTGTCATGGAGAATCACACTGGAGACTATCTAATAGTCATAGTCTGTTTAAAGATAACTGTAACAACAAACTTGTGATGATGTCTGAGCATGTTGGATTTAGGTGAAAGGGCAATATTGGAATGCTATCATTGGAACTGTTGCAATGTTTTTGTGAATATACAAAACACGCATTGATAGCTTTATCAATTTCAATAAAAAACACACTACTCTCAACTGACAAAAGGGTCTCTGACCATCAGGACTGACAGCATGGATGTACCTAATTGGGCCTTCCTGATTCATGCTCTGGACTGTTAAGTTATTGTTCCTCACTCTTCCCGTCATATGAGACAGACTCAAGTCCTGCCTAGTTATCTGCCTAGACATTGTTGCCAGACAACATGGTGCTCTCTACCCTGTCATTGAACATACCCAGGAATCAGTGGAGTGAGTGCCACTCCTACATGCCTGATTCCTCTCTAAGCATAGGTACTTTCCTCCCTTCCCCCATGCCTAAAGGTGGCTAAGATATGTCAAAAAAAAAAAAAAAAGGCATTCTTCATATCTCATGAGCCTTTGTAAATAAAATAAGAGAATAGTCTTATTTCTGTTTTGGGTAGGAAAAAAATCAGATTTTATCTATTCTTAAGCTCCAAAGTTCAAAGGTCACAGTAGTATTAGGAAAAGGCAGGCCTTAGATCCAAGAGGGCAGATTTAGCAACGAGGCTATGGTAGTCTGAACAAGTTGTTGTTCATTTCAGTCATTATTAGGCATTATCTTTCTCCTACTAGCCATATGAATCCAAGATCACTAATGCTAGGAGTGTGCTATGACAACCAGGATGAAGAGTCATTATTTCCCCCTAAATACAGTTTTATAATTATGATGTCAGGTGATGTAACTGACTATAACAAAAATGTTTCTTATATGTCAGAAACCATTATATGTATCATATAAATATTAACTGAATAAATACTTCATAGAATGTGGAATTCTATCCAGATAGCACACACTAGCAAACATGGAGGCTTATTCTTACTTATAAATGCTCAACCTTACCTGGGCTTGTTTCTCGCCAGCTTTCTTTAACTTTAAAGTATCCTGTCTACCTTTTGCCTCTCGGCTTTTCCTGTTCTCTTACTTCTGTACATCTTACTCTTACTCGTGGCTTGCTGTGTAGCTGGGTGGCTGGCCCCTGGAATTCTCTATTGCTAGAGTTTTTCTGGTCCTACCTGGCCTACAGTCAGGACAAATTTTTCTCAACTGCCAGTCCCGCAGCTGCTCAGACCCAACCAAGTAAACACACAGAGATTTATATTGCTTACAAACTGTATGGCTGCAGCAGGCTTCTTGTTATCTAGTTCTTATATATTTCCTTATATCTTCAATTAACTCATTTCTATTAGTCTATAAGTTGCCACATGGCTCGTGGCTTACCAGTACCTTATATCTCACTTGTCATGGACATGGCTGGCAGTATCTCTCCTTCTCAGCTCTCTTCCATGGATGGGAAACTGATCAGAGAATGGAATTGTAGTGAACAATAAGCATCATGTGTCTCAAATCATTTTGGGAATGAAATATAGAAGAAATCACAAAATATTGCTAATTATGTTTATCCTACCCCAGACTTTTTAAACCATCCACTGCATCCTTGACCTTATAAAAACCTGAAGTCATAAACCATGGATTAATGTCTAGATTCCAATTGGTTGGAGTCACCAGAGCATCACAACATCTTGAAAACAAATGTAGACAGTGAGCTGATTGCGTAAAGAGTTCATAGTCACTTCCCTTAGCCAGATAATTCCAGGGTTAATCCACAGCTCTTTCTCACACCACCCAACCTGTGATATTGACACTTAAGAAAGACAGGGCTGTTTATATTTTGGTAGAGAGCTCAAACTATCAATTTGCACATTAGTGAGTCCAGGTACTGCTTGGTTCTATTGGGGTGTATTGAGTCGTGGCTAGAGAGATAGCTGCTGCTCAGAGGGGGAAAAATACTTAGCTGTCTGATGAAATGTTTTAAATGCATAGGGTTCACCTTGGGGTTGGCTGCTGTTCAGATTTTATCCATTAATAACACACAGGCTGCCTCTGTACTCTCCGGGTCTGATAGGAAAAAACAGTACTACTTATAGGTCTTTGCCTAGCCTGAGGGAGGAGATTCCAAATGCAGGCTGTGGACACACACACACACACACACACACACACACACACACACACACACACACACAGGCATGCACATACACACATACATATACATGGAAACCTAGTTCACATGCATGAAATGGGACTACTGTTTCTTTTTAAATGAAGTGACACTGTTGGCCCTTGCATTGTCAAACATTTTGGTAATATGTGTGAACTTAATAAGCTTTATTCTAATACATACACACCAGAGAGAGAGAGAGAGAGAGAGACAGAGAGAGGCAGGGAGAGGCAGAGAGAGAGGGGGAGAGAGAGACAGAGAGGAGAAACACATACACACACACACACAGAGAGAGAGAGAGAGAGAGAGAGAGAGAGAGAGAGAGAGAGAGAGAGAGAGGGTCCTCACTGATTTTGAAGCACTTGGTATCATGTGTGGACATGGAAGGGCAAGCATGACCTTCCAACTATGGTTTTGTCCTATTCAGTTTTCATCTGGCCTTTGCTCCTATAGGGGGGAATCAGAGTAACTAAAACAAGCCAATAAAAATATATCGTCTTGACTTAGTAGCAAGCCTTTGTTTTTAGGGAAGTGCCCATTTTGTGCTCCTCCCCTCTCTGTAGGACATGCAAGGATGTTTAACGAAGAGTCTCTGAGCAATTAGGTTTCCACCACAAGTTGGTCTGCAGATGCAACCTACTAAGCAAAAATCAGAGTCATTTTGTTCACAGTCTACACACGATTATCTGAACGTTGATTATGGACATGTTCAAAGTGTGTAACAAATAGCCTTTTGCCGAAGAAAGGGCTGTTTGAAGTGTTACTTGGGAAATGAATCTTTGGTGTGTGAAAGCACAGAAATCGAGAGCGATGCTCAGATGAAGCGGTGGATGATGACTGAATTGTTTCCTGAAGACTCGTGCTGTGCAATTATATATTTTTTTTTCAAAAGAAGGGGATGACTTCAAGTGAGAAGTAATTTAATTTTCTTAATCTCCAAAGTAGAAATTCCTCAACTTGATTAAAGTCTGTATGTGAATGTGTGTGGAATGTGTTTTTGCATTGGTTCCTCTATGTGAGTGTATGCACAAATGCTGCAGTGGATATATGGAGATCAGAAGACAGGTAACTTCAGGTATCAGCTGTGGCCCTCCACATTGTTTGAATGGGATCTTTTATCTGTTCCCTGCATGGAGAAGGTCTCAAATCATAGAAGTGTTGATGAAAGCCAGGAAAGTCACCAAGAGAACAAAGATGAAAGAATTAGAGGAAAAGTATTAAAACTAGAAGAGAAACAGGAGATAGTATTTATTTTACAGGAAATCTTGAAAAAAAGTAAAAGTAAAACAATGAAACTGGACTCATTTTTCAAATTATACTTCAAGAAAAAATTCCTGAAATAGAAAAAAATATGGAAGTCACCAAAATGGCTCAGTGTGTATCTGGATTATTTAATCCAAAGTGACTTTTGCAGCCTTGATATCAGAAAAGCCTCTTGCCTGTGTATACAGTCTTCATCCTCACTATCTTATTGAATGTTTGAATGTGAAATTATTTTATCACTTTGTGTCAGTTTAGGTGAGAGCAGATGTAGATCTGTTACTTTTTATATATAATTTATTTGATATTTTCATCTAGAAACCTTAGATTTGGATTGTTATCCTTCTAATTTATTGATTTTACCATTAATTGTTGACTTGAGAAGTTTGTTATTCCACAGTTCTTAAGGGAATTATGGGGTGTATTTGAAGCAATGATCAAACGAAAATTCCTAAACAGTAAACACATTCATTATTTAAAAAACAAACAAACAAACAAACAAAAAACAGGGAGAATGTTGAAGGTTAAACACCCGCCTCAACATCTAGAACAACAAAATAAGCAGGGAGGTGCAGAAGTATGGAAATGGTAAAGCTGAAGTCACATGGAAGGCACAGAAAGTCAGCAGAGGTAATTGATAAGTCTGAGTTCTGCACTTTAGAAAAATTTACCAAATAGACAAAGCCCTAGTTAAATGTATCCTGAATGATAGTCTGACATAAAATAAAGGATGATGAAGGGAAAACAAAAGCACAAATGTTAAGAGTCAGCCTTACAAATTTCCATGCAAAGCTTAAAATTTCACTAAAACAATAATCTCCTCCAAAGAGAACTAAACTGGAATTGGCTCTGTTACAGGTTGAAAACATAAAAAATTGGGCCAGCAAGATGGCTTGGTCGCTAAGGTTACCTGCCAACAGGCCTTATCATCCAAGCAGAAATTTGTCCTCTGACCTCCACAAGTGTACCATGGAGTGACAGCACTACCCACACACCAGAGAAATATATAACAAATTAAAAAACAACAAAACAAGCAAACAACAACAAAGCCCTCTGGATGGAAAGGGGAGACAAGAAGCTATTCATGGCTTGCTACCTGAAGTGCTGTGTTCAGACAGCTTCACAGTAAGTCCTCCGACATTGTTCAAGAGTAGAGAATTATACTATCATTCGCCTCAAGGGATTGCAAAGGAAGGAAAATGTCCCGACACTCATCATTTCCAGACACTCTGCCATGGAGTCCTTCACCCTTCTGGCTCTCCCAACCCATCCCCCTAGGAACCTTTTCATTGTTTTGTGTCTATCCTGAGCCATTTACATGTAAAATGGCTTGCGTGTGTGATTAATGCATCATTTTTTAAAGCTGTTTCCACTCTCAGCTAACTAGACTTGGTTGGCTCATTTATTGAAGACCAACTTTGTGCAGCCTGTGGAACTAGATGTGTATGCCAGCTTTGTGCAGTCCCCCATGCAATTATTTCAGACATCTCTTAATTCCATTATCTTAGTTTTCTGTGTCAATTTCAAACTCACACTAAATTGAGTAATAGCTTCAGTTACTATAACAATTATCATTATTTAACAAAAAAAATCTGTGTATTGAAGTTCATAATTCTTCATTTCCCTTCCTACACTGCAGAGTTTGATTAAAAAGCCCAGATTTTGTGATGGGATGATTTCCAGTGTAAAGCAAAAGTGTCCTTCTTTATTTATAGCAGGTTTAAAGTGAGAAATTTTTTTGAGAATATTTTGCCAGGAAAAAAAATATCTTTGTTTCCCAAAGGATCCCGGAATGCTTTTTTTTTTTTTTTCATTCCAATGGTGAGAACTATGTAAATTACCATGTCACACATTTTCCCTTCACTGTGGACAAAATCAGACTCAATTCTTATTTGTGGTTAAAAAAAAAAGAATATTAATCTATATGGTGAGGTTATATTTTTCTTTTTCTCAGATTTTGTGTATATTATTTCATTGAATACAGTTAACCTGTTATATTAAATTAATTAAGTTGAGCAAATGCTTATTAAACAACTAGAATGTAGGGCAGTGAAGGGCTAAACACTAGAAATGACATTGTGTTATGGTTAATTAGGCATTTCTCATAGAGTTTGGCAAACAAAAGGCATAAAATCAAATAGCCACCAGCTAGATGATATCCCAACCTTGCTGAACAGTAAATGAACTCCCCGCTGCATTCCCTGGCATCTTGGCTCTGGCTATTACCATTTTCACTGCCATGGATAAATAACTCAGCCCCTCGGGAGTTATCTGGCTTTTGTATCTGAAGATTCAAACAATCCAGATAAGAAAATACTTGAGGGGAAAAAAAAAGCAACAACTCTGGTCTAAATATATAGGCTTTCTCCTCTTCTTATTCTCCACACCACATGGTGTCATGATAATTTATAAAAGTCTCGTAAGCATCATAGAGACAGCTAAAAGTGAACGGTGGAAAGATCCAGGTCCTACGCAAATGGCACATCATTTTACTCTCAGGACTTTTGCACCAGCAGATGCAGTATGTTCTAGCTTTCTGGAAACTGCTTTACAGACAGAGAGGGAGTCCTGACTGTCTATTCGTTTTTAAGATTTCACCAGGCAAGGCTGGTACACACCTTTAATTCCAGCACTTGGAAGGCAAAGGCAGGTGGACCTCTGAGTTCGAGACCAGCCTCATTTGTAGAGGGAGATCCAGCACAGCCAGGTCTACACAGAGAAACCCTATCATGAAAAACCAAAAAAAGAAAAAAAAATCTTTTCATTTTTAATGTTGTGTGTCTTGGAAAGGGGTGGATGTATGCTACAGTGCCCACAAAAGCCATAACAGAGTACTAAGTCCCTTCGATCTGGAGTTACAGGCAGGATCTGAGAACTGATCTCTGGCTCTCTGCAAAAGCAGTATATGCTTTTAACAGCAGAGCTCTCCAGTCCCTCTGCCCCTCTGGTTGTCCTTTTACATAAACTGCCTAATAACTTTTGGAAGATCATCTTGAAAAGTCTATGACATGTATTTGAAGCTAGGATATTTTGACGCACAAGATGGCTTAGCAGATAAAGAGGGTTGCTGCTCAATCCTGTTGATGAGAGTTTGATCTCAAGAACCCACATGGTAGAAGACAGCTCACACCTGCAAATGAACTTCTGGCCTCCACACTCACACTGCAGCATGTGAGTCATACACACACACATACACACACACACACACACACACACACACACACACACACACACACAAATAATAATAATAATAATAGTAATAATTCTAAAGGTGGAATTTGTTTTTTAAAATGAGACATGTAACATTTGTGTGTCCCAAAACGCATTGTACCCTTGTGACTTTGCATCCTTGTCTATTCCTGTCTTGGTCAGTACACGTCTTATCTATGTATAATGGACTAGAAGAACAGTATCTTGCTTAATCATGGTTCTATGTTTGGAGGCAGACAGAGAGGAAGAGGAGGAGGAGGGAGGCAATGATGAGGAGAAACTGAGGGCCTGAGACCTTAAAGTCAGAGGATGTGAGTCCATGGACTGCTTTCTACTTGCGTTTTACAAACTCGTGCCCTATAGTGTGTCTCTCTTCACTGCTGAAATGTACTTTGGTTTCTTTGGTGCTGGTTGTAGTGTGCTGAGAGTATCATACTATGCTGAGAGTATTACATAGTATGCTCAGGCTCTGAAGCAAGGAGGCCTGAGGCTGATAGGAAGGGCTGCCTAAGCTAGAAACTGGTGAGTAGAGCTGGGTCATCTCAGGTGTATAGGTCCATTTCCCATGTTACAGAGACAGAGAAAGCCAGGGTCCTAGCACTCATGTGGTTGCTTTCGTCATCCTAGAAAGTGACTATGATGAAGAGACATCTTGGTAGCATTTACTGTGTCTGGGTTATAAAACATGTCTTTAGGATTTGCTCCTTAAACTTACGAAACAGTGGGGAAGCTGTGTGGATGTTTACTGCCATCAATAAAACTGTGTCTCATTCCATCCCATGTCTTGGTGGGACGTTGCCATTACCTCATTCACTCATTCATTCCCTCAGCCAAATATTTATTCACAGTCCACCACACAAGACGTATAACATCAGAGTTACAAACCCACAGAGATGATGACAGACAAGAGCAGTGGCTGATACCTAAAATCACAAAAGTAAGAGGTAAGGGAGACAGGGTTCTATGACCAGGAAAGGAAGGAGATCAGTACCTGAGGCCCTAGCATGTAGGCATGAGTCATCAGAATGACTACACATTGATGTTTCAATAGCAATAAAGACCCATTTGGTATGATACTGGAATCTCTGGCCTGGGTAGATACCTAACATTTGAGTTGAGCAGGTCAGTCATCTGACTAAGGGACCCATCAGGAAGGCAGATCCACCCTAACCATGCTCATGGTTAGGAGGGAAAACGTGCTTGTCTTTTCTTGTTATCCCCTGCCTCTTATTAAAGCATGCTGTCCTAACACTTTGGGCTCCACTCTTCCTCTAAAGCTCCTCTTCCTGCCAAGTGGCTGACCTTCATGTTTGCTTAACTCAAATGCCATGGCTTTTTCTCTTTTTCTTCTCCACCTTCTGCCTCCAGGCAGCTGCTGAGATTTACAACTTCCGCGCCCAGGGATTTTCTTTTAAACTCTAATAAAATTGTCCTCCAGCTCCTGTCGAGTCTGTTCCTAGGTTATTTTATTAATGAAACTACGAACCCCAAGAGAATACCCCTACTCCAGCAACAAGTGGCAACTCTGGGAAGATTTCTCGATTGCTGGTAACATTTGCCTGGTTTTTCCAAGGTGGGAAGGCTTGGGCTTCCACGCTGGCTCATTCTTAGGAAAGTCTGCCTGTGGGGGAGAAACTGCAATGGCCAGAGAAGAAGAATCAGAATGAAAGGGCAGTTACTTATCAACCAGGTGAGATAAGAAGCAAGGGCTGGACTCAGAGCATCCCTGGAGGTCAGGGATGCCTTGAAGGACAGATGTCTACTCTTCTAATCTCGCAGCACACTTGATGACTCTTCACAGGCACCTGAAATGCTAGTTAGTTTAATAACTGTGTGAGTTAGAAAAATATTAACATGTTATGGGATGAGAGAATCCTGAGTTGGCCCGTAGCACTGATAAGATAACTTCAGCAGAGCCCCATGTTGGCAAATTCAGAAAGCCCACAACCACATCTTATAAGCTCTGCTCAGTGTTTAGGATGTCCTGAAGAGTGCTCTTTTTAATTTTTTTTGTAAGAATAAAAAACTGAATTCTGTTGTCAGGGATGTGCTTGTGAAGTGTTCAAGTAACAAAATGAACACTCTTCTCATTGGAAATTGAAGCTTGCCTTTCCTCTCCTTAAAGACTGGGAGGAGATTTTTGTTAGTTTCAGAATAAAGGAATGTTAAAATTCACCTCACTTGAAACCTATAGTGAACAACAAAAAGGGAGAGAAATGTTAAATATCGGCAAATGAGTCTGATGGTTTTCCCAATAGTTTCACTGTCAAAGAGGAGCTGAGGCTAAAAAAACACATGTTCCCGATTTGACAACCCTTGGCATCTCATAAATAGCCTACACAAATCCACACCTGAAAACTGCTAATGCCAGCAAAATCATGCCCAAGTTCCTGGGAAGTTAAGCAAGCAAAGCAGAGAAAGGAAATATGGTTAGGTTGCATGTAAAAAAAATAAAAATAAAAATAAAAACAACAACAAAAACAACAAAAACCTAAGGACCCTGAAAACTGACCTCCATATCATTTTGCCAACAGATAATTCCCTACACTTTTGGAAAGAATTGTCCTTTGATTTGTAAATCAAAGAGCAGGTTGAGACAGATGCATAGGGTATATAGGGATATGGAGAATGAACATGCTAGGTGGGCCTGGGGAGGAGGAGAAGACCA
Organism: Onychomys torridus; assembly: GCF_903995425.1. Classification (NCBI taxonomy): domain Eukaryota; kingdom Metazoa; phylum Chordata; class Mammalia; order Rodentia; family Cricetidae; genus Onychomys; species Onychomys torridus. Next base: position 52,040,180 of record NC_050443.1, on the reverse strand, counting down.
GTGGAAAAAATTACATGGAAGAATGGACATTCTCATCACTGGAGCTCTCTGCCTAGAGAAAGCATTGAAGTGATCCCTTGGCCTGCATCTCTAATGAATCATCTCCCTACCCATCTTTCCCATTATCAAAGAACACCTTGCTAAGGTGTCAGCATTAATTAGCACACTTATTACTTCTCATTAGACCCAGAATTATCAATATAAGATCATGTTCCCAACAAATACATGTAAAACATCAGATCATTCCATATTCAGTCACACTAACCATTTCTTATACATAAGACCTCATTTCTTTACCCAAACTGTTGATCAAGGAAATTGGCAGCTCACATATTGTATATCAAAACAAGTAAATTAGAGAAGTGCAAAGTTTGACTGTTTCGCCGCCTTCATAGTGTCGCACCCAGAATGACTAGATTCTTGACCTGACTGAGTTTGTGGAAAGAATGCAAAAGGACAGACAAACACACATACATATGGAATAGTAGGGGTCAGATTTAGATAGATAGATAGATGATAGATAGATAGATAGATAGATAGATAGATAGATAGATAGACAGACAGAGAGATCCCTAGCCATACCTAGCATGTGTCCTCTGATAGAGGAACACCAACTACACAGAAAACAAGAACCTCAGTGTCTTTGTTATAAACAGCACAAGGTTGGGGAGGGGTTAGCTAGTCTCCATAGGATGTCTCTGTAGGCCAACATGCTGCAAACCTTTGGAGGGGAAAGCTGCAGTTGCTTGTGTTTTACACACAGTGGCCAATCATTAGTAAACACTAATGCTTGCACATACTGTCAACATTTGCACTCAGAACACAGGAAGGCTTTGCCAGTTTCCCACGTGTCTGTAGCTTGGACCTTGACAAGTGCTTGTGTCCACAGTATATGTAAACTAAGCATTTCATCTGCCTTTTACACATTCACTCAAGCCTTCTTCCACTCCACGCTGCATAGGCAGAAAATATAATTATGTTTTAGTTACATTTGACATAATCTTGAGAATACTGCCTTTGTGTAAAGTTTGGGATGCTGTTTAGATATATTTTAAAGAATTATCTATATTTCAACTCTAATTATTTTTAATTAGTTTTACTATTTATTTTAGTTATTACAATAATAAGTCTGTTTTTAACTCTGAAATTTTAGTAGAGTAAATATGCATGCCCATACTTAAGGATGTTGATAGAATTTCTTATTATATTATGGAGTCTGTGATTTGTAAGTACAATTTCTATGTCATTTTTTTGTCAGATCTTCAAATTAGAATAGACTAGATTGAGACCCCATGTCAAAGTCCCATATACATGGTGAGTCTCAAGACAGAGTTTTAATCTCAGACTTATTTGCAAATGCTAAAATCTGTAGGTTGCTTTTCTATATTTTACTTTTTTATTTCTCTATGATGCCTTTTTGACTAACTTACTGTGCTTTAGGGACAATAATGTGTCTGGAAACCTGTACTTGGACACATTTATATGTATTGTTCTGATTCTTCTGTGGAGGTGTACACAGATAGCAAAGATTCATACAACACACACACACACACACACACACACACACACACAATGCTTCAAGATAAGAATCATCAAAAAATTTGTCATTTGTATTATCCCTTATTTTAATGGCTGGTGATGATTATATGATATTATAATTTATTAACATTTCTCATTGATGGACGTTTATATTGCTTTCTGCTTTTTTTGTCCTGTACCTTCTGCAATAAACCTAAACATTTTTCTAGTATGCCAATCTATGCTAATGCTCCTGATAAATCCATAAAGGAGTAAGGATTACATTGGAAAACACTACAGAGTGGCCCTTCTGAATGTCACTTGCATGCAGATGGGCAGTGTTAGGGACAGTCCCTACCAAGCAGCTGACACATACACACTCAAAGTTTGTCTTTTACCAACCTCAAGAAAGGAAAATGTGATTGTGTTTTAATTACATTTTAAAAATTCTTGAGTACACTGCCATTGCGTATATTTTTGGGGTGCTACTGATATGTGTGCATGTTGGGGTACATGCATGGAATACACACCTGCGGAGGTCAGATGACCCTTTGCGTGAGTAGCTTCTTTCCTTCCAGCATGTGGGATCCAGAGATTAAAATCCTGCAAACATCCTTAGCCACCCACTGTCTCATTGGTCCTATTTTCTTGACTCACTCGAAAACAAAAATTATAATACATGAATTTTAATTCTTTATGCTTTCTTTGTCATTAAATTGTGTTTAAATGCCTCTTACTGCAAAATGACATCTTAGAAAAAAGATAGTTCAATTACAGACAATGGTCCCTAAGATTTTTATAGGGTGCAGTGCTGTTTCCCCTGATATATGGGCACACTGAAGCTTTCAGTGTATCTGGCCAGCAAGCTACTAAACTCTGCTGGGAACAGCAGTATTCTGCAGCCAGAGTGGAAACATGGATCTGTGTGTTGATTTTACTTCTGACATGACCTCTGAGATTTCACAGATAGATGAGTGGAACTAAGAAGTCTTAAAAGTCTTGAATAAGAACAAGTGCTGGAGAATATTTCTACCTGCCATAGAAGATTAAAAGTGGAAGCTGCTGAATTTGATTTAGAAATTGCTCTTTTGGTCCTTCCCATGATGATGGCTGAATAACTAAAAAATGCAAAACAAGAGATTTAAAGCTGGTCCTGAGAGCATGGTAGTGATGGGTTTAAAGCCACAAACTGTCCTTTCATATGCCCCTTCCTGTGAAAGTTGGCTAGGGTGAGCCTGGCCAGGTAGCAATGAGGCCACAAGTTGCCCCAGGCTGCTACAGGCCAACAGATGGGTACAGGCTGTTCTGAGTAACAGTGTTACTGCAGCTCTACACAGGCAAGGAACACTTGATGAAGAGTGTTGGCAGCAACCCTTGGCTTCACTCTGAGCATCCCCTCCTGTTCACACAGGCATCCCCTCCACTTTCTAGACCATGGCCTTTCCACTTAACATCATAGCTTCTTGTATTCCCAAGTCCCCTTTCCAACATAGCCCTACATATTTGCAGGCCTGCACCCTTGTCCTGCCCCTTAATTGCTCAGAACACCTGCCCAGAAGTAGACAGGACCTTTTCCAAGTGACCCCCCAATATCCTAAGTATTTTACACTGCGTGTGATTTCATTAGTTCTCACCGCTGTGTTGTGTCAAATTAGCTAATCTGCACAAGTATGATTGGACACATGGTTTGACATTGTTTTGTCTTCCCAGAGTACAGATAAAGACTCAACAGAACTTTCATCTAATAAAGCCTCCACCCCAGAGAGTAATTCATATGATGATAGAAACCCATCTTCTTCCCTGCTGGGCATTTCAGTGCTCATTCAGTCACCCTGGGTAGGTGAACTGGCTACTTAGTCTCTGCGTGGGGCGAGGTCTAAACCTCATATTCATATTGGTTAGGGCTTTTGTTGCTGTTCTGTGTTTTTTTTTTCTCCTTTCATTTCACAGATGAGAACCATTTTTCTTTTCTGCATTCAGTGTGTGGGTGCCAGGAAAATGCCCATAATTCTCTGCTCTGCATGGCTTGTTACACAACTCCTTAACACAAAATTTGGTGCGAAAATTGGTTCTTTTGAAATTTTTATTTGTGTGTGTGTGTGTGTGTGTGTGTGTGTTTTAATTTTTTTGGCAGGCTTTGGGAAAGGCCTATTTCCTGGCACTAAAAGTAGCCATTCTTGGCGTGAACAGCCCCTGACAATCCCCAGCATATGGTAAGACAAGACGCTTGCCCACCCATCAGGTAAATGCCATCTTTCTGACTAAAGCTATGATAGATGTCATGTTTGGAGAGCAGTGACTGCTGGGGAAACTGCCAAGAAGCCTATTGGCCTAAACTAGTGAGCAGGTCAGAATGTTCCAGGCCCCTGGGTGAGGCTGACCTGTTGACGCCTAAGCAGAAACCACATACTGAGAGGATGCCTATCCAGACAGGCCTGCCTTTGACTGCTGAGGGGAATATTATTCATGTTTTGCTAATGTAGCTGTGAGGGTTTCTCAAGGGGTAAAAAGGTAATTTGGCTGTTTAAATAGGCATGCTGAGAGCATGGGCTCCAGCTTTTAGGCCAGAACCTCAAGAGTCAGCCCTGTCATGTACAAAATGGACATAGCTCTCTCAAAGAGGAGGGCCCCAACAGTCGATGCTTTTGCAACCCAGTTTGTCAAAACATTCTGCCTTGAGTACTGATTGCCGGTGTCAGTAACCTGTCTGCTCTGGTTCTCTGGAAACCACGTTGTGGTTTTGTCCACAACACTAGTAGAGAAAAATCAAATGCTTCAGAAACTACCAAAAAAAGATAAAAAATTATTCAAATGCCAGCACTTGGATATAATGATAATCTGAAAGAAATCCTTAAGTTTATATTATCTGGGCTTACTGGCATTTTTCATGATCACTATTATTTTTTTCATTAATTAATTTATGTATTCTTCTTTCATATCCCAACCTCTGTTTCTCCTCCCTTCTCTCCTTCCACTCCCTCCCCTGACCTTCCCTCTCCCCCAGATCCCTTCCTCCTCTGTTTCTCTTCAGAAAAGAGCAGGCTTCCTAGAGATATCAATCAAACAAGGCACAGATCCTCATATCAAGGCTGCATGAGGCAACCCAGTAGGAGGAAAAGGAACCCCCCCCAAAAAAAAAAGCATTAGACACAGCACCTATTCTCACAGTTAGAAGTCCTACAGGAACACCAAACTACAAAACCGTAGCATATAAACAGAGGACATAGGTCAGATCCCCATAGGCTCCCTGGCTTCAGTCTCTTTGAGCCCCCATGAGTGCTGGTTAATTGATTCTATGAACCTTGTTCTTGGGTTATCCTTGGCTCCTCAGGTTCCTATAAGCCTTCCTCCTCCAACAGAAGCAGGATTCCCCAAGCTCTGCCTAATGTTTGGCTGTGGGACTTTACATCTCCTATCAGTTGCTGAATGAACCCCCTCTGATTACAGTTTGGTCTATGAGTATAACAGAGTATCATTAGGAATCATTTCGTTGTCTTTTTTTTTTCCATTTGTGTTTGGTTCTACCCTAAGTCACTGGGATATCCAGCATTTGGTTCCTACCTCTTCAGGCAGTGTCAGGAATGGATGTCCTCTTGTGGCATAGGTATCAAGTTAGACAGTCATTAGTTGGCCACTCCCCCAAGTCCTGTACCAACTTTACCCCAGGACATTATGCAAACAGACCTAGTTAAAAGTCAAAGGTTTTGTGGCTGGGTTGGTCTCCCAGTCCCTCTAATGGAAGCCTTGCCTAGTTACAGAAGTTGGCCAATTCTGGCTCCATATTCCCCATTACTAGGAGTCTTTCCCAGGGCCATCTTTGTAGATCCCAGGGAGTTTCTATTGCACTAGGTTTCTACCTCATCCCCTGAAAGGCTCCCCCAATTTCAGTAGTAATCTACTATATGTTCCCTTCCAAGGGAGATCCATGTGTTCCCCCTTTGAGCCATCCTTGTTGCTTAGCCTTTCTGGGTCTATTGATTATTGCACGATTATCCTTTTCTTTACAGCTAAAATCCTCTTATATGTGAATATATACCATTTTTATTTTTCTGGGTCTGGGTTAACTCATTCAAGATGATTTTTTTCTAGTTCCATCCATTTGCCTACAAATTTCATAATGTCATTTTTAACAACTGAATAATACTGCATTGTGTAAATGTACCATATTTTCTTTGTCTATTTTATTGGTTGAGGGGCATCTAGGTTGTTTCCAGGTACTACTTTGAACATAGTTGAGCAAGTGTCATTGTGATAGGTTGAAGCATCTTTTGGGTATATGCACAGGAGTGGTATACCTGGATCCTGAGGTAGATCAATTCCCAATTTTCTGAGAAACCACCATATTGATTTCCACCGTGGGTGTACAAATTTACACTCTCACCAGCAGGGGATGGTTGAGTGTTCCCCTTGCTCCACATCCTCTCCAACATAAGCTGTCACTTGTGCTTTTGATCTTAGTCATTCTGACAGGCATAAGATGAAATCTCAGAGTCATTTTGATTTGCATTTCCCTTATGGCTAAGGATGTTGAACATTTCTTTCAGCGTTTCTCAGCCATTTGAGATTCCTCTGTTGAGAATTCTGTTTACTTCTGTACCCATTTTTTAATTGGATTATTTGATTTGTTTGTGTCTATTTTCTTGAGTTCTTTATATATTTTCGTCATAAGCCTTCTGTGAGATGTGGAGTTGGTGAAAAATCTTTTCCCATTCTGTACGCTGAGATTTTGTCCTATTAACAATGTCCTTTGCCTTACAGAAAGTTTCATGAGGTCCCATTTATTGACTGTCAATTTTAGTGTCTGTGCTATTGGTGTTCTTTTCAAGATGTTGTCTCCTATGCCAATGCATTCAAGGCTATTCTCCACTTCTCTCCTATTGTGTTCTGTGTATCTGGTTTTATGTTGAGGCTTTTGAACCACTTGGACTTGAATTTTGTGCAGGATGATAGTATCCATCTATTTGCATTCTTCTACATGCTGATATCCAGTTATGCCAGCACCATTTGTTGAAGATACTTTCTTTTTTTTCACTTTATATTTTTGACTTCTTTATCAAAAATCAAGTGTCCATAGGTGTGTGCATTTATGTGTAGGCTTTTAATTTGATTTCATTGATTGACATGTCTGTTTTTATGCCAACAGCATTCTGTTTTTGTTGCTAAAGCGCTGTAGTAGACCTGGAAATCAGGGATGGTGAAACCTCTGAAAGTTCATTCATTGTATAGGATTGTTCTAACTATCCTGAGTGTTTTGTTTTTCAATATAAAGTTGAATACTGTTCTTTCAAGGTATATAAAGCATTGTATTGGGATTTTAATAGGTATTGCATTGAATCTGTAGATTGCTTTTGGTAAAATAGCCATTTTTTTTACTGTTAATCTTACCTATTAATGAGCATGGGGGATATTTCAGTTTTCTCATATCTTCAATTTCTTTCTTCAAAGAGTTATGGTCATGCAGGTCTTTTAATTACTTAGAGTTACTTCAAGATACTTTTATTGTTTATGGCTATTGTGAAGGGTGTTGTTTTCCTGATTTCTTTCTCAGCCCATTTGTAGGGGGACTACTTTTTTTTTTAGTTAATCTTGTATCCAGCCACTTTGCTGAATGTATTTATCAGCTGTAGGAGTTCCCTAGTAGAGTTTTGGGGCATGTTTTTGTATGATATTGTATCATTTACAGATAGCAATACTTTGACTTTTTCCTTTGCAATTTATATCCCCTTGATCTCCTTTTGTTCTCTTATTGCTGTAGCTGGAACTTCAATTACTACACTGAATAGATATGGAGAGAGTGGATAACCTTGTCATATTTCTGATTTTACTAGAATTGCTTTGTGTTTCTCTCCATTTCATTTGATGGTGGCTACTGCTTTGCTATAAATTGCCCTTACTCTGTTTAGTTATGTCTCTTGTACCCCTGATCTCTCCCTTATCATGAAGTGGTGTTGGATTTTGTCAAAGGCCTTTTCAGCATTTAAGGAGATGATCGTGTGTTGGTTTTTTTTTTTTCTTTCAGTTTGTTTACATGGTAAATTACATCGACAGATTTTCATAAGTTGAACAATCCCTGCATCTCTGAAATGATGCCTACTTGATCATGGTGGATGATCTTTTTGTTGTGTTCTTGGATTCAGTTTAATGATTATTTTATTGAGTATTTTTGCATCAATTTTCATGAAGGAAATTGGTCTGTAATTTTCATTCTTTGTAGAATCTTTGTGTGGTTTGGGTATCAGGGTGACTATGGCCTTGTGAAAAGACTTTGGCAATGTTCCTTTTGTTTTTATTTTGTGGAATAATTTGAGGAGTATTGGTATTATCTCTTCTTTGAAAGTCTGATAAAATTCTGTCCTAAAACACTCAGCCCTAGAATTTTATTGGTAGGAAGAATTTTTATAACTGCTTCTATTTCCTTGAAGGTTAAAGGTACATTAAATTGTTTTCCTGATCTTGATTAGATAAGTGCTATCTTACTTTGGTAAGTGGTATCTATTGAGAAAATTACCCATTTCTTTTGGATTTTCCAATTTTGTGGAATATAAATTTTTAAAGTATGACCTTACAATTCCTTGAATTTCCTCAGTGTCTATTGTTATGTCCCCATTTTTATTTATGATTTTGTTAAGTTGGATATTCTCACTCTGTCATTTAGTTAAATTGAATCTTGTTGATTTTCTCAGAGCCAACTCTTTGTTTCATTGATTCTTTGTATTGTTCTCTTTCTTTATATTTTAGTGATTTCAGCCCTCAGTTTGATTATTTCCTACTTACCCAGATTTTCCTTTTTTAGAATTTCCTGACTGTTGTTGATTGTGTTTTTACATAGGCATGTAGGCATCTGGATTTGGGGCTGATTATAGGTCTAAGTGCCAATTTCTGAGTTTGTCTTTTTTGGATGTGTTTTGTTTCTTGGTTTCTTTTTCCTCTTTGATGTTCAGGTCTTTGTGTCCTGGATTTCTGCCAGCTGGTGTGAGGGGTAACTTCTGGTCTATCAGAGAATCTCCATCTGAGTTTGCAGCTGGACTTCTGGTGGCTAATGTGGTCCTTTGTTCCAGCAAGAGTTCTATTCCTGAGATGGGGGTTAAACATGGTGAGAGAGTGGAGGATGTCTGCAAATGGGCTACCTATCTGGAGTTCTCGAAGCTGGTGTGGCCTCTGGCACAGCAATGAGGCTCTGCCGGAGTTCACCTGTCCTTTCCTCTGTGTGGCATGGCCTACACTCAAGCAGTGAGTAGCCACCCAAGGTAGAGGTGGGAGCATGGCAGCTGGGGGCAAGTGGTGGGGCAGGAAAGGATGACAGCAGATTTTGGATATGAACCAAGGGCGAAAGTGCTCTAAAGACCCAGCTAACCTTATAACTCAGTCTTTACAGGTCAGAACTTTGGAAACAGACTGCCTCTACTTAAATCCTGGCCTTCCTGTTTGAACAAACAGCCAACATGGTATCAGGGAAACTAGAAAGGACTGGCAACAAGTGAATGAAATACCTTTTAGCACAAAAGAGATGTTTACTGAGTATGCTGTAAGAGGGCAGGAAGATAGGTAGCAATTATAGTGCCTCCTGCATTTAAGGGTGATGGATGTGGGGCATCCACTATTGGGGAGTACTTGACAGTCAGTCTCTAGGTATGCCATTTTCTGAATGGAATTCAAACTATGCCAAGGAATGAAGTGGAGACTGGCAGTGGAGAGTTCCAGGTTAGTGTGAGCTGCTGTGTATGTACTTTCCAATACTGCAACCTCCATAGGAGTCATGCCTATCAGAGCATTCATGACTGATTAAAGCCAGTTCTTTCTCAATGGTTTGGATCACAGGGTGCTGGGCTTCAGCTGTGTGGCATCAGGGTAGAGCATTCCAAGCTTGTGAAAATCTCTAATGGAGTCTGGCTTCACTTCTCTATCTTATTAATTACCTTCCCTCCACACTCAGCACTTACAAAGTGTAAGTTTGATACACTAAACCTATGACCTCATGAAGCCTGAACTGTGAGTAAGGCATATCCTTGATGCTGGGGGAAGCCTGTGTGTGCTGATCACCTCATAATTGGAAAACTGCATTTAACGCAGAGATAGACATTAACAGTGGAGAGACTTAAGTGTTTTGATACCTGTTGGAATGTATTTTAGGATTTGGAATTGTTTGCCTAATAAGGAAGATAATGGGGAATTAGAGGAACTTCAGGAAGTATGGGTTAGTGATGGGTCTTTAGGTCATTGTGTGGCCACCTATAATGTGGAGCATGGACTTCATCCAGCTGTCTTCTTACTCTCCCATCACTGGCCACAAGGTCACCAATTTATCCTGCCACCTGTTCCCAACACCAATTCTCCCTACTTATGGGCTCCACAGCACTGGGTCCAGCCTATCATGGATGATAAGAAATCTCTAGAACTGTGATAAGTTAATAAGTCAATTTTCTCAGGCATTTTATTACAGTAACAGAAAAAAAAAAAAAAAGACTAACATACTAAGCCTTCCTGTGCTGCTTCTTGTTCCCTGCATTTTTCTCAGGCCGTTCTCTGTATGTTCTGGAAGGGTCCCTTTGGTTTTCAGTTGTCAGTTGTATCAATCTTGTTAATCCTATCTACTGATGTGTATTATATTTTAATTCTTCATTCTGACCATTATATATTTCTCCAAGACCTCTAATTATCTAAAGCTATATACGTAAACCTGTACACATAACTTGAAATCCCTGCCTCTGTCTCCTGTCTCTCTAAAGGTATTATCATCTAATATGCATTCGTATCGCATGTCTGGACTGTGTAGCTCCTTCACTGTTAGGGTCATTTTCTATTCAGAGATTTCACTGGTCCTTTCCTGTTCTACCATCTTAGCTTCTTTATTGCCAAGTGCCCCTTTCCAAATAGGAGTGTAAAGTCCCCTTCAGAAGTAACTGAATTATATCATCAAGCAACCTCAGTTATATCTTCAGTTCTTGTTGCACAAGGGATGATACCCTTCTATTTTGTCCAGAGATCCCCACACTTCATCTGGCTGTGCATAGAGTCTCAACCACCATAACCTCTGTTCCAAATTTCCAATATAGCATGTTCCTTTTTGCATCTTTGGCATTTTATTCTCTTTACTTCCTCTCTATTCTTACCTCCTCTACTTCTCATTTTCTTCTTATGTCTGTGGTTAAAACAGAATTTCTTGTGAGGAGACTTCCCTCTCTTCACTTTAAAAAAGTGGTGTGTGTGATCTCACACTTGAATAATGAGCACTATACATTTGGGCCCGCTCCCCATTCCACTTTTCACTTTTAATTATGAACCTTTATTGTAACAATAGCATTCTCTGTGTCTCCTATTGAATATTTATTATAAACCTAAAACAAAATCATCTGTATTTGATGATATAATGATAGTCAATATCCATGTGCTAATTCTGTCAGAGAAGGAGTATGTAGCCTTGTGAGCAGTCTTATGGTGACTACTTAGCTCAGGCCCAGCACCTTAGATATTGTGAGGCAGTCTGTGATGGATAGACATGTAAAGAAATTCTTAGGGTGTATGCTCTACCTGGAGTCTGCCTGGAAATGTACTCTTAATTTTCTCCCTGGATCTCCATCTCTAGATTTTATACTGTGTAAAGAGACTTCGTACTTGGGGGTGAGGATGTGGCTTTAGTAGTAGTATTTGTGCCTATCATGGGCAAGGCTTTGGGTTCCCTCCCTTGTGGGGAAGGAGGTGGGGAAGCAAGGAGTAAGTGAAGGAGGAGGGAGGAATGTGAGGAAGAGATCAAAAGCTACTTTGTCATCTTTTGGTGATGGGTCCCTTTCTGGAAACCTTGTGGCTTATGTATTCAGGAGGCAGAACATGCAGACCTGAAATATCTAGAGCCTATCCTCCCCAGGAACCCACACACCCTGCCCTGAGGGCCTCCGTTGGCAGGAGAATGGAATCTGTTCTGAAGACCTCCCCCATTCCAATTCCTGCAACCCTCATCAGCACAGACACCAATTAGTGGTCCCGACGAAGGTGTTTGGAGTTGTTAATTTCCTCCATTTCCCTGATGTGGATAACAGGCCTGGAAAGAGTGGGCTGAGGAAATAATGTGTTTTAGGACGGGACTCACTGCCCTGGAGACAGCTGCTTTCCAGGCACCGAAGTGTACGGAGGCTACTGTGGGTCTTAATGAGGCCTGTAGCACACAGACCTGGCCTCAGAGGCAGAGGAAGGGCTTAGGAGAGCAGACAGGGCTGCAATGGCCCCGGTAATCTGAAGCCTCTCTGCACTGCAGAGCATCTGCCACACATCACTGCCACTTCATAGGGACTCCAGGCCCTACCTTATCCCAGGTAAGAAGCACTTGATGGTGGTTCCTTGGAAAGCTGGGACGGGCACAGCGTGCTAAAGCATTGATTCTTTGGGGACCACTGGGGGATAAGGCCTGAGGAGTTTCCTAGACATGGTCCCCACTCTCCCTTATGAGACTTCAGGGAGTGTAAGTGGGAGGCACCGCTCTGGAGCAAGGAGAGAGGGCTGTTTTCTTCAGTGGATGTATGTTAGATTCCGTGCTTCCTCACTTCCAGTCTTTGACATAAGAAACAATGATATTTGGAATGTAATTTCAGATTCTTTATTTGTAATTAGTGCTATACAGCTATGATTTAAATATTCAAAAAAGCAATATCCAAAGAACATAGGATTTGCAGTCAGAAGATGTGATGTCTGTCTGCGTTCTCCAGTTCTGAGCTGGGTGACCTTGGACTAACCAGTGTCTTCCAGACTCTCAGTTTTGCAAGGCCTGCTTTGCTCATATTACTTGTGCATAGACAGATATATATATACACACACACATTGAGACAGGGTGTTACCATGTACCCCAAGCTGTCCTCAAACCTATCATCCCCAGGTTCCCAGTTAATGTGATTATAAGTGCATGCCACCAGGTCCAACTTCCAGCCTTCAGCAGGGTATTTATTCTGTGTAAAAACTCCAAGTCCTCTAATAGTACCACAAATAGAAGGCTTGGTGAAAAGGACAGTCAGCTGGTTTTCTGCTGAAAGCTCTTTAAAAAAATAATGAAGTGGTACTCTGATACCCAAAGTACTATATACATGTATAGTGTGTGTGTGTATGTGCGTGTGTATGTATGTGTGTATCCCCTAAGAATACAGATGCTAAAATTCTTTTTGTTTTTGTTTTTGTTTTTGTTTCTGTTTTTTCAAAACAGGTTTTCTCTGTGTAGTTTTGGTGTTGTTCCTGTAGCCCAGGCTGGCCTCAAACTCACAGAGATCCACCTGTCTCTGCCTCCCAAGTGGTGGGATTAAAGGTGTGCACCACCACCACCTGGCTCAGATGCTAAAATTCTTAACAGAATCTTAGCATGTAGACAACCCCTTGCAAAACAGACTGGTATAAGTGTCCAGTAGTTTCTAAAATTATCAGTAGAAGATTGGTGGGTCCCCTGCATCATGAAGAGAAGAGGGGTGTAGGATTACAGCTAAGCTGAGAGGAAAGGAGAGAGGGAGAGAAAGAGGATGAAAGGAGGGCTTGGGAAAGAGAGGAATTGAAAGTTCAAGAAAACAGTCACCCAATATACTCTATCTATAGAACATGATCTAGCAATGTGCAGGCTCTGACCGTGACTGATGCTACTTGTTGAGAACTCTGTTTGTAGTTGTCACCTACATCTAGATTCTTGTGAGTCATTATTCATTTATGCATTCATACATGACCAACTTTTGTGTACTGTGTTTATAATTACTGTCAATATTGTAGTAGGCAACTTAATAAACACCCCAATAGGCAAAGCAACCTCTGCTTCAAAGAGTGTGTTATGTCAACCTAGTAGGCTGCTGCATGTCTGCCATCCCAGCATACACACACAATGGTGCATGCCTGCAGTCCCAAGTGCTGGAGACAAGAGAGGCACAAGGATCAGAAGTTCAAGGTTCTACTCAGTTGCATAGTGAGTTGGAGGCTGGCCTGATCTATGTAAGACCCAACCTCAAAATAAACAAAATGGATATAGAGGATTATCAATAGAGAAATTAGGGGATGTGGTGTGTTATAGAATATGGTGGGAGAAGAAAGTGCCTTACACAACACATTACAGAATACGGAGCTTCCACAGTGTCGAGATGTTTGGGTGTGGCTTGGGTCAGTGAGAACAGAATGATATACTTGATCGCGGGTACACAGAACAGCATGTACAAGCATTACATGATGTTGCTTCCAGATGGGCCTTCCAATTGGACTTTTTATCTCTGATCAATGAGTCTTCTCAGCTGGTAGGAGAAAGTTACCTTCTCCCCACCCTCTCAGATTTCCCTTCTCCAGAAGAATCCAGGTCTGTCCCCAAGGCAGCCCCCTCTGGTGCTCTGGAAAGCCTGATACTGCCTCTTTCTTTCACTAGTGAGTGGTAACGAAAGGCCAGGTGTTTTTACTTCAGATACTCCAATGGCCAGGATCCGCTCAGCACTTGGAAGGTAACAAATTTGCTATGTCACAATTGATAATCAACTCTAGTAAAAGAATGTCCAAATCAATTGAGCTTTAGCAAGGGCAAATGGGCTGAACGCAGGCGGGCTCCCAGCTCAAGCTGGCTGGGCTTGATAAATTTGCCCTTATTATGGCTATCGATGTTTAAATTTCTTCAGGGATGTTGTTACATGGGTGCCTGGTGGTGACAGAGGTACGGTGACCTCCTTCGATCCTTAATCTACACCTGTTAGTGGGCTCCCTGGTTGCCTCAAGTATACTCGGGCTTAAAGGTTAACAAAAGAAAAACAGGCTGGGTTTACGCCACGGCAGCCACAGATCAATGTGAGTAAATAACCTTCTCTGTCTTATTTCCCCAAGCATTATCGATCCACGTTCTTTGTTCTTTGTCATGTTTCTGTCTTCTTTTCCCGGGGGATACTCAATGATCAGCTCACATTGGACATGTTAACTGGCATATTATGACAGCTACCATTTTGTCACATAATGTGGGGATATATATATATATATATATATATATATATATATATATATATATATATATATGAAGAAACTATACTTCAGTGTTTTCTATGGTATAGACTAGACTAGGACATGACTCTCCAGTATAAAATTCCTTCACTTGAATTTCTTTCTGTACCACAGAATTCCATAAACCTCTTGGACATTAACAGAGTGATTTATTTGCCTTAAATATCTATCAAAGCAAACAATGATCTATCTGATGTTTAAATCTCCAAGCTGCAAGAGATGAGCCTATTGGCCTCAGGATATACTTGTCTTTAAGAACAGAGTCCTTTACTCCTCGCTGCAGATTTAAAAGCAAGGGATAGCCTTCCTTGGTTTTCTTGGTTAAACTTGAAGAATTATTTGTGCCCCTGAAACCTCTTTCCCCAGCTAGGTTCTTCTGGTATTCTATCAAGATATGTGATCACCACTGCCTATGATGGGACACCTCGCACAGCCTTGAGGCTCAGGGTGGGGGTGGGGGTTTGGACCTGCCTCTACTCTATTTATCTCCCTGTGGAAGGCCTTGCCTTCTTGTAGTGGGGAGTGGGATGTGGGTTGTTGGGGGAGGCTGGAGGGATGGGAGGAGGGAAGAGGAAGACCTTTGATTGGTATGTGAAATGAATGAGAAAATTTTCATAATTAAAAAAGATATGTGCTCAAAGTGATGGGTGCTCATGGGAACATATCTGCATTTCTTATGAAATTTATTATTTTCAAAAATGTAAATAATATAGCCACAGTCATGGCAAAATAGAACAGAATTTTAAATCCAAAATTTAAAGAGCTATCAATGTTACATAGAGGCAAACAAAACCAAACCTCCTTTTTCTAAAAAAAAAAAACAAAAACAAACAAACAAACAAACAAACAACAAAAAAACAATTATACTGGAAGGCATATCTGTATGGTTGAAAGAAAAAACAAAAAAATAAATAAATATAATAAAACAACAACTAAAAACAAAAGACTTCTCTGTTACAAAATCAAGCTAGGATTACTCAACAGTAAGGAGAGAAGGCTGTTCTTGTCGAACATTCGGGTCTGTTCCCAGCACCCATGTCAGGTAGCTCACAACCATGCAGAACTCCAGGCATCTGACACCCTCTACAGGTTCCATGACACACTGCCCTTCATGCATGCAGTAAGTGCTCACACAGATACGTATGTTTATATGTAAAATAAAACTTTAAATAAATTAGGTAAAGCTAAGAGAAAGATAGTCCCCTGAAAGTGCATGCAGGATGCTGTTCTTTGGATTTTACCATTTGGGGTGGATAGTTTAATTCTGAAGAAAATAAAATGTAAAAATAATATTAACTATGTTCAGGCTTCTTGCCTTAGGAAGCGAGAATGCTATATTATAACCTACAAATGAATTTAAATGGGAAAGGTAAAAGTCAGTGTCTGTAGTTATTGTTGTTGGACACAAGAAGCGTATGTCAAACAAAATAAATCCAGTATTCCTTGTTTTGTAGAAGAAAAGGTATAGTCTAACAGCTAGATGGTACCAATACATCCTCTGTGGACACCTTTCAAAACTTAAGCTTGCTGTTCTAATATAGCAAAACAGAGAGTTATTATTCATTCAGCTTCTTTAAGGTTAAATATACTGAAATCTTGTTTTTCAAATTATTTGACTAAACAAATCTTCACTGGTTCATGGACGTAGATAAACTGTATGCCTTTCTCTTCCACTTGTTGATCTGTAATATACTAGAAGAAACCATTAATAACTCTGCAAACTTACTTCTCTCCAAGTTCTCAACCTGGCATTCTGTGGGGTCCACCCCTTGAAGGCTCACCATCCAAGTAACATGTCGATGTAGCACAGGAGTTTGTTCCCAACGCTTCTCTCAAGGCCAAAACCACTGAAATGCTGTGGTCGACAAGTTGAAATGGCTGTTATGGTGGAGAGAAATGGAGTGTTCCATCTTTTTGTTTTGCAAACCCTCATTAATGAACTTCATGTGCCACCCTCACCCAGTGGGGCTGTTCATGTCCTTGTGAACAGATAAGTGCACTTGGCCTCAGGTGACTTACCTACCCATCCTCACTATTTCAGAGTATTAGCAGAGTGGGTTACAGTCTCAGAACTATAACTATTGCATTAGTTATTTTTCTCACTGTGATGGATGGCATAATTCCTGCTGCCAAAAGCAGCAAACAAGTGAAGGTGTATGTTGACCCTCATGTCTAGGATATAGTCCCTCATGGTGGGGAAGTCAGGGCAACAGACGCCTGAAGCAGCTGGTCATATTATAATCCAATGTCAGGTAGCACAGAGTGATGGATGCTTGCCTTCTATGGGCTTCCTTTTTGTTATACCATCCAGGATCCCAGTCCAGGAAATGATGCCACCCAGTGAATAGGTCCTTCCCTTCTATGAGCCTAATAAAGAGTCCCCATGGACTGTTCTCCTGGTAATACCGTGTCTCATGGAGTTGACAATGGAGATTAACCATCACAACAAGGTATGGTGAGAGGAGCATGAGGCAGATGGTCACATGGTCTCCACAGTCAGGAAGCCCAGAGATGAATGCTGGTGCTCAGCTCAGGTTTTCCTTTTTATTTAGTTTAGGGCCCCAGTCCATTGGACTAAGCCACCCAAATTTCACAGAAAGTCTTCCCACCTTAATTCTGTCTATTTAGAAAATCCCCCAAGCACACGCCTTTAATCCCAGTGCTCGGGAGGCAGAGGCAGGCGGATCTCTGTGAGTTCGAGGTCAGCCTGGTGAGATCCAGGATAGGCATCAAAACTACACAGAGAAACCCTGTCTCAAAAAACCAAAAAAAGAAAAAATAAGAAAGGAAAAAAAATTCCCTCACAGACATGCCCAAAGGTTTGTTTCCATGGTAATCTATGTTCTTTGTTTTGCATGTGTTATGCTGGATGCTTTCTGAAGCAGCAAATATGTTTTCTTCTCACCTTGGGTCACTCCTCTCATTCTTTAAGTTGTGCCATCCATGTTTGCATATTTATAGAAATACACCATTAAAAACATTCTGTGTGTGCGTTATTACTCAGGATATTATAACATATGTTGCAAACATAATTTTAGCATTATTAGCCTTTGTTTCTATTTTTAATTTTTTTTCCAACTATTGGCCCCTCTCAAAAAGGTCAGTGCAGTTTTTAAGAAAACATGTTTAAACTGAAGAGAAATAAAAATGTAGTCAACTGAAACTATTTCAACCTTTGGATTTCTACTGAATAACCTCTCCTTTTCTATCCCCCAAGCCATTACTGCAAGTTACAAAGACTAAAGGGCTATTTTCAAAGCCTTAAATCTATTTGGTTTTATAGGAAAAGTCTGTTTGGGAATTGTTTATCCCTCAAGTAAGAAATTTCTCAGCTCTTGCCATACTTTAACAGCCAGGAATTTTTCCAGAACCTGTATTCAAAGACACCTTTAGTATAGACAATGAAAACACAATCATTACCCCTTGTGGAATAGCTACAGGGTTCCTCCTTGTCCCTTTTCAAGATACACCTTTCTTATATTAGATTTCAGTGTTACAAATAACCTTTGCAAGTGTTTGGATATGACCAGGACTTAGCCCAGCCAACAAAAGGCCCTCAGTTGCTTTACTAATTGGAACATTTTTTCATACATAATACCTTCCCTAGAATTCTGCACTTTTTAAATTAGCCTACCTGTGCTGCAGTGGGAGCATGCTCACCAAGTAAATGTATCCAGCCACTCCAACACAAGGTAGACACCTCTGAGTTCCTGACATGAGTTTTCCTATGGGAAGTCACCACAGAGCTTAAAATGTGTTGGGTGTAAGTAGAACACGGTCATCTCTATTAACTTTGCTCTCAGAGAAAGTGACTCTATCAAAGCTGGATGTTTGTTGGTTGGGGCCATTAATCATGATGTTTCAATTTATCTGGATAAGATGAATATTAGATAATAATTAGCATTAACATTCCCACTGAGCATGGCTTTATTATCAATATACAACACTGTTTATTGTCCTTCTTTTTGAGTTAAAGGCACACATGAGCCCACTTATTTAACTGTGTACACGCAATGAGACATCCAAATTAAAATGTAAAGTTCTTGAGAACAGTGCTTGGATTTTGTCCAGCTTTCTATCTTTATTGTTTTGCCCGTGGTCTACTCACCTGTGATAATTACTAAAACAACATTAAATGAAAACTCTCTCTTCTTAAAGTCACGAGATTTAACTTTCAAAACCTATTACTGCATGATGAGTTACTAAAAATGCCAACAGGAATGATAAGAATAAATTGTGTTTGGGGGGGGGAAGGTTAGAAAGGGGGCTATTTAAAAAAGATCTCATTTTTTATGATTGGACAATGCTCCAGAAGTTTTGAGGACAGGCCATATCTTCTATGAAAGGGTCAAATCAGATTGAGCATACCCCAGCTGGAACCCACACTCAGTTCTCTTCTTGAGGTCGACTTCCTGGATTCCCAATCTGAAGGTGTAAGAGTGGGCTTCAGTTTCTGGAATTCCAATAAATTCGTGTGCAATGTGATACTGTTAGTCCAAAGAACACACCTGAATAGCAAGACTGTAAGAGATAGCTGCAAACTTTAGAGACAGAGACCCACAGCTCTATCCCGGCTGTGTATCATCGGAAATTGGACTTTGGGATAAATGCAATGCTTCACAGAATCCCAATTTTCTCAGTTGAGTCATGAAAAAGCAATGCTATTCCCTCAGAGCAGGTTTAGAGCAGGCCTCTATGAGATTCTCTTCTCTTGAAGGTTAAAAATGCAACTCTCTCGCTTCTTTGAGGAAGTTATAAATCTGACTTGAGACATACTGGGAACTTCTCTAAGGTCAGCTGTTTTCATTTGGAAAGGGAATTCATGTGTTCATGTTCTGAATTACCACCATAACAAATCAAGGGCCTTTAATGTCAAGAGCACACATGGGTTTGAGAGATGGCTTTGTGGTTCAGAGCTCATACTCTCTCACAAAAGACCAAAAGTTCAGGTCTTAGCAACCCTGTCAGGAAGCTCACAATTGCCTGTAACTCCACCTTCAGAGTGATCTGATTCCTCTGGTTTCCATGGGCAATGACACTTATTTATACACACACACACACTCATAGACATGTACAAGTACATACAATTAAAAAATTAAAAATAACTTTAAAACTAATTATTCCAAGAGAACAGAATGGCATTAAATATTATTGTTTCCCTTATAAGTATACCTAATAAGATCACTGTATAAGTGAATACTCACTATTGGATACTATCATTCCTTCTGCATAGAGAAATATCTAACCCTAAATTAGGCTTTCAAAATGTCAAGTATCATGCTAAAAGCAAGAAATATATTGAAATCTTCTTTCTAAAATGTGTTTTAAAGTTGTTTTATGTTTGAAATAACTAGTATTAGTCCTACCTTTATATGTTGCATTTTATTTTGCATCTGGGAAAATAAAAATAAAGATCTGCTTAAGTAAATGTGATTGCATATGATGGCCCAGTTCTCTATTTACTGTTCCCAGATGATGGATCTGTACCATAGTTTAACTGTTTTTCTCTGCTCAATACTTAAATGTAAAATACCATTGGTCAGAATAATTTGACTAATTGTGTTATGGCAATAGAATTATTTAAAAAAACTGATACAAGATGTTGAAGAGATGGTTCCAGGGTTAAGAGCAAATGCCAAATGCTGCTCTTGCAGAGGACCTGTGTTTGGTTCCCAGCACTGATGTGACAGCTCACAGCCATCTGAGGGATATATTGTTCTTTCCTGACAGTGCAAGCATTAGAAACACACACAGGCATAAATACATATCACACAGACACAGACACTCATATGCACAGGTGAAAATATATTTTTTTAAATAAGAGTTTATCACTCTCATGTGACCCTTGTCCATTGCCAGGTCATGATGGTAGGTGCCAGGATTCCTTAGTCACAGTAGGTCTGAAGCCACTGGAGCATTAACGACCTAGAACAGTTAGGAGACTTACTGCTGCAATTTAGAATGCTTTGGGGTGTGTTTCTCAGGGTTCACGCATTGAAGGCATGGTTCTCAATATAGTCACGTTGGGAAGTAATGGACCACTATGATTAAGTCTGTAAGTACATGGTCAGTTAACTTTGGTGGAAGTGATGCTTTATTAACCTGTCTGGCAGAGTATTTCTCCCTTCTGTGGATCTCCCAATATTACCCTGACATCCATATAGGCTCATCAACCTGCCCACCAGCATGCCTGAGCCAGGCTCTTGCACCTCTAGAGACAAATTAAATAAACCTCTTTTCTATATAAAGTCATCCCCACCTCAAGCACCTCAGCATAATAACAAACATAAATGGAGACCCCCATCCCTGACTGGAATGTAGAATTTTGGATGGTCTTAAACTGCCCACTAAACTCTGTAGCCATGAATTTTCACAGCTGTCATCAAAGCAAAGACATAATCCGTTCCAGTCTGCACAATGGACAAGAACTATGGCTGTTCCTCCACTCTCCTGTGAAGGAATTAACTAGAAGTAATTGATAAACAATAAAATGAACACACTTTGGTATCAAGCAGAGGTCCTTGATTTTCCTCATATTCTCAAAACCTTACCTTCCTCCACAAGTACAATACCAGGGATGAATCACCTATCTGTTCTGAAAAAGCTATGCCATCTTCCTTGACCTAAGTACCACAGCCAGCCACCCT